>NC_134540.1:118085164-118685164 GCF_050624435.1 Tenrec ecaudatus
ACAAAACAGAACGCTAATAATTTTATACAAGTTTATGCATATAGATATATAACATACGAAATAAAGAGTTAATTAAATTATAAAGCAGTGCAAATGGCTCAGTGCAACTCACTCCTGTGAGACAGCTGTGAGACACTGGCAGTCATTCAAGTCTTAAGGGTCGCCCGGTAGTCCTCTGTAGAGCAATGCAGGCTATTCGGGCACAGGCAGCAAACAGCAGTGCAGGTCATCAACAGTCAGCCAGATGACAGGGTCCGACAGTCCCCAGCTCAAGAGTCCCCAGCTCAGTTCGCCAATGGTGTGGCGAAGCTGGCTTGAAGGAACCTCAAATTACAGTGACACAGTCCACGAGTTAGGTGTCCCACAGGTAGTGTAGCTTGCAAATTGAGGCAAAGAACAAGCAAGGCAGCTGCACAGTGGTCTAATGATCAAAGAGCAAGAGACAAGAGAGGCGAGGCTTGCTGAGCCATTTATCTCTCCACCCTTCAATTAATTCCACATGTGTTTATCGGCCAGGTTGGCACAGTAAACGAACTTCCTCAATGTCTTTCTCCAGGGATTAGTTTCTCCTGACAACGTGTCCAAAGTATATGAGTTGAAGTCTTGCCATCCTTGTGTCTAAGGGGCACTGTGGCTGTATTTCTTCCAAGTAGATTTGCTTGTTCTTTCGACAGTCTATGATAATGTCAACATCCTTCACAAGCACCACAATTCAAATGCATCCATTCTTCCTCGCTCTTTCTTACTCAAGATCCAACTTTCACGTGCCTGGGAACAAAGGAAAGTACCATGGGTTGGGTCAGTTGCATCTCGGTCCTCAAAGTAGCATCCTGCTCTGCTTTCCAGGACTCTGAAGAGGTCTTGTGCTGCAAATGGACCCAATGCAAAGTGGCGTTTGACCTCTTCATGGCTACTTCCATGAGCATTGATTGTGGGTCCAAGCAAGATGAAATCCTTGACTTCAATCTTTTCTCCATTTATCATGATGCTCCCTATTGGTCTGGTTGTTAGGATTTTTATTTTCTTTTCCTTGAGTTGTAATCCATCCTGAAGACTAAAATCCTTGCTGTTCATCAGCAAGTCCTCCTGACTTTCAGCAAGCAAGGTGTGTCAGCTGCATATTGCAGGTTATTAATAAACCTTGGTCCAATCCTGATGCCTCCTTCTTCTACATATCATCGGCTTCTCGGATTATTTACTCAGCTTGCAGTACGGCGAGAGCAAACAACCATGGCCCACACCTTTCTGATTTTAGGCCATGCTGCATCCCCTTGTTCCACTAGCACAACTGCCTCCTGATCTAAGGACAATTTCCTCACGGGCATAATAAAGTGCTCTGGAATTCCTATTCTTAAGGTCATCTATAGTTTGTTATTATACACACAGTCGAATACCTTTTCATAGTAAACAAATCACAATAAACGTCTTTCTGGCATTTTCTGCTTCCAGCCAACCTCCATCTGACAGTGATATCCCTTGTTCCATGTCCTCTTCTGAATCCAGCCTGAACCTCTGGCAGCTCCCTCTCAATGTACTGTTGCAACCGTTGTTGGATGATTCTCAGCAAAATTGTACTTGCATGTGATATCGATGCTACTGTTCTATAGTTTGAGCATTCTGTTGGGTCACCTTTCTTTGGAATGGGTATAAAGATGGATCTCTTCCGGTCAGTTGGCCAATCAGCTGTCTTGCAAATTTCCTGGCCTAGACAAGTGGGTACTTCCAGCCCACATGTGTGGACTCCAATAAATTAAGAACAAATGAAAGAAAAAAATGGTGAAATACACATTTTGTTCTTTGAAAAGAAAAACAAGTAAAAAAGAGTGAAGTCGAACATGATGAAGAAGAAGAATGAAAAAGGTGGGATCATAACAGACCCTATAGACATTCAAGGCATAAGAAAGGCATATTGTGAACAATTAGATGCCAATAAATTTTTCAGTTTAGATGAAATGAACAAGTTCCTTGAAAGATACAAATGACCAAAACACGCGCACGCACACAGAAAATCTGAATAACCTAGTATCTACTAAGTAAATGGAATTGATAATTGAGAACATTTTCTAGAGAAATCACCAAATCTGATAACTATGCTGCTAAATCTGTTTTTTTTTAAATTAAAACATTTAAAATCCTTTTAATGGGGCCTCTTATCACAATCCATATATACATCCATCGGCTGTGAAATCTAACAAACGTGTAAGAGAGAAATTGCGTCAATCCTACAGAAAAGTTTGAAGGAAATAGAAGAAAGGAAACACCCTCTGACTCATCCTATGAAGCCACCATACTCTGATTCCAAGTGAACAGACTCTTGTCCCTGCTATGCCTCATCTACTTTTTAAATCAGTAACGATTCCTACAAGGGTGTCGGGAAACCGTGGATCAGAAAGTACTTTGAAAACGGGCCCTTTGGTAAAGAGGAAGAACAGATGCCAAAGGCAATGAATGCCTTGGTTGATGGAAGACAAGCATCATTGGAGGGGGAGAGGGCCATTCAATTGGTAATAGTTTGGGGTGGGTACGTGGGGGCAGAGAAGGAGAGAGATGGAAGGGACACCCGACTTCTCCCCCAGGTCAGGCGGTTTCACACGGAGGTGGAATCAAAGACGTTGCCTGTTGCATAATTCATTTGCCATCCAAGCTCTCCTTATGCACACGCCTCCTGCATATTATGTACGGGTTTGTCGACTGCCTGGAGGGAAAGCATCCCTCTTGGAAAATATATTACAAATGAGATCCAGATGAATGCCATAAATCCCCTGTCCAAAAATCCTTCCCGGGAGTTGGAGAAGCTTGCAAACATTATCCAAAGCACAGCAGTTGATCTGGATTCACCTGGAACATCAGCGGAAGGAACGCCAGGAAGAGCAGGGGGAAATGAAACGCGTGGCTGATTGCCTCCACGAGTAACTGTCTACTTTGTTAGGAGACCGGCACAACTAGATGGCATCTGCCTACCAACACTGAACACTCCACAGAAGGTTCTAGAATAAAATTCTATAGAAGTATCCTCATCCAAAGAGGGGCAATGCTGAATCGAATTTCAGATTCTTGTAGGAGCTAGACTTCCTGGAATCATGCAGTCTGGATAAACTCCATGAAACCATTGCCCCGAGTTAGCTTTGACCTTTAAGCCAAACATATCCCCTGCAGACTTCATAAGGCTAAACAATAGGACAGCTTCACTAGTAACGAATGTGTGAATTCTTTGACTCTTAATGATACAGGAAGCATAAAAACCGATGGTACTGAAATAAGAAATTCAACCTGCAAGGAAGGCATCGGCAAACAGCAAGGCTCCAGAAATGGACGGAATCCCAATTGAGATGTTTCAGCAAACAGACATGATGCTGGAAACCCTAACTTATTTACACAAAGAAATTTGGAAGACAGTGGCCTGGCCAACCGACTGAAAGAAATCCATATTTGTGTCCATTTCTTTGAGGGTGACTAAGAGACTTTTCCCAGCCTTGTCTCCCCCAAAGATATGCCAAACATTAGAAGCTGTTTGCCAGCATATGGTGGGAGGTCAGATGCTTAGAGACATCCTCCCTGAAGGCAGTCAGTTGCCAGATTACTGTCTGGTCCCACCACAAGAAGGGCCCACTCCCTGCTGTTAAGGACAATGGACTTCTTCTCCCTAAAGGCTTGCAGCCATCAGTTTGGTCCCTGTGGGTGGGTTTACACCCTACTGATAATGGCTTCTATGGAGATCCAGAGAGCAGGTCAAACCTGCTCAGTGACATCCAAAGTTAGGCTGCCATCCTGAATCTAGGATCCTCCCTTCTTGTCACATGTGTGCCCCCAGTCCCTCCACTTCCTATTGCATGTATATCCCTAGATTGTCCCTCTCATTGCTATATAACCCCTTCCTGTGACATATGTCTTTACATGTAATTAGGGAGCTTGCATGCCCCCCCCCCCAAAGGTATATAAGCCTGGGTTAGCAATAAAGATTCTCTTTGGCTTCTCTCCACTTCCCCATCCTCTCTCCCCTTGGCCTCTCTTTATTGGCTCTTCCCTTCTCTCCTGTCCTCGCTCCCCTGTTCCCTTTCCCCTTGTCCTCCTTCCCCTCCCCTTCTCCCCTGCTCTCACTCTCTGGCTCTCACCACGTGGACCACTGAGCAGAGCTGAGGTGAGCATTGCTCCTATGAATTGTGTCTGACTCCATTATTTCAATCTCCCTTCTATCTCTCATCCCCTCTATGACTTTAATATATAATCGATATATAATTGCAACCATACAATTGCACCCATCGAACCCATGATTAGTTGTGAGGGGCTGGCCTCCCCCGCCCCCCGCCACATTTCAAAAAAGATGGCAGAATGTGGACACTGCTGAACAGTATCATTAATAGCACACAAAATAAAGCTTTGCTGAAGACAATGAAAACATTGTTGCAGTGGTACATCAATAGGGCACTGTCGGAAATTTAAGCTAGGTTCAGAAGAGGACATGGGATGAGAGCTATCATTGCTGATGTCAAATGGAGCTGAGCAGAAAGCAGAGAAGACCAGAAAGATGTCTCCCCATCTTTTATGACTGCAAAGCCATCGGCTGCTGGGTCCTAATACTTTATGGATCACATTGAGAAGAACGAGAACTCTAGAACACCTCACTGTGCTCTCGCGGAACTCACACACGAACCAAGACGCAGCTGTTCCAGGAGAAGAAGGAGATACCCCGAGCTTAAAAGAAGGAAAGATGTGTGTCCGGGCTGCACCCTTTCACCATGCTTACTCAAACTGTACGCAGAGCAAATAATTTGGGAAATGTAATTGCTCATATGTAAAGAAGCCTGATACATCAGAGGAAGGCTGATATTGGGGGATGACTACTTAACAATCTGTGACATAGAGATACACAACCCTGCTTGCTAAAAGCACAGAAGGCTTAAAGCACTTACTGATGGGCTTAGAAGACAGCAGGCTTCAGTACGGGTTACATCTTACCACAACTGAAACAAACAGTCTCACAACAGGATCAGGAAGCAACACCATGATAAATGGGGGGAAATTTTGAGTTGTCTTTTTACTCAGACTTGAAGCAATGCCTGTAGAAGCAGCAGTCTCAAAGTCAAACAGTACACTGTCCTGGGGAAACCTGCAAAAAGACCACTGTAGACAGTTGAGAAAAGCCAAGCTGTCACTCTGAGGGCTGAAACGCACCTGGCCCGAGTTACCCTATCTTCAGTGTCCCCAGACATGCCTGTGAACGCTGGACAAGGGAGGCAGATGAGCAAGGATGAATTGATAGGGTGTCAATGAAGAACACTGAGTGTACCATGGGCTGCCAAGAAAGGGAACAAGGCTGTCTTGAAGAAGTACAACCAGAATGCGCCTTAGAGGTGAGGACGGCGAGACTGCCTTGTGCGCTGTGGACACGGTGTCAGGAGGGACAGTCTCTGGAGAAGGACATCACGCTGAGTAAAGTTGAAGGTCAGTGAAAAGGAGGAACACCTTCAGTGAGATAAACGGACACAATCGGTTCAAAAAATAGCAACAATGGTGAGGATGCTACAGGACCGGGCAGGGTCCAGTCCTATTGTACATAGAGTATTGGTGGGAGTCAGAATGAACTCAACTGGCTTCACTCAACGACAGAAGGCCCACCTGGAGCGTTGTGTTCTTTAAGATCAATCTATCTGAGATCAGATTGACAAAGGACACTAAGATGATAAGACACAAAATTTAACGGGCAGTGATTTATGTTAATGGGGTGGGGCAATTCAGAAAAGGAGGGTGTAATAAATGTCACTGGAGTGTACATCTAGAGATGGTTAGATTGGGGCATTTCCTGTTGTATATAATCTCAATAATAAAAACAAATCACATTAAAATTTTTCTTCCAGATCACGAATTGATCCTGATTCTTTAAAACAAATTTTAAACTTAGTCTTATTATTTAATCATATTTGGATGATTAGCTCAAAGTTCTGCAAAAGACTACATTTTTATGTGGACAGTCAAGGATGAAGTGGGTCACTCCAGAGTGTGCATCAAATTGGCTAAGGCCACGATTCTCAGTATTTATATAATTATCCTCCATTTGGGGATCTGATGCAATTATCCCATGCGTTGTACATCCTACTTTGATGTTAATAAGGCAGGATACAGTCTACGGGATCAGGTTCTCTCAGGTCAATCTCTTTCGAGATATGAAAGAGGTTAAGCAGGAGAACAGAGATCAGAGGCACCTGATGATGAGCAAGAAAGAAGAGCAGGGAGCTGACTGCATCCTCTGTACCCAGGATCCCTGCGCTTAGAACCTCCTGGACCCGGAGGAAGACTGATGTTCAGACACACGGGGATGTCCAAGGGGCCCCGAGTCTATAGGTGTTGAAAGGATCTAACTTTCTCTGAGAGCTGAGAGAAACCCTTCCTAAAGAACAAGTGGCCTGCATTTGGGCTTCTACCCTCCCAAACCACGAGAGAATACATCTCTGTTTTTTAAAGTCATCCGCTTTGGGTATTTTGGTGACGGCAGTACTAGATAATTAAGACCATGACTGATGCCCAGTTCAGACCAGACAGAACCTCTTGGGGCGGGAATGTCATTGAGTGCAAGGTGGAAGGTCTCGTGTGAAAAGGCCTGACCTGGGGCCACTTTGGAGGAGGACATTGCTGGAGGACAGTCATGATGATGATGGTGAGTGCTTATTGAGCTACTACCGTGTGCCAGACACAGGTCCAGTCGCCCAGCTACTCTGTGAGATGCACTGCTGTGCTCTCTGTTTTACAGGCGAATGAATCAAGCTTAGTGAAGCGTGGTGTCACCTGCACAGTAACTTTGGAGTTCAGATTTGAATCCATGACGCTCTAACCCAAGGGAGTCAGTCACCAAAGGGGAAGCAACCAACTCAAATTAGACTTCAACTGTCTGAGCTCGGATGGACTTTAGTGTCACCCAATCCCACCTTCTTTCAGCTTGTAGGGCAACGGAGACCCCGAGGGAGTACATGGAAGAGCAGGCCTTTATCCCAGCTTTCTAATCCTCAATTGTCTCCTTTGTGGTCTGAGCACCATCTAAGGCAACGGTTCTCAACCTGTGGGTTGGGGGACCCCTTTGGGGGTCAAACGACCCTTTCACAAGGGTCACCCGATTCATAACAGTAGCAAAATGACAGTGACGAAGTAGCAATGACAAGAATTTTATGGTTGGGGGTCAGCACCACAGGAGGAGCTGTGTGAAAGGGTCTCAGAATTAGGAAGGTTGAGAGCCACTGATCTAAGGACATGTTAGGTTGCCCAGTGGGAGGGAAGGGATTTAGTAGGAAAGGTTCTGGTCCTGGAGAAAAAGGTCCACTTTCTCCATCCAGCTGGGACCTCTCTTGGCTCAGGAGAGGAGGTGATGGCTTGGGAAAGGGCAGATGGTTATTTTGGGCAACTAACCTATTTCCTCACTCCCAGGAGTCTGGACAGTGACTCATGTTACCACCCTGGGGGCGCGTGGGGAGGGGTTCTCCTTCCCAAATCATCGCCATTCTGAACCTCACCCAGGCTATTGGAATCACAGATATCAGAATGGTAACCCATCACTCCAACCCACATAACCCATCGATACCTTGAGTCACTAATCATTCATACTAACTCATTTTAGGTGAAAAATCATAACATTATTTTATTACAAAACAATACATGCTCATGGTGAAAAACAAAGCAAAAACAAACAAACAAACAAACAAAAGAGTTCATATCACACAAGTGCATCAAGCAAAAGACAGCACTTTTCACCCTGAAGTTGCCTGTCTTATTTCCCAGAACAAACCACTAGTAATAGCTTTGTGCATACTGCTCCAAAGCAGTCCTGGTGGCATAGTGGTTACATGTTGGGCTGCTAGCCTCAAGGTCAGCTGTTCAGAATCACCAGCCAGCTTCCCAGGAGGAAAATGTGGCTTTCTACTCCCGTAAAGAGTTAAAGTCCCCCCGGAACTGTCGGTCCCATTGTTTTCTCCTCCAGATTGTCTGTCCCACCTATCCTATCTAGATAGATCTGCAGAGATAATATGCTTAAAAAACAAGGCAGAGCAAAAAAAAAACAACAACAAAAGAACAAAAAACCAGTGACAAAAAAGAGACAATCCTGTAAATAGTTCAAGGTCTGTTTGTTGACCTTTAGGAATGTTTTCCCATCAGGTTGATGGGGTGCCATGTCCCTCAAAGTCTATTTTTGGTATTCCCTGGTGACTGTTGCTCTGGTCTCCTTGCTGTTCTGTTGCATACCTTTAGGGTTTTTGCTTCAGTGTGGTGGGGAAGTGGGGGGAAAGAAAGTGGGTGTTAACAAACCCAGGGACAAGGGAACAACAAGTGATCCAAATCTGATGGCAAGGAGGGTGTAGGAGGCCTGGTAGGGCTTGATCAAGGACAATGTAACCGAGAAGAGTTGCTGAAACCCAAATGAAGGATGAACATGATAGTGGGACAAGAGGAAAGTAAAAGGAAATAGAGGGAGGAACTAGGAGGCAAAGGGCATTTATAGAGGTCTAAATACAGGCATGTACATATGTAAATATATTTATATATGACGATGGGGGAAATAGATCTATGTGCACATATTTATAGGTTTAGTATTAAGGTAGCAGGTGGACATTGGGCCTCCACTCAAGTGCTCCCTCAATGCAAGAACACTTTGCTGTAATAACCTAGCATTCCATGATGCTCACCTTCCCAACACAACCACTGAAGACAAAGCAGGTGCATGAGCAAATGTGGTGAAGAAAGCTGATGGTGCCCAGCTATCAAAAGATATAGCATCTGGGGTCTTAAAGGATTGAAGGTAAACAAGCAGCCATCTAGCTCAGAAGCAACAAAGCGCACTTGGAAGAAGTACACCAGCACGTGCAATCATGAGGTGTTGATAGGATCAAAGACCCAAAACAAAAAATCATATCATTGTGAATAAGGGGAGTGTGGAGTGGAGACCCAGGGCCCATCTTTAGGCAACTGGACATCCACTTACAGAAGGGTTGCAGGGAGGAGATGAGCCAGTCAGGGTGCAGTATAGCATGGATGAAACATACAACTTTCCTCTAGTTCTTTAATGCTTCTCCCCCCCCCCCACTATGTGATCCCAATTCTACCTTACAAATCTGGCTAGATAAGAGGATGTACACTGGAACAGATAGGAACTGGGAACACAGGGAATCCAGGACAGATACACCCCTCAGGACCAATAATGAGAGCCAAGGTGTGTCTTGCATTGACTGTGAAACTAGATTCTGTATCCATTTTCCAGGGCTGTCAAAACAAAGCATCGTAAATCAAGTGGCTTTTAAGAACAGTCCACCACCTGTCTATCAGTTCGTGGTGCAGTGGTAGCTAGAGTGTTGCTGTGAAATTGGAAGCCGTGCCACCGATATGACAAACCCCAGAAGGGTCAGCAATGATGGGCAGGCTTCAGTGGAACCTCGAACCCTGTAGTGCTCGACCTTCCTTTAATACAATTCCTCATGTTGTGGTGACCCCCAACCATAAAATCATTTTCCTTGCTACTTCATAACTGTAATTTTGCTACTGCCATGAATCGGGTGACTCGTGTTAAAAGGGGTCACAACCCACAGATTGAGAACCACTGCTCTAGCCTAAGGCAGACTAGGAAGAAAGACCTGGTGATCTACTTCCAAATATTAACAAATGAAAGCCTTATGGGTCACAACAAAATATGGTCCTATAGAGTGCTGGAAGATGAGCCACTGACCTGCACACAACAGCTACAAAAATAGACTCAAACACACCAACAATAGCCTGCTGAACTCCAAAGCCCTAACAAACCCACTGCCCTCAAGTCCATGCCAACTCATAGTGGCCCTATAGGACAGGGGCGAACTGTGTATTAGTCTGGGTATGCTAGAAAACTCGAGGGAGACTCATGTGTATGACAGAGAGTTGGTGGTTTTTAAAAATCATTTCCCTATTATTTAATCATTATATTAGGGATTCATACAACTCTTATCACAATCCATCCATCCATCCATCCATTATAAAGCACATTTATACATTCATTGCCCTCATCATTGTCAAAACATTTGCTCTCCACATAAGCCCCTAGCACCTGCTCCTCATTTTTCTCCTCCCTCCCCACTCCCCCCTCCTTATGAACCCTTGATAATTTTATTGGGGGCTCATACAACTCTTATCACAGTCATTCCATCCATCCATCCATCCATCCACCCATTATGTGTCAAGTACATTTGTACATGTGTTGCCCTCATCATTCTCAAAACATTTGCTTTCTACTTGAGCCCTTGGTATCAGCTCCTCATTTCCCCACTTCCATCCTCCCCCCCCCCGCCTCATAAATCCTTCATAATATACAAATTATTTTGTCATCTCTTACACATCAAACATCTCACTTCCCCCACTTTTCTGTTGTCCGTCCCCCAGGGCAGAGGTTTTATGTAGATCCTTGTAATCGGTTCACCCTTTCTACCCCACCTTCCCTCCACCCTCCTGGTATTGCCACTCTCACCACTGGTACTGAAGGGAACATCTGTCGTGGATTCCCTGTGTTTCCAGCTCCTGTCTGTACCAGAGTACATGTTCTGGTCTAATTCTACCTTATAAATCCAGAGAGAGAGTTTTATATCAAACAGTAATTGTACATTAAGCAAACGCCCCAGCCCAGTGCAGATCAAATCCATAAGTCTGATATTAATTAGCCCATATGTCTGATACCAATCTATACATTCCTTTTCAGACCCATAAAACATGTGCAGTGATGCTGAATGCAGGATAATCACAGGCCAATGGGTGGAAAGTCTTGTGGATCCAGTGGCATTGTAAGCATCTCAGTGCTGGCAGCGATCTCTCTGAGGCTTCTTTGGCTTCAGAGGTCTGGTCGCATCCATTTGGCTTGCCTTCTGCAATGTCTCCCAAGGAGTCGCAGAGAGAGAAAGAGAGAGAGAGAGGTGTCTTCCACCTCCAAGGAGGAAGTACCAGATTTCTCAGAGTTCTCAGGAGAAGGCTATGCCCACATAAAAATCTCACTGACTATCTCCAGATTGGCAGCCTAGACTCCACGCCTACACTCCTAATCCTTAACTTGACACAAGATTAGGTGACTACCACAGGCTCCTAATCCATAACAAGCCCATTTATTTTTTCCCTGCATACCGACACCAATCCAATTTCCAAGCACAAGGGCACCTCCTGCAATGTGGTTTTCCGTCAAACTTACGCTCGCTCTTTGAGAATCCTGGGTCTCTGGGAAAACCGTGAGTCCCGCGACTTTCTCAGTTCCAGTGTGCCCCACGCAGCAGTGTGCTTTGTTTCTGAGCAATACTGCCCGGGGAATTCGGGAAAATCAGGAACCCGGCCATGAAGTTCAGCCTGCATTTTATTTTCACACGCAAGTGGCTCCTTAGAGGTTCACATGCCTCTGTACACTGACGCTTCCAAAACGTCATTTCTCGCAGGTCAATAGCGCCTGTTTGATTTTCACAGGTCTGGGGAAAGGGGCGAAGCGCCTGGGATCCCGTGCTTTACCACTGTGCGGCCTCATGAAAATGCTTGTAAGTACAGCGGCAAGAACCTCGGTGTCAATTCTCTCAGATTGTCATTGTGATGGGAAGATCCTAATTCGCTAGAAAATGTTTTTCCATGGAAGACATTTCACCACAAAGCTGTCTCTTTTGTGTTGAGAAAACTCTGCTGAATGATGCTGCCAGCAGGTGCGTGTCTCCCAGTTCCTTTTACGTCGATGGAGGAGACGTGTGAGTGTAAGGACAACGGTGAATGGTGGCCGTTCATAACCCAGGATGATCAGAAACCCCAGAGTCAACTTCAGGAACGTAGATGTGGGACTCCGGAGAAAACTTCACTCAGGTACTTAAATGAACTTTCCTTATAATGTTGAGGCCTGAAACGCCTAGTGCCTGAGGGCACCCGTGCTCCAGGCCTAGATAGTCCTGTGGAGCGTGCCTCCCTCAGCTGCTTCCTTTTCTCTCACCAACAACATTGCTCCGTGAAATTCTGCGGTTGATGAAAACTATTCGTCACGGGTAGGTATTATCCCATTATTGGCCTTCCCTTCGAAGTACAAATACTTTCCTACACGGGTGCCGCCTCCCTCAGGTTTCATTTGTCTGGGCTCCATCGATGCAGATTCCTGTGCTGAATACGCCATGGACTGGCACAGGTGTGTGCTTGTCAGCACGTCGGGCGTATGCAGCTATTTCGTTTTCCCATCTTCTACCGGGCTTGATCCAGGGTCCTTATTCCAATGAAAACGTTTTACGTCGAAATTCCAGAGGAGCACCATTGTTCCTCTGGGAGCTACACCCGGGTCAGAGGAACAGAGCCTCCAGAGGTTTCATTATTCTGACTTCACATTCAACACGGGATCCCCAAATTACCTGCTCTTAGGGGTAGAGAGAGCGAGCTTGTCTTTGAAAAAAGTGCCTGGGTTTGGTAGCTGCTCACAGGATGGCAGGTGTAATGTATTATGAGAACTTAACAAGGCTCTGAGAAGATGGCTATTGGAAGGTCTGGCTGGAGGGCAAGGTCATGGCCCTGAAGGATTCAGGATCCAGAAGTCAAGTCAGAACTGGATGCCAGAGACTTTCTCAATCCAGCCCTCTTTGCCCCTCCCCTAAGGCCAATACATTTCTAAGGGTTATGGATTCTACTGCAGAATCTTTCTCAAACCCAGGGCCCTCTTCACCATTATTGTCTAGACCTGGTCACCTCTTGCCTTATAAATAAAAATATGGGTTTATTGTAAGTCTGGGTCTGTTAGGTTTCTCAGGTGGGAAATGTCTCGGTCCTTGGCTACACGTTGGAAAGAAATTGACACCAAAGCCTGGTTGGTAATCCGAGTGGGTTTATATACACGAGAGAAGAAGGTTCTGGCGTTACACTAAACTTAACATGGGCACCCTCATGACACTGCACACCCAGCCCTGCTGAGTGGAAGGCAGAGAAGCAGCTGAAGGGAAGGGGCGGTGGTCTCCAGATTCCAGCCTTTTAAGGGCTTTCAGCCGGGAGGCGTTAATTAAGCTCTCCTGGCTTGGGCTTAGCCCCCATTGGCTTCCAACCTCCTGTAGGGGGCCCCCTAAGCATGGAGAGGAACAACCCCTTGTCTTGCTACCTAACTGGTCTACATTCCTGCATGGCTACATTGAGATGGAACTAGCCCCTTTAGACAGCCTGAGGGGTTCACCAGGAGACACGGGCCCCAGTGTTCCCTGTGACCACCTTAAACCTTAAACTACTGTTGGAGTTTATATTACCTGTGTGGGTCTGTGGGCATGGGACGTTTCCATGCCAGAGACCTGAAGTTACACAAATAGGCATCCAGAACAGAACTCATACAGGCTCTAATAAGATGCTCGGATGCTTCTCGCTAGGATGAGAATTTAACGAAGTGTGTGAGCAGTTCAGATCTTGTAAGGGAGAACAGGTCAGTAGGGTATCCAGAGAAGAGAGCAAAGGTCAGGGGAAAGGGAGGGGGCCCACAGACATCTGTGCTCTGTGTTTGGCCACAAGAAAGAAACCGGGTCTCCTTGCAAAAGAAAGCAGAACAGCAAGTCCCTCAGAACTACGACATTTTTAAACATGACCTATACAACACTCGGCTCTGGGAGGCGCCTTGGAAAACCATAAAAGCCCTAAAAGAGGGGCAAGGAGGAAGCCCAAGTCTTTGATTTTCCCTGCTGTGCTTTCAGTGTTGAAATGTCTGTGCACGGAGCCTTTGAAATTTCAGAATCAGAGAGTGGATTCACAAGCCAAGCTCCTGCTTTATTCTTCAATGCATTTTGGCCCAGCTTCTCCTTGGTGAGACATATAACAGAAATTCTGGACGTAGGAGCCACTTGGTCCTTGGACACTAGGAGATTTCAGTGGAATCTGAAACAGGGCTCTAACCACCAGCTGGACTGGCCTAGGAAGCCCAAGTATTCAGTCTCCCAAACACCAACCTCCCGTTGCTCTTCATCTGCCTCCACCTTGTTCAGCTTTAGTTGTCCGTGGAAGCGTTTGGCACCCATCTGATGCTTCGGAACCCAGAAAGGAGTAAAGGTAAAACTGGGATTCAAATGAAACAGACTTAAGCAGGACCATAGCCAAGATGTGCCCAGGGCTCCTCGCAGCGTTTGTCACCTTCATTTCCCTCTTTGGACTCAGACGTGGCAAGGTTCAGAAACAAGCTTTACCAGAAAGAACAGCTGTGAACCCAGCCTGCTTCCAAGTGAGAAAAAGCCCTTTACACATGAGTTCCTGAGGTCAGCCCAGCCCTGTGCGTCCCCACCCCTCCCAGAGTCCCCGGCTCTCTGGTGAAGCATTAAAGCAAGTGGAAGCAGAGATTTGCTCAGAATAAAAAATCATTTTTCACAATAGCATGGCACGTTCTGGATGGCAATCACGGCTGCACAAACCATATCCGTCCTCAAGCCATAATGTTGGCGCCTCAGTGACCGCGCACATACATTGTGTGGCGAGACTCAGAGCCTATTCCATTTGTGGTCAATTGTTTCCTCCCTCTCCATACTTTGCACTTAGGAGACATGCTCTCTGGAGGTGGTTGAGGCTTGTCTTGTCACCAATAATCATCTCCTACGCCTTCCTTTACAGTCACTAATTTGATGTGTTCACTCAAAGAAATGCCAATAATATGAGGTTTCAGAGGAGAGCTCCTAGAACTCCCCCAGACAACAAGGAGGCCGAGTGTCACCGTCATTATCCTGAGCTGGGAGGGGGCACTAGTGTTCCGGAAGCTGGGGATCCGTCACTGCCTGCCCACCGCACAGACAGAGCAGGTGCTGGTTATAATTGCTTCTAGACGTCCTGCCATGCTGAGTTGAAAGTCAAACCCGTAAACGCTGCCCGACTACAATAAAACTGGAGTACACAGACATTTCTGCATCATTGTTGGGTGAAAATATACTGAGTGGAGTTGGATGAGATGGCAGCAAGTGCCTAAGGAGGGGATGCTGTGGGAACACCAACAAGATGACTGTCAGTCGCCGTTTCCTCCTCTTGTCTGCTTTTCCCCCCACTATCTTTCAGGAACAAAAGACATGACAAATATGTAAGGAAACAAATTTGTTCATTTTTAGAGGAGTCTCCCACCCCACCCCCCCACCCCCCCCAGTCCCATCCACCTCTGGCCTCCTTTGAGCAAGTCAGTAGAACTTTTCTTTTTTTTTTTAAACCTGGCTTCTACTATGGCAATTTCCGGAGTTGCTATGTGGCTGTGTTTAAAAGTCGCCTTTGGGATCCAGAGCACAATCCTTGTCACAAAGGCATTCTCCCAGTCCCAAATAGCAATGCGACCTCATTTCAGAAAGTTGTTCTTGTTTCTGTAGACCCAGAAAGGAGTTCAAGCTGTTGATCTTGACCGTGGTTGTCGAGTCAGCTTCTCATGGGCACCTCATGGGAAGCGGAGCAAACTATGCCAGTCTGTGCTATCACCAGGGCTGGGAGGGGAAGCCAACCGTGGCGGGCCATAGGTCGATGTGTGGATGGAGATAATCAGGTCTTTCGTCCTTATTCTATTTCAGTCTGGAAACATCACTGAAGCCTGCTCAGTGTCATAGCAACACACAAACTTTCACTGACAGTCTGGGGCACATTGGCTGCAAATCGAACCCGGGTCTTCCCAGTGAAAGACGATGAGAGATCTACCACTGAAGCACCGTGGCCCTCACCTCAAACCAGGGCAGTCATTTCCCACAGATCTACCAGAGTTCAAACCAGACCACAATGCAGGATGACTGAGATTGCCACCAGAATCTGATACTGATGCAGAAAAAAACCTAACTACCATTTTTTCTGACTCCCACTCATACCGGCCCAATAGGACAAAGAACTGCCCCTTTGGGGTTTTGAGACTTTAAATCCTTACAGTAGCGGTTCTCAACCTGTGGTCGCGACCCCTCTGGGGATCAAATAACCCTTTCACAGTGGTCAACCAATTCATAACAATAGCAAAATTACAGTTATGAAGTAGCAATGAAAATAATTTTATGGTTGCAGGTGACCACAACATGAACTGTATTAAAGGGTGGGGGCATTATGAAGGTTGAGAACCACTGCCTTACAGAAATAGACAAGCTCATATTTCTCCCACGGATGGGCTAGTCAGTTCAAACCCCCGACCTTGCGATTAGCAGCTTAATGCACAGTCCACTACACAACCTGGGCTCCTAATGCTATAATAAGAGATACTATTGTTAGATCTCTCCTGGGAGAGATATACCTCAGGCCTTGGCTTTGCGCGAGAAAGAATTCACTTCGAAGCCTGGATTGTGATCCAAGTGAGTTTTTTGAGAGAAGAAGTTTGAGGTTTACACAGGCACCTCAGGGCCCCTCACGGGGCACAGCCTACCTAGAAGCTGCTGGAGAGAAAGTCACTCAGTGGGCTCCGGGATCCTGCCTTTTTTCTTTTTTAAAAAATCGTTTTAATAGGGGCTCATACAACTCTTATCACAATCCATATATACATCAATTATGTAAAGCACATTTGTACATTCATTGCCCTCATTATTCTCAAAACATTTGCTCTCCACTTAAGCCCCTGGCATCAAGTCCTCATTTTTCCCCTCCTTCCCCGCTCCCCCATCCATCAAGAAACCTTGATAATTTGTGAGTGGTGATACTGAGAGGGTTGTGGGAGGGTGGATTGGAAAGAGGGAACTGATTACAAGTATCTACATGTGACCTCCTCCCTGGGGGACGGACAACAGAAAAGTGGGTGAAGGGAGACATCGGAGTGGTCAAGATCCTTCCTTTTCAATTCCTCCATAGGGAGGCATGGTTGACGGTCATGGTCAACCCCAATGGCTGGATTGAATTCACCTGGCCCAGATGGGCCAATCCAGGTGTAATGCCCACCTAGGTGTACCACCCCTTCCTGGCCGGAAGTTTGAACCTGAGCATATGTAATGAATGACCCAGTCCCTATGTTAAACCACCTAATAGTATTTGCAAGATGCCAAGCACCGTTCTAAGCTTTTTGTGTATAATAATTCAATTATTCCACTTAACAAGCCTATGTGTGGACACTATTCTGGCCTCATTTTACAGATGAAAAATCAGTGGCACAGGATGATAAAGTCATGAGCCTAGGACCACACAGTGAGGAAGTGGGAAGGAGAGATTTGGACCCAGGCTGCAGAGCCCATGCCTTGGGTGCCTACAGCTGCCATGTAGGACACAGAAAAGCATGGAGCAGACTCGGCGTAAGACATTAGGGAGTTGGGAGGACTGTAGCATGAATGTATGTGCTATGACTTCATGAGAGTAGCTGCTACTCAGATCCAGAAGAGAATACAGGCCTTTTGCAAAAATTATTTTTGCCAAGAGAGGGTGGAAAACTGCATCTTGTGCGAAATCCCCCCAACCTGCACATGTGCACAGCTATTTCAGAAGGTTTCAAACAATGTGTGCTGTGCGGCAAACCAAACTGAGCTCAGGGGGAGCTGGTCTGTGGGTTATGTTAGCCAGAAAGTGAGCAGTTTGAACTCACCAGCCACCACTCCAAGGGAGAAAGAGGAGGCTTTCTGCTCCCATGGACTTACAGTCTTCGAAGTGGCAGGGAGCATTTCCATGCGTCCTATGATTAGGATCTCCGAGGGTGAGGGTGGAGTTGGTTGAGACCTGTCTTCAGGGCATTTCCCAGAAGGGCTTCCTGCAGTGGCTCTGCCTTCAGGAATGTCTGATTACCTTGAGGGCAGCAAAGTCCTAAACACCCTTGGGCAGTGGTTCTCAACCTTCCTAATACAGGTCCTCTTGTTGTGGTGATGCCCCCCTCCCCCAACCATTAAATGATTTTCTTGCTACTTCATCACTGTAATTTTGCTACAGTTATGAATTGGGTGAGCCCTGTGAAAGGATCATATGACTCCCAAAGGGGTCGCAACCCACAGGTTGAGAACCACTGCACTAAGTGTTCCCCTCCCAGGCAGCCCTACCAGTGTCTGGTGTGCATAGTTCTGTGAGGTGAGAGAAATGGACTTAGTGTCTGCTTCTGGTAACAGTTGATGTGGGTGTGCTTTCTCCCTATGTCAAATCCCTCTCAAGCCATTTGTCACCACAACAGAGGGAGCCTTGCACAAAAAAGCAAGAAGAGGATGCAGCACAGCAGGACAGCAAGCAGAACAATGATTGAATAAGCACAATTCACTTCAATCATGAATCGGGTGCCCTTGAGATGTGAGGAAGACCCCAGTCTAGTGACATTAGATCAGGTTTAGGGATTGAGTGAAGGGACCCCTCTTGCCTCCCCTCAGCCCCTATTTTGCTTTCCCATTGACCCTGACCCTTGCATCGTGATTGGTCCTTATTCCAGCATGATGATTGGTTTCATAACCACGGCATATGGGAATGTGTTAGTCGATAGGTTATACAGGCACAGCCTCTGGAATGGGTAAGTGAGGAGGCGATTTGGGCTCGTCCTTGCAGATCTCTAGTTGTCCTTGACATGACTGGTAGAATGGATCATGTGAAGTGAATTGAGATCGGCGTTGAGATCTGATAGGTCATGCAGACTTCTAGCTGATCCTGGCAGTACCCTATTTTAAGGAAACGGAATGTTTGGCGTTTAAGTCGTATTTGAGCTTAAATTTTGAGCAATAGGCTGTGGCTCCCAGTGAGAGCCTATGTGGAGACCCTACATCCATTTTGAGGGGCCACAGATTCAGCCGCCATTGAGTTCTTTCCTACTGCTGACTTGCAGTGGAAAACTTGTCCCTCAGGCAGTGTGCTTGCGTCCACTCCCCGGGCCAGACTCAAGGATATACGGTAGTGTGCACATCCCAATGAAGGTCCTGCTCATGCTCTCACAGGCCCTCCTGAAACTCCATGTATTGATCTGTCTTCAGTCACAATTTTGTGACAAAGTTGTTTGTTTTCTATGTCTTATTTAAGTTTTCAGGAGCCCAGGTGGTAATGCTGGATAGTGTTGGACTATTAAGAGCAAGGTCGCTGGTTCAAAGCCACTAGTCATTCCACAGGAAAAAGATGAGGTTATTGCTTCCTGTAAAGGTAGCAACTTCAGGATCCCTACACAGAGTCACTATGAGTCAGAGTCAGCAGGACAGAATGGGTGTCATTTTATTTAAGTCACTGTGGCTGTGGGTCCTTCCGACACCATTGTGGCCTCATGCGGATGCTGTCCTTCATCCAGAACAGCAGTTTGTGCCTTTTTCTTGTGTAAAACTTAGCAAAGGAGTTCCTAATAAAATATAGTTGAATTGGGAGTCTTTTCCCCCTAAAAACAAAGTAAATACATAAATAGAAACGATACTATTGTGCTAATAACCAGTTGGAGAGTTGAGAGAGCTGAACTCTCAATCCTGATAGAAACCCATTGTGACTGAGCACCTTCTCAAGGTCATCCACAGCCTATGAGGTTGAGCCTATGTGTTGGGGAGTACTTGTGTACATAAAGTTAACAATTTATCTTTCTAAAGATTCTGTCTAAAACTTACTTTAAATAATAAGTTTTCCCCTGGGCTAGGTAAAGTTCAGGGAGTTTAACTCCCTAGTATCCACCCCCTCTCAGCATTCATCATGTTAGGCCAGAGGAGGCAAATCACACCTACTACCCAGGGAGCACTGCTTCCAAAAGCACATTGCCTGTGCCGGGGCAGAGGGCAGGTACCCGGACCAGAAATGCTGACAGAGTGGAACCAGATAGCTCAGCCCCCAGCTTCCCGAGGGAGCAGCTGTGATGGTTCACTTCTGGATGAATATGTTTAAGCAAAGGCCAAGGGCATGACTTGGGCAGCACGAAAAGCAGATGTGCAGAGGTTGTTCACTGCATTCCAGAAGTTCACACACTCTCCGGAGGCTCCTTGGCTCAATGGCAGGAAGTCATTGGTGGCTTCCACCTTCAATCCCAAAAGGTCACTGCCGTCCAGTGGATTCCAACCACAGTGACCCTATATGGAGTGTTCAAGACTGTAAATCTTCATGGGAGCCAGCAGTCTCATTGTCCCCCTTGGGACAGGGAGCTAGCAGCCCGTTTTGCCACCAGGGCTCCTTCCTCTCTAATTCTGGATCCAGTCCTTCCGAATATCCTGCCCTGCCCTTGTCTAGGCTTCTTAAATGCGTACCACGCAGCTTATGTTAGTCTGGGTGCATTTGAGAAACAAATCCACAGAAACACGTATGTATAAGAGAGTTGTATGTAAAGGGTTAGTGCACATCAAGAAAACATGCTCGTATGTGCTTATGCACCCGCTTTGTCCCATGGAGTCACTGGGAGCTGGTTGTCACAGTGAGTTGGAATGGAGGCTGACTCAACAGTAGCTAACAACCATTGTGTTCCAGGCACTCGATTTGCTTTAAAAAATCTAGCTCAGCCTTCTGGTACAGGGAAGTGATTAATCATGCCTAATTTATAGCACACCGTGAACCCTGATCAATGTCAGGCCCTGCTTGTGTTTTGTCCCTCCTTTTCCACATTCACATCACTTCCATTCCCCTCTTCAGACTAATACCCCCTGTTGGGTGCTTGGTGTGTGTGTGTCCTTATAGGCATACAGCCATGTGCACTAGACCATGCTGCTTGGTGAATGGGCTTTCAGCTTCCATGAATGGTACTGCAATATAAATCTGATTCCGTTTTTGACCTTTTCAACTCCTTGCAATGTCATTAAGAGTTATTGCCATGCTGCATATCAATTGCATGTGCTGCTGCGTGCCACTTGGTCATGAGCAATCATCATCTTTCTTTTTTTTCCTTCTTCAGTTGTCTGTTGATTGGCATCCAATTCGGCTCCAACTCTTCTCTACTGCAGGCATCAATGTGGTGACCATTCTTGTAAAAATGTCCCAAGGGCCCTGTGAATTGGATAAAAAGCTTGGCCTATATACCCAGGAATTATGCGTTGGGCTGCTAACCCCAAGGTGAGCAGTTCCAACCCACCAGCTATTCCATGGAGCAAAGAGAGGCTGTCTGCTGTCGTAAGAATTTAGTTTTGTAAACCTAAAGCAGCAATTCTACTGTGCCTTGTAGGGTTGCTAATGAGGAAGAATCAACTGGGGTTTTGTTTGTTTTTATACATCCAGGAGAGAGCTTTGATGGGGGAGATATTAAGTGCTTGGCTGCTAACCCAAAGGTCAGTAGTTTGAAGCCGTCTTCCACACACTGTGGGATAAAGGCACGACTGTCTACTTCCCAATAGAAGCCTTGAAAACATCATGGAACCATTCAGCTTTGTTTGATAGGGTCATGAGGAATGAAAGTCAACTCAGTGACTGCGCTTCTTTGGTTGTACGCCCAGGAAGGGCTTCTAGGTCCTAGGGTCCATTCAATGGGCTTTCACTAAGCTCTGCCAGATTGCTGTGCAGCAAACCTGCATCATTAGCAGTGTTTCTCTGCTTTCCCCGGATCTCCAATGACACTTGGTATGTTTGTCTTTCTAACTGTTGCCCGTTTGATGGTTTTAAAAGGTCAAGCACAATAAACTCATCTATCCCAGGCACTTTATGGTTCTGTAGCAGATTCTTAGGGTTGCCATGCCACATTCCTTTGACCCATCTCTAACACCATCTCACTGCCTTCCAGTCAATACCAACTCATAGCGATCCTGTGGGGCAGTGTACAATTGCCCCCTGCGAGTTTCAAACACTACAACGCTTTATTGGAGTAGAAAACCCCATCTTTCTTCCTTGGAGCTAGTAGTTTTGAACTGCTGACCTTGAAGTTAGCAAACCAACTTGTAACCACTGCACTCCCAGGGCTCCTCCTGATATCCATCATAGCAGTGGCGAATGGCTCTATGTAAGTGCAGGCTCCTGCTGAAATGGTGTCTTATCACAAATGTGCAGCACGCAGCTCTCCATGTCCTTCTGCCTCGAAGCCTTTTCAAAGGCATGGAAAGCCAAACCCAGGAAGGTAGGAGAGGGCACCTTACTAGGAGGAATGCTCAACACCACTACAGGCGAAGAAGAGCCCAGCCTCCTGTTTCTGGTAGGCAATTCTAGGACAGAACCCATGTTCCTCAGAAGTCCTGGGGGAATCAAGCCTCTGTATCCTACATTAAAAGCCTCAACACCCCGTTCCCATTGTGATTGCTTCTCCCCCTAACTCAGTCTTGCGTCTGCTTTCCTATTCCCACTCCCTACCATCAGATCTCAAATAGACTCCCTGCACCCAGGCCTGAGGAATAAGCTCGGCATGCAAGGGCACTCAATCCAAGACACACACATTACTCTGAATCTCCAAAACAACCCTGTGGGCTATGTGTGTAATCCCCAGTTCACAGATGAGAAATGGATTGAAAAACAGTGACACACCCAAGATCACACAGGCCAGGGTTCAAGTCTGTGTCTATCAGTTATTCTTTTATTCAAGTATGCCAGAGAAGACTGGGTCTTAACACTTGAGGAATCTTCTTGGAAGAATAAGGCAAACTACAGAAAACACAAAATGAATATCGCTTTTGTTCGTTTACCCATTTGCAAAAGACATAATACCTATAGTGCTAAGAATAGTATTCAAAGTGTCTATTACTACCCCCTCAAAGGTTACATACTAGTCACCAAACTCAAACAAATACAATGCTATCAAGGTGATTACAACTTATAGCAACCCCATATAGGGCTTCCAAGACTGTAAATCTTTACAGAAGCAGAGAGCTTCACTTTTCTCCCCCTGAGCGACTGGTGCATTTGAACTACTGACCTTGTAGTTAGCAGCCCATTGCTAAATGATTAGTTCCATAATCATTACGCTTACTTAACTCTACATTCTTTTAATTATTTCTCTATCAGTCCAAATTGTATCTGGCTACATGGGAAAAAACAAACCGACTCTAGAGGTCTAATCACAAAAGCTTCATTTTTCTTATATTAACACCAAAAATACCAAACAAGTTGCCACTGAATTGATTCTGATTTACAGTTACCCCATATGATTCAGGGTAGAACTGTGCTCCATGAGGTTTTCAAGGGCTGAATTTTTTATTGTAGATTGCCAGGTTTTTCTTCCAAGGCATCTTTGGCTTAGCAGTGAATTGTGTTAACCCTTTGCACCACACAGGGGTTTGTCTTATACAATAGTAAGTCTTGAAATAGGTAGCCTAGGTCTGGCGTATTTGCTCAGGGACTCATCTTGGATATAGGAGAATGCATGCTTTTTGGTCTGCCAAACTCATGTAACCTATGTAACTCTCCCATCTTTCAATATTCTGACTACGGAGCATGACAGCAGAAGAGCCAAGGACAAAAATGAAATGGGTTATGCCAGACAAGTGTTTTGCCTTAAACAACAACAAAAACTTTCTTGGGAATCCTACTCAGTATCTTTCACCTACACATATTTGGCCCAAACTGGGTCAAGTGCTCATGCATAGCTGCAAGGGAGCCTAGGAGTGAGCGATTTAAGTAGGTACATTAACACCCAAACAAAATTGAGCTTCTATTAGTAGTAAGAATGAGAAAAATCGATACTGTTTAGGCATATAGCAGGGTTGGGTAGAATTCTATTTTGTGTCTTAATTTACATTTTGAATGAACTCAGAAAAAGTCATAGAGAGTAGAACAAAGGGATGGATGCGCATCCAAACACCTCAACTACTCATTTCTTTTCATGCTCTCCCTCTAGCTTCCCTGAATAGTTCTTGGTTACACATTGGGCTGCTAATTGCACGGTCGGTATTTTGAAATCACCGGCTGCCCTTCGGGAGAAAGATGGGACTCTACTCTGTAAAGAGGTACAGTCTCAGAACCTCACAGGTACAATTTTACCCATGTCCTGTAGGGTCGATATGAGTTAGCATTGATTCAATGGCAGTGAGCTTGCTTTGGATAGATCTGTGGAATCTTAGGATGGAATAGTTTGAATACACAGAAAAAAATTCAGTGGAATCATAACCCTCTAAATAATTACCCTCTAAAGCCACAAAGATCAACTGTGTCCAGCATGGTGACAGTTTAGCATATGCCATGGGGACATTGTTCAAATCCCAGTGTTGTTAATCAACAAAAACTCACGCACTGCCACTTATAGTGATCCTATGCACAATAGAATAAAAGCCTTTCTAGTCCTGTGACATCCTCACAATGGTCATATTTTAGCCTATTGTTACAGCCACTGTGTTGATCCATCTCATTCAGGGTTTACCTGTTTTTTGATGATGCTCTACCAAGTATTTTGTCCTTTTCTAGGGACTAATTTCTCCTGATACCATGTTCAAAGTATATGAAATGGAGTTTTACCATCCTCACTTCTAAAATACATTCTGGCTGTACTTCTTCCGGGACAGACCTCTTTGTTCTGCTGGGCATTCATGGTATATTCAATATTATTTGCAACATCATATTTTAAAGGCATCATAATTTCTTCAGTCTTCCTTATGTATGGTCCATCTTTCACATGCATATGTCAAACATTACCATCAAGTCTATTGTTATTCATAGTGATCATATAGGGTTTCCAAGGCTGTAAATCTTTACAGGGTCAAATAGCTTCCTCTTTCTTCTGTGGAGCAGCAAGTGGGTTGAACCACCAACCTTGCTGTGAGTCATTCAACCCATACCAGACACTGAAATTAAGACTCCTTTCACATGCATCTAAGGTGATTAAAAATATCAAGGCTAAAAGCAGGCATAACTTGCTAATCCCCAGAGTAAATCATTTGCTCTTTCACATTTTAAAGAGGTCTTTTACAACAGATTTTTCCAGTGAAATACGTTGATTTATTGACTGCTGCTTCTGTGAGTATTGATTGTGGGTCCAAATAAAATAGAGTTTAGCTACATTTCTCTATTTGTAATGATGTTGTGTGTTTATATTTGTCAAGTTGAGAAGACATTTGTATTCTTAGTGTTGAAGACTAATTTATACTGAAGGTGTACTATATGAGCTTTATCAGTAAGTACTTCAAGGCCTATTGACTTTCAGCCAGCAAGACTGGGTCATCTGCATAACACAGGTTGTTAATGATTCTTCCTCCAATCCAGATGCCTCAATTTCTTCATACAGAGCAGCTTCTCAGATTATTTGAATAAGTATAGTGTGATAGATAGGTAGGTTTATAGTGCCAACCTGGCCAATAAGAACATGTGGGATTAATAAGTTTGCAGTTTGATTAGTGGGCAAAGAGATAAATGGCTCAGCAGCCACACCTATCTCTCAGTTGCTCTCTGGTGACCAGACCAGTGTGTGGCTGCCTTACCTAGTTCTGCAGTTTGCTGCCTGGCTGTACTGCCATATTTACTGTTGCATGGAAGTGAGTTAAACTGAGTCCTCTGTACTGCTATGTGGACTAATTAGCTGTTATATTCCTTCGTGTTCCATCTATCTATCAAATCATAAATGTCCTGGTTTTGTTTCTCTAGAGAACCCTGTCTAACACATATGGTGAAAGGATATAACCACAACACACACTCTCCTGATTTTAAACCACGCAGTATCCCCTTGTTCTATTCGAACCACTTCCTGTTGGTTTATGTACAGGTACCACAGGAGCCCAATTAAATGTACAGGAATTCCCATTGTTCTCATATCCTCTGCATAGTCAATAGTACATAAGTAAGCATTTTCCTTTTATCCTCTGCTTTCAGCCAAGGTCCATCTGAAATCAGCATTGATATACCTTGCCTCATGCCCTCTATTAATACAGCCTGGATTTCTGGCAGCTTCCTGTTGACATATTGCTATAACTACTTTTAAAGTTATCGTCAATAAAATTGTACTTGCATGTCATATTAATGTTATTTTAAATTAATTTGCAGATTTTGTTGCATCATATTTCTTTAGAATGGACACAAATATTAATCACTTCCAGTTGGTTGGCCAAATAGCTATCTTCCAAATTTCTTGACATGGACTATCACTGCATGAGCGTGTTGAAATATTTCCATTCCTATCCCTTCCTTGCTTTTCACTAATGCTTACATTGCAGCTTCAACTTCCTCTTGACCTTTTGAGCTAGTAGAACCTCAACTAATTCTTGGGTACAGAGACTCTGTGTACTCCTTCCATATTCTTTGGATTCTCCCTGCATCGTTCAATAGTTTGATAAATAATCCTTGAACATTTTAATCCAAGGCTTGGATTTTTTTCTTCTGTTCTTTCAATTTATGATATGCTGACTATACTCATTCCTTTTGCTTTCCTAATTCCAGGTCTTTACACGTTACAATATAATACTTTACTTTACCTTCTCAAGCTGGTCTTTCAAATTTTTCTGTTCAACTCTTTTATTTCATCATTTCTTCCATTTGCTTTAGCTGCTTTAGGTTCAAGAGCAAGTTTCACAGTCTCCTCTCATATCCACTGTAGTATTTTCTTTCTTTACTGTATTATAATGATCTTTTTGAGGAGCTCCCAATAAAATGATTCATGATAAATAAATAAATAGCCCCAGATAACATGACAAAAAAAAAAGATTGATGACCTTTATGCTATTTCACAAGTCTTCTGGTAGCTGATCATTAATGTTCAGTATGTCCGAACCATTCTTGAGATAGGCTCTAAATTCAGGTGAGATATTGTGATAGTAAGGTTTGGTGTCAATTTAGCTTGACCAGGATCTTCAGAAGGTGCAGGTCACAGTCTCCTTGGGGGTGTGACCTATTTTATAGCTATAAGTAGACTGTGGAGAATGGGCTCACTCTTTTTCTTCCTGATGAAAAGACCCTGGCCCCTACGTCTGGCTTCTTGGGATGGCAATCACCATGAAACCTGCTGACCCTAAGAGCTGTCTGTGGCCTGCCAACTGCCTGTTGACTTTGGATTCTCCCAACTCTGCCTCCACTAACCTGTGGTTTTCCTGTTTCTTGGGCTATTCCTCCAACAGCTTCATGAGTCTGGAAGGGCCTCTAGTTTGCATCTGATTTATGGGCTGGAGTTGGACTGGGGTTTCTTGTTGTGTGGATTTCTTAATGTAAAATTCTTTATTGATATAAATTTCCTTCTTCTACATGTAGCAGTATCACTGGTTTGTTTCTCTAGAAACCCCAGCCAACCACAGATATAATATAGGCTGTATTTGGGCTCTTTTTTGTTCTTATTTTAATTTTCTTCAGGTTTGACTTGAACTTGCATATTAGTAATTGATAGTCTGTTACATAGTTGGCCCCTTGTCTTATTTTGTCTCAATGATATTGAGCTTCTCTATCATGTCTTCCCACAGATTTGATCAATTCCATTCCTGTGTATTCCACATGTATATATGCCGCTCCTGTTATTGAATAAAGGTGTTTGCAATGAGGAAGTTATTGCTCTAGCAGAATTCTTTCATGCAGTCTTCAGCTTCTTTTCGATCCCCAAAGCCATAGTTTCAAATTACTCTTCTTTCCTTTTTGTTTCCATGTGTGCATTCCAATTGTCAACAATTATTAATGCATTTTCAGTACATGTGTGATCAATTTCAGACTAAAGAAGTTGTTACAATTCTTCATTGGCTTTAGTGGTTTGTGAGAAAATTTGAATAATGGTTCTATTAACCGGCCTTCCTTGTGTATGAAGATAGATATTATTCTGTAACAGGCAGCATTGCACTTCAAGATAGATCTAGAAATGCTCTTTTTGAGGATGAAAGAGACATTCTTTTGAATTTGTCATTGTCAGCGTAGTCATTCTTATCATTTTAAGATTCAAAGGGACTATTTCAACTCACCAATGCCTAGGATATTGATCTTTATAGGTCAGATTCCGTTTTTTATGATTTCCAATTTTCCTAGATTCTTATTTTGCACGTTTCATGTTCTGATTATTAATTAATTGTTGCAATGATTTTTCTCATTTTGAATTATAATCCATCAGCAAATGAAGGTGCCAGAAGCTTTAGTACACTTTGTTGCTAGATGCCTTCAAGTCAGTTCTGTCTCATAATAATGCCTACACAACAGAATGAAACATTGCCTGGTCCTGCCCCATACTCAAAAATTTTGTTATGTTTGAGCCCATGGTTGTAGGAATTGTCTCGATCCATTTGATCGGGTGTCTTCCTCTTTTTGCCACCCCTCCACTGTAATGTGTATGGTGTCCTCCAGGGACTGGTCTGTCCTGATAACATCTGCAAAGTACATGAGATAAAGTCTCGCCATCCTATCTGCCAAGGAACATTTAGCTGCACTTCTTCTCAGACAGATTTGTTTGTTCTTCTCTCCACCCATGGTACTTTCAGTATTTTTTTTGTCAGTACCTTAATTCAAATGCACCAGTTCTCCTTCAGTCGTTCTCATTCAATGTTCAAATTTCACATGCATATAAGATGTGGCGGAAAATACCAGGCCTTGGGCCAGGCGCAACTTAATCCTACGTGAAATTCTTGATCTTCAGTACTTTAAAGTGGTTATGTGCAGTAGATTTGCCTAATGCAATATGTTATTTGGTTTCTTGATTGTTGTTTCCATGAGCATTAGTTGTGAATCTAAGCAAGACGAAATCCTTGATAACTTCAATATTTTCTCCATTTATTATGATGTTATCTACAGCTCCTGTTGTGAGGTTTTGAGTTATCATTAAGGTGGACTCTACTTTGAGGAAGCTCTCTTTCTCGGTGATATTTTGATTGTTTTGCAATCTGAGGGGCTCATTTTCTGGCATTATATCAGACAATATTTTACTGCTATGCAGAAAGTTTTCAATGGTGAATCCCTCAGAAGTGGTCTGATTGTTTTGTCGTCCTGTCAGTTCTTAGTCTGGAAGCTGTGTTGAAATCTGTTCACCGTGGGTGATCCTGCCTGGTATTTGAAGTACTAGTGGACTAACTCCCAGCATCACAGCAAAGCACAAGCTACCACAGTGCAGCAAATTGACAGATGGGGCGCGGGAGGGGAGTTGTCATTGTTAGACACTGTTAATTTGGCTCTAACTCATAGCACCCACAGCCTGTTTCCTCACAGTTAATGTTGGAGACCATTTTTGCAGCCAGTATGCCAATTCATCCCATTGAGGACCTTCTTCTTTTTTTCACCACTCCACTTTACCAAGTATGATATCCTTCTCTAGGGACTATGCTCAGCTGTTAACATGTCCAAAGTATGTGATATGAAGTCTTGCCATTCTCACGTCTAGGAAGCATTCTGGCTCTACTTCCGCCAAGAAAGATTTGTTCCTTCTTCTGAAAGTCCATGGAATATTCAATATTCTTCACCAGCATCATAATTCAAAGACATCAACTTTTGTTTTATCTTTCATAATTATTGTCCATTTTCAAGTACATATGAGGTGATTGAAAATGCCATAGTTTGATAGTTATATAATTTTATGTCAGTTTGAAGATATGTAAAAGTGTAAGGTTGGTATCCAATCTGTCAATCACACCATAGCCTGATGGTGCCTCTTTGTGGCCATGGCCTTCTCATAAGGAGGGCCCTGGGAAGCTCCCCTTTTTTTGCATTCACCTGACTGCTTCCTGCCCACGTTGAGAGCTGCCAGAGTCTTGCCATGCTTCCATCGACCTTGGGTCCACACGACATTGCAATCACTGGCCTTTGACATCCCTGCATTCTGCATCATTGCATGTAACTGCGTAAGTTGGAAAGGAACTTATGGGCTAGTGTTGGACTTATGGACTTGAGTTGGACTGGCCTGGGATATTTCCTTGAAATAGAAATACTATAATGACTTCTTGATTAAAAACTATTTATTGCACATATATGAGTGTCACTTGATTTGTGTCTCTAGTCAGCCTGGCTTACATCCAGTTCACTGCCATCAAGTTGATTCCAACCCTTAGCAACTCTATAGGACAGGGGAGAGATATCCCTGTGGGTTTCCAATACTGGAACTTTGTATGGGAGCAGAACTGCTGATCTTGTGTTGAGCAACCCAACTTGGTTGGTTCTGACGCATTATGTTTGTAACCACTATACCACTAGGGCTCAGCTGTGCCTTATTCCTCAAAGTGACATCTTTTAACACTGGAAATTGGTCTTCAGCAAGATCTACCAGTGTACTCGGTCATATGACTTATTTTCTTTTTACACTGTTTTGATTGTGATGTGAGGGAAAATCTACAGAGTAAATTGATTTTCTTTACAATTCATGCAATGTTTTATGATATTGATTGCAATACCTACAATGCAATACTACTTTTCCTATTCCCTCCCTTTGTTTGCCGTTTCCATTGGTCTTTCGTTCCCATGCCTTCCTGCCTTCTGAGTAACTCCCTGAAAAATGCTGGGCTCTGAATTGTACATCGTTGACAGTATAGGTCTCCTATTTGGGGGCTGAAAGTTGAGCCATGGAGGTGAGGTCAGGTGTCAAATGGGAATTCCACTAGTGCCTATCATATCCTAAGGTTAGTCTTCTTATTTTGAGTTCTACATTTTCCCCAGTTGATCCAGGGCCTACTACTGTGAGCACTTTCAGAGCAATCTGCAGTGAGAACCCTATGCTATCTTGGTCTTCTGGACTCAGCGCTGTGGAGCCTGGGCTTCATGTGGTCAGTGAATGCCTTTCATCTTCTTTTGATGCTATCTGTGTAATTCTGTATTTTGAATTTCTCTTCCATTTTTTCAGCTAGTGAAATGCACATGCTTTTCATTTTTGCTGTCCTAATTCCAGGTCTTTGCACCTTTTCATATAATTCTTTATTCCATCTTTTTGAATTCCCCTTTGAAATTTTATGTTCAGCTTCTTTATTCAGCGTCTTTACTTCATCAATTATTTCTATATTTCTCTCTCTCTTTTTCGTACTTCATCATTTCTTTCATTGGCTTCAGCTACTCCATATTCAAGGTGACATCCGTTTTGTCTTTTCTTTAGTTTCTATCTTTTTAATTATCTTTGAATTTCTTTATTTATGATGTTCTTGATATTATTGCAGAACTCGTATCATCTCAGGTGATTTGTGTTCAATGTGTCAACTTTCTTCTTGAAGTATCCTCTAATTTAGATGAGATATACTCAAATTCATACTTTGACTCTTGGGGACTTGTTTTAATTTTGTTGGAATTCGAGTTGAATTTGCCATTGATGGTTTGTTCCACAGTTCGTCTCCAGTCTCGTGACTGATGATATTGAACTTCTTTATACCGTAAATACTTGAGTATAAGCCGAGGTTTTTTCAGCACATTTTTTATGCTGAAAAAGCACCCCAGCTTTGGGGGGTAAAATTAGTTGCCTTGGGTTATACTCGAGTATGTATAGTAGTTTATTTCAACAGATATAGTTGATTTAATTCCTGTGTATTTCTATCGAATATACATGATCCATGTCTATGGTTACTGTTTACATCCCTGAAAAATAAATCTTCAATCAATAAGCCATCCTTATTGGAAAATTCTATCATGAGATCTCCCAGGTGGCTTCCATCCCCATGGCCATATTTTCTAACTAGTGATCCTCCTCCTTAGTTTCCAATTTTTGCATTCAAGTCATCAGTAATCTTGATTGCATGTTTCATCAATTTCAGACTGAAAAGGTTGGTAAAAATCCTCAATGGCTTTATTGTTAGCATTAGTGGTTGGTGTGTAAATTTGAATAATAACTTTATTAATTATTCATCCTTGTAGGTGTAATATATCCTACACCTAACAATGGTGAACATTGGAATCGATGTTGAAACATTCTCATTTTTAACATGAAAGTCATCCATTCCTTTCAAATTTGTTACTCTGGTATGTAAACCATATTATTGTGACATTCAAAATGGCCAATACCAGTCTATTTCAGTTCAATAACACCTAGAGTGTTTGATCTTTATGTGTTCCATTTTTTTCATGGCTTCCAATTTTTCTAGATCCATATTTCATGCATCCCATCTTCTTGTTAGTGGTTATTGCAGTACTGCTGTTTCTTCTCATTTTGAGTCATTGCCACATCAACAAATATAGGTCCTGAAAACTTTATATCACTAAGGTCAACTCTACTTTGAGGAGACAGATCTTCCCCAATTATATTTTGAGTGTCTTCCAACTTGAGGGGTTCATCATCCTGCACTATATGAAACAATATTCCACTGCTATCAATGTGCTCCACAAACACCACTATTTTTTTCAGATGTAGATTGGCAGGTTATTCTTTCTAGTCTATTTAGCTTGTAAGCTTTTCTGAAAATTTTCCACCACGGGTAACTATGCTTGTGTTTGAAATACCAGTGGTATATCTCACAGGATCATGATGACTTTCAAGTTATGATAGTTCAAGAACCTGACATGTCTGACAACTTGGCATGCTAGCCTAATTCCGAATGGCCAGCACATCTCTCTTCTTGCTTTCTCTAGTTTCTGTAGACCACTGTACCTGAGCATGCATGGCTTAGGAGGTTGTGGAGTTAATTCTTGCTTCCTGGAGTAACCCTTAACCAATGACCCATAGGAGTTGTTGGACAAATAGCCACACTCCCTCACATTCTGGGCAGAATAACTAGTGGATTTTCTACAGTGTCTCCAGTAAGATTAACCTCCAGTTGCTCACAATTTTAAATTGTTCGATAATGTACTCTTCATTGGCTGCCTTCTTTCTCTTTTCTATTTCCCATTTCCTTATTGATATCTCCCCAGAAAATGGCTTAATTAAAACCTTTGTCTCAGGATCTAATCCTATGGGGAACCCAAACTCAATCACACAAGACATTTGTCAAATCATGGACTTAGTGGTTATAGCTATTATATGTGTAGGTCATGGAAGAGGAGAATTCATACCATCAACTTTGAATAGTCATTCGGAGTGCCAACTGGGTCCCCAGCATAGATCCTGGACATCAAAACTCACTGTTTCCTGTATCATAACACTTCCTTTTAGACTTCAGTCATTCAAAAAACTCAACAGATAGCTTGCTGTCTCACTTCAAATTTTGTAGTGTGCAAATATGGCTATGTTTTCATTGTGTGTTTAGCCCTGGACAAATCAGCTTTGACCAGGAAGGTGAAGTCATGTGGAAAAACAAACCAAAAACACTAGCAGCTGTGTGTTGTGGAAGAAAACCCTGTGGATGAATTGCAATTTTTAGGGAACAGAGACCAGTAAGATAGACCAATAAGTGTCCACTGTTTTGATGTTAAGGAGAACCCTGGTGAGGCAATAATTAAGCACTTAAGGGCTAATCAATCAGCAGTTCAAACCCACCATCTTCCCCAAGGAAGAGTTACGATGTGGCAGTCTGACCCCCTTAAGATTTACATTGATTACCACTACCAACTGATCTGAGAGGGATAGCATTAGGGGATGCTGGATCGCATTCTTAACGAGCTCTAATGGCAGAGTGGACTCCTCATTGATCTCCTAACCACAAGGAAAGTGGTTCTAACCTATCAGTTGGTCCATGTGAGAAATAGGAGTTTGTCTGCTCTGGTAAAGATATAAGCCTTGGAAAATCAAAGGGTGAAGTTCTATTCTATCTTGTAGGGTCTCTATGAGTCAGCTTCAACACAATGATAATGAGTTTGCTTTGGAATTTTGGGATAGAATAGGAGAAATATGTGCAACAAAGTTTAAACTTATTTTAAATGTTCAGTGGTATTGCTCAGAGAGAGATTCTTGGAACCCACAAGATTGTTGTCCTTAGGCACCTTCAGATCTGGGACTGAACTCACTCCCTTGGCTCAATCTTCAGCCAAACAATAGGTAGATCTATAAGGTAAAAAGTAACACTAATCAACTCTTTGAATCAAAAGGATATAATTTATTCAAAGATAAAGTTCAGAAGGGTCAGGAAAGAAGGGGGAATGGAAACAGGAAATACAAGGAGGAAGTGCGATAAGTGATATTACGTTGAGCAGATTGCAGTCAATATCATGAAGCAAAATATGTGTGAACTGTCAAATGGAAAACAGATGTATTCTGTAAACCTTCACCCAACTCACAATAAAGAGATTTTTTTTCAGCCTTGGAAACCTATGAGGCAATACTATTCTGTCCTATAGGGTACCACTGAGTTGAAATCAACCCAGTGGCAATGGGATATTGATGCTTTCTGCCGATTCTAAAAAATAGGGTTATTAGCAATTATTGTGGAAATAGCATGAATGAGACTATGTAAATGGGGTTGGTTACAGATAAATTCTTGTAAATGTTAAAGGATAAGTGATTGAGGATGGACTTGCCCAAAAAGAGAAAATTATTGCAAGATTTTGTTCCAGGGATAAAATAAAAATAGGTTTCCTGTGGGTAAGACTTAAGCCTATAGATATGGAATTTAAGGAACTGGTATTCCATGATGGTCACCTTCCCGACACAATCACTCAAGACAAAAAGTGGGTGTATAAACAAATGTGGTGAAGAAAACTTATGGAGCCTAGCTATCAAAAGATAAAGAGTCTAGGGTTTTAAAAACTAGAAGGTTCACAAGTGGCCATCTAACTCAGAAGTAATAAAGCGCACATGAAAGAAGCACACCAGCCTGTGTGATCACAAAATGTAGAAGGGATCAGGTATCAGGCATCAAAGAACAAAAAAAATCATATCATTGTGAATGAGGGGGGGTACAGTTAGGGGATCCAAGATCTATCTGTAGGCAACTGGACAACCCCTTACAGAAGGGTCGCTGGGAGGAGATGAGCCAGTCAGGATGCAGTGTAGCAACGATGAAACATATAACTTTCCTCTCATTCCTAAATGCTACCGCGCCCACTATCATGATCCCAATTCTACCTTACAAACCTGGCTAGCCCAGAGAATATACACTGGTCCATATAGGAACTGGAAACACAGGGAAACCAGGACAGATGACCCCTTCAGGACCAGTGCTGAGAGTAGCAATAACAGGAGGATGGAGGAAAGGTGGGGTAGAAAGAGGGATCTGATTACAAGGATCTACATATAACCTCCTCCATGAGGGAGGGACAACAAAAAAGTGGGTGAAGGTAGATGTCGGACAGTGTAAGATAGGACAGAATAATAATTTATAAATTATCAAGGGTCCATGAGGGAGGGGAAGGGGGAAGGAGGGGAAATGAGGAGCTACTACCAAGGGCTCAAGTAGAAAGCAAATGTTTTGAGAATGATGATGGCAACAAATGTACGCAGTGGATGTATGTATAGATTGTGATAAGAGTTGTAGGAGCCCCCAATAAAATGATTCTTTTTAAAAACCTCAAAGAGCAAAACACACTATGGTTTATTGTACATCAATGATACTTCAATAAAATTACATAAAAAAGGGGAAAAAGAAATGGAATTTAAGGTAAAGAAAGTATTCCCTTTGAGGACCATATTGCAAATATATATTTAGGCAGGCAATTAGATAAAGACATTTTAAGTCTGGGCTTCTATACCTGCCATCTGTCTGTTATGAAAAGTATAATTAGCAACTAGAATCTCTCATACAAAATCAACTCAATATGGTCTTTCTGGTCTGACCTCCGTGGTGTTCTACTCTGCTTTGATGGAGCTCATCATATCATGACTCTATAACAAGATTGAGGAGTTATTTGCATTCTTATGTGGAAGGTAAATCTGTTTGGCCATTCTGTTAGACTAGTTCATTTTCTTTCCTACCATCCCATCTGCCATTTTAATTCAAAACAAGGAGAAAAGCATGTATGTGCCTTTTGAGGAAGGAGAAGATTTTGGTGTGGAAGAAATTCTCTTCTAGACTGCAAGGTAAGTATTTACCCCCTCTAGCCCTGTTGGAGGAGGGGAAAAGGAAGAGAGACAAGGCAAAGAGAACATCATAGTTAGTTTCATGCCTCCTTACTTGACCTGGGGATTGAGGGGAATATCAGTGACTATGGACCTGTTGTGCTCCCCATTTGGAAGCATGAAGAATAGAGGCTGCCAGGCAGAGCAGCCCTCTGGGAAGTCACTGAAGACAAACATATAGAGAGTGCCATCAAGTCTACTGTGATCCATGGAGACCTTATATGAAATGGAATGGAGTGCTGTCTGATCTTGCACCATTGTCACACATTCCTGAATGTTGAAGTCCATTGTTGCAGCGATTAGGTCAATCTGCCTCAATAAGGATCTTCCATGTCCCTCTATTTCATCAAATATGATGTCTTCCTCTAGCAATTGTCCACTGATAGTGTGTCCAAAACACATTAGTCAGTCAGTGTTCTCTTGTGATCCATAAGGTTTTCTTTCAGTAATTTTTGGAAGTGGACTAGCAGGCCCCTCTTCCTTGTCTGTCTTAGTCTAGAAGCTTCACTGAAACCTGTCCACCATGGGCAATCCTGCTGGTATTTGAAATTCTGGGAACAGAGCTTCCAGCACCATAACAATACACAAACCATTATAGTACAACCAACTGACAGATGAGTAGAGGATATCTATATCTATATATGGAGAGAGAGAGAGTAAAACTGGCAATGCAGTCTGATTAGGCAGTATTCTGATAATCTGCTGCTAACAGAAAGTATCCCCACAAATAACATCTTAAAGTAATGATAATATCAATTTTGCTCACAAATCTGCAATCTGGGCAGAGCTCAGTGAGGACACTAGTTTTGGCTTCATCAAGCATTAGCTGGGGTAGCTCAAAGGACAGAGGCTGCAGCTCTCTTAAGACTCACTCCCTCACACGACTGATACTTCTATTGGTTGGAGCTCAAGAAGAACCCTATATGTGACATTTTCATTTGGCTTGGTCTTCCTTGCAACATCCTGACAGGGTCCCAATGGTGAACAACCCAATACGACCAGGTGGAAGTCACAGAGCAACACTTCTGCCATAGTCAAAGGCCTGCCAAGATGCAAGGAAGAGGGAAAGCAGGCCCTGTTTCTGGAAAAATGAACACAAACTCATCTTGTAACAAGAGAATGTGCGATGTGCAACATTAGGACAGTCATCTTTGAAGGACACAACCTGCCATGAGCCAAGATACAGAGACAGATTTCTACGAAAGCGAAAGGGCAGGACTTAGACTTAAAGATAAAGCCACAGACTTCATAGGACAAGAGCAATAGGGAGACAAGCAAAGGAAAGCTCTAGGATGCAAGCCTAACATGGCTAAAGATAGGGACAATGTCAGGACTGAACTGGAAGCAAGCAGACACCTGTGCAAGGCAGAACCCGTGAAGTTGTGTGTGCCTTCAAAGCTAAGTCAAAGTACCTTGGGGCGTGAGAAGGGAAGGAGCAGGAGAAGGAATTAATGGGTAGGTTTATGGAATTTGTAAGTCTGGGGACAGAGCATCAGGAATAGCTGGGTTCTGGCACTCAGTTGATACCATCAGAGTTTGAACCTTTTCCTTTCAGAGCTGTTTCCTTTTGAGTTTCATGCAGGCTTCCTGATGACAGCTGTAGTTTTATCTAGAAGCTCAGGAATTCTATTAGAGAGAGGCTCTTTTCCTTTCTAATCATTGGTGGTACTATCAGGTAAGCATTGGATTGCTAACTGCAAGGTTGGCAGTGCTACCCTACCAGCTACCTCATAGGGAAAAAGATGGAACTTTCTGCTCACATAAATATTTACAGTCTGAGAAACCCCACAGGGACCTTCTATGGCAATGGGGAAATTGTTTCTGGGGCATTTTTTAGGGTTAGATATCATTAACCTAGCATGAGTCTCATACTGAGTCTGACCCAGTCCCTTTGGAGAGAGGAAAGTCATGCCCTGACTAGCCAGGCCTGGAGCTGGCAGATTGGGTCAATGCCAGCAGAAGCATGGAGATGGAGCATGGTGGAAGAGTGATCCCAAAGATACAAGCCATGTGCTGTGAGTGGAAGAAGGGCAAATGAATGCTGCATTAATTAACCAGTCATTGACAAAATGAGGTTGCATGACAAATGGCTCCAAACCCCAGCAGTTCAACAAACAGCCCAACCCCTTCCCTCCCAAACACACCGTTCTTAAAATTCAGGATCAGGGAAATTAACTGGAACTTTGAACTTGGCACTTCAGGGCTTGGAAGAGGTGACAGTGCATGTAAAGGCCTTGGGGCAGGAGAGATCTTGGTGTGACTGAAAGCCCAGAAGAAGACTAATTTGGGGGAGGTGAGATAATAGGAATGGAGTTTTCAGTGAGCATTTCCTTGAGAGCCTTCAAGCAAAAGCGATTTTTCTATATTCATGTTTTAGAAGTAGATCTCCACCCATTTTGTAAAGCTTTGGGTATTGGATTGGTGTCGGTATGCAGGGAAAAAATAAATGGGCTTGTTATGGATTAGGAGCCTGTGGTAGTCACCTAATCTTGTGTCAAGTTAAGGATTAGGAGTGTAGGCGTGGAGTCTAGGCTGCCAATCTGGAGATAGTCAGTGAGATTTTTATGTGGGCATAGCCTTCTCCTGAGAACTCTGAGAAATCTGGTACTTCCTCCTTGGAGGTGGAAGACACCTCTCTCTCTCTCTCTCTCTCTCTCTCTCTCTCTCTCTCTCTCTCTCTCTCTCTCTCTCTCTCTCTCTCTCTCTCTCTCTCTGCTACTCCTTGGGAGACATTGCAGAAGGCAAGCCAAATGGATGGGACCAGACCTCTGAAGCCAAAGAAGCCTCAGAGAGATCGCAGCCAGCACTGAGATGCTTACAATGCCACTGGATCCACAAGATTTTCCACCCATTGGCCTGTGATTATCCTGCATTCAGCATCACTGCACATGTTTTATGGGTCTGAAAAGGAATTTATAGATTGGTATCAGACATATGGGCTAATATCAGACTTATGGATTTGATGTGCACTGGGCTGGGACGTTTGCTTAATGTACAATTACTGTTTGATATAAAACTCTCTCTCTGGATTTATAAGGTAGAATTAGACCAGAACATGTACTCTGGTACAGACAGGAGCTGGAAACACAGGGAATCCATGACAGATGATCCCTTCAGGACCAGTGGTAAGAGTGGCAATACCAGGAGGGTGGAGGGAAGGTGGGGTAGAAAGGGTGAATCGATTACAAGGATCTACATAAAATCTCTGCCCTGGGGGACGGACAACAGAAATGTGGGGGAAGTGAGATGTTTGACGTGTAAGATATGACAAAATAATTTATATATTACCAAGGATTTATGAGGGAGGGGGAGGAGGATGGAAGTGGGGAAATGAGGAGCTGATACGAAGGGCTCAAGTAGAAAGCAAATGTTTTGAGAAGGATGAGGGCAACACATGTACAAATGTACTTGACACACAATGGGTGGATGGATGGATGGATGGATGGATGGATGGATGGATGGATGGATGGATGGAATGACTGTGATAAGAGTTGTATGAGCCCCCAATAAAATTATCAAGGGTTCATAAGTAGGGGGGAGTGGGGAGGGAGGAGAAAAATGAGGAGCAGATGCCAGGGGCTTATGTGGAGAGCAAATGTTTTGACAATGATGAGGGCAATGAATGTATAAATGTGCTTTATAATGGATGGATGGATGGATTGTGATAAGAGTTGTATAAATCCCTAATATAATGATTAAATAATAGGGAAATGATTTTTAAAAACCACCAACTCTCTCTCATACACATGAGTCTCCCTCGATTTTCCTCTAGCATACCCAGACTAATACACAGTTCGCCCCTGTCCTATAGGGCCGCTATGAGTTGGCATGGACTTGAGGGCAGTGGGTTTGTTAGGGCTTTGGAGTTCAGCAGGCCTTTGTTGGTGTGTTTGAGTCTATTTTTGTAGCTGTTGTTTGCAGGTCAGTGGCTCATCTTCCAGCACTCTATAGGACCATATTTTGTTGTGACCCATAAGGCTTTCATTTGTTAATATTTGGAAGTAGATCACCAGGTCTTTCTTCCTAGTCTGCCTTAGGCTAGAGCAGTGGTTCTCAATCTGTGGGTTGTGACCCCTTTTGGGGTCCAGCGACCTTTTAACACGAGTCACCCGATTCATGGCAGTAGCAACATTACAGTTATGAAGTAGCAAGGAAAATGATTTTATGGTTGGGGGTCACCACAACATGAGGAATTGTATTAAAGGAAGGTTGAGCACCACAGGGCTCGAGGTTCCACTGAAGCCTGCCCATCATTGCTGACCCTTCTGGGGTTTGTCATATCGGTGGCACAGCTTCCAATTTCACAGCAGCACTCTAGCTACCACTGCACCACGAACTGATAGACAGGTGGTGGACTGTTCTTAAAAGCCACCTGATTTACGATGCTTTGTTTTGACAGCCCTGGAAAATGGATACAGAATCTAGTTTCATAGTCAATGCAAGACACACCTTGGGGCAGTAGGGATGGCATGAAGTGAATAGATTCAAAGTATATTTTAGGGAGAGGAAGGATGACAGTTAATGCCTGGGGGGTGTGCAAGAAGAAAGGAAGCAGAGACACCATTGATATTAAGTGCCTGAGTTAAGACAAGAATTTCCAGGGAAGCTGGTGGGTCATGATGGGAGAATTTCACACTCCCCGGGGACAGGGGGAGCATTGATTAGTTCATATGTCTGCGCATCTTCTCAGACAATAGAGGCTTTGTCATCCTCAAATGAAGCATGCAGTTGGAGCTCAGAGAGGGCATGCAGTGCAAATGAAGACTGGGTTGGTTGAGAAGGGTGGACCAGGGCCACTAGTCAATTCTGAGGAGCTTCAGAAAACCTGCCCAGTGTCTCTTGGAGAGTGGGCATGTCTCATGGCCACAGAGGGCCTTTTAATGTTTCACCTCCCACTGCAGCAGCGAGAGGCTCTATCAACTCATCCTGGAAAGGAAACATACTACCTGCCATCAGGTTCATTTCTTCAGAAAGGATGGAAGAATACAAATGAAAGACTACAGTTTGAAGGGGTCTTAGGCAGACTATCAGGCTCATTAAAGCTTCATTTATTAAAACTTCATTATTCAGAGACATTCTCCCAGTAGGATGTATGCTGGGGTGGGGGTGGGCATGAGGAGGAAGGCTTGGAGCAAGGTAGGGGAACAACCCAACACCACCAAAAAATACCTTCCCACGAAGCAATTCCAGTGGGCACAGATTAGATAGAAGTTTCATCCTCTGGGCACTTGATGTTTGTCCCTCTCTTTTATCTGAATGCTCTTTCCACATTGCTCAGATGAAGCATCAAATTTGTATTAAAATGCAAGTTAGGAAGCATCATCCCCAACCAACCCTGTTCATCGAAATGGTAGTGCTCTCTCCGGGTAGTGCTTGTTTGTCAACAAGCTGAAGCAGTTGAGCTGGGGCTCTGTGAGGCCCAGGAGCATGAGTTCATTAATATCCGACCCATAATGCCTTGCTGGGTTTATGCCAACAAAGCCCTGTCACTCCTTACCTTAGGATTTACTCACTCTTTGAAACAGGCATTTATTTACACACAGTTTGACCTCATGATGGTGTTCAGCAGATGTGGATCTTACTTATTTGCATTGTTCTGTGACAGTTGCAAAATTCGTTAGTGGCTCAGGGATCAATCCTCTGTGGACTGCCCCGAAGCTAGATGAAGCAAGCGGGTTCTCCCTGATTCATCCTCCCTCCTTAGCAATGCTTGCTAGTCAGGATAACATAGTGCCCATTAAAGAAACTGCCTGTGTCACTTCAAATTTGTGACCTGGGCGGGAGGGAGGGTGATGATCACAAGTGACAGAAACTGACGCTTGACTAACTTAGGGAAAAAGGCCTAATGGTGGATAAATGTTGGGAAGACAAGAAAATGTGGCAAATGCCTGGGCAATCTCAGGGCTGTGAAGCAGGTAATGGCGAAACACTCCTCCTGAGGCCAAAGTGTGCCCTCTGTAGTACATTAAATCACATTCACACACACCCATTCATGTTCACATGGGACCTGAGGCTATGGCCTTACTTGGAGAGGAGGTCTTGGCAGATGTGCTTAGATAAGTATTTCAAGAGCTCCATCTTTCTGGGTTTAGATTTCAGATGGATACTACATGCACTGATTGGTGTGTTCTTATAAGAAGGGGAGTGGGCACACAGAGACCCCGTGTGAAGACACTGGCAGAGATTGGATCAGTGCATCTATAAGCCAAGAAATATCAAGGATTAGCAGCAGTGACCAGAAGCAGAGAGAGGCTACTTTGATTCTCCTTCAGAGCTCTCAGAAGGAATGAATCTTGCCCACACCTTAATTTTAACCCTTTGTCCTTCAGAAAAGTGAGAGAACAAATGCCTGCTGTTTAAGTCACTCGATTGGTAGCCAGTTGTTACAGCTACCCAAAAGAACCATTATGGATTGATCTGTAGCCCCCTCAAAATATGTGAGAAATTTGAACCTTGGTGGACATGATCCTGTTTGAAAAGAAGGGAGTTCTTTTGTAATATAAATGAGGCCGTATGGCCACTGGAGATCCCTTCATAGAGGGGTTTAGAAGAGGAGATGGGTCAGTCAGGGTGCGAGGTAGTACCGATGAAGAACACAGCTTTCCCCCAGATCCTGTATGCTTCCTCCCCCCAATTACCATGATCCAAATTCTACCTTGCAGGGCTGGATAGGGCAGAGGTTGTACACTGGTGCATATGGGGGCTGGAGGCACAGGGAATCCAGGGTGGATGATACCTTCAGGACCAAAGGTGTGAGGGGCGATGCTGGGAGAGTGGAGGGTGAGTGGGTTGGAAAGGGGGAACTGATTACGAGGATCCACATGTGACCTCCTCCCTGGGAGATGGACAGCAGAGAAGGGGGGGAAGGGAGACTCGGGATAGAGCAAGATATGACAAAATAACAATGTATAAATTACCAAGGGTACATGAGGGAGGGGGGAGCGGGGAGGGAGTGGAAAAAAAGAGAGGACCTGATGCAAAGTGCATAAGTGGAGAGCAAATGCTTTGAGAATGATTGGGGCAGGGAATGTGCGGATGTGCTTTATATAATTGATGTATGTATATGTATGGATTGTGATAAGAGTTGTATGAGCCCCTAATAAAATGTAAAAAAAAGAAAATGATTAAGGCAAAGAATGTACAGATGTGCTTTATACAATTGATATATGTATATGTATGGATTGTGATAAGAGTTGTATGAGTCCCTAATAAAATGTTTAAAAAAATGAGGCCATATGAGAATAGGCTTGAGCCTAAACCTAAACACTTCTGAGTTAAAGGCCAGGATAGACCCAGTAACACACAGTACGGGGAGAAAGATAGTGAGGAATGCCAAGGAACTTTCTGGTATCCACAAAGAAGGACCCTGACCTAGAGTCGCACCCCAAATTTGAACCTGTAAGCTCCAAAGCAGGGGGAAAAGTGTTTTAAGGCTACTGACTTGTTGGATAATTTTTGGTTAAGGAGATTAAGACAGAAACTTAAGACATCCTCCAATCCTTCCTCTGCCTTCGTTCCATTTTTCTCACATTCAAGAGTCCTCCTAGAGGATTCAGTCAGGTTGTTGTTGTTGTTGTTGTTCAGTGTCATAGTGAGGGTTTGGATTCATTGTGACCATACATACAACATAATCATACACTGCCCGGTCCTGTACCATTCTCACAGTTGTTCTTAAGTTTGAGCCCATTGTTGCAGCCACTGTGTCAATCCCATTTGTTGAGGGCTTTCCTCTTTTTCATTGCCCCTCTACTTTCCAGAACAAGATGTCCTGCTCCAGGGACTGATCTCTCCGGACAACATGTCAAAGTTAAGGCGAAGTCTCATTATCCTTGCCCTGAGGAACATTCTGGCTGTACTTCATCCAAGTTAGATGGGTTTGTTCTTTTGGCAGTCCATGGTACATTCATTACTCTTTTACATCACTACTAATCAAATATATCTATTCTTCTTTGGTCTTCCTTATTCAGTGTTCAACTTTCACATGAATATGAGACAGTTGAAAATACCATGGCCTGGGTCAACCCGCCCCAGTCCTCAAAGTAATCTCTTGCTTTTCAACACTTTAAAGAGGTCTCGTGTAGCAGATTTGACTAGTGAAATGTGTCATTTGTTCTCTTCTCTGCTGCTTCCATGAGAATTGATTGTGGATTCAAGCAAGACAAAATCCTTGACAATTTCGATCTTTCCTCCATTTATCATGATGTTATCAATAGGTCCAGTTGTGAGGGTCTGGGCTTTCTTTACATTGAGTCATAATCCAAACTGAAGGCTTTAATCAATCCTTCATCTTCATCAGCAAGTGAATCAAGTCCTTCTCATTTTCAGCAAAATTGTGTCATCTGTATAATGCAGGTTGTTAATAGGCCTTCCTCCAACCTGATGCTCCATCAGGCACTGCCCCTTAATGAGTTTAGGTCATGAAGGATAGTCCTCCATAGGCACATTGATTATTAAACTACCACCCTCACATAATAAATTCAGAGAGAGAAAATTTCCCCAAAGCAATGGAAAGCTTACTAGAGAAGTGGAGGGTGCTAAAAGCCAAAGGTGACACAAACCGGAAATCAATACTAGTTTTCAATACCTGCAGTCATCTAATAGTTCACTGCACTATCTAAGGAAAGGTGAACTGGGGCAATTCCATTAAAAAAAGACAATGCAGGGTATATAAGTCCGTCATTCCTCTGGAGAAGAAAAACACATAGTTGGGTTGTAGAGCTTTGTTTGCTAATCAACCAAATGTAGTTGTAAGGCAGGGGTGTGCGTGTACGCGTGTGTGTGTGTGCGTGCGTGTGTGTGTTGAAGGGAGAGGCTTGCCATTCTATTTCATAGCCAGGAGAAAGATGAGCCTCTTCCCATATCTTTTGCTCTGTGGCAAGTTACTGATCTACAAGGAACTTTTATTTGACAAGGACATTGCCGAGAAAAAAACGGGAAGCTTGTGTTCATCTCTGCTGAGAGGTGGAGTCAAAGAGATGGGCTTTATGACAGACACCCTGATCGTGCAACCAAACTATGAAATGGCCTCATACATTCAACACACATTTGCTGCACCTCCCCAGTGTGCTGCCCAGATATTACCAGGCAGAGTGTTTTATGGGCAGCATTTTAGAGTTAGGCAGGCAGAGGGAGTGTCTTTGTGGGTGTTACCTTTACCAGTCCTTGGATTGTTCTGGGACAGGCATGTCTTTTTCCTCTAAAGTAACTGATCGCGTGTAAAGAAGGAGTCTCCTCAGTAAGACGGGTTGAACCAAACCCAACCTATGACAATCATCACCACAGGTGCCACCCACCCACCCACCCACCCTGCAGGCTACCCCCTGGAAAGCAGGCCCTGGGGAGAGAGGGAAAAGGCTTCCCTTGCAGATTGACATAGCACCTGGCCCAGCTGAGACTTCCAAGGGGCTTTTGAGCATGCAGAAGGGGGCGCAGGTGGAACAGATCTGGGCAGACCCCACCCTGGTGGCTACTTGCTGCCTCACCTTTGAGGTCTTGCTGTCATCAAGGTACCAGAATTTGATGTGCCGGTTGCCTGCAATGACAAAGTAGCTGCAGTCCTCAGAGAAGGATACTGCTTTCACCCGACTGGACACCTTGTTGGAAGCCACTACAATGTTTTTTCTGGAGAGAAAGTCAAGGGAAATCAAGGCTCTGCTTCTAGGAGCTGAGGGAAAAGAAACTTACACACTGAAGGAGGTTAGACAAGCTGTGAACTTGACCTCTCCTTCTGCCCCTTCTTCAGCATCCTAGATACACAGTTGCTCCTTTCTGCTCAGAGTTCTCTAGAGAGGGACTGAGGCCAGCAGGCGGAAGTGAAGGCCACCTGTCAGCAGTTTCTTGGCTCCCCTCCTGGCCCTGCCTGTCCTGAGGCCAGCAGCCCACTCACCTTCCAGGCCCAGATATTGATGATCATGTCATGCTGGTAGCCCACTGAGACAATGTACTTGGCGCTGGGTGAGAAGGCCACACACGCCAAGCCATACTTATGCTCCTGAAGCTCTGCCACCTAGCTGCGCTCCGACACGTCCCATACCCGCACAGCAGGCATGTGTCCACTCTGCGGTTATGAAGACCACGAAGTAAAGGCCAGAGGCAGCCAGCTCCCTCCCCATCCACGGAGGCCTGGCCCTCCCAGCCACTGGACAAGAGCCTGCACATAAATGAAGGACACCTAACCTAATGTGCCTGCACATGAATCAAGGACACCCCCGGAGGGAATGTGATCAGTGTTGGGGAACAGGGACTCTCAGGGATGGGCTCCTGGCGTGATTTGAATGGGCAAGAACCACCACTCCTGCGGTTTGCTCCCACAGCCTCACAGGGCAAGTCTATGGGAGGGCAGCCCTGTTCCACACTCTGACCAGCAGGGGGACTCCAGGGATAAGGAATGTTTTAAGGAGGTGTTTTCCAAAATGTGGTTCCCAAATTGGCAGCTTCAGCCTCACCGGGAACTACTTGTTAGCATTGCAAACTGAAGAGAGCCACCCCAGACCTGCTGAGCCGGAGAGTCAGCAGTCTGTACTATGGGGCCACCATAGCACTTCTGACGCAGGCTACAGCCTAAGAACACTGCTCTAGGGCAGACCAAACACCCAAAGTGGACACCAGTACAGAAAATCAAACTTGGCACCAGTCCTATGAGGGCCGCAGGCTGTCACTCTCTGCTAAGGCCAGGCCACCCCCTCTGCAGTGCCTGAGCTTCCTTCCTCACTCACCTCGCCGGTGACCAGGTACTTGCCATCAGGAGAGAAGGCAAGGGCAGTGATGGTTTTCCTGAAAGGAATGGGGGCAGGCTCAAGAGGGGCACTGGCAACCTGGCCCAGGTCTGGCCTCTCACAGTCCCCTCTCAAAACAAGGGCAGCAAACCCGCCCTCCCTGTGCTGCTTCCTTGCAGGCCTGGGGCCCAACAGGGCCCAATGCTACAGAGAAGCAGGTGGCACCCCTCTGGCCGTCCCTGGGGAAAGGTGGCACTCCCCAAAGCCCCAGAGCCCATTTACCTGGAGCTGTTGAGGATGTGGTGCTGCTTGTGTTTCCGGGGATTGAAGAGCACAACCACACACCTGGGGAGAGGGAGAGGGGAGCACAGGCTTAGCACCCCACCTCAGTGGCCCAGCCCAGAGGACCCCATCTTGCCAGAGTGCAGCTGGCTCCTGGCAGCACTCTTCTGCCTTTCTCCCCTTCTGTAGCCCCACACGGTGCAAGGGCCTGTAGGGAGCCCTGGGTGCCCAGTGATGGGGTGGCCGGTCTTCCCAGAGCCCTTGTCCCTACCCCAGGGCAGAGGGCAGAGAGAAGGATGCACATGATTTGGGTAAGAACAGGCCTCAGCTGTGCCCTTGTTTACAGACCTCCTTGTTTCCAGGAGAGAGTGGGATCTCTCATGTCTGCACCCATGTGTGTACTTGGCAAGAGCCAGCCCTCCACATGTTGGATGAGGAAGCAAGTGGAAGGTCAGGGCCCAGGGCCAGGCCTGCAGGGAGACTAAGTGGGATGGAGAGGCAGAAAACTACCTGAGGGAGGGAACTTCATGGAGCTGCTGGCCCAAGTCAGACTCTTTAGCCCAAAGAGACTGAGCAGCGCCATTCTATCAGCCTCCAGGCTCCCTCTCCAGTCAGGCAGCAAGGCTGGGTGAGATTGCATGGAGACTGAAATTCAAGAGTGAACTCGAGAGAGGAAGGCAGGTAAGAGTCAGGGACAAGGAGCTGGGAGCCAACAGCTCGCCAGTGTCTCAGGGGCCATGGCGCTCAGCAGGTTTAGGCCCTCTGCCCAGCTGTCCCCTCTCTTCATTAGTGCTGTGCCTACTACTTGCTATTAGCTGGCCACAGCAAGCCTGGAGACTGCTCCCCCAGGTAAGGGGGTCGACTGCGTAGACGGAGGAGAGACTCAGTAGAAAGCTACTTGTCCCAACACTGCCTTTTACAACAGGAAGCAGACACAGGACCCGCATCTGGACCCCACTGCTTGCAGATGGGAGCAGCAGCTGCAGCACAGGGCTTGGTCTCTTCTGCAGACAGAGGCCTCCGGCTTGGCTCAATGAGCCAGTTCGCTATGCAAATTCCACTGTCAACTAGGGATTCTGGGATCTTGGAGGTGCACCAGGTAAGCTCACAGTTGGCTACCAGGCTGATTGACAGCCTTAGAAGCCTGAGCATCATCCTCTTCTCCTCAGAGGCCCCCCCCTCCAATCCTTTTTCACCCTCTTTTTCTTTGTTCTCTTTTTTATCTCCTTTCTCTCTTTAAACCGATTTGAAGACCCCTGCTCTCCACATCCCTTGAATGAGGAAAACAAGATGACGTTAGAAACACGCAGACTCACACTTGCCCAGTTGCTCTGAAGGAGAGTCTAATACATGGTACTGGCCTAACTCCTCTAAAACAGAGCTGCCTGCACAGAGGATGAAAGAAACTGTGCTCAAACACTCAACCACATTCACTGTCGCTGAGTCGATTCTGACTCACAGTGACCCTACAGAACACAGCAAAACTGCCCCTGTGGGTTTCCGATACGAACTATCTAGGGGACCACAAAGTGTCATCTTTCTCCTTTGGAGTGTCTGGTGGGGCCTAACTGCTGTCCTTGCCATTAGAACCCCAACACAGAACCATGACACCCTAAGGTATCTGGGCATCCAAAATTGAGAGATAAGGACCACTAAGGAATAGAGCCAGGGTTCACAAACAGGGCTTCTGATTTCGGGTCATTTTTACACACACACACACACACACACACGGTCACACTCACATCCAAATGCATACCCATACCCTTGCAGAATCTCTGGAAGGCGTCTGACTTCATGTCCTTTTTACACACACACACACACACACACCCCTTGCAGGATCACTAGAGGGCTTCTGATTTTGTTTCCTTTTACACACACACACACACACACACACACACACATACACACACACACACTAACACTCATACCCAGGCAGAATCACTAGAGGGCTTCTAACATTGTGTCTTTTTTACACACAAACACACATACACACCGTTGCAGAATCTCTAGAAGGCTTCTGATTTACTGTCCTTTACACATACACACACACACACACACACACACTTGCAGAACCTCTGGAGGGCTTCTGACTTCGTGTCCTTTTTACACACTAACACACACACATTTACACACATGCACGCACCCTTGCAGAATATCTGGAGGGATTCTGATTTCCTGTCCTTTTTACACGCACACACCCACACAGACACACACACACCCTTGCAGAATGTATACAGGGCTTCTGAATTCTTGTTTTTTACACACACACACACACACACACACACACACACACACACACTCACAATCATACCCTTCCAGAATCTCCTTAGGGCTTCGGACTTCATGTCCTTTTTCCAAACACACACATACATGCACCCTTAGAATCTTCAGAGGGCTTCTGACTTCGTGTCCTTTTTACACACCCACTCACACTCATACCCTTGAAGAATCTCTAGAGGGCTTTTGACATATTGTCCTTTACACACACACACACACACATACACACACACACACGCACACCCTTGCAGAATCTCTGGAGGGCTTCCAAAGTCATGTCCTTTTTACATACAAACACACACATCCTTTCAGAATCTGTAGAGGGCTTCTGACTTCGTGTCCTTTTTACACACACACACACACACACACACACACATTCACACTCATACCCTTCCATAATCACTGGATGTCTTCTGACTTCGTGTTCTTTTTCCACACACACACACACGCAAACACACACACACACTCACACCCTTGCAGAATCTCTGGAGAGGGTTTGAACGACACTGTTGGTCATGGTATGTCATGTGACTAGAAGTGTATATGAGCAAAGAATCCCTCAGAGAACAATTACTGAAGTCTATAGAGCAGGGGTCAGGGATACACTGCGGGTCTCTCGGTCCATGCATGTGGCTCTGAAGTAAAATGGAAACCTATTCAAGGACAGTTATTATTCAGATAATGGTGATTGAAGTTGCAAAACTATATTTTTTATCTCAAAGAATGTTTCAATTGTTGTGAGAGACAAAGTGGGCTCTTCTATCTCAAAAGTTTGCCTCCCCGGATGTAGATCAAGATGGTGGCTATGTCTAGAAACAGTCACTTCACATTTTGATATTTTTGCTTAATAAAGTGTCTGTGGTTTTAGAGCAATGCTTTCTGACTTACCCTCACATACTTTTACAGAATAAGTGATGAAGCAGCTGCTTGGACTGGGTGGGCACAGGGAAGCTGGGAAGGGTGAGGACCAGGAACAATCACTAGATAATAAATTATTCAATACATCTGCATCGGGACTGTGGCTCCAGAGCTACAACTCCGGTGCTGTGCAGCACATTTCTTCCAATTTGAAACAAAATTGGAGTCAATTATTATCTTCCTCATCAGTCATCATTTCCTATGGTTCTGGGGATTGGCAGTACTAAGCTAGCAGATTCTTCTGTACGGTTGCCGTCTGGCAATGGCTTATGATGGAGACATCTCACACAGCTTCCCCACTGGTGTACTTGACAATGGCCACTGGTGTTTGCTGGGACTTTAAGAGGGACTAGTGTCAGCATCTGCATGTGGCCTCTTCATCACACTTCCTCACAGCAAGGGGACTGGACTCCGAGGGTCTTGTACAGAGAAAGAGCCAGGTGGGAGCTGTATTACCTCAGAAGTCACACCGCACCTCACCTGCCAAACTTGACTCCTGGAGAGCCATAAGGCCGGCGTGGGTTCAAAGGAGGAAACATAGACTCCAACTTGGGATGCAGAATGACAAGATTCTGGAAGAGCTTGTAGGGAAGAAACAATCCCTGAAGGCATTTTGTGAGCTACAGTCTTCCCCAGGACATAAACCTTAACTGGGCAACTCAGTGGTAGCCTTGCCAACTCTGGCTGGTGAGTTCCAGTGACTTTCTTTTGAAGGGAGGGAAGGCAAATTTGGAAGGGAAGCCTCAGAAGCCCCCAAGTGGCCTGGAAGCTCACCTTGGCAGACACCCACTGAAAGATCCTTCCTCCTTCAGGGAGTTAAGCTGGGCGAGAGGATGGTAGCTGGAAGGACAAAAGGAATTGACTAATACTCTGGAATTACATCACTCGCTCTCTTTGTAAGTTTTTCACTCTTGTTCTTGTCCTGTGTTGAATCTATCTTTTCCTTACTCTCCCCTAGGACCTTCCCCTTAGATATGGGGCTGCGGGGACGGGTTGATTGATCTGTGCTGAAATCAGGGAGGTAGGTAGTAATAGAGGGAACCCGTTACTACTCCCAGAGTTCCCATAGCAACCTGGACCAATTGGTGGGAGGAATGGAAAGATAAAGGCTGCATTGGGGGTTTTGGTGCTTGGTGGAGGTGAAGGCTGACGTGTTTAGAGTGGGGAGAGGAAAACAGCCTGTTGGGGAAATGTTATTGGAGATGGCTTTGAGACTAGCCTCTACTGGTCTCTTGCTTCTCACTATCCTCTTGGTAGCAGCACGTGTGTTCCCCTCCCCACCATCCCTTCATCCCAACTTGGAGCCCTTCTGGCTATTATTTCCTTATGGAAAAGCTGTCAGCTCATCATCCTGCTTTCTTCCATTCATGCTTCTTTAGCTCCGTGTTGACTTCTAACAGGAGAGAATCAGAAAAGTTAAGTCCCCACCCCACAGGGCATTTGCTGAAGGAGACAGCAATCTGTGTACGGAATATCTCCTAGCTCACTCTCTCACTTCTCCCTAATAGATTTTTCCTGCCACTGCTCCTGGCTGGAGGGGATGGAGTGTTCAAGTGATGCCACAGAAGTCACAGCAAAAGAACCAAGGCACTCGGAGGACCATTCATGAGCTGGAATATGATAGAAGCTCTTGAATGGGAAGCCACCATTCTGGCAGTAAACATGCTCCTACGGACCCTCCCAGTTCTAAGGCTTTAGTGCAGTCCCACCTGAATGAGTTCTCCCTGGGTGAGTTCCTCCTGAAAGCGAAAGAGGGTGTATCCTTCTTTATCTTTGAAGCTACGCCTTCTATACCTACTGGATCCAGATATTGAGGATCTTCGCTTCCTGATTCCTGAACTCAACTTTGCTGATTGAGAGCTGCATGGCCAAGGACCCAGACACAGCTCTGGATTCTCTGTTCGCTCTCTTTAGCCACCATTGGTTTCCTTTTGTCTAATTGTGCAACAGAAATCTCGGGGGATGCTTTATTCTAAAGTTCTTCCACTTCCCTAAAGGCGGGTATAGAGAAAGGCAAATTTAACTCAAGTCTCTCCAGCACACACTAGAACCCCAAGGGGGCTGCATAGGTCTCATCCAAAAGTGGAGATCTGCTGCCTCACGCCTAGACTGGGTACCCATCATGGGTAGGGGTCAAGTGCTGTTTCTATCTGGACCTTCAGTGTCTTCTCATTGCCTGGCTCATAGAGGAAATGAAAAATGCTTGTTTCTTCTTAACAAGTCAGAGATTTACTATTGTTGTTAGGGTCGGTCCTGTTGGTTCCCACTCATAACAACCCTATGTCAAACAGAGCACAACGCCACCCGGTACCATCATCACAATTGTTCTTATGTTTGAGCCCATTACTGCAGCCCCCATGTCCATCCTTCTCATGAGAGCCTTCCTCTTTTCCATTGCCCTTCCACTTTACCAAACATGAAGTCCTATTCCTGGGCCTGGTCTCTCCTGACAACATGTTGAAAGTACACATCCAAAGGGTGACAAAATCTGGCCATCCTTACTTCTAAGGAGCATTTGGCCTGTGCTTCTTCCAAGACAAGTTTATTGGTGCTTCTGGTAGTCCATAGTACTTTCTATGGTTCTTTTTTCCTAGCACCATAATTCAAATGCATCGATTCTTCTTTGGCCTGCCTTATTTAATCTCCAAATTTTACATGCATAGGAAGTGTTTGAACATACTATGGCTTGTGTCAGATGCACCTTAGTTCTCAAAATAACATCCCTGCTTTTCAATACTCTAAAGAGGTCTTTTGAATATTTAGCCAATACAATGCAATGCATTTTTTAAGCTCTTGACTGCTGCTTGCATGAGCATTGATCATGGATCCAAGGAAGAGGAAATCCTTGACCACCTCACAATTCTACATCTAAGCATATACCTCAAAGAATAACAAACAGAGACTCATAGAGATAGTGGTATACAAGTTCACTGCAGCACTACCCACAATAGCTGAAAGGTGACTATTACCAAAGTGCCCGGGGCCCGAAGAATGGATAAACCAAACAATATCTAAGTCATACAATGGAATATTATTCAGCCTTTAAAAAGGAATGATGTTTTGGAACATGCTACACCATGCAGGGACCTTGAACACCTTCTGCTGAGTGAAACATGTCAGACCATAATGAGATTGATATAAAATATGCAGAATCCATAGGGAAATCCATAGACAGCAAGCAGAGTCACGGTTGATAAGGATTGGGTGACGAAAGCAATGGGGAGTGACTGGTTAATGAGCATTGACTGTGTCTCCATTCAGAGTGATCCAAATGTTGGCCTGATCCTATATTCGGTTTGCATGGAGCCCCTGCCCTCTCCTGAGGGGTAGCCTCAGCAAAGGCACTGACAGGCTCAGAATCTTGGTTTCCTGACCTGTGAGTGTGCTGGAAAGATTAGATGGAGTAATAAAGAATGACACTGATCACAACCAATAATTATAAAGCACTTACTATGGGCCAGACATTGTTCCCCAGCCGTGCTTCTAGCAGGCACACAAATACAATGCCCTTGGGGCCTAACAGAAACTCAGATTCCACTTCAGCAGATCTGAAGCAAGCTGTGAGAAATGGAGTTTCTAACGGGGACAACAGTGAGGACCAGGATTCTCAGAAGGATTGAGGCATTTGAATGGCAGTGATGGCAAAGACCATTTGTGGAGTATACTGTGTGTGGCCAGGAGAACGAGCAAATCAGTCCTGGAGGAAATTGAGCCAGGACACTCTTCACAGAATGTTCCTAGAAGAGAGAATGGCAAAATTTTGTCATGCTGATTTTGGTCATGTCGTTAGGAAAGACCAGTTGCGAGAAGAGGACATCATGTGGATCTGGGGAAACTCTTCATGACATGGACTGGCACCATAACCGCAACAATGACCTAAAACCAGCCGATGGGCAGGAAGATGGCATAGGATCTGGCAGTGATTTGTCCTATCAGACCTATGGTCAAAAGGAGTCAAATTTGACTTACTGGAGACTAACAACAACAACAAGGTCTTTCTATGTATTGATGTATTCAATCTCAACCTCGAACACACAACCTAAGCACTATTTTTCACTTCCCTTCTACACACAGCAGCGCAAAGGGGGTTCAATGATTTGTCCCAGGTCATGGAGCTCGAAGGACATAGAGCCAGGACTGGACAATGGAGCGATCTGACAACAGAGACATTAAACATAAGCAGGGCTTTGTCTCCCACAAAGATCATAGGCATAACCATAATGGACTTGGCACAAGTCCTGCCGCATGGCAACCTTTCAGCAGATAGGTGCTATCTTAGTGCCATCCAGTTGACAGCAAGTCAGCGACTGTATAGGCCAGGGTAGAACTGTCTGTGGGTTTTTGACACGAAATATTTACAGCAGTAGAACTCCTCATCTTTCTCCCACAAAAGTCCCTATGATTGTTAGTAATTTGGTCAGAAGTCACTTTAATGGTGACCAAATCCTTCCTTTTTTGGGATTGAACATTATACCCCATTGCTTCTAATAGCTCCTCGCCCCAAACCAAAACAGGCATGAGAGAGTTGATTCTGACTCATGGTGCCCACATGTGTGCATTGCATAGGACTTTCAAGACTATAGGCTTTAAGCAGGTTGCCAGGCCTTTCCTCCATGGTGTCCCTGGGTGGGTTCCAATGGCAAATGATTTGTTAAATAGTTGTGTGTGGAACTGTTTGCCCCCCTTCAGGAACTCCAATATCCTTGCAGCTCTCTATTCACAAAGAACTCTCCTTCCAAACAAGAGCTCAGAGTGCTTGTTTTCTCTCTCTTATTTTCTTTACATCAAGTTGTTTGGGACTCCCGAGGAGCTGGGTCCCAGGGACATATTTATATGTAATTATGACCCTGTCATCTACAACATGATCAGGATAAATGGAGAAAAGACTGAAGTGATCAGGACTATCTTCTTTCTGGAGTCCACAATAAATGATCATGTGAGCCCCGGTCAAGACCTCAAGGGATGTATTATATTGGGTAAATCTGCTGTTTGAGATCTCTTTCTTTTTTCTCTTTTTGCAGCTGGGAAAGAGAAAGGGGGAGATGGGCTGTTCTCCCAAGTTGGGGTCCCTGCCAGGGCACCCCCCACTCAAACGTGGCCAACTCCACTCGGGAATAGAGTTGCCTGCCACTTCTGTAGAACTGCCCTGTGGAAGGACCAATGTCCTAAAGGTTCAGAATGGAGAAGACAAGTTTCAAGAGCTACAGCCTAGCCCCTTACAGCCAGAGTGTGACTCAACAAGGGCCCCCACAGGCACTTTCTAGGGATCTTAAGTAGTTGGGGCTTAAGGAGAGTGGCATGGGGCCCTAGCAAGCTAGGAGCCCATCCCAGGCTGGGGTTACATATCCCAAGCACTTGATGGGGAGGCCTCAGGTAAGCAGTGGGCCCAATGGAGTTCTGGGTATGTGGGCCTGGGGGAGGGGAGCCACCTTTGGGGCTGGACCAACCCAAGGCATCCCAAGTGGGATGGGGTGCAGGGGCCTGGGCAGGGTCCCTCTTCCTCTCCATCCTCCATGGCCAGTCAGGCTAACACAAGATCTTGGGCAGGCAGGGGGCCTGGGGCAGTGCCCAGATGAGCCAGGGGCTAGCTGGGCAGGTGGTGTTTCCTGGGTAGGCAGAGGGCATCGGGCAGGGTCTTTGTGGCAGGCCCAGTCCCAGGTGGGCAGGGACTTGGAACAGGGATCCCATGCATGTGCCCAGCCTGGACTGGACCCAGGGTTGGCAAAGGCCCTGATGCAGGTTCCTGGGTGGGCAGCGGGCCCAGGGCAGAGTCTTGGTGGTGAGCAGGCCCAGGGAGGGGTCAGGGGTCTGGAGTGTGGTCCTGGGTGGGTCAGCTGGGCAGGGCGGGGATCCTGGTGGCTGGCCAAAACCTGGTGGGTTCCAGACCCACATCAGGGGTCATGGTGGCAAGGCCCTTCCTGGTGGGCAGGGGTCTGGGAAGGGGCGGGAAGGCTGCACAGGACACACCTGGTCTTCGAAGTCCTAGGCCTTGCGCATCAGGTCATTATGGCCCATGGAGGCAGTGCGGCTCTGAGGCTGGCTCACAGCCTTCAGAGCTTGGCTCGCTCAGCTCCTGAGCCCTTGACCTCTATAGGAAGTGCTGGCTGACCTCCTGTCATGTTCTCAATAGGCTCCAGCTGCTGCCAAGTAGGCCAAGCCTTAAAGGGGCCATGGGCTTCCACCTGTGCGCCCCTCCTCCTCACCCTTAAAGGGGCCGCGTGCTGCCGCCAGAGACCTCTTTCAAAAGTGTTCTTCAAAGTGTTTAAGAGCAAGAATGTTACATTAAGGTGCACCTGACTAAAGCCATCTTAGTCATATTTTCGATGGCCTTCTATGCACGTGAAAGTTGGACATTGAAAAGGAAGATCAGAGAAGAATCAATGCATTTGAATTGGGAGGCTGGTGAAGAATATTGAAAGTACTCTGAACTGCCAAAGAACAAACAAATGTGGGTTAGAAGTACAGCCAGAATACTCCTTAGAAGCCAGGATGGTGAGGCCTCCCCTCACGTACCGTGGGCATACTGTTAGGGAGAGACCAGTCCCTGGGGGAGGAAGGACGTCCTGCTTGGTGAAGCAGAGAGGCAGTGAAAATGAAGAAGAACTTCGGCCAATGGATTGACACAGTGGCTGCAACAAGGGGCTCAAACATAACAACAATTGAGAGGATGGGGCAGGACTGGGTTGTGTTTCGTTCTATTATCCATAGGGTGGCTAGGGGTTGGAACTGACTCAATGGCATCTAACAGCAGAAACAATGTCTACACCCGCTACTAACAGGACAGGAAGTTTCCCAACCCCTCTCATCTCTCAACCCCAGGAACAGAGATGCCACCTTCCTTCTAGCTGTATTCCCAGTATCTAGAACAGAGCTCAGCAATGAAGTAACTAACAAACATGAAGTAGCTGTTACTTAGCTCCATGCCTCAGAGGTCTCAGTTCCCAAGTCCCGAAACAATGACATCAGTGTTGTTGTTTGTTGCCATCAAGTCGACTTCCAGTTACACCTGCGTCACACCTGCCTACCTAGAATCCCACCTTACGAAAATAAGCCAGAACAATGATTCTTGCCCACGGTGTCTGCAGACTATGACTCACCACACTGAAGGGATGTCATGTAAATGTTGAACTGCTAGCTCAAAGGTTGACAGTTCAAACCACCAGCTGCTTCAAGGAAAACGATGAGGCTGTCTGTTCCAGTAATGTTGGACAACGTTGGAAAACTTACATAGGGCCTCCATGAGTTGGAATTGACTGGACAGTAATGGGTTTGCTGTACCTGGAATGATGATGCGACCAGAGAAAGAATGAGAGGGAAGTCTAAAAAAGAAGCACCGACCTGCCCTCCATCGGGCTGTTTTGTGATTTTTTTGCAGCAGATGGTTTGAAGGGAACAGCGAATGAACAGGCGGAGTGCATGGCACAGTTGAGGGCTATTTGCCATTCTGACCAAGTGCCTCTGTGAGAAAAGGGGGAGGGGAGGCTTGACCTGGATCTTGATCAAAGCCCAAGAAAATATATGAATTTCCAGAATGAGAGAGGTTTCCCAAGTCAGGGTAGTAACAGGAGCTGACAGCTCTCACCTCTGACCCTGTGGGCCCTGTTCAAAGAATCTCCTGGACTGGGTGGGAGGTGGGTGGTTAGTCAGAGAGACAAAGAGAAAGTCGAACTAGGAACTCTGGCTCTTTCCCAGCCTGAGCCTGAGCCCCTGAGCCTCCTCAACTCCACTCTCCCCCTTCCCCGGCCCCCCACAGAGACACCTTCCAGAGGTCTTCCTGTACCCATATGTAGGTTTTGGCTCTTCCTTCTTTTGGCTCTGCTCAGTGGCAGGGCATTTGAAGGGTGGTTGTGGGATTTGTACAGTTGACATTAGGGTAAATGCGTGATCATTTCTTAAATTGATCATACTGCAGCTTTAGGCTGTGTTTCCAAACTCCCTGTCCTCACAGAGGCTCTGCAGAGGGGACAGTGGCTCTGATTCCACCTGGAAGTTCCTGGTTGAGCACATGGATTTCCCATCCCAGTCTAGCCATGGCACCAGGGATCAGGGTGCTAGGAGAAGGGCAAATGGGTCCCCAAAGGAGATGTGTGGTGACCACAAAAGTGACACACTGGTGGTCACCTACTAATTGTACATGGTGGTGCTTGCCCCTCTCAAGGTGGAAACATACAATTTCGCCTATGCCTCTTCTCTAAAGGCAAGTGGACCTGCTTGTGACAGGAGGTTTTGGAAAGTTCTTTCATGGGCCACAAAGAAGTGTGGCTGATCCAGTGTCTCAAGCTGATTTCGAGTAGTGTCCAGAGAGTTCGTGGTGAAAGGGGGTAGGGAACTGTGGGGGGCTGGCCAGGGAGTGAACACGGAGTAATTTGAGCCAGACAGAGTAATGAATGGGAGGCAGAATGGATATGGAAGTAATCTGGGGGACGAGTTTGGATCTGCCTCTGTGGGTTTCTGACATTATAAATTTGTCCATTGTCAGACGGCCTCATCTTTCTCCCTCTCAGAGCAGCTAGTGGGTTTGAACTGCTGGCTTTGAGATTAGTAGCGGGATGCTTAACCCACAGCATCACCAAAACTGCTTAGCAAGAAGGATATTACCACAACCACAGCCACCACCCCTTTTCCCTAATTTTCTGAGAGATAGAGAGGAAAGAGTGCTGTCCAGCGTTCGACTCCCTTTAAAGAAAATGGGAGGGCCAGGGTGATGACAGCAGGTGGCTGGAACATCCCAGCCTGGCATCCAGGGCCACCCGGAAAGATCCTCCCTTGTGGGCTCTGTGAAGTAGGCACACTCAAAGACCACAGGACCTCGGTCTCAGCTGTCGGCCTCGGGGCTTGGGTTTCTTAGTTCCTGCTGCTTGGGGAGGGGCTGCTCGATGGAGAGCCTCATCACTTAGCATCATGGCTGCTCAGACGTGATACCCCTGAGTCGTGTAATTTACATTTCATGCACCATTGAAGCAACTAATGGTGTCATTCTCCAAGGGGGGAACAAGTTGTCATAATGTTAATTACATTGCAGGCATGCTCCCTCTCCTTTGTCCCCAAGTGCTCCATGGGAAGTTCCCAGGTAGCAGTCGAGTGGGTGTCCAAGAGAGTGGCTTTGGCTCTCTCCAAGGTGTCAGGGCTGAGGAGTGGTTACAAGGCCAAGAATTCTTTCTCTGACTTCGTTGTGGGTGTGTTGGCGCAGTGCGAGTAGAGGTGGCAGCTAAAACAGCCCAGTGATCTCCCCATCCTTTTCTCCCCTGCGTGTGTGCAATCGGGCAGGGCTGGAGGGTGCCTGTTCAATGCGCAAGCTAATTTTGCTTGATAGGGGACAGTGGAGATGATGTGTAGGGAAAAGGAGGCAAAATCCAACCACTCTTAGTCCAGATATCAGCAGACGGTAGAGCTAAGCCTGTAGTCTCTGAGGCTGGTCTGCTGGGATTTAAATTCCAGCTCCCCCTTGGATAACCTGGTTACCCCTGGGCCAGATGGCTTCACCTCTCTGTGCATTCGTGTTCTCACCTATAGACGGAAGCTGATGCACTACCAATGGGTCAGTCGATTCCAACTCATAGTGAGCCTGGAGGACAGAGTGGAACCATTGTATAGGCGTTCCCATAGGCTGTGACTGATACTGGAGCAAATTGACGCATCATTCTCATGGGAAGCTGCTGAGGGTTTTGCTGAGCTAGTGGTAAATAGTCAAGGGCTTCTCTACTGCCCCGCCAGCGCTCCTCTTAAAGGGGTTGCAAAAGTCACCAAAACCCCACTTCTCAAGAGTTCATTCAGACTCATAGCAACTCAGCAGGATAAAGTAATAACTGTCCCTGCAGACGTCCGACCCTGAAAATCTTTATGAGCTCAGACAGCCCCATCTTGATTCCGAAGAACAGCTGGTGGGTTTGAACCACCGACCTTCTGGTTAGCAGTTCTAATGCTTCACCCACACCACCACCCGTGGGATGAAATGAGTGAATGTACATGCAATGCTTAGAACACTAGTACATAACATGCACTTAGTAATTGTGAGCTATTGTGGTAGGAGGGGAGTCCAAAAACCAAACCAAACTCACTGCCATCGAATCCACTCTGACTCCCCATGACCTGAGTTCTACCCTATAGGACAGGGTCCAACTGCTCCTGTGGGTATTTGAGATTGTAACTTTATAGGATTGGAAAGTTTCATGTTTTTCGCTGAGAGTGGCTGGTGGTTTTGAACTATTGGCTTTGGGATTAGCAGCCCAATATGTAATCACCCACGCCATTATTAAATGTGAGCTACGAGTTTCTGACATTTTCTGTGAGGTGGTAGAAGTATATGTCATTCCTATATTTAAAGAAGGTAAATCTACTGAAACAGAACAATTGCCATGGCTTTCCAAAGAGAGGAGAGATGTCAGTTTTAAGGATATATAGAGCTGTGAGTCATCCCTGGAGAGTACAAATGGTTAAAACACTTGGCCATTTTAACAGAAACTGAGGAGGTTCAAGCGCACCCAGAAATACCTTGGAAGAAAAGCCTGGCCATCTGTTTCTGAAAGGTTATGCCCATTGAAAGTCCTATGACTCACCATGAATCGCAATCAACTCAGTGTCAAATGGTCATTTTAAATTTCAAGATGGTTCCTGGGCTGAAAGAAAACATTCTAAGTTGTCTATTGAAGAGGAGGTTTGTGAGAGCACCTGGCCCATTCAAACACAACTGATGAGGAACCTCGGTGGGGCCACTGTACACAGACCAGGCCATGCTTTCTCCACATCTGGTTCTGTTGGATGCTGTCAAGTTGGTTTCAACTCGTGGCGACTCTACATACAACCGAAAGAAACACTGCCTGCTCCTGTGCCAGCCTCACAATTGTTATGTTTTAGTGTGTTGTTGTAGAAACTGTGTCCATCCATCTTGGTGAGGGTCCTCCCCTTTTGGGTGCCCCTTTACCAAGCATGATGGCCTTTTCCATGATGTTGCTCCTCATAGCTCCTGATGCCCAAGGATGTGAGATAAAGTCTAGCCATCCTTGCCTCTAAGGAGCCATCTGGATACACTTCTTTCAAGACAGATCTTGCTCCTCAACTGAAATTCTTGCAGAGAGAGTGAAAACACACCTGATTTTCCTAGAGTCTCGTTTCCCAAAGTGGGCAACACCACCCACCTACTGGGCACAGAAAAATCCAGAGATCTACAAAGCAGATATCTACATTTTATCCTGGATGGTGGGCTATAGTACAAAATTCTTACATTGCTGGGGCATCCTGAGTAATTTCTTTTTCTGAAAAGAGGGCAGTAGGCAGAATAAGTTTGGGAACCTTTGGTCTGGAGCAGGAGCTGGAAACCTGATTTTCTGCCAAGGACCATGTGGTGATTTATAACATCATTCATGGGGCCATACAGGTCAAATATTTAATGAACTCACACCTAAGGTGATGGCTACAAATGCTTCTCGTTGTTGAGATGTGTGATGCTGGCAGCTATTGATTATTTGGGGGGCCCTATACAGCCCTCGGGCCATACGTTGGTCTAAGGTAGTGGATCTCAACCAGTGGGTCACGACACCTTTGGGGGTCCAATGACACTCTCACAGGGGTTGCCTGGTTCATCGCAGTAGCACAATTACAGTGATGAATTAGCAATGAAATAACTTTTATGATCAGGGTAAACACAACCTGAGGAACTCTATGAAAGAATCATGGCATTCAGAAGGTTGAGAAACACTTGTCTAGGGAAAGGTTGGGATCTCCATGTAGACTACACATGAACTTCATAGGCAGTCAGGCAGCGTATCACTTGGGTTTCATTGGAGAGGAAAGAAATATTGATCATGTCTCAAGGACAAACAAATCTGGAAGGAAATGTTATTGTGGATGAAAACAAAACATAAAACAAACTCTTGAAAGATTTCTGTATTCTAGAGATGAATTGCAATCAAGAAAATTAAATGATATCTCTGAGGGTTCCAGCAGACAAAAAAAACCATGCCGAAGGTTTAATTAAAGAGAGTTTAATGAAGACTATTCACAATGGTGGGGATGGGCTTAAGAAAGCCAACAAAAGATAAGGAGGCCCCGAGGGTCTAACAAGAGCATAAAGCTGTTGCCACCTGTCCTATGGAATTTTCTCTTCAGCTCTTTGACTTTGTCATTTCTTCTCATTGTCATAGCTACTCTGTGATATAGAACAATTCTGACTCATAGGAATTTGATACTACTGTCCTCTCCCAATTTCCTTTATTTTCCAACTTCATGTGTGTTAAAATATGCAGTATTGCATCAGATTTCCTATGCTCTAAACCAGTGGTTCTCAACCTTCCTAATTCCTTGGCACTATAATGAAGTTCCTGATGTTGTGGTGAACATCCATTCATAAAATTATTTTCGTTGCTACTTCATAACTGTAATTTTGCTACTATGAAGAAGAGACCGACCCCTGTGAATGGGTAGCTCAACCCCCAAAGAGGTCCCGATCCACAGGTTGAGAACCGCTGCTCTAAACTAAGAGGTGTTTCTTTAAGATGTAGTTCAGTATATTGTTAGACGCCCAAGTCCTGTTATTGTTGTTGTTAAGTGCCGTCGAGTGGATTTTGGCTCACAGCAACTCTATGTACAATGTACCGAAACGCTGCCCCATTAGTGCATTCCTCACAGTGGTTCTTTGCTTGCGCTCATTTTTGCAGCCACTGAGCTATTCCAGATTGTAGGGGCTGCCTCTCCTTTGCTGCCCTTCTACTCTACCAATATCTCTGTCTTCCTCTAGGACAGTGCTTCTCAACTTTCCTAAATCCACGACACTTTCATACAGCTTCCTTTGTAGTGGTAGACCCCAATCATAAAATTATATTCTTTGCTACTTCGTAACTCTCGTTTTGTTACAAGTTATGAATAGTGCCCCCCTATAAAGGGTTAGTCTAAGCCCCAAAGGGGTCACGACCCACATTGTGAGAACCGCTACTCTAAATTGAGAGGAGTCTCTCTTAAGGTCTATTTCACCATACTGTTAGAAGCTCAAGTCCATTTGTTGTTGTTGTTAGGTGCCGTCGAGTGGGTATGTCTCATAGCAACTCTACGCACAATATAATGAAACGCCGCCCTGTCCTGTGACATCCTCACAGTGGTTCTCTGCTTGCGCTCATTGTTGCAGCCACTGTGCTAATGCATCTTTTTGGGGACCGCCTCTCTTTTCCTGCCCTTTCATACCAAGATTTTGGACTTCCTCTAGAGCAGTGGTTCTCAACTTTCCTAATGCCAAGATATTTTCATACCGATTCTCATTTAGTGGTGACACCCCCAACCATAAAATGATTTAATTGCAGCTTCATAACTGTAATTTTGTTACTGTTATGAGTCACGACACCCCTGTGAAATTTTCATTCCATATCCACAAAGGGGTCGCGACACACAGCTGAAGATCCCCTGCTCTAAACTAAGAGGATATTCTCTTAAGATAGAATTCAGCATACTGGTAGATGCACAAGTTCTGTTGTTATTGGTGTTAGGTACCATCGAGTGGGTTTTGGCTCATAGTAACTCTATGCACAATATAATGAAACGCTTTCCCATCCTATGCCATCCTCACAGTGCTTCTTTTGCTTGTGCGCATTGTTGCAGCCACTGTGCTAATCCAACTTTTGGGTAGCTGCCTCTTTTTTGTGGCATTTCTACTGTACCAAGACTTGTGTCTTCCTCTAGGGCAGTGGTTGTCAAATTTCCTAATGCCATGACCCTTTCATACAGTTCCTCATGTAGTGGTGACCCCCATCATAACATTATTGTTACTTCATACCTGTAATTTTCCTACAGTTATGAATCATTTCACATCTGTGAAAGGGTCATTCGATCGCCAAAAGTGGTCGCAAACCACAGGTTAAAAACCGCTGGTCTAAACTAAGAGGAGTTTCTCTTAATATCTACTTCACCCTATTGTCAGGAGCACAAATCCTATAATTATTGTTAGATTCTATTGTGTAGCTTTCGACGCCTAGCAACTCTAAGTACAATATGATGGAAAGGTGTCCTGTCCTGCGCCATCCTCCCAGTGGTTCTTTTGCTTGCGTGGATTGTTGCAGCCACTGTTGTATTCCATCGTGCTGTGGGCTGCCTCTTTTTGCTGCCCTTCTACTGTACCCAGATCTATGTCTCCTTCTAGGGCAGTGGTTCTCAACCTTCCTAATGTCATGACTCTTTCACACCATTCCTCATGTACTAGTGACCCCCCCCAATCATAAAATTATTTTCCTTGTTACTCCATAACTATAAATTTGCTATTGTTATGAATCAGGTCACCCATGTGAAATGCTCATTGTTCCCTCCTAAGACGTTGTGACCCACAGTTAGAGAACTGTTACTCTACACTAAGAGTTTCTTTTAAAGTCTTCTTCAGCATATTGTTAGAGGCACAAATCCTGTTGTTTGGTGCCTTCGAATGGGTTTAGGCTCATACCAACTCTATGCACCATGTAATGAAATGCTTTCCCGTCCTGTGCCTTCCATACAGTGGTTCTTTTGCTCACACTCATTTTTGCAGCCACTGTGCTAATCCATCTTGTTGGGCACTGCCTCTCTTTTCCTGCCCTTCTGTACCAAGATATGTGTCTTCCTCTAGAGCAGTGGTTCTCAACTTTCCAAATGCCACAACCACTTCACACCATTCCTCGTGTAGTGGTGACATCCAACCATAAAATATTTGCATTGCTACATCATAATTGTAATTTTGCTTCTGTTATGGATCAGGCCACCCATGTGAAAGGTTCGTTAGTCTCCTCAAAGGTGTCTCGACACACAGTGTGAGAACCAATGGTCTAAACGAATAGGAGTTTCTCTTAAGGTCTACTTCAGAATATTCTTAGAAGCCCAAGTTCTTTTTATTAGTGTTTGGTGCCTTTGAGTGTGTGTTGGCTCATACCAACTGTATGCACAATATAATGAAACTCGGCCCCATCTCGTGCCATCCTCACTGTGGTCCTTTGCTTGCGCTCACTGCTGCATCAATTCCATTTGTAGGGGCTGCCTGACTTTTGCAGCCCTTCTGCTGTACCAACATTTGTGTCTTCCTCTAGGACAATGTTTCTCATACATCCTAATTCTGCGGCCCTTTCGTACAGTTCCCAATGTAGTGGTGGACCCCAATCATAAAATTATATTCATTGATATTTCATAACTGTACTTTTGCCACTGTTATGAATCAGGCCATCACTGTGAAGGGGTGTTTCGAAACACCCCCCACCTGAAAGTGTTCACGACCCAATGTTGAGAACCCTGCTGTAAACTAAGAAGAGTTGCTCTTAAGAGTTACTTCAGCATATTGTTAAACACACAAGCCCTGCTGTTATTGTTGTTAAGTTCTGCGGAGGGGGGGTTGGCTCATCGCATCTCTATGCACAATATCATGAAATGCTTCCCAGACCTGTGCCATCCTGTCAGTGGTTGTTTGCTAGTGCTCACTGTTGGAGCCATATTTGGGGGGGGGGGGCTGGCTATTTTTTGTTGCCCTTCTACCCTACCAAGATTTGTGTCTTCCTTTAGGGCAGTGGTTCTCAACCTTCCTAATGCCACATTTTCATACCGTTCCTCATATAGTGCTGACTGCCAAATCATAAAATTATTTTCATTGCAACTTTGTAACTCTAATTTTTCTACTGTTATGACTGGGCGACCACTATGAAAGGTTCATTCATCCCCCAACAGGGCTCGTGACCCAAAAGTTGAGAACCGCTGCACTAAACTAATAGGAGTTTCTCTTAAGGTCTACTTCAGCACATTATAAGAAACACAAGTCCTGTTGTTTTGTTGTCAGGTGCAGTCGAGTGGGTTTTGACTCATAGCAACTCTATGCTCCATATAATGTAACGCTGCCCCATCTTGTGCCATCCTCACAGTGTTCCCTTAGCTTGAGCTCATTGCTGCAGCCACTATGCTATTCCATCTATTTGGGGGCTGACTCTATATTGCGGCCCTTCAACTGTATCAAGACTTGTGTCTTCCAGTAGGACTGTGGTTTTCAGCAATCCTAATGCCACGACCCTTTCATACAGTGCCTCGTGTAGTAATGACCCCCCAACCAAAAAAATTGTATTGTTGCTACTTCATAACTGTAATTTTGCTACTGTTACGTATCTGGCCACGCCTATGGGAGGGTCATTCGAACACCCCCAAAGGATTTACCACTCAACTCACAAGTTGAGAACGGCTGCTCTAAACTAAGAGCAGTTTCTTTCAAGTTTTAGTTGAGCATACTGTTAGATGTATGATTCCTCCTGTTATTGTTGTTCGGGCCGTGGAGAGGGTTTGGGCTGATAGCAACCCTGTGCACAATATAATAAAGGCCTGCCCAGTCTTGCATCATCCTCACGGTGGTTCTTTGCTTGCGCTCATTGTTGCAGCCACCGTGCAAATCCGTCTTGTAGGGACTTCCTCTCTTCTGCTGCCCTTCTACTGTACTTGCGTCTTCCTCTAGGGCAGTGTTTCTCATGCTTCCTATTTCTACGACCTTTCCATACACTTCCCAATGTGTAGTGGTGGTCCCCAAAGCATAAAGGTTTTTTTCTACTGTTATTCCATAACTGTAATTTTACAAGTCTTATGAATCTAGTCACCCTGTGAAAGGGTTGTTCAACCAACCAAAGTGGTCACAAATCACAGGTTGAGAACCACTGTTCTAAATTAAGAGGAGTTTCTCCTGTGGTCTAGCTCAGTATATTATTACACGCACGAGTCCTGTTCTTATTGTTGTTAGGAGGCTGTCGAGTGGGTTTGGCTCATAGTTGGCTCATAACAACTCTATGCACAGTATCATGAAACACTGTTCCATCCTCTAACACCCTCACACTTTTCTTTTGTTTTCACTCATTGTTGCAGTCTCTGTGCTAATCCATCTTTTGGGGGACTGCCTCTCATTTGCTGACCTTCAACTGTACCCAGATTTGTGTCTTCCTCTAGGGCAGTGGTTCTCAAACTTCCTAATGCACGACTCTTTCACACCATTCCTCATGTATTGGTGACCCCCCCCCCCCCCAAATCATAAAATTACTTTCCTTGTTACTTTATAACTAAAATTATGCTACTGTTATGAATCAGGCCACCATGTGATATAGTCATTCTCCCCCCCACCCCCCAAAAGGCATCACGACCCACAGTTTGAGAACTGCTATTCTACACTAAGAGGAGTTTCTTTTTAAGGTATGTTTCAGCATATTGTTAGAAGCACAAATCCTGTTCTTGTTTTTGGCTGCCTTCGAGTGGGTTTTGGCACATAACAACCCTATGCACAATGTAATGAAACGTTGTCCTGCCCTGTGCATCCTCACGATGGTTCTGCTGTTTGGGCTCATTGTTGCGGCCACTGTGGTAATCCATCTTGTTAGGGACTACCTCTCTTTTCCTGCCCTTCCGTACCAAGATTTGTGTCTTCCTCAAGAATAGTGGTTCTCAACTTTCTGAATGCCACTACTATTTCATACCAGTCCTCATGTAGTGGTGACTTCCCAACCATAAAATATTTTCATTGCTACATCATAACTGTAATTTCGCTTCTGTTATGGATCAGGCCACCCATGTGAAAGGTTCATTAGTCTTCTAAAGGCACTGTGACAAAGTTTGAGAACCACTTGTCTAAACTAAGGGGAGTTTCTCTTAAGGTCTACTTCAGCATATTCATAGACGCACAGTCCTGTTGTTATTGTTTGGTGCCTTTGAGTGTGTGCTGGCTCATAGCAACTCTATACACAATATAATGAAACGTGATCCCGTCTCGTGCCACCCTCACAGTGGTTATTTTGCTTGTTGTCATTGTTGCAGCCATGGGCTAATCCAACTTTTGGGGGGCTGCCTCTCTTTTGCTGCCCCTCTACTGCCCTTTCATTCATTTCCTCATGTAGTGATGAACCCCCATCATAAAATTATTTTCATTGCTACTTCGTAACTTTAATTTTGCTACAGTTATGAATCAGGCCTCCACTGTGAAAGGGTCATTTGACCCCCGCAAAGGGCTCGTGACCCACAGGTTGAGAACCACTGCTCTAAACTAAGAGGAGTTTCTCTTAGGATCTACAGCACCATATTGTGAAAAGCATGAGTCCTACAGTGATTGTTGTTAGGTGTTGCCCAGTGGGTTTCGATTCTCAGCAACTCTACGCACAAGATAATGAAATGCTGCCCCGTCCTGTGCCATCCTCACAGTGGTTTCTTGTCTGCACTCATTGTTGCAGCCACTGCGCTAATCTATCATCTGGGGGTCTGCCTCTCATTTGCTGCCTTTCTGCTCTGCCAAGATTTTTGTCTTGCTCGAGGACAGTGGCTCTCAACCTTCCTATAATGCCACAGGCCTTTTATACCACTCCTCATGTAGTGGGTACAATCCCAGTCATAAATTTATCGTCATTGCTACTTCATAAGTGTAATGTAGCTACTGCTATGAATTGGGCCACCCCTGTGCAAGGGTAGTTCATCACCCTAATGGAGTCATGACCCACAGGTTGAGAATCTCTGCTCCAAACTATGAAGAAAGTCTCTTAAGATATATTTCAGCACATTGTTAGAAGCAAAAGTCCTGTTGTTATTGTATTTAGGTGCCTTCAAGTGGGTTTTGGCTCATAGCAACTCTATGCAAAATATAACGAAATGCTCCCCCATCCTGTGCATTCCTCACAGTGGTTCTTTGCTTGCGCTGGTTGTTGCAGCCACTGAGCTATTCCAACTTGGAGGGGCTGCCTCTCCTTTGCTGCCCTTCTACTCTACCAACATTTGTGTCTTCCTCTCTGATAGTGGTTCTCAATCTTCCTAAATCTACGACCCTTTCATGCAGTTCCCAAAATAGTGGTGGACCCCCAGTCATACAAAATTTTCGCTGATATTTCATAACTGTAATTTTGCTAATCATATGAATCAGGCAGCCCTTGTGAAAGGGTCATTCAACCCACTCACTCCCCAAAAGGGTTCGTGATTCATAGGCTGAGAACCCTGCACTAAACTAAGAGGAGTTTCTCTTAAGATCTACGTCAGCATATTGTTAGAAGCTCAAGTTCTTTTTGTGTTGCTGTTAGTTGCCGTCGAGTGGGTTTTGACTCTCAGCAACTCTACGCACAATATAATGAAACGCTGCCCCGTCCTGTGCCGTCCTCACAGTGGTTCGTTGATGGCACTCATTGTTGCAGCCACTGAGCTATTCCATCTTGTAGGGTCTGCCTCTCACTTGCTGCCCTTCTGCAGTACCACGTTTTGTGTATTCCTCTCGGGCAGTGTTTCTGAACCTTCTTAATGGCATGGCTCCTTTATACAATTCTTAATGTTGTGGTGATCCTCCAACAGTAATTTTTTTTTCATTGTTACTCCATTACTGTGATTTCACTACTGTTATGAATTGGGCAACACCTGTGAGAGGGGGTCGCGACCCACAAGTTAAGAACCACTGCTCTAAATTTAGAGGAGTTTCTCTTAAGATCTACTTCAGCATATTGTTAGAAGTACATGTCCTGTAGTTATTGTCAAGTTCCGTCGAGTGGGTTTTGACTCTTAGCAACTCTATGCACAATATAATGAAACGCTGCCCTGCCCTTAGCCACCCTCACCGTGCTTGTGTGCTTGGCCTCAGTGTTGCAGCCACTGTGCTAATCCAACTTGTTGGAGACTGCCGCTCTCTTCCTTCCCTTCTGTACCAGATTTGTGTCTTGCCCTAGGGAAGTGGTTCTCAACCTTCCTAATGCCACGACTCTTTCATACCATTCCTCATGTAGTGGTGATTGCCAAATCATGAAATTATTTTCATTGCTACATCATAACTCTAATTTTTCCACTTTAATGAACGGTCCACTGCCGTGAAAGCATCATTCATCCCCCAAAAGGGGTCACGACCCTCAGTTTGAGGCCCGCTGCGCTAAACTAATAGGAGATTCTCTTAAGGTCTACTTAGGTACATTGTTAGAAAAACAAGTCCTGTTTTATTTCTTGTGGGTTTTGCTCATAGCAACTCTATGTCAATATAATGAAACACTGTCCTGTCTTGTGCCATCCTTGCAGTGTTTCTTTGGCTTGTGTTTATTGTTGCAGCCACTGTGCTATCCCATCTATATTGGGGCTGAGTCTATTTTGTTGCCCTTCAACTGTATCAAGAATTGAGTCTTCCTCTTGGACAGTGGTTTTCAACATTCTTACTCACGACCCTTTCATCCAGTTCCTCATGTAGTCGTGACCAACCAACCATAAAATTATTTTTGTTGCTACATCATAGCTGTAATTTTGCTACTGCTATAATTCAGGCCACCCCATGAAAGGGCTGTTTGACCCCCTAAGTAGACACGACCCACAGGTCGAGAGCCGCTGCTCTAAACGAAGGGGAGATTCTCTTAAGGTCTTCTTCAGCATATTGTTAGAAGCACAAGTCCTGTTGTTACTGTTGTTGGGTGCAGTCCAGTGGGTTTGGCTCATAGCCACTCTCTGCACAATATAATGAAACTCTGGGGGTCTTAAAGGCTTGAAGGCAAACAGGCTGAAATCTAGCTCAGAAGCAACAAAGCCCACAGAGAAGAAGCACACAAGCCTAAGTGAGCACGAGGTGTTGAAGGGATCAGGTAGCAGACACCAAAGAACAAAAACCATCATTGTGTGATCACCTTCCCCACATAAACGCTGAAGATGAATGTGTGCATAAGTATGTGTGGTGAAGAAGGCTGATGGTGGCCGGCTATCAAGCGATATAGCGTCCCGGGTCTTAGAGGCTTGAAAGTAAACAAGCTGGCCCAGAAGCAACAAAGCCCACATGGAAGCATCACACCAACAAGTGTGATCATGAAGGGCTGAGGGGACCAGTTTTCAAGCAACAAAGGCGGGAGGTGGGATTATATCATCGTGAATGAGGGGAGTGCATGACGGGGGACCAATGCCCACCAGTAGACAACTGGACATCCCTTGCGGAGGGGTAGTGGGAAGGAGATGAGTCACTCAGGGTTCAGTGTAGCAATAATGAAACTCACAACCTTCCTCTAGTTATTAAACGCTTCCTCCCCCCACATCTCAGGATCCCAATTCTACCTTGCAAACCTGGTTAGACCAGAAGATACACAGCGGTACAGACGGGAACTGGAAACACAGGGAATCCAGGACAGATGAACCCCCCAGGACCAGCGGTGAGAGTGGCGATACTGGGAGGGAAGTGGGTATAGAAATGGGAAACCGATCACAAGGATCTACATATAACTTCCCCCCTGGGAGATGGGCAACAGAAAATTGGGTGATGGGAGACGCCGTGCAGTGTAAGATAAGAGAAAATAATAATGTATAAATTATTAAGGGTTCATGAGGGAAGAGGAGCAGGGTGAGAAGGGGATAGGGGAAAGGGGAAATGAGCTGATTCCAGGAACCCAAGCAGAAAGCAAATTTTGAGAATGATGAAGGCAACGAATGCATAAGTGTGCTTTACACAATTGGTGTATGTATGGATTGTGATGAGTTGTATGAGCCCCAATAAAATGATTTTAAAAAAGAAAAAGAAAGAAATGTCTATAAATGAATGAAGGCAACATATGTACAAAATGCCTGATGCAATCAATATGGATTGCAACAAAAGTTGTAAGAGTCTCCAATAAAAGATTTTTAATAAAAATGTATATATAATAAATATTTTCCTAACTTATATAAATGATTAATAAGAATAAAATTAAGCAGCCTGGGTTTTTTATAGGAAAAAATGATAAAAGAACAAATGAGAGATTCAGCAGGAAGCAATGGATAGGAAAATATTATAAGGAAAGTTTTCTCTTATGTGGAATGTACATTCTCTTACATGACAACAATCAGAATATGCCGTAAGAACCTCAGACCAAATACTAGAATAAAATAGAGGAAAAAAATCCCAACCCTTCAATAAAATGCTATATGCTTTCTATGATTTTCACAAAAGTTCAAATTCTTTAACAAAATATTTTGTTCATTCACATTTTTAATTATGCATAAATTTATGTCTACTTGCATTACATCTCATAAAAAGGCAGAAGAATTGTTTTTGCACTGTTTAAAACTAAATAGAAGATAGTGAAGGTGAAAAAATAGCTTTCGTGATTGTTGCTTTGAAATACAAATGGCATTGTCCTAAGAAATATAAATGAGTTAATTTTTTAAAATCATTTTATTAGGGGCACATACAACTCTTATCACAATCCATACATACATCAGTTGTGTAAAGCACATCCGTACATTCATTGCCCTCATCATTCTCAAAACATTTGCTCTCCACTTAAGGCCTTGGCATCATGTCCTCATTTTTCTCCGCCCTCCCTGTTCCCCCCTCACTCATGAACCCTTGATAATTTGTCAGATCTTACATATTTTGTCTCCCTTCACCCACTTTTCTGTTGTCCATCCCCCAGGGAGGAAGTTATATGTAGATCCTTGTAACTGAGGTCTCAGAGCAGCTGGGTGTGATGCAGGGGAGGCTCTGGAAGCAGCTGAAGACACTGTGGGAGTTGGCAGCCCAACAGTGAGGGTCACTGCATCCGAGGGTACCAGAAAACTGGCTGGGGTTGCTTATTCCCCTAGATGCTACCCCTGCCTTGAAGAGAACCGTGACAGAGGCCTATAGACATGTGTCAGGAAAAGATGAGTACTTCACTGTTTCCTCTTCCCACAAACCTTTGAGGAGAGCCTGCAGGGCAGGGGCTCGGCTCCCTGGCTCCAGTCACCTGCCCTTCCCCACAGCCACACCCTCGCCAGCCCCAACTCCCCCTGCCCTGGGTTTGCTTCTTGAATCCAGAGGAGCAGCCTGGGCAAAGACCATGAAGAACCTTGTCCTTCAGGCAGCCCCTTTGATTGAGTCCCTTGTCCTCCAGAGTGTGGACACATGCACACTAACTGTTGGGGGACTCAGCTGTCACCACAGGGGCCAGGATCTGAAGAGGATGCTGGCACTGCAGGGCTTCCTGAGGGAAGCCGAGGACTTGCAGAGCTGGCTGAGCAGCCAGCAGCTGGTGGCCAGAGGAGAGAGGACTATGAGCACACCCTAGTGAGGAAGGGGCTAGGGGCAAGGAAGGTGCCCTGGAGCCGAAGGAAGACGGGTGGTGGAGGGGGGGCTGCATGCACAAGGGGCTGATGGGGAACATCAGTCTGGACTGAGGACAGCTGTGGCTTCCTATTCCCCTCTCTGCGTAGAGGGGCAAGTTCTGTGGCTGTCCAGTCTTGCCCTGCCCAGTCACTCACTGAGGTGTCTCACAGCCCACCAGCCAGGGCCCCCTGTGACCCCTCTCCTCTCTTCTCAGCTCCTCTTAACCAAGTTTGCAATGTTTCAGCACCAAGTGAAGATGGGTGGCCACCAGGGGGCAGCCTGCCCCACTAGCGGAGAGCCTGCTGGAGTGGCGGCCCAGCACTGCCCCCAGGGCCCAGCAGTGGTGACAGGACCTACAGTGAGTACCAGCAGCCTGGAGCAGGGGTGAGTTTGGGGGAGGTGCTGGGCATGGACTGGAAGGGCTTCCAGGGAGACCCTTGCTGTGCTGCGGCTCTGCCAAACCCCTGAGAGGTGAACTGGCTTTCTGTGTGCCCACATTGGGGGCCCGGGCCACGTGTTCCAGGGAGCAACTTGTGCAGCCTGGAGTTGGGACCCCTTACTTAAGCTGAGAGGCCATGTCAGATGACCTTCAGCAAAGCTCAGCCTTTGAGTTCTGGGCTTCTGGCTTCAGGGCACGGTGAGGGCAGCTGCTGGTTCTGGCCCAGCTGCAAGCAGCCTGGCTGTACCTGGCCCTTCTGGGGACTCCAGATAGCACTGGGGAAACTGGGTGCACCGAGAGGCTGGGTTACTTGCTAGAGACCACAGCTAATTAGCAGTGAAGTTGAGACGCGATATGGCCCTCACCATAAAAAGGAAGTGTTTTCTGCCCTGGTGACCCTTGGCCTTCCCTGAGGTCAAGGGTGACCATAGCAGCCACATGAAGAGTGTCAGAAGCAGGGCACAGTGACTGCCTCACCCTCCCCACTCTCCCCTGCCGGGGCTCTTCCAGTCTTGGCCTAGTGCCTCTATTGCTGGGGAGCAGGCTGGAGAGTACCCCACCCCTGCAGGGCCCACAACTTTCCTAGCTGTGCCAGCGGATCTGAGAAGGCACAGTCTGACACTGTGTGACCAGGCTACCTGGAAATGATCCCATTGAAGATCTGGAGAGCAGACCGATTGTTTTCCTTTGATTGTGTTACAGACACCTTACAGGAGAGAAGGACGTTTATAGATCACTGTCTACAGTTTCTGACCTTCAAAGCACTCAAATCATTGCCATCGAGTCGATTTCTATCATCGAGGCCCTGTTGGACAGCACACGACGGCCCCTGCATCTCTGAGGCTGTCACTACGGGAGCAGACAGCCGAGCCGCGTCATTCTGATGGGTTTCAGACCACTGACCTTGCCATGAGCAGCAGCCCGGGGCATGCCTTTTTCTGACCTTAGGTTTGACTAATATATATATATATATATATATATATATATATATATATATATATATATATATATATATATATATTGCACATATATATATGAATTTTAATATAGAGGGTTTTGTTTTAAGTGGAAACATGCAGAGCAGTTTAACAATTTCTACACATTTTGTTTGCAGCTCTCATAATATAACATAGCACTCTTCTTGCCTTCTCCCTGGCCCCTCCCTCCCTCCTGAACTTTGAGGGCAAATGCTCCCCTTTGCTCTGGGAAGCACTTGCCTCAGAGGTGCCATGTGTTCACTTTATCAGCTCGACTGTTGCTTGGGCAGGGGTGATTCCCGGAGCTGCGCTCTGTTTTGGATTTGAAGGGCCTTGGTCTCGGGGTTCCAGCAGTCCCTGTCAAACTTGTAATGCCCTCTTCATGAAGTCACCTTCCATTGGCTTTCAAGCTGTGCACAAGTTGCCAGTTTGAGCTCAACCAGAGCAGTTTGAGGCGGTGGCTGGGCACCATCTAACTCTCCTGGTCTCCAGGACAAGGATGGAGGGCTGTGGTGTTGGTGGTCCGTTAGTCCTGTGGACTGCTTTGCTTCAGTTTTTGATTTTCTTCACTTGTCAACTCTAGATGGGGAGAGAGGGGATCCTAGTTGCTAGAGGTGCCTTTGCAATGGAGACAAACATTTTATACTAAAGTGAGATTCTTACGTGGCATTTGCGTGACTGCAGCAGCCCCTGCTCATCTTCCTCCGTACTCACCCTAGCTGACCACCTTCCTGCCTCAGAGGATGGGGCACTCCCTCTGCCCGTCCACCCTCAGGTCCTCACTTTCAGTCCCACAGGATCCTGTGGTATCAATCCCCCCCATCAGCCCCACCCCCAGCCTACACAAGGATTACAAACCCTTGCTCCACTCAGATTCTCTGTAGCTAGTGTCACCACCCTGTGTTCCTCAGAGTGTGCTCTGCACCCATGAGATTATTGATTGGTTTCCACCCATAGTGACCCTGTGTGTCCCACAGGGCTTGCTCTGGGGGCAGCTCTCACAGGGCGAAACCAGGAAGAGGAGGGGAGGGAGCAGTTGGGCAGAAGAAGCTGTGATGGACCCCACAGAGCCAGACTGCCCATGGAGGACAGGACCCTGTGGCTGTTTCCCCGAAGGTGTGCCCCTCAGGGCAGATCAATGCTCTGGAGACCCCACCGCAGGTGGAGGCCCCTCGACCCCTCCTCAGTCCCGCACTCCACACCCTCACCTACATTTGGAGCTGGGTGAGCTTCTCCTCCTGGGCCACCAGCTGCCTTTCCAAGTCCTGGTGCCAGGCATGTGGCCCTCTAAGTGGCGGATCCCTGCTCACCCCACAGTCAGGGTCTAGCAGGAGGTCCTCTCAGGAGGCCATCCAGACCTCGGCCTGACCCAGCATTCCCCGTAGCTCCTCCTAGTCCTGGCTCACCTGGCAGTGGTCCTGGTGAAGGGCCCAGGCCATCCGGAGCTCCTGCAGCTGCCTGTCCAGTTCCCGGAGACACTGTGACCTGCTGGGCAGAGGGCTGTTGGGAGGGGCGCAGGGTGTCGCCTGGGTGGGATAGGGCTGGGTTACCGTGGAGCAGGGAGCAGCAGGAAAGGGAGCTCTGGCCACGCACCACCCTGGCCCTAGACCTCAGCGCGCACATCTCTGGGGCCATGACGTAGCTGGTGTCCAGCAGCTGCTACCCCGCCGGCCGCACTGCCTGGGCTCTCAGGCAGAGCTCCTGCCCCAGTGTCTCCTTGGCCCCAGCTGGCCCTTCTGAGGATATAGACTAGCGCCTGCTTCTCTTGAGCCTGAGTGCTGGGTGGGGGACAGGGCATGGGAACAGGTCTCAGGGCCAGAGGGCAGAACAGGGAGGAGGCAGGGAAGAGCTGGGTGCCCCCACCCGCATGGGACAGAGCGAGCCCCCATCCAGGTGGGGTGGCACATACAGCAGTTCCTGGCAGTGCCTGAGGAAGGCGTGGCCATGGGCTACCCACTCCAGCTGCTGGCCCTTCTCCCAGGCCTTCATGTTCAGGTGGCCCAGGCCTCCAGCACCTCAGCCAGCTGCTCGGCCAGGCCCTCCTGGACCGCAGGGTGTACCTGGATGGCCTCCATCCCCATCTGAACCACCACCTCGTCCACAGCCACCAGCTCCCTCTGCAGCTGGCAGAGAGCAGGCTGAATGCTCCTCCACCCAGGACTCTGCAGGCCATCCTGGCTGTACCCCAGCCTAGGTCAAGCCCAGGCCCGTCACCCCCAATCCCAGAGGGGGAAGGGGCGGGCTGCAGTCCTGCCTGGGGTCAGCTGGGGGTGAGGGTTCCTCATCCATCCATTGCCTACAGAAGAGGGGTTCTTGCGGGGGGGAGGGACTGGGGCCCTCCCCTGCAGGAGGCGGTGCTGGCGCTGCAGGACCTCCACAGACACCAGGTCGTGGCCAAGGACAGCACCCTCCACCAGGACCACCTTCTGCATGTGGCCCCACAGCTCGAGCGCCGCCTTGTGGAAGTCGAGGGCACAGCGGGAAGGAGGGCCAGCAACTTTCTCCCTTAGAACAGGGCCACCTCCTTTTGAGCAAAGACTGTGGCTTGGGGATTTGTGGGGCTTTAACACGGAGGGAAATAGGACGAAGACTCTATTCCCTAACTTATAACAGGGAGAATCTGGAAAGCTGGTATTCCACGGTAGGAAAGCCTCTACTTTGGTAAGTTAGAGGTAAAGTCCAAGTACATTATCCTGCTTTAAAAATCATTCCCACTGATTCTCCGTTAACAGCTAGGCTGCCTTAATGTGAGCACATGGCTGATTGTATCTCTGTGTAGAAGCAGATATGATCCTTTTGCCCTCTCTTCCCACCGTGACACCCAGCCCCCCATGTAGCTTCCCCCAATGCAGGTATTAGCTTTCCTCACCTTGGTGAGCTCAAGTACAGGGGCCTTACGATAGATACCGCCCACCTTGTGACCCATGTCACTACTGAAGAGGTGTGTCTCCAGGCTCCCTATACACGTCCCAAGATAGCAAAGGTTCCACTTCTCCCAGTTCCACGTGGTCCATCAAGAGGAGCTGACGTGAGCATGCCTAATAAAACATGTCTGACTCGTATTGTATTCTCTCGCCCCTGTCTTTCCTGTCCTCTGTGCCTTTACCGTGACCTTTACCTATTATCATCGCTGTACATTCGCGCCTTCTGGCCCTTCGGTGGTTAGAAGATGGATGGTTTCCTCTGATCACAGCAGGTTCCTGATGAGGCCCGGGGGCCACAGGCAGGGCCCGAGGGAGGAAAGGGTCTTGACACGCATGTTGGGAGGAAGGCAAAAAGATGGGGAGCCCTGAGCACATGAGACGGCGGCTCAGGGAGCGAGTGGGCTGCCTGTCAGGGGGTCTGCCTGTAGCACCTCCAACAGTCAGTGAGGAGAGGGCTGACCCCGGGGCCACCCAGCCCCAGGATTTCGGTTGCAGGACCTGTCAGGTGCTCAGTGCACTGAGACACCAGATCCCGAGAAAGGAGGGTGTGGGGAGGGGCGGCAAGGAGCTCTAAGAGTGGCGGTCAGCAAGAAGACCAGCAGGGCCTGTGCCCCCAACGAAACTGCGGCCCGTGCTCAGGGAGCATTGGGAGAGCCCACTTCGTGGTCCTGCCACAAGGAGTGACCTGCGCTGAACGACTCCAAACTGGGGGCAGGAAGGAGCGTGGTTGGACGGGGAAGGATGATTGATGCTGGGAGCTGGAGTCAGCCATGCCCCTTCATACAAACATGTGCACACGAGAATACACACAGAAGTATGCATGCACACACCCACATGCCCACCCCTACACATGAGCACACACACACACGCACACACATGCACACACATCTGGGGTAGGCCCCTTTGTCCCGAGCCCCTTGGCTGTCACTGGCCTGTCCCTCTGAGCACCCACCTCTGTGCGGGCTTTCATTGCCTTGTCCAGCCTCACCCATGTGGCCTCAACGCCGCTCCTGTGGACTTGACTCTGGGCCATGGAGCTGGGGGAGGCGAGTTCCAGGGCACCTGCCAGCTCCCTCAGGGCCTGCACCCTGGCAGCCCCACACTCTGCCCTTTCTCCCGGAAGACCTTGAACTTCTCTTCCAGCATCTGCCAAAGGTGGGGCTGGAGAGGGTCAATGTGGATGGAATTCAGGCAGCTCCTAAAACTCACGAAAGGGCCAACTGGCCCCAACAGCTCCCACATCCCTCAGCCCTGGTTCTAGAACTCTGCAGGGCATCTCCTGCCCCCTCAGCCCACCCAGCATCTACCCTACCCTCCGTTCCTCCATCCACTCTCCCAGCACGACTCACTTCCACACCCTCCAGGTCCTGCCCACACTGTCTCTGGAGATAGCCCGAGTTCAGGGAAACCAGGGCAGCCCCTGCTGTCTGCAGCCTGTGGAGGAGGCAAAGCTGGGTCGGTGGATCAGGGAGCCTGGTCATAAAGCCCACTTAGCAGGGTCACTTTCCCAAGCCAAGGGCTCCCTGCACCTGCAGGGGTGTTCTGGGAAGAGTTGAGCTGGGCTGAGGATGCCCTGCACAGCCCCAGGCTGACCCAGGTCACAGTACAAGCTACTGCGTTTCCAGCCCAGATGGAGCTTAGGCGAGATAATGATTTGCCCATGATCCTAGCCCAGAGGCTGGCCCAGAGTCTCAGGGGCCCTGCATTTGCTGCATGCAAGAACCATGGAGGGGTGCAGCTTCTACCTTTGAAGGGTGTGCAGTCTCCTCCAAACACACAGCATGCCTGGGTGGCACACAACGTGGCTACCTGCGGAGTGCCGGGCTTTAGAATGACCCCACCTACTGACTCATGGGGATCCTCCAGAGGGTTTGCAAGCCAGTAAATCTTTCCAAGAGCAGGGAACCTCTTCTTTCTCCTGAGGAGCAGTTAGTGGGACTGAACCAGGCAACAGCCCAACACTTCCCAAGCAGGCCTCCTGGAGCATCGTTAGAGCAAGGGGTAAACTGCTAGTGATAATGGGCTCCTGGGAGGAGAGTTTGCAGAAAGGCCTGAAGCGCTGAGCAAGATCTCAGGACGGTGGCCCTCTGGGAGCTTAGGACAAGTTCTAAACCCAGCCAGGAAGCTGAAGGGCTGACCAGACAGAAGCTGAGGGGGAGGAATGAGCATGCTGGGATAACTGCTGACCCCCGCCTGGGGGCAGGGCTTCCTGGTTGGAGCTGTGGGAGCTGACTCAGGCCAGACCCCACCTGCTCTGAGACACTGAGGCCACCCTCAAAGTTCACAGCCAACTGTCTCACGTGCTCATCCATATCCAGGTGGGTGCCTGGGGGAGGGGGTGGCTTCTGCAAGTGCTGCCACCCCAGGCCCAGAGTCCCACCCTCAATGCCTGGGCCCTTGGCCACCATGCTGCCTCAGTAGAAAGCCGCAAGCCTCCCAGATGCTGTGTCCCACTGGGTGGAGGCCCCCCTGAGGAGATATGGATCGCACCAATGAATCACACAATGTGCCTCTGACCCCTTGAGGTCTCATCACCGCCCACTATCATCACCCCAGTGCCGCTTCCCACTCTGGACTAGAGTGCATAGGTATTAGCAAGAGATAAAACTCACAACACATGGAACCCAGGAACAGGAATGGGAATAGAGATACCAAATGACATATAACCGCACACCCCTCGCAGGGAGAGGAGCAACAGAAAGCTGAGGATAAAAGAGACAATGGTCGATGTGAGATATGAAAATAATAACAATCTATAATCTATCAAGGAACCACGAGTGGGGGAGGAGGAAAAAGAGGGGAGCTGGTCCCAAGGGCTCAATAGAAAGTAAATGTCTAGAAAAGAATGATGGCAATATACGTATAACTATGTCAGATACAATTGGTGTATGGATTGTAACAAGAGTTGTAAGAGCCCCCAATAAGGACACACTGAGGATGACAAAATACACCACTGAAAACCTTATGCTAATCATTGATACACTGTCAGGTAGTGGAGGACTAGTAAAACTAGGCAGAACCTTGTCAGAGAGAGGACCAGATGACGAACACTTTTGGTCAGATTAAAGGGGAGGATCAGTGACAAAGAGCCAGGCCGTTTGCAGGATGCATGGCCACGGGAGCTGCAACGATGGGTTCAAACATCAGAAAGAAATGAGGGTGGCCCAGGACTGGCAAGCCTTTCCTTGTCCTGTGCATTGGGGTTGCTTTGAAGCAGACCAACTGGACAGCACCTACCAACAAGACCAACCGAGGAAGAGGAAGCCACTATGGTCCCAGAAACAGACATCACTAGGACGTGTCAGGAGACTTTTATAAAGGTAACCAATGGCCTGGCCCTTCATCACAGAAAACTGGGGAAGCACCATTGTCCTGGTTTACCAGACGTTCCCCAGATAAATTACTGTCCAGCTGCCCATAGGAAGGAGAAATACCTATAGACATGACGGAAGGGAGGTTCACTCCGCTATGGGAATGTGCTAATCTGTGCACTGAAATGTTGAAATCCACAGACACACGTGTATAAAAGAGAGTTGTAATTAAATGTTTTACCGTGGAAGACTGGTCACCACAGAGCTGTCTCTTTTGTGTTGAGACAAACTTTGCTGAATTTACCTGCCATCAGTTGCGTGTCCTCCCTTTCTTTTAAGGTCGATGGAGACGCACGAGTGTAAGGAGAACGGTGAATGGTGGCCGTTCATAACCCAGGATCATCAGAAACCGCAGAGTAAATTTTAGGAACGTAGACGTAGGACAGCGGAGAAAACTTCACTCAGGGTCTTCAGTGAACTCTCCTTACAACGCCTAGTGCCTGGGGGCAACCGGGCTCCTGCCCTAGGTAGGATATGGAGGCTTGGATTGAAGGTGATGGATAGAGTTAAGTTAGGTTCAGGCGAAGGGTGATGGTTAGGAGTAAGGTTAGTTGTAGGGGGAGCTGCATGTTCACATCAGATTTGGGGTTAGGATTAGGCTTAGCCTTAGGGTAGACATATGGTTAGGGTTAGGGCTTGGTTTAGGGTGAGCCTTAGGTTAGGGTTCAGTTTAAGTTTAGGAGTATACAGAATTAGACCTAGGCTTAGGGTTACACCTCTTTTTAGGTTTAGACCTAGGGCTAGGTTTTGACCTAGGTTAGGGTTAGGATTAGGGTTGGTTTTAGGATAGGATTTAGGTGTTGGATTATTGGAAGTACATCTGCTCTCCCTGGTTTTCCTTCACGATCACAATGTTTCTGAGATTCATGGTTTAAGGAAAATCTTGCTTCTTGCCGGTTTCAAGGCAAAAAGGCGCCACCGGCAGTTTGTTTTTCCGTCAACCTTTCGCTCGCTCTTTGAGAAAATTGGGTCTTTGGGAAAGCCGTGAGTCCAGCAAGATTTTTTAGTTCAAGTGTGCCCCAAGCAGTGGGTTCTACCTCTGAGCAATACAGCCCGTGGAATTCCTGAGAATCTGGAACCTGCTATGAAGTTCAGCCTGCGTTTTATTCACACGGAAGAAGCTCCTTCGAGGTTCCCATGCCTCTGTACACTGATGCTTCCAGCAATGTCATGTCTCACAGGTCAATAGTGCTTCTCTGAGTTTCACTGGTCTAGGGTAAAGGGTGAAGCGCCTGGGTTCCCGTGCTTCACTACTGTATGGCCTCAAGATGATGTTTGTAGGCACAGCGGCAAATCCATCGGTGGCAATTCTCTCATATTGTCATTGCGATGGGAAGATTCCTTATTCGCTAGGAAATGTTTTACCGTGGAAGACGGGTCACCACAGAGCTGTCTGTTGTGTTGAGACAAACTTTGCTGAATTTACCAGCCAGCAGTTGCGTGTCCTCCCTTTCTTTTAAGGTCGATGGAAACGCACGAGTGTAAGGAGAACGGTGAATGGTGGCCGTTCATAACCCAGGATCATCAGAAACCACAGAGTAAATTTTAGGAACGTAGACGTAGGACAGCGGAGAAAACTTCACTCAGGGACTTCAGTGAACTCTCCTTACAATGCTGAGGCCTGACACGCCTAGTGCCTGGGGGCAACCCGGCTCCTGCCCTAGGTAGTTTTGTTTAGCGTGTCTCCCTCAGGTGATGCCTTTTCTCTCCCAGCAATATTGCTCCGTGAAATTCTGCCCATGATGAAAACTATTTGCCATGGGTATGTCTTTTCACATCATTGGTCTCCTCTTCGAAGTACAAATGCTTTTCTAAACGGGTGCTGCCTCCCTGAGCTTTCCTTTGTCTTGGCTCAATCTATGCAGATTCCTGTGCTGAATAAGTGATGGACTAGCACAGCTGGGTGCTTGTCAGTATAGCCAGCACAAGCAGCAATTTCGTTTGTCAAGACCCACCTTTCTGGATCAAGATTCCTTATTCCCGTGAAAACGATTTTTATCCAAATTCTAGAGGAGCACCAGTGTGCCTCTGGGAGCTACACCCGGGCCTGCTGAACAGAGGCTCCGGAATTTTCATTTTCTGACTAAAATTCAACACGGAATTTCATGGATCTAAGGAAACCGTGAATTGTGGACGTACCAGATTCTCACATCTTCATTGTCTAATGCAAGCTGAAGTTTCCCAGTCTGATCCGGCTGCCACTTCATTTCTGGCAATGACCATTCAATTGTGGACGTTCAGCCTTCTTCGGAGTCGTTCTGTGCCTGGAACACTTGTTTCCTCATAAAGGGAGACAATGGGTAGCAAACATCACTAAGGACATGGCATATATTTAGTCCCAGATATCACCACAGTTATTTTCTCAGACAAAGAGATCACTAGTCATTTGGTGCCAACAGAGCACAGGGAGCAATGCAGAAGGAAACCTCACAGACCTGCCTCTGGACGGTAGTATGTCACTGAGCTCAGTATATTTGAAATCATGCACTGCACGCATGAATCTGGCTATGCCTGTAGGATGAGAATTACCATGATAACCTGTATTTCAAGAAGGAAAGTGGGTTCTATAGGATGACAATGAAGTATTAGAGTCACTTTAATATTTGTTCTGCAAACAGAGAATACTAGTTCCTCCTTTCAAGTGGGCAGTGAGGAGAAAATTTAGGGTAAGGAAAAGAAAAACTCTCCATGGAGACCTGATTCCAACAGGAAATCCTACCTATCCTTCATCTGTGTCTGTCTAGGGCTGGGTGTCTGTGCTCAGTGGGTCCTGTGCGCCCCCTGCTGCCCAGTGTTTTCCCTGCAGGGGAGGCTTATGTCTGGGCTCACACTGACTTCCCCTCACTGTGCTCCTTGCACAGTAATACATGGCCGTGTCCTCAGCAGTCACGGAGCTCAGCTGCAGGGAGAACTGGTTCTTGGATGTGTCTGGGTTGATGACTAGACGATCTTTTAGAGATGGCGCATATTCTCTGTACCATTTTGAGCTGTAGTAGTAAGTCCTTCCCATCCATTCAAGGCCGCTTCCAGAGTGCTGCCTGATCCAATCCCAAGTAGCACTGGTACTGGAAACAGAGTCCCCCGTGATGGTGCAGGTGAGAGTGATGGTCTGTGAAGGTCTAACCATCTGAGGACCAGACTCCTGAAGCTGTACCTGTGCCAGGCCACCTGGAGACATAGGAAATAAACATAAAACACCCTACCTCTGTGAATGTGCCTTGTAGGATTCCATCTTCCCCCAACACTGACCTGATGGGAGACACAGCACTATGAGGAGAAGGAGGAAGGAAGCAGACATTTTGGAGCAAGGTCACCCTTATTCAGCAGTCACTTGAGTCCCTGGTGGGGAGACAGCATTTAAACAGGAAATCACATTAGTGATTTGCCTATGAACACCATTGGCTGGATAAGGTCTGGAGACTGTGAACAGTCCACGGGCACATAGGTCCTGCTGCTCCAAAAGGAGTTTTCTCCAAGACTGGCTCCTGCCGCATGCTGGACCAAGGCAGCTTGCAGACATGGAGGTTATCAGATGCCTAAGCAGAGGCTCAGTTTCACATCTTGCCAGATCGAAGTGTGTGCTCGCTGAAATTAATCAGAGTCCTGGTGTATCTGTGTTCTTTGATATGAACACTTCACATTTTCATTCACTTATTCTTTCTGTTGTTCATTGTGAGCTCTGAGAGCTATTCACACACCAGGAACTTTTCTCCACTGAGGAAAAAAAATCATTGAATCAAGCAAGCAAGTCAACAAGCAAGCAAAGAAATATTTGCCTCAAAAACCTAACCCTCTCTCCTTGAGTCTTTTCTGCCTCATAGAGACCCTGTATGGTTGAACAGAACTTCTCTGTGGGATTCTTGGTACAGTTTGACAGTTCATAAATGTACCCTGGGTCTGATAACCTCCTATTTCTGCAAGGACTAACTAGTGATTTTAAATCATCGAGCTTTCATTTAATAACCAGATACATAACCTCAAACTGTCACTTGCCTCTTCATATCTCCTCCCTAAGGTGTCTAATATATTACAGGGCATTATGATGTCACATTCAGGATGAAGGAGCCCATGAAAACAGCCATGGGTCAGAGTTTTCGCTCACATTACATACAAGTGAAGCTGGGCGATGGGTAAAGAAAGCTGGAGAATACTTTGATGGACTTTGAATGATGGTGGTTTTGGAGAAGAATTTTGAAAATACCATGGGGTACTATAAAAATAAATTGATCTTAGAGGGAGTACAGGCATGGAATTTCCTAGAAGTAAGGATACGGATGGTAGCACTTCACCTCACACACGTTGGTCATGCTATGAGGAGAGGGCAGTACCTGGATAAAAAGACTACATGCTCAGTAAAGTCGAGGGTCAGTGAAAAACGGGGACCTCCCTAATGACATGGATTGATGCAACAGATGTAGCCATGAGACCAAGCATAACCAGTGTGATGATGGCGCAACATCAGACCGTGCTCTGTTCTGCAGAAGGTTGGTATCAGTTGGACCTGAAATAAGCAAAAATGTGTTAAAACACACAACAGTATTCTACACAGGCCCTGTTAGAATGATAGTTTGGGGAAGGGGGTTGGAAATGAATATGTAATGTCATGTTGAAAAACACACTGCACCAAGGGCTCAAGTAGAAAGAAAATATTTTGAAAATAATGACAGCAACATATATACAAATGTGCTTGACATAATAGATGGATGTATGGATTGTGATAAGAGCTGTAAGAGCTCAAAATAAAATGATATTTTTAAAAAAAGAAGAACCAACTAATAAAAAATTTTTTAAAAAGAAATGTACTCATCAAAAGGAAATGTGTTCCAAGTTTCCAACCCAATTACTGCTGAGAAACAAAGGCAGGGGCTGGATGACAATGAAATGGGGAAGCTTTACTTGGAAAGTGGAAGGAATGATCCAAAAGGAGAATCCTCAAGATAAGATCCTGAAAAAAAAGGAATATAAAAAGAGAAGGAGAATTTTTTTAATTTATACTTTTAGGCATAAGGATCAGTAAGTAAATTTAGGGATTAATGGATATGTACCAGTTTCACAGGAACAATCATGGATATGCACAGGGTGGGGTTGTGATTATTGAAAAGACATGGCTTTTTGTACTTCTTGCTTCTAAATGTCTTTCCATTTCATCTGATGTCTTTCAAGCACATTTTGGATCCTTGGCCAAAGTCCTGTTTCATGGTGACCTGGAGGTTGGGAATGTCTTTCCTCTGCATGTGTGCCCAGCAGGTTTAGTCCTAAATGATAGTAGGACCCATTCTCAGAGGAAATGGGTCAACAAAGAGAGGGTATCAGGAAGTAAAATGCAGAATAAGTATCGGCAATACATAAGGTATGTATATTTCATAATCTTGTGTCAATATGTCATCTCCCAGGGGAGATTCCTTGGGGAAGTGTGAAATTTGCAGTGTTACACAGGGCCAAGGAGTTTGGGCAGTGGTCTCACACAGAATGTCCAATGACTTCATTGTTCTTATTCTGGAATCTGATTCTTCTTGGTTCCTTTATTGGTAATAAATTATTGGTAATAATTATTGGTGATAAATATTGGTAAAATTTCACCAAAGATTATTTACAACATTAATAAAAATAAAATTTCCTTAAGATGGTAAATCTATTGTCATATATTGTTGCTTATTTTCCTTTCCTCCCTTCCTCTCTCCCTCCTTCCCTCCCTCCTTCCCTCCCTCCTTCCCTCCCTCTCATCCTTCTTTCCTTCCTTCCTTTCAGGATGTAGCAGTGATTGATAGACAGCCTTGAGAAAGAATGTGCATACCATTTCCTCTTCCATCATTCCTGTCAAAGAGAAAACTGGGGTTTCTGTTAAAAATTAAAGAGTTTATTTGAGTAACAAAACAATCCAGGGAGTGGCAGTAGTATCTCTAAGGATCCAAAGTACTGATGTGAAAGGAAATTTTCAGAGAGTATACATACAGAGGGATCCGGGAAGTTACAAGAAAATTCTGATTGCTTGGCAATTTATAAAGTTTGAGTAATTTCACAATTATATATATATATATATATATATATATATATATATATATATATATATATATATATATATATATATATGTGTATATATATATATATATATAAGTGTGTATATATATATATATATATATAAGTGTGTATATATATTATATATAAATAGGTGTGCTCATAGGCTTCTTGAAGTATGACAACTTTGGAAAGTAATTACAAAAACACTACACATCATCAACAACAAAAATGAGGTCTGACCTATATCTTTGGCAGAAAGCATCTCCTTATGCTGACCACATAGTTCTTTTGAGCTCCTTCGCAGAATTCAAAAGAAACTCACAAACAATTAGTGGCAGATCAATTAAACACAATCACATGTGGGACTACAGGAGCAGGGAAAGGACCCTGACTGGGAGAGGTACACTACTGCCAAACTGAATAGCTTACAAAATTTGGGCAGAAATCTCTGATGTCCAAGTATGACTTAAGAGCATAGGACTCTAGCTCCCCAATATCCATCTAGGACATAACCAGGGAGTGTGTTCTTAACTGTGTCTCCCTGCACTGGCCAGGGTGCTCTCAGCAACCTCGCTCTGTCTGACACTCCTTACATTGCTTTACATTGCAAGTCAGGGACCAGAAATAACTCAGTAGAGGCTGACTATGTGGAGATAGAAGCTGAGTTTAGCTGAGTCTGAACTTAAAGTGTCAAACTGCTATTATTTTATGGTAGAACTATAAACTAGTTAGGGGAATTTTATACTTTGTTTAGCTGTAACTTTGCAAGAACTTCTCCATAGCCCTGACCCAGGTTAACCCCCTCTATCTTGTCTCACTGATTCTCCTGTGACTGTGTGTAGGCATGAGTTGTCATGGGTGCTAGCTAAGTCAAAGGCCTAATTTTTTTCCTTAGTGTCATTTCTGTCCCTACTTGTTAAGATCTGGCACCTGTATACATGGCCGGTCTCATTGATATTTAGGGCCCTAGCACTGAAAGCCCTGAAAAAAAGATCTTAGTTAAAGCAAATTGTTTTCACCGTTTGTAGCTGTCATTCCAAGATTTGTGTCTGTGTGAAAAATTGTTTCACTCAGTCTGTGTACATGTGTGTATATGTGTTAGGCCAGGGTGACTAGAAAAAAAATGTAATGACACTCCTATAGGTATAAGAAAGAGTTTTATATCAAGGAGTGATTGTATATCAAACAAACATCCCAGTCCAGATCAAGTCCATTAGTCCAGTACTAGTGTAGGAATCCCTCGTCAAACTCACACAGCCACAAGCAACGATGCAGAGTGCAGGAAGCACAGCCTTGTGGGTGAAGAGTTCTGTAGTGGACGCATCTCCAGGGCTTTGGCAGGTCTCCCAGTGGCCCCTCAACAAGAAGGTGAAAACAGAGAGAGGAAGTTCCCAGGATGATCCTTGTGATAAGGCCACACCCACTAGGAGCTATCATCAGGCTTCCAAAATCCACCTCTTCATTTCTATATCTTCAATTTGACATGACATTGTGTGTGTGTGTGTGTGTGTGTGTGTGTGTGTAATCACTTCTAGTCAGTTGGCCACACAGCTGTGTTAAATATTACATGGCAAAGGTGAGTGAGTGCTTCCAGTGCCTCATCTGCTTGTTGAAGCATTTCAGTAGGCATTCCACTGCTCCCTGGACCTACTTTTTCACTGATGCTCTTAGTGCACCTTTACCTTTTTCTTGAGTGATCCTGGTTTTTGCTCATATGGTTCCTCTTGAAGCAGTGTGGGAAACAGATACCTGTCTTTTGCCCTTTGTTCTGTATCCTTGAACAGCGTTCTGCCATTTGTTTCAAAGTTCACTGTAAAGGTGAACTCTCATGTATTTTAGCCTAAAGACCTTTATTATAGACATTTAGAGTCTTTACCACTGGGAATGTTAACATTTTTTTAAAAACTACCAAAAGTCCCATGGAAGTTTATTTCCAATAATTTTGATAAAGCTGCCTCTGAAAGCTCACCCTGGCTAAGAAGCTTCTGGAGTCCCCTGGTGGAGAAGCTGCATTTAAAGATGCCAGGTATTTGTATATGAGTGTCACTGTGAATGGTATACAATATGGGAACAGGGAACAGCTTGCTAAACTCATGGATCACAACTCCACAGGAAGGTTTCCCCAAGAGCTGGTTCCTGAAGCAAGTGGGATGCAGGCAAGTGAAAGACCAAGAAGGTTTCCAGGGCTCTCAATATTATGACACACATAATTTAATCTTTGACTCAAGGAGTGGATGCTGGGTTTGAACCCATAACCTGTGGTTAGTAACTTAATACTTAGTCCACTGCACCATGCAGCCTTTTTATAAACATCTGCTTCAGGGAACCTGTATTACAGGGTAGTGTGATGTCACTTTGAGGATCAATTGCCTCAAATGCCTGTGATATCTGTACAATGGGTAGGGACGACTGCTGAAAAGTCGATGACCAAAATTATGGTTTGGGGAAAGATATTGAAAGTATCAGTGACTGCAAGTAAGGAAACCTTACTTTATCGACTCGGCATCCCTCATATTCTCCTTCAGTCTTATTTTTGTTCCCCAAATGCAAAGGGTATTTAAAATAACGTGATTGGAGTTCTCAAAAAATGTTCGAAAAGGAAAACACTGACTTGAACATTAAATTACATTAAAATACACTGTCAGGAAATAGCTTTTTTTTTAAGATTTCTGTTTTTTATCAGTAATAAATCTGGTGTACATGTACAAGGGACCCTCAAAGTGGCAGATATACTTATATTTCTTTTTACATATATACTCATACTTTGAATATATTGAGCATATATTCAAATAATATATTACAAATATATTGAAATATTTTAAAAACATTTTATTAGGGACTCATACAACTCTTATCAAAATCCATACACACATCAATTGTGTAAAGCACATCTGTACATTCGTTGCCCTCATCATTTTCAATGCATTTGCTCTCCACTTAAGCCCTTTGCATCAGGTCCTTTTTTCCCCCTTCCTCCCCGCTTCCCCCTCTCCCCTCCTTCGTGAGCCATTGATAATTTATAAATTATTATTTTGTCATATCTTGCCCTGTCCTATGTCTCCCTTCACCTCGTTTTCTGTTGTCATCCCCCAGGGAGGAGGTCACATGTAGAACTTTGTAATCGGTTCCCTCTTTCCAACCCACTCACCCTCAATCCTCCCAGTATCGCCCCTCACATCCCTGGTCCTGAAGGTTTCAACTGCCCTTGATTCCCTGTGCCACCAGCTCCTATCTGCACCAGTGTTCATACTCTGCTCTATCCAGACTTGCAAGGTAGAATTCAGATCATAATAGTTGGGGGAGAGGAAGCATTTAGGAACTGGAGGAAAGCTGTATTCTTCATCGGTGCTACATCCCACCCTGATGGACTCATCTCCTCCCCTAGACCCCTCTGCAAGGGGATCTTCAGTGGCCGACAAATGGGCTTTGGGTCTCCACTCTGCACTTCCCCCTTCATTCACTATGGTATGATTTTTTCCCCCTGATGATGCCTTATACCTGATCCCTTCGACACCTCGTGATCGCACAGGCTGGTGTGCTTCTTCCATGTTGGCTTTGTTGCTTGTGAGCTAGATGGCCACGTGTTTACCTTCAAGCTTTTAAGACCCCAGACACTATCTCTTTTGATAGCTGGGCACCATCAGCTTTCTTCACCACATTTGCTTATGCACCCATTTGTCCTCAGCGATCATATCATGAAATATTTTTATTTTATATAATGATATTTGTATTTATTTATTCACTTTAACATATATTTACTTATATTGATATTCACAGTAATTTTCATATTTATATTCATATTTATGTTCACATATATGTTTAGATTCATATGTGTATTTAGATTTAGATTCATATTTACATTGACATGCATATTCATATTCACACTCAAATTGTTATTCATGTTTATATTTTCAATTATATTTACACTAATATTCATGTTCTTATTTGTATTGATATTAATATCTGTACTTCCATACATATTCACATGTATATGTGTATTCATATTTAGGGCATGTTTGAGTCAAATTAATCTAGCAACCAATGATTACTGTTTTCCAGTGCAGTCATAGAGGTCTACCATTTTTACAGTTTGAACATTTTTTATAGCATATGATCTATTTCTTCTTTTTTAATTTTCAGTTGACATCTTGGACATCAGACTTTTTAAACTTAGATAGATAGTGTTCAGGGCCCAGGCCCAATCCCAACTACATGGAAAGCCGCCACTCCCCCCAGAAGAATTTACTTCAGAAGATAGCACAGAAGCTACAGGTCAGAGAGAGGGATATGTCTGATCAAAGCACATGGGAGCAATGAAGGGTGAGGAAGAGGGAGTGGAGCACATCCTGACCCACCAAGCCTTGAGGACTGATATCCTTGCTCAGAGTAGTCAATGCACAGAGAGAACCATATGGCCGGCCCCACTAGGAGACATGAAAACCCTCACGAACCCAAAGCCCTACAGGGGACAGCACTGGAGATACAGTGTGGGAGTGGCACCCGATCTGACCCCACCACAACAAGGCAAAACACTAAGGCCGGGCAATAGAACAGCAAGAGTACAGAGCAAGGAAGTCCCAAAGGAGTACCAAAAATAGACTTTGGGGCCAGGCCGTGGCACCCCATCAAACTCCACTGGAAAACACTCCTAAACGTCATCAAACAGACCTTGAACTATTATGTCTTTGTTTTGTTTTTGCTGCTGTTTTGTTTTCTTTTGTCACTTTGTCTTGCTCTGTCTTATTTTGTGTGCGTATTATTATCTCTGCAGGTCTATCTAGGTAAGATAGGCTAGATAAACAATCTGGAGGAGAAAACAACGTGACCGATGGTCCTGGGGGAGGGGGGGTCAAAGGAGAGGGGGAGGTTGGGGAAAGGAAATGGTGTTAATAAACCTGGGGACAAGAGTACAAGAAGGGATCCAAAATCAGTGGCAAGAAGCATGTGAGACGCCTGATAGGGATTGATAAAGGACAATGGAACTGAGTAGGATTACTGAATCCAAAATGGAGGCTGAGCATGATAGTGGGACAAGAGGAAAGTAAAAGGAAATAATGGAAAGAACTAGGAGGCAAAGGACATTTATAGAGGTCACAATGCAGGCATGTACATATGTAAATAGATTTATATATGATGATGGGGGAATAAATCTATGTCCATATATTTATAAGTTTATATTAAGGTAGCCAATTGACATTGAACCTCCACTCAAGTACTCCCTCAGTGCAAGAACACTTTGTTCTATTAAACTAGCATTCCATAATGCTCACCTTCCTAATACTATCACTGAAGACATATGGGTGCATAATCAAATGTGGTGAAGAAAGCTGATGGCGCCCAGCTATCAAAAGATATAGCGTCTGGTTTCTTAAAGGCTTGAAAGTAAACAAGCAGTCATCTAGCTCAGAAGCAACAAAGCCCACATGGAAGAAGCCCACTAGACTGTGTGATCACGAGGTGTCAAAGGATCAGGGACCAGGCATCAAAGAACAAAAATTCATATCACTGTGAATGAGGGGAAGTACAGATTTGGGAGCCAAAGCCCATCTCTAGGCAACTGGACATGCCCCTACAGAAGGGTCTTGGGGAGAAAAAGAGTGCAGGGTGCAGTGTAGCAAATATGGAACACAAAACTTTCCTCTAGTTCTTAAATGCTTCCTCCCCCCACCACTATCATGATCCCAATTCTACCTTACAAATCCAGCCCGACCAGATAATGTACACTGGTACAGACAGGAACTGGAAACGCATGGAATCCAGTTCAGAAGATCCCTTCAGGAACAGTGGAGTGAGTGGCGATACTGGGAGGGTTGAGGGAATTTGGGGATGTAAAGGGGGAACCGATTTCAAGGATCTATATATAACCTCCTCCCTAGGGGATGAACAAGAGAAAAGTGGGTGAAGGGCAACATCAGACAGTGTGAGATATGACAAAATAATAATAATTTATAAATTATCAAGGGTTCATGAGTGAGGCAGAAGTGGGAGGGAGGGGAAAATGAGAAGGTGATACTAAGGGCTCAAGTAGAAAGCAAATGTTTTGAGAATGATGATGGCAACAAATGTACAAATGTGCTTGACACAATGGATGGATGGATGTATGGTTTGTGACAAGAGTTTTACGAGCCCCACCCCACCCCCGCAAATGATTTTTTAAAAATAAAGATAGGTAGTGTTTTTCTAGAAATATGTCCACTTATTCTAAATTTTCAAATTCACTGTTGTGATCTTCATAGTTTTGGTTCTGTTGTGATATTGGCCTTTTCATTTCTTATTCTTTATATTTGCTTTTCTTATTCCTTTTAGTTTAATAAATTTACCAGTAGTTTGTCAAACTTTGTTAATTTTTTTTTCATTTTTTTCTGCCCTACCCGGGGTCTCCCTTCCCCCCTTCTCTGCTGTCCCTCTCCCAGGGAAGAGGTCACATGTGGATCCTTGTAATCAGTTCCCCCTTTCCAACCCACTCACCCTCCACTCTCCCAGCATCGTCCCTCACACCCTTGGTCCTGAAGGTATCATCCACCCTCGATTCCCTGTACCTCCAGCCCTCATATGTACCAGTGTACAGCCTCTGTCCTATCCAGCCCTGCAAGGTAGAATTCGGATCATGGTAGTTGGGGGGAGGAAGCATCCAGGATATGGGGGAAAGCTGTGCTCTTCATCGGTACTACCTCGCACCCTAATTAACCCATCTCCTCTCCTAAACCCCTCTATGAGGGGATCTCCATTGGCCGACACTTGGGCCTTGGGTCTCCACTCTGCACTTCCCCTTTCATTTAATATGGTATATATATATACATATACATATATACATATACACAGATATACACATACATACACACATTTACATCTTTTTTTTTTTGCATGATGCCTTATACCTGGTCCCTTTGGCACCTCGTGATCGCACTGGCCGTTGTGCTTCTTCCATGTGGGCTTTTTTGCTTCTGAGCAAGATGGCCGCTTGTTCACCTTCAAGCCTTTAAGACCCCAGACACTATCTCTTTTGATAGCCGGGCACCATCAGCTTTCTTCACCACATTTGCTTATGCACCCATTTGTCTTCAGCGATCCTATCATGGAGGTGTGCAGTCAATGATATGATTTTTTGTTCTTTGATGCCTGGTAACTGATCCCTTTGGGACCACTTGATCACACAGGCTGGTGTGTTCTTCCATGTGGACTTTGTTGCTTCTGAGCTAGATGGCCACTTGTTTATCTTCACCTTTTCATTTATTTCTGCTCTATTCTTTAATATTTATTGTTTTCTTGTGACTGATGTTTTACTTAGCTCTTTTTTGTTCTAATTGTTGAAGGTTTGTGTTACCATGCTGACTTTTGCTTTATTTTTTGATATCTTCATATATTGTTCATAACGTGTGTTCTTAGTATTGCTTCTGAAGTATACTAAAGCTTTTGGTATGCTTATTTTTGTTTTTGTAAGGAATTTAAAATCTTAATCCCTACCATTTCCAAGTAATTTAATGCACACAATTGCTCATTTTCCATGTTAGATTTTATTCTTTTATCTTCCTATTGTTCATATATAATTTAATAATGCGGTGAAGTAAAATTTATTTGTAATATCACAATTTTTAAAAATGTATTAAAGCTAGCATTGTAGCCTAACGTATGGTTTATTCTGAAGAATGGTACATATGAACATGAGAAGAAGGTACATTGACGTTTTCCCAGATAGTATGTTTCCTACATGTCTAAGAGGTCAGTAATTGTGGTATTTAGTTCTTCTGTTACTGTATTGATTTATTATCCAGTTGATATTTAATGTTGTTCTGTCAAACCCAGTGTGGATGTATTTAACTCTATTACTGTAAAATTATGTAGTTCTATCTTTAAGTCTATAAGAGCTTGATTAATATATTTTGAGGGTGTGCCACTAAGTTAATATATACTTATTACTATTTTTCATCTTGCTCTTTTGTTCCTTTTATCATATAATCCCCTTATTTGTCTCTCATTAAAGATTTGGTCCTATTTTATTATTAATTTGTATAGCCAGTAACACATTTTAAAATTGTAATTGATTAATATTGCTACCCTTGCTTTTTTAATTTCCATTTTCTTGATATATTTTCTTCTACCTTTGATTTTTAGATTATATTTGTCTTTATGTCTTAATTGTGTTTCTTTTTTTTCACAGTTGAGCTTGCTTTATGGGTGGCATGCTGGCTGGGTTGTGGGGGCAGGGCAAAGACTCAGACTGAGCTTATCAAGGGACTGGGGCATGGCGTCCTAGCTGGTGCCAGGATGGGATCAACTCCTTCAGGACGGAGGGGCTATGAGAAGAGGCGGTAGAGAGAGCGAGGAGAGGTGGGGAAGGAGGGAGGGGTGACAAGGGGATGGGGTAGGAAGAGAGACAAAGGGAAGGCAAGGAGGAGACAAAAAGCAGGGCCTGGCTGGGGCTGATGTACAAACCAGAGGTGCTCCGTCTGGTCAGCAGCAGGAGAGGCTCAAAGGGGAGCCTCCTGGGAAGTGTAGGCAGCCATGAGGGCCCGCTTCAGCTGCTCGTAGGTGACGAACATCACCACGTTCCAGGAACCCAGGCGGAGAAAGGAGGGCATGACCCCTTTGTAGAAGGCCCGGGGCCCCTCCTTCTGGAGCATGGTAAGGGCGCAGTTGCCAGCGCTGCTGTACTGGCCCAGGGCAGAGTTCATATATCTTGTCTTGACCACATTGACGGGGAGGCGATAACGGTGGTGCAGAAGCCGGCCCCGAAGGCGGAAATGAAATGGCAAGGGAGGTCATCCGTCATGAGGTTGGCCTTCAGGAGGGAATCTTTGATGAGGTCATAGGTCACCAGTTCAGCACAGTTGACAATGGCATTCCGAGCCACATTGGGTGAGGTCCCTTTCCAGAGTCCCTGAAACCCTTCCTCCCGAGCAATGGTCTTGTAGGCATCCACAGTGCTCTGGTATCTTGGGCTACCTCCAGCCGGGGCCTGACCTTGGAACCGGACCTTCACCACATCTGTGGGCTGGGCCACCACCACAGCCAGGGCACCAGTGGTGCTGCCTGCCAGGAGGCGGCTACCGATGCCGGCATGCTCAGAGCCCTTGGTGTAGAACTGCTTGACGGAGTCATAAAGGCCGATGCAACAGAGGCGAAGCTCATCTGGCGCTGGAGGCCGGCGACCAGCCCGTTGTAGAGGTTGCGGGGGCCCTCTGTGCGCACCATGGTCAGGGTGGTGCCCAGCACGCCGCGGTACTGAGCGCTGGCTATGGCCCGCAATGGCCCTTGGCTTTCTCCTTGGATCTGCAGCCGGACTTTAGCGGTATCCAGGGGGAAGGTGATGAGATCCGCGATGCAGGCGGCTGTGCCAGCCCCCAGGAACTTCACCGTGGCGGTCGGGGGCACATCGGTAGCCTTGAACCCAACCATGATGCTGACTTCCTGCTACCTCCCAGTAATGAAGACGGGTGGAGAAGGGGAGGGCACCTTCAATCAGCAACAAGATGAGATAGAGGAACTCTGCCGGAATCCGGACTTGTAAGGTCTCACGATGAGGCCTCCGAAGATCAAGCTTCTCTAAAGACGTCCCATTCTTCAAAGCCAACAGTGGCGATCAGGATCTGATCTCTTTGGTTTTCCATAGAAAATAGCTGAGATATGGAACACCTATTGGTCATACTATGTATCCGGGCTGCGGGGAGAACACGAGATGCAGATGGCAGTGCGGTCGGCGGGAACACAATCGGAGATGAAGCCGTCGCAGTGCAGCAGATTTATGGATCAAGCAGATTTATGCTTTTCACTGCCTCTTGAGAGGTGCATTGAGTCCTTTTACATTCCATGTCATTATTGATGTGTATGCATTTATTGCTGTCATAATGCATTGCATTTCTGGGTTTTTTTCCCCCTTTGTGGAGTTATTGAGTTTTTCCCCTCAAATTTTGTGCCCTGAGTTCATTTTTTTAAGTTTCTGTTAATTTTTTTCATTATTATTTTGTAAGACTCCATGCTTTGTTCTTGTTTTTCTTATGGATTAGCTTTATCTTTTCTTCTTCTTCATCCTTTCCATATTACTTGAGAGTTTTGTTAATAATTATATGATTCCAGACAATAATATTGGCATAGAAAATATTTTCTAGCTCATTCTAAGGGAAATTTATTGAATAAATATGCATTTTTGAGTATTTATTAGGATGAAAAGATTCAAGATACATCAGAGGGTGTGAAGAAAATTTCCACTCAGCATGAGAATATTTTTTTTTTGCATTAACTATTTCTAACTTTGACAACAAATGGCCCTAATTAGTTTCCTGGAGTGTAAACTGAGATCTCATCTATACTTATTATTCTGAAGTCTGCCTTTGGATCTCTGGTGACAGACAGACAAAGCCCATTCCAATGAAGAGAAGGCAAGTGCCAATGCAGGAAGTTTCCCAAGAGTCACTGTGCACGGTATCCCTAGAAAGGTGCTGACAAGGTGGGGAAACCACAGCTTCTGAGAGGAAATCATCACGACTTCATTGCCTGGCATCTGCTGAAAATGGCCTAAAGAACATTTTGAGAAATTAGTTTGCAATTTCCTCCCCTTGTGACATATTTACTATCCTTTGGAATCAAAGCTGTCCTTCCAATGAGTGCTCCCTTTATTTTGACTCCAATGAGTGATCTTACTAATGACTCCGCCCACCGGACAGGTCATTCCAGTTCACCTGTTCCCAGTGTCAGGAGTCTCTCTATGTTTGGAACCCTTGTTTCTGCATACAGGGAGACAATGGGTAGCAAGCATCACGAAGGACATGTCACAAATTTAGCCCCAGAAGTCACCACAATTGTTTTCTCAGATATAGAGATCATTAGTCATTCACTGCACGATTCACTGACAACAGTGCATAGGGAGCAAAACAGAAGGAAACCTTCACAGACCTGACCCTGGGCGATAGTAGGTCACTGAGTACATTTGAAATCATGCATTGCATGCATGAATCTGGCATGCCTGTATTTTATTGTCAAAGGTTTTGAGTCATGGATAGGGTGAGAATTACCATGATAAGCTGTTTTTCAAGAAGGAAACTGGTTTCTAAAGGAAGGCAATGAAATATTAGAGTAACTTTAATATTTGTACTGTGAACAGACAATGCTAGTTCCTCCTTTCAAGTTGGCAGTGAGGAGAAAATTTAGAGAGTAATAAATTCTACATTACAAATCTGACTAGATGAGAGGATGTGCATAGGCACAGATAGCAACTGGAAACACAGGGAATTCAGGACAGATGACACCTTCTGGACCAGTGGTGAGAGTGGTGATTCCTGAAGGGTGGAGAGAATGTGGGGTAGAAAGGGGGAACTGGTTACAAGAATCTAGGTATAGCCTCCTCCCTGGGGGATTGACAGCAGAGAAAATGGTGGGGAGAGACGTCAGACAGTGTAATGTATGACAAAATAATAACAATAATTTATGAATGATGAAGGGTTAATGAGGTAGGGAGAGTGGGGAGGGAGGGGAAAATGAACAGCAGATACTAAGGGCTCAAGTCGAAGGCAAATGTGAGAATGATGATGGCAACACATGTACATATGTTCTTGACACAATGGATGTATGTGTGGATTATGATAAGAATTGTACAAGCCCCCAGGAAAATGATTTAAAAAGAAAAAGAAAAACTGTCCGTGGACATGCTGAGAGATGAAAGAGGGAAGGAACCCTGAGTCCTCCTTGTCATCCATCTCTGCCTGTCTAGTGCTGGGGATGTGTGCTCAGTGAGTCCTGTGTGCCCCCTGCTGCCCAGTGTCTTCCTTGCAGGGAAGTTTGTGTCTGGGCTCACACTGACTTCCCCTCACTGTGTTTCCCTTGCACTTAAAGTAATACACAGCTGTGTCCTCAGCAGTCACCGAGCTCAGCTGCAGGGAGAACTGATTCTTAGATGTGTCTCTAGTGATGGAGAGCCGGCTTTGGAGGGATGGGTCATAATTTGTACCGCCATTATAGCATATGAGTCCCATCCACTGCAGACCCTTCACTGAGGGCCGGCGGATCCAGTGCCAGCAGTAACCACTGCTTGTGATGGAGAAACCAAAGACAGTGCAGGTGAGTGACAGCTTCTGGGAGGGCTTCACCAGTACTGGACTCGACTCCTGAAGCTTCACCTGGGACAAGACGCCTGCAGAAAAAACAGATGGTCCACGTCAGTCACGTGAATTCACAACAATTCCCAAAGACCCAGGGCAGATATCTGAATCTCCACTTTGGGAACTGTTACCAGGCACAGGAGAACACACAGAAATAGCATCTTTAGGCCACAGCTCTGCTTTCCCAAGAGACCTAGAGCCCTGTCTGTAGAGAACTGATAGCTTTCCCGCCCAAGGGTGAAATTTACCCTAGTGCCTGAAGAATGATTGCATGTGAGGGAGCCCTGTCCTTATAAACAGATAGTAATAGAGACCAGACAACCTTTTTCCTCCTGAGCCCATGCTAGGGTAGCTCTTTGTTTGAACTCATATGCATGTTAGTCTACAGAGAGAGAGCACTTGACCTAAGTGGTGTGTATTAAAGATCAAAGGAAAACCAAGTATTTCTGAGCTCAGTGTTTTCTCCCTCCAGCCCCTCAACGTCTCTGCCCTGCCTTGGGCTCCTGTATGTCCTGTGCCCTAGAGAGTGGACAGACTATCATTTGTTGAAACATCAGGTGGACACCAGGGTATCGTCATCACCCACAGTCTCCAAACATCTTTTCTTTCCACTTCAACACTTCCATATCAACCTCCTCAAAGTCTTCAGGGGTTTTCTTTGGGCCACTGCCATCACCAACACCAGCACTCCTACAAACAACACATCTCAGGTTTTGATAACTAGGGCCAATCTCAGTGTAAATAAAGAGATCCAAGTGGCATAGGGCCTCAGGGAGGAGGTTTCCAACTGGGGAATGTGGGCCCCAGAAAAGAATAGTTTCAACTTTGTAACTTCTAACTGATGCAAGACTGAGATGACAGTCCCTTGGTTTGCCATAGCACATGCAACATTAGGGCAAAACTAGTCAGGAGTTCAAGGATAAATACATAACAGAGAAGTGAGTGAAAATTTAAGTCACCAGGGGTACAGAATAAGAATAATGATATTTCAGGTTTTGAACAAAAAGACACCCACTTGAGACCCAACAGGCACCCTGAATGAAAATAAGGTCCATCCAGGCACTAGTCCTGATCCTGAGCAGGAGCTGGAAATAAAGGAGGGAAGGCGAGGGACGGATTAAACGGTAATCACCTGTAATACTTCAGCATCATTAATAAATCGATGTAATTTATACTCCAGGAGCCTTCCTTATTGGAATCTCCAGCCTTTGGTGAGTCCAGAAAATCAGGGGTTCTCAACCTTCCTAAGGCCACGACTCTTTAATACAGTGTCTCATATTGTGGTGATGCCCAAACATAAAATTCTGTTCTTTTTAACATTTTATTAGGGGCCCATACAACTCTTATCACAATCCATACATACACATACATCAATTGTATAAAGCACATCGTTACAATCTTTGCCCTAATCATTTTCAAAGCATTTGCTCTCCACTTAAGCCCTTTGTATCAGGTCCTTTTTTTCACCCTCCCTCCCCACTCCCCTCCCTCATGAGCCCTTGATAATTTATAGATTATTATTTTGTCATATCTTGCCCTGTCCTATTTCTCCCTTCCCCCCTTTCTCTGCTGTCCGTCTCCCAGGGAGGAGGTCACATGTAGATCCTTATAATCGGTTCCCCTTTCCAACCCACTCACCCTCTACTCTCCCAGTATTGCCCCTCACACCCCGGTCCTGAAGGTATCATCCACCCTGGATTCCCTGTGCCTTCAACTCCTATATGCACCAGTGTACAACCTCTGCTCTATCCAGTCTTGCAAGGTAGAATTCGGATCATGGTAGTTTGGGGGAGGAAGCATCCAGGAACTGGGGGAAAGCTGTATTCTTCATCGGTACCATATCACACCCTGACTGACTCATCTCCTCCCCTAAACCCCTCTGTGAGGGGATCTCCAGTGGCCAACAAATGGGCTTTGGGTCTCCACTCTGCACTTCCCCCTTCATTCAATATGATATATTGGATGATGCCTGCCTTATACCTGGTCCCTTTGGCACCTCGTGATCACACAGGTTGGTGTGCTTCTTCCACGTGGGCTTTGTTGCTTCTGAGCCAGATGGCCGCTTGTTCACCTTCAAGCCTTTAAGACCCCAGACACTATCTCTTTTGATAGCGGGCACCATCAGCTTTCTTCACCACATTTGCTTATGCACCTGTTTGTCTTCGGCGATGGTGTCATGGAGGTGTGAAGCCAATGATATGATTTTTTGTCCTTTGATGCCTGAAAACTGATCCCTCATAAAATTATTTTCATTGCTACTTCATAACTATCATTTTGCTACTGTTATGCATCAGGAGAAACATGTGAAATGGTCGTTCCACCCCTAAAGGGGTCGCGACCCACAGGTTGAGAACTACTGTTCCAGATGAAGGCAGAATAAACCCGGGTTGGATTGGGTGAAGTTGCTGTGGGAGGTGTTATTAGGAAACACTTGGCACCTCTGGGAACGCCTTGCACACACAGACACACATGCACACAGGTGAACACATGAAAATATTAGCAAACAAGAACCTAAAATGTACGCAGAGAGAATTCAAAAGCCAAGTGAAGTAAGAGACCATGTACAATATTTAACTTACAATAAGAGCTCACCCAAAAACCCAGAGCTTAGCATCGTGATCTGCGTGTTCGTTGCATTTATAAAATGTAATACTTGGTGACACTTTTTTTCTAGTTAATCTCATTTATCAAACAAGGTTTTTTCAACAGTAAATAAACTCTTGTCAAACTTCATTGTTCATTGTTCAACCATAACCACCCTTAAATATTATCAATGATATCTCTCTCACCTCTCTCTCTCTCTTCCTCCTTTCAGTGTAGACTGGTTAAAATTTTTCATGTTTGTAATTTTTGAATACTAAGAGGGCACTACAGCATCACCCCAGGGCATAATTGCCAATGAAAGCAAATTAATTAATTATAAAGATTGTTTAGCTTAATTATGTCTCCTTAATTATGTGTGTCTTATTTGGAGATAAATAGAATGAATGGGATTAACAATGAATGGTAATTTTTTTATCACCATTATTTGCAAAAATCTGCCTGGGCACACAGACAAGACAGTAAGGCGAACATCAGCTTGAGAAATGATGTCCACTGGCTGGAGAGTACATCATCAGAGGACCATACTGGGGATACATGGTGTGGAGTGAGCCTGGTCTGACCCCCACCTCCCTCCACAGTGGGGTGGACCAATAAGGGAACAGAACAGGTCAGCAATGGGAGCCAAGCCAAGCCATAAAGCCCCTGAGGAGCCACAAAAGTAGACTTCAGGCTAGGAGGAGAAGTTCCCTAAACTCCCCAGGACCGGCGGGGAGAGAGTCATAAAGGTCAGCAGACAGATCTGGGATTGTGTATGTTTTTAGGGTTGGGTTTGTTTGTTTTTTGCTAGTTTTTCCACCCTTTATAATTCAATCTATTCTTTCTGTTTTGTTTCGGCTTTTGTTGTTTTGCCTACCCATATAGGCAATGGTTTTGGAGGGCCTTGGTTCTGGGGTGTGGGGGAAGGGAGTGCTTATCAAACAATTCCATAGGTAGAGGAACAATTAGGAAATTAAATCAATAATGAGGAGGACTTAGAGATTCTGGGGGTGTTGGAGCAATAGCAATTTAGCTAAGAGGCATTACTAAGAGGCAGAAAAGGCGTGAGTGTGATGGTAGAACAGGGGGAATGTAAAACAAAATACAGAAAAGATCTAGGAAGCAAAACTATGGATAGAGGTATAAACATAAGGGTGTACATATATAAATATATTAATTCATAAAATAGAGATATTGACTTATGTACATATAATTGTATGGCCATACATTGAGGAAGTGGATGGACTATGGGCTTCTGCTCCAGCCCGCCCTCAACACCAGATCACTTTGTTCTAACAACATGGCATTTTACTGTATAGTTATTTAAGTTCAAGTTAATTGGGTACAAACATAACAATGGTTGAGAGACAACAATTAATAACACATTCTATGAGTCCAGTAATATTCTGATACCAGGGTCAGATAATGATACTTCAAGAAAATGTAGACCAATATTGATAATGGAGCTACAAGAAAATTTTTTTTAATATTAAGAACTGAGGCAGACAACATTTAATATGTTGTCTGACTCAGTTCCCAAATAACTTGAACTTAAATAACAATACAATAAAATGGTATTTATTCATAACTGCCAGAATCTGCACCTTTAAAAATCTTACAATTAGGCTAGAAGTGTCTCATGGAATTTTATTTATTTTATTAAGTATTTTATTGGGGGCCCTTATACCTCTTATCACAATTCATGTAGTCATCCATTGTTTCAAGCAGATTTGTACAGGAATTAACAAGACTAACAATAGCATTGACCACACATGCTAATGATCCTCAGAAATCAGGATGGTGACATGTTGTCTCATGTACTTTGAATATGTTATCAGGAGAGATCCATCTTGGGAAAATGATATCATGCCTGGTAAAGTAAAAGGCAAATGAAAAGAGGAAGAGCCTTGTGTGGATCATTGGCTGCAGCAATGGGCTCAAACATAAAATCCACCGTGAGATGGAGCAGGACTTGGGAGTGTTTCATCTGATTGTACCTAGGTTCTCTGTGAGCTGGAACCTACTTGAGGGCAACTAACAACAACAACAACACACTGTCCTCTTTGTCCAAGACTCTCCTGTTTCCATTCTTCCCCCTGAGCTAAATCCTGTCCTTGATCTTACTTACATGACTGGTTAGCCTAGCAGGGGGTGAGTTCAGTTCTGGACATGAAAGTGACCAAAAGCAATTCCTTGAGGGTCTTTTTTGTGAGTCTGAGTTTGGGTCCCCATTTTTCTCCCACTCTCTCCAGGATTTTCTAAAGAGATTACTTTTGGAGCACTTGGTAGCAGTGGCTATGCACATCCCGTTCTGCTGATCAATCACTAATATTTGGTGAGCAACCCACTGGAAAGTGGCTTGTATAACTAAGAAACCGTTTGGACTCTAGTTGCATGCTATTGTGGGTGGCTCTACAATGAATGAACAAACCCCTGTTTGTGAAGAGGGTAGAAGTTGGGCTGCTAACTTTAAGACTAGCAGTTTGGAACCACCTATAACACCACAGGAGAAAGAATGAGCGTTCTACTCCAGCAAACGTTTTCATTCTTGGAAACTCACCAGGGAAGTTCCCCCTTGTCCTATAGTATCTATGTGAGTCTGCATTGACTCGATGACAATGAGGTTTTTATGGTGGAGGTTGGGGAAAGGGAAGTTAATGATTTATCCACAGAAACAGGAAACCTCACATGAAAACAGGTGTAGTAGCTACATAGTTTCATTTCAACTTGGGAAATAAGTCTAGGGGTAGAGGGTAGCCTGTCAATCAGATCACAGCTTGATGATGCCTCCTGGTGGGCATGACCTTCTCATGTAGATTCTGGGAATTTCTACTCTTTTTCCCTGGAGCTGGGCTACCCTCTCTTTCTGCTTCACCTTCCTGCTCTTGAGTAACTTGGAGAGCTAGAAGAGCCACACGAGACCCATGCCAGCACTAAATGCTTCTACCACCATTGGATACACAAAACTTTTCACCCACTGGCCTGCGGTCTTCCTGCATTCATCATCATTCCATGTGCTGTGTGAGTCTGAAGAGGAAATTTTGGACTACGATCAGATATATGGGCTAATATCGGATGTTTAGAGCTGATCTGGATTGGGATAAAATGTTTTCTTGTTATCTATTAGTCATTGATGTAAATCTCTTTCTTGCACATATTTGAATGACCGTGAATTTGTTTCTCTAGTCTACCCAGTATAACACAGCAAGTATTTCCAGAGAAGTCACCCTTTAGTTGCAAAACCTAGGCTAAGTTTTCCCAGATCTAAGGATAAGGTGGCTCCAGCAGAACTGGGAACATAAACCAGTTTAATTCAGAAAATATTGCCTGATAAGTGATGTTTGTGGATTCCTGATAAAGTCAGGTAACAGTTTTCTGTACAGCCTGGGGAACTATCTGAACATATTGGGAAACATAACCTAGTGTTACAAATCAACTTTCTCTATTTTCAGCCAGGAACTTTGGAATCTGACTTGAACTTTCATAAAGGAATTCCCAAGTATAACAGGCATGAAAGAAGCACAATCTTTCTGGATGCAAGTTAATCGGGAAATAGTTCACTTTGATCTTTCCCAAAAACACTTATTCTGAGAGTCTCAGCAGCCAAGAGTTACCTGCAGGTAGGAAATTTAAATTTCAGATCACTCAACTTGGAAAAGTCTTCCCCACTGTCCATAACGACCTCTTGGACTGATAGAAACTTGAATGAGTGATACATTAAATTAGCAGAGTGCACGAATCATGATAAGCATCATAGAAGAACATAACTCTCATGTTTAACTATCCCCAAAGCTTCCCGGTGAAATCAAACAAGAAGATAGTATAAATTCCAGCTCTACGGACATTACGTTTAACAACCATTCTCCCATCTACGTTCCTCCATTCCCTTTTCACTGCTCCTGCTGAAGGTTTATTTTTAAATTTTGTTAAAATGACATATAACTTACCTAGACGTGCATGCCATTAGGTACTTCTCTTTTCCCCAAAACCAGTCATACACGATAGTGCTTTAGGTCAAAGAATGGACCATCACTGTAAAGGTTAAGCAAGGACCCTAAGTTCTTGCTTCAGACCCATTAACACCTTGGCAGGATTGGATGGTTGGGTGTTTGGAGTTAGTTAGGAGGATGCACATCCGGGGAATCTGATCACAGGCTTACGCACCCAACGTACATTGTTGTATTTCACCCATGTCACCCATACACGCTCTCTGCTATGGGGGAAAGTACTGCAGCCTCGGCCATTGTTATCTGAGTCTCAGCCACTGCTGTGGGCCCTTTGGCGCGGACCGCCTCTCCCTGGCTCCTCCCCGAGCCCCGCCCCAGGCCCGCCACGCCCCGCCCACCCTTGCCAGGCACCTGTGTTGGTGCCTCAGCAGAAATGGGCGGGGCAAGAGCTGCCGTGAGAGGACTGAAGGCAGAGACCCTACTCCTCCCTGACCCCGCTAGCTCCTCCCCCTCGGGGTCACGCCCAGAAAGGGCCGGAAGTGGCGGTGTCTTATACTGAACTGCCGCTCACAGCAAGGATGCCGCTGTCCGGTGCTCTGCTTGCGGTGCCAGAGAAGCGCCCACAGCCTGAGCACCCTGTTGCCGGCGCTCCCAGGTGGGAGGCCCTGGGCTCCGGGACATGTGTGTGGGCGGAGGCTGTTTTAGTCCAGCTGACTAGGTTGCAAGCGCCCTTTCTCTCCCCCAGGAACCCTGCCAGCGCTTCTCTTGGTGAGAGGTGGGCGGGTGTCCCCAAGGCCGGTCCTATTTCCCTGCTTTCAGATTGGTTGTGGTTCATGGTGGGAGTCCCTGTTGGAGAAAGGGGATCCCGGCTGGGGTTTGGGGCTTCGGGGTTCCCTGATTCTCTCTTTGCGGGTCTCCTAACCCCCCTCCCTTGTTTCCTTCCGCACAGCGATGCCTCCTCCCGAGACTCCTTGCGCCTCCTCAGCTCAAAGGTGAGCCCGGGATCTTGTTCGGCTGACCTCTCTCTGGACCCGACCAGAGTCTGTTCTAGGCGCAAGATCTCTTGCTGGTCCGTGACAGAAATGTCTTCCCTGGCTTTAAAATATTGGTGGCCGCCCTTTCTTCTTACTCTTTGTTTTTCTTTCTATCTATATATTACTAAGGTTTTTAAAATCATTCCCATTTCATTTCCTTTCTATTCTTTATTGTTTCTGTTGGGTTCAGTTTGTGAAGCACAAAAGGAGTGGATGCCTAGAGATGAAATAACATGCGAGTGTCTGTAAGGATGCCTGGGTGGGGTCGGGGTGGGTCGCTGGCGGAGTTGGGGAGGGTGAGTGGACTTGGGGAGTAAGAATGAAGGATTGAGGGGACTGAACACTACAACTGAAGGTGACTAATAAGTCTGCTTAAAGGCGATTTAATCATAGTGGGAAAATAGACGATGTGAAATCGATTGTGGTAGTGATTGTGGAATGCTTAAGATGGCTGAATTGTGGGATTATGTGGGATATGTGGATTAAGTGCCCCAAAACGTGTTAAAAAGAAAGAAAGATGCTCTCCATCACAAAAGTAATCTAACTAAACTATGCACAGAAGAATCAAAAACCAAACTGAAACAAAGGAACCAAAAACAAGGTAATGCTAAGGTGTTCAACCTCTATTTGGGGGATGAAACTGGAAGTGACCCTGAAATGGGCCCTTGGTGTTTGAACGTTGTGAGGCTGAAGGACAATTTATTTGGGGCTGGTGTAGTGGGCGTTGGCCCTGGGGCCCTTGGCCAAGGCGCCTCTGCCAGCTGTCCAGGCAGCAGCAGGCTCATGGTCACCAGGATGTCGCAGGCTGTGATGGTGGAGTAGTTTGGAATGTGCCAGTTGAGATGCCTGGTCGGCGATGTGCCCAAAGGTGTCTTTGATCAACGAGTGCACAACGCTCATGGCCCTGAACGAGATACTGGAGTCTGAGTGGACCTACTGGAGCATCTTGTGCCCATAACACACAGTAGGTCTCCTTGCCGCTGCATTGGCATTTCTTGCTGTGCTCCCTTTGAGCCTTAGCTGCAGCCTCCTTGGGACTCCTCCCTGGAGCAGGCAGGGACTTAGCAGGGTCAGGTGGGTTGTTTGACTGGGACGGTACACCTGGTAAAGGTAATGTAGGTGTCCTAAGGCGAGCTGAGGGAGGACAGAAACCTCCCCTGGAGCAGAGATTGTTGAAGCTCACTGGATCTTGATTTTTAGTAGGAATTTAGACCATGAAAGAAGGACCTCTAGATCCCTCTGACCTGTTGGGGTTTCAGCAGGAAGTGTTGGAAAAGTTACCACAGGGATAACTGGCTTGTGGTGGCCAAGTGTTCATAGTGATGTCACTTTTTAATCCTTCAATGTCGGATGATTTGATCTAATCTTCCTTGTAAGATGGGGGTGGAGGGGTGAGGGGCAGGAGTAGAGGAGAGGAGGGAGGACAGGAGAGAGGAAGGAGGTGAGAGGGAATGATTGGAGCTGCCTCCACACTCCCTGATCGCCCCTAGCCTTGAACCCCGGGCAGCCACCTGCTGGAAAAGGTGTGTAGGCCAGCCACTGAGTGGGGACTTGTTTTTCTCGACACTACCTAGGTGGTCAATGAGGAGGTCCTGTTAGGAAAATGGGTTGGAGATGCTCACATTGTGCACTTGTGTGTCAGCATGCCGTTTGGATCCCTGGCCCGCTGTCGGCACTCTCCCACCCTGGGGTCCCCAGGCTTTCCCACCTGTCTCACAAACTTGAATAGTTGAGTTGGATCCCATTTTATTTTTGTAGATCTTATCATTGTTTCAAAATGTTTCACACACACAAAAATCTATTTTCAATTTCATTATTTATGTGATTTTGGTGTGTACATAAGTGCATGTGTGTGTACCATACACATGTTTTTGTAGTATCCTTTTTGATAACAACTAAGGATGTTTACCAGTAGTTTTGTTAGGGCAAAATGTGTGCTACCTGCTAACTGCATATATAAATCTCCTAGTACTGCTTTTGCCCATTTTAGCCCTGCAGGCAGGCTGGCCGGCTCTCCCTGCTCTCTGGCAAACAGCATCACCTCCTCCTCCTCTTGTGTTTTAGAAGGGTATAGGTGTGTTTGAAAGATGGTCAGCATCTTAATATGTAAGGGTTAATGGTTTGGGAGTTGGAGATTAGCAGTTTATCATTAGGGATTTAAGTACCAAGTATTTTTGTGTGTTGAAATGTTGCCTAGAACATTTTAACATTTACTACCTATATATAGTATTTATGACCTATTTGGCAACTTTTAAAAAATTTAATAAATCTTTTTATTGGGGCTCATACAACCCTTATCACAATGCATAAATATATCAATTGAGTAAAGCACCCTTATACATTAGTTGCCCTCGTTATTCTCAAAATTCTCCTTCCACTTGGGATCCTGGAATCAGCTCGTTTTCCTTTTTATCCCTTCCCTTCCCTCCCCGCTCTCCCCTCCCCCATGAACCCTTAATAGTTTATAAATTATTATGTTATCTTATACTTCCAGGCCTCTCCCCTCACCCACCTTCCCATTGCCCATCCCCCAGAGATTAGAGGAAGGTGATCACACAATGATGGTTTTTGTTCTTGGTGTCTGCCACCTGGTCCATTCAACACCTTGTATTCGCTTAGGTTGCGCACTTCTCTGTGGGCTTTGTTGTTTCCGAGCTAGATGGCCGCTTGTTTGCTTTCAATTGGCAACTTTTTTACAACATCTTCAATTTATGATGAATAAGGAATTTTCTTTTCTTCTTTTTGGAAGTCATTTTCTTCTTTTTATTAATTCTTTTTTTCTGATCAATCTAGCTAGTATCATTTTTAATATGAGTGGTGAAAATGGATATGTATGTTTATCCTGATTCTGCGATGGGGTGAACTTTTTTCTCTTTCTCTTACATGTGACATTTTCAAAGTTTTTTTTTTTTTTTTTTTTGTTTACTTTGCTGTTATATTTAGCATTGAAGACACTTAACATTCCCTCAAAATATATTTTAACAACTATAAGTCAAAGGCATTAGTTTTTCTAATATATAATATATTTTTTAATGTTTGCAGCTTTTTTTTTTTTTTTTGAATTTGTTTTTTTTTTTTTTTTTCTTCTTTTACATTTTATTAGGGATTCCAACAACTCTTACCACAATCCATACATATACATACATCAATTGTACAAAGCACACCCATACACTCCCTGTCCCAATCACTCTCAAGGCATTTGCTCTTCACCTAAGCCCCTTGCATCAGGTCCTCCTTTTTTTCCCCCCCTCCCTCCCTTTTCCCCCCTCCCTCATATGCCCTTGGTAATTTATACCTCGTTATTTTGTCATATCTTGCCCTATTCGGGGTCTCCCTTCCCCCCTTCTCTGCTGTCCCTCTCCCAGGGAAGAGGTCACATGTGGCTCCTTGTAATCAGTTCCCCCTTTCCAACCCACTCACCCTCCACTCTCCCAGCATCGTCCCTCACTCCCTTGGTCCTGGAGGTATCATCCACCCTGGATTCCCTGTATCTCCAACCCTCCTATGTACCAGTGTACAGCCTCTGTCCTATCCAGCCCTGCAAGGTAGAATTCGGATCATGGTAGTTGGGGGGAGGAAGCATCCAGGATCTGGGGGAAAGCTGTGTTCTTCATCGATACTACCTCACACCCTAATTAACCCATCTCCTCTCCTAAGCCCCTCTATGAGGGGATCTCCATTGGCTGACACTTGGGCCTTGGGTCTCCACTCTGCACTTCCCTCTTCATTTAATATAATATATATATACACATACATATATACATATACACATAAATACACATACATACACACACTTATATCTTTTTTTTTTTTTTGCATGATGCCTTATACCTGGTCCCTTGGGCACCTCGTGATCGCACTGGCCGGTGTGCTTCTTCCATGTGGGCTTATTTGTTTCTGAGCGAGATGGCCGCTTGTTCACCTTCAAGCCTTTAAGACCCCAGACACTATCTCTTTTGATAGCCGGGCACCATCAGCTTTCTTCACCACATTTGCTTATGCACCCATTTGTCTTCAGCGATCCTATCATGGAGGTGTGCAGTCAATGATATGATTTTTTGTTCTTTGATACCTGGTAACTGATCCCTTTGGGACCACTCGATCACACAGGCTGGTGTGTTCTTCCATGTGGACTTTGTTGCTTCTGAGCTAGATGGCCGCTTGTTTATCTTCAAGCCTTTAAGACCCCAGTCACTATCTCTTTTGATAGCCGGGCACCATCAGCTTTCTTCACCACATTTACTTGTTCACCCATGTTGGCTCCAGCTGTTGTGTCGGGAGAGTGAGCATCATAGAGTTCCAATTTAATAAAAGAAGGTATTCGTGCATAGAGGGAGTGTTTGAGTAGAGGCCCAAGGTCCTTCCGCCACCTTAATACTTGACCTATAAATATAGACACAAAGATCTATTTCCCCAACCTCCTATATATATTTGCATGTACATGTCTTTGTCTAGACCTCCATGAATGCCCTATGACTCCTAGCTCTTTCCTCCATCTCCCTTGACCTTCCTCCTGCCCTACTACCATGCTTCATTGCCACCTGGGCTAGAGTATACCTCTTCTCTAAGCAACCTTACCCTTGATCATTTCCCACCAGGCCTGCCACTCCCCCTTCTCTACCCTTTGGGGTCCCATGTTTTTCCCTTGTCCCTGGGTTTGTTAACACCACTTCCTTACCCCCCCTACCCCCCACCCCAAGTCCCCCCGGAACTGTCGGTCCCGTTGTTTTCCCTCCAGATAGTTCATCCAGCCTGTCCTATTCAGACAGACCTGTGGAGTCACTAACATGCACGAAAACTAGACAGAGGAACACAAAGCAACAGTATATAACCGGACAACAAAACAACCAAAACAAACCACTGAAAAAGAACAGAACAAAACAGTTCACAAGAGAAAAGCTTGTAGTTAGTTCAGGGATCTTTGCTGGCCCTTAGGAGCGTTTTCCAGTCCAGTCTGTTGGGGCACCACGCCCTGGCCCCAAAGTCCACTTTCAGCATTCCCTGGGGACCTTGCCACTCCATTCCCTTGCTGTTCCGCTGCACTCCCCCAGTGCATTGCCTCGGTGTGGTGGGATCAGGACAGGTGCAATTCCCACACTGTGTCTCCGGTGCTGTCCCCTGTATCGCCCTTAGTCACTGAGGGGCATCATGTCTCATAGTAGGGCCAGCCATGTTGTTCTCTCTGTGGACTGGCTGCTCTACTCAGGAACATCATCATCACGGCCTGGTGGGCCAGGCTGTGCTCCACTCTCTCCTCCTGCCCCTTCATCTGCTCCCGTGTGCTCTGGTCAAATATGACCATCTCCCATAGCTGCAGGGTCAATGTCGTCCTTTGGAACAAGTTCTTTTCGGGGGAGGGGCAGGAATCCACTTAATTTATGGAGCTGGGGCCTGCCTCCCAGACCTCTCCACCGGTTCCGTCCTCCACGCCGGGATAATGCATTCACACCTTGCGACACTGGGTTGAAGTCTGGTCCCACTTTCCCTGTGGAGATATAAACAATAACCTCCCCTTGGGTGGATTAATGCCCCATTTCTGTCATGCTGATTGTACTTACCTCAGGGGACTCATGTTGTACCTGTCCCTTTGGGACTGGCTTACCTCGCTTAGCATAATTCCTTCCAGCTCTTCCCATGAAATAACGTGTTTCATGTGCTCATCGGTGCTTTTCAATGCTGCATAATACTCCATTGTGTGTATGTGCCAAAGTTTGCTAATCCACTCGTCTATCGATGGAAACTTAGGCTGTTTCCAAGTCTTTGCTATTGTGAATTGTGCCGCAATAAACATTGGAGCGCATATGACTGGTCGTGTTTTATTTGCTGCTTCAACCGGGTATATGCCCAGTAGAGGGATGGCTGGGTCGTAAGGTAGATCGATTTCCATTTTCTTTAGGTATCGCCAGATTGCTTTCCACAGTGTCTGTACAAATCTGCACGACCACCAGCAGTGGAGGAGGGTTCCTATTTCACCACAGCCCCTCCAACACTTGTTGCTCTCTGATTTACTGATCTGGGCTAGCCTCAGGGGTGTTAGGTGGTATCTCATGGTTGTTTTGATTTGCATTTCTCTTATGGCAAGGGACTTCGAGCACTTTCTCATATATTTATTGGCCATATTGATCTCCTCTCTAGTGAAAGTTCTTCTCATTTCTTTTGCCCACTTCCTTAGGGGGTTAACTGTTTTCCTCTTTTTGCAGGTCATGATGGTGTTGTAGATTTTAGTAATGAGCCCTTTGTCTGACGTGTCATTACTAAAAATCTTCTCCCAGTCTGTGGGTTGCCTTGTCACCCTCTTGGCAAAGTCTTTCGAGGTGCACAGGTGTTTTATTCTTATTAGATCCCATTTGTCGATTTCCAGATCACCTGTGTGTGTCCCCTTCCCTGTTGCAGTGAGCCTATGTGCTCCCTGGGTCAGTGCTCTGAGATTAGTCCCGATTCCTTCCTTAATGGTCCTGATGGTTTGGGGTTTGACTTCTAGATCTGTGATCCACCTTGAGTGTATTCTTGTGCATGGGGTGAGGTAGACGTCTTGTTTCAACTTTTTACATGTGGATATCCATTGTTTCCAGCACCACTTATTAAAGAGGGCACCTGCTTCCCACTTGACGTTTTTGGGACCCTTGTCGAAGATCAGTTGTCTATATGCTGATGATTTTACTCCTGGGCTTTCTATTCTTTTCCACTGGTCTGAGTGTCTATCATTGTGCCAGTACCATGCTGTTTTGACCACTGTAGCTGTGTAGTAGGCATTAAAATCAGGCAGGGCGAGTCCTCCAATTGTGTCCTTCTTCTTGAGGAGTTCTCTGCTAATTCTGGGTTTCTTCCCTCTCCATATGAAGTTGGTGGTCAGTTTTTCCAATTCTTTGAAGAAGGTTGATGGTAATTGGATTGGTATAGCATTGAACTTGTAGAGTGCTTTAGGAAGAACTGTCATCTTTACTATGTTCAGCCTACCTAACCATGAGCAGGGGAGCTTCATCCATTTGTGAAGGTCACTTTTGGTTTCCTGTAATAGGGTTTTATAATTATGCTTATATAGGTCTTTAGTATTTTTTGTTAAGTATATTCCTAGGTATTTCAGTTTGTTCTTGGCTACTGTGAAGGGTACTTCCCTCTTAATCGCCTCTTCCATGGCCCTGTCCGATGTGTATAGAAACCCTACCGACTTCTGTTTATTGATCTTGTATCCTGCTACCCTTCCGTATTCCTCTATTGCTGTAAGTATTCCAACTGTGGAGTTTTGGGGGTCTTCAATGTATAGGATCATGTCATCTGCAAATAACGATAGTTTCACCTCCTCCTCTCCCAACTGGATCCCTTTGATGTCCTTCCGCTGTCTTATGTTGTTAGCCAGAACCTCCAAAACGATATTGAATAGAAGAGGGGACAGGGGGCATCCTTGTCTTGTACCCTTTTTCAGTGGTATTGTTCTTGTCTTTTCTCCATTGACTATGATGTTGGCTGTTGGTCTTTCATAGATAGCTTGTATGAGCTTGAGGAACTTACCTTCCAATCCTATCTTCATGAGTGTTTTGATTAGGAATGGATGCTGGATGTTGTCAAATGCTTTTTCTGCATCTATGGATATTATCATATGGTTTTTATCCTTTTTCTTCTCGATGTGGTGTATGATATTGATGGATTTTCGGATGTTAAACCATCCCTGCATCGCTGGGATGAATCCTACTTGGTCGTGGTGAATGATATGTTTGATGTTCCTTTGTATTCTATTGGCCAATATTTTGTTAAGGATTTTTGCATCTATGTTCATTAGAGATATTGGTCTATAATTCTCTACACTTGTGGGGTCTTTTCCCTGTTTGGGTATCAAAGTAATGCTGGCTTCGTAAAATGAGTTTGGGAGCTTGCCGTTCTTTTCTATGTTCTGGAATACTTTGTGGAGGATCGGTGTCAGCTCTTCCCTGAATGTTTGGTAAAATTCTGCTGTGTAGCCATCTGGCCCTGGGGCCTTTTTCCTTGGTAGGTTTTTGATGACACTCTCTATTTCTTCCTTCGCTATGGGTTTGTTGAGGTTCTTGATCTCTGTCTCAGATAATCTAGGGATAGATTGTTTTTCTAAATATTTATCCATGTCTTCCAGGTTTCTGAATTCATTAGAATACAAACCTTCATAGTACTTTGTGATTATCCTTTTTATCTCATTGGGGTCTGTTGTTATTGCCCCCGATTCATCCCTCATCCTGGCTATTGATGATTGTTCCTTTCTATCTTTGGTAAGCTCTGCCAGGGGAGTGTCAATTTTATTAATTCGTTCATAAAACCAGCTTCTAGTTGCGTTAATCCTTTGCATTGTTCTTTTGTCTTCCCACTGGTTTAACTCCGCCCTGATTTTTATTATTTCTTTTCTCTTGCTATTGGAGGGGTAGTTCTGTTGACTCTGTTCTAGTTGTTGGAGGTTTTGTGTTAACATATCTGTCATACGCCTTTCTTCTTTTTTCATGTATGCATTCAGTGATATCAAGCTACCTCTGATAACTGCCTTTGCAGTGTCCCATAAGTTTTGATATGTTGTATGCTCGTTCTCATTAGTTTCTAGAAATTTCCTGATATCCTCTCTGATCTGGACCTTAACCCACTCATGTCGCAGGAGATCGTTGTTTATTCTCCAATTGGTGGCCGTTGCTTTTCTGGGTGCCCTCCTATTAATCTCCAGCTTTATGGCATGGTGGTCTGAGAAAGACGTCTGGATAATATCTATGTGTTTGAATTTACTCAGGCTGGCCTTGTGCCCCAGCATGTGATCTATTCTTGAGAAAGATCCGTGTGGATTGGAGAAGAATGTGAAACCTTTTGCTTTTGGATGAAAGGCTCTATAGATGTCTATCAGGCCCTGTTGCCTAATTACATTGTTTAGCTCTCTGGCCTCTTTGCTGAGCTTCTTTCCCTGTGACCTGTCTTTCTCTGATAGTGGAGTGTTGAAGTCCCCCACTATTATTGTTGTTTCCGTGATTTCTTCTGTCATTTTTTTAATAGTTTGTTTGACGAAATTTGCCGCACCATTATTAGGTGCGTAAATATTCAGTATGCTTATTGCTTCCTGGTTTACTGAGCCTTTGAGCATTATGTAATGTCCCTCTTTGTCTCTTTTTATGTTTTGGATCTTGAGATCCATTTTGTCGGAGATTAAGATAGCCACTCCTGCCTTCTTGGAGTTACCATTTGCTTGGTAAACTTTCTGCCAGCCCTTTATTCTCAGCATATGCTTGTCTGCTTGCTTAAGGTGTGTCTCTTGCAGGCAGCAGATTGATGGGTTATGTTTTCTAATCCAATCCTCCAGCCTCTTTCTTTTAACATATGAATTGAGCCCATTTGTATTCAAAGTGATTATTACAATCTCTGGCTTCATGGTTGCCATATTCTGTTTTGTGTTTTGGGTCTTTGCCTATCTTCCTTCATATCAGTGTACTGCGTTTGAGTGGAGGGTTTCTATCCTGTCCTCTTTTCCATCTGAGACCGTGTTGTCCTGGTACGTGTTGCTGGCATGTTGGCTTCTAGATGGAGATGGGCTATATGGTGGTCTCCTGGAGGTTCTAGTTGGAGCTTGATCTTCTGGCCATAGTGAGTCAGCCAGTATGTTCTGCAGGGTCGGGTGACTTGCAGTATATTTTTTGAGTTCTTCCTTGTCCTGGAAGACCCTTATCTTAGCCTCTATCTTAATGGATAACTTGGCAGGGTATAGGATTCTGGGGGAGGCATTTTTATCTTTCAGTTTTTGGAAGATGCTGCTCCATTCTCTCCTCCTCTTCATGGTTTCAGCTGATAAGTCTGAGCATAACCTTACCTGCGCTCCTTTGTATGTGACTGTCTTCCTTTCTCTTGATGCTCGTAGAATTTTCTCTTTTTCCTCTAAGTTGGATAATTTTACAATTATATGCCTTGGCGTGTTCTTCTTGGTGTTTAGCTTAGCCGGCGTCCTCTCTGCTTCCTGTATGAGAGTCGGATTCTCCTTTGTTAGGTTGGGGAAATTTTCTTCCAGGAATTCCTTTGCTATCTTGGCGGTCGATTTGTGTGTTATGTTGTGTTCCGGTAGACCGATTATTCGAATATTATTCCTCTTCATAGCATCTGTCATTGATCTCAGGCTGTCTTCTGTTTCTTTAATTTTCCTATCTGATTGTTTTTCTCGCTTGCTTCGTTTGGTTTGAGCGTCCTCGAGTTCACTGATACGGTTCTCAGCCTCCTCAAGCCTAGATATAGCTTCTGTGACCTTTTGTGTGGCCTCTGCTACCTCCTCTGTTAGTTTCTGCAGTTCCTTTTGGTGGATAGTATTCATCCCCTCTATTGTGGACTTCATCCCCTCTATTGTGCATTTCATCCCTTCTATCGTTGCATCCTTATTTTGGTTTGCTTCTCTTAGCTCCTGTATTACTGCAAGCAGAGTTCTGAAGATTTCCTTTTGTGGCTGATCTATATCTGTTTCTTCTATGAGTGACGTTAGGTCTGTTAAAGTGCCTCGTTTTTCTGATTTTTTTGTTGGGAGTGATGTGGTCTGTTGATTTTTCCTTGATCCTTTAATAGGCCCCATGCTTCTGGGAGACAGGAGTAACCTTATTGTGTGGAGGCTCAGGCCACTGTGCCGTCTCCTGGGGTGGCTGGGGCGGGCTGCGGCAGGCTTAGGGCTGGCACTGGGGACCCAACAGGGCCCCAGGTGGTGAGAGCTGGCTGGAGCTCACTGACGGCTCCTCAGGGACTGCAAAGCCGAGACCCAGGCTCCACTGCAGGTGGAGTGTTTGATCTGCCCGGGCTGTGAGCGGGCGCGGGGAGGCCCCTTGGATAGCTGCGCAGGCAGCTGCGGGACACTGCAGGGAACAATGGTGTTCGCTCTCCGCCCTTTTGGCGCGAAACCGCAGGGGGTAATGGCGCCGGCAAAGGAGGCTTGGCGCGAAACCGCAGGGGGTAATGGCGCCCTTCCTCTGCTCAGGCTCAGAGTCGCGGCCGCCGGGGTCCCCGCAGCACCCTGGGGAGGGCACCTACTCTTGTGCCTTGCGCAGGGGCGGCCCTTGGTGGGCAGACTCAGCAGCGCGGGGCGCGGCGCTCCGCGGAAGCTCAGGGTCCGGGACAGGCGCGGGTTGGGCTATGGCTCCTGTTGGCGGGAAGTGCTCAGCGCAGGGTCCCCGCCAGGAGTGGAGCTGGCGCTAGGCTGCCAGGGGCTGGCGAGGGCGGGCGGGGGTGGGAGGCCAGCGCACGGAGGGCAGGTGGAGAGGTCCGCGGCAGCAGTGCGGGTGGATGGTCCCCCGTGGGGGTCGCCAGACAATCCGCGGGTCCGCTCCCCTGAGCTTGGATGAATGGAGGGAGGGACGTGGGCCCGAGGGCAGATCGCTGCCCTGCGGGGAGAGGGGAACTGCGGGAGAGGAAAGCTTCTCTCCCATTGGAGATCCGCGAGTGGGGAGTGGGGAGTGGGCCGCTGGAGTAGGCAGGGCAGGCAAACAGCTCTGGGCTGGCGTCCGGTTTGGGGATGGAGCCTAAGCCGGTCGCCAATGAGCTCACGGCAGCTTAGTGGCCAGAGACGTCCCACGAGTCCGGTCCTCTTTCACCTAGACCCCTGCTCCGGACAAATACGTGGGGTAGGACTGGGGTGCTGTCCCAGGGGGATATTTCACTCACCAGACTCTTACTATTCAGCTACCTGGTCATCAATCCCGCTTTGTTTGGAGGAGCTCTCAGAGTATGCGGGTGTCCCTGTCGGCCATCTTCCCCCTCTCTCCCGAGTGGTCTTAATGTTGCGCGGGAACATGCCGATATAAGAGAATTCCGAAGAAAGCTGAACGTCCACAATTGAATGGTCATTGCCAGAAATGAAGTGGCAGCCGGATCAGACTGGGAAACTTAAGCTTGCATTAGACAATGAAGATGTGAGAATCTGGTACGTCCACAATTCACGGTTTCCTTAGATCCATGAAATTCCGTGTTGAATTTTAGTCAGAAAATGAAAACTCCGGAGCCTCTGTTCAGCAGGCCCAGGTGTAGTTCCCAGAGGCACACTGGTGCTCCTCTAGAATTTGGATAAAAATCGTTTTCACGGGAATAAGGAATCTTGATCAAGCCAGGTGGGTCTTGACAAACGAAATTGCTGAGTGTGCTGGCTATACTGACAAGCACCCAGCTGTGCTAGTCCATCACTTATTCAGCACAGGAATCTGCATCGATTGAGCCAAGACAAAGGAAAGCTCAGGGAGGCAGCACCCGTTTAGAAAAGCATTTGTACTTCGAAGAGGAGGCCAATGATGTGAAAAGACATACCCATGGCAAATAGTTTTCATCATGGGCAGAATTTCACAGAGCAATATTGCTGGGAGAAAAAAGGCATCACCTGAGGGAGGCACGCTCAACAAAACTACCTAGGGCAGGAGCCCGGTTGCCCCCAGGCACTAGGCGTGTCAGGCCTCAGCATTGTAAGGAGAGTTCACTGAAGTCCCTGAGTGAAGTTTTCTCCGCTGTCCTACGTCTACGTTCCTAAAATTTACTCTGTGGTTTCTGATGATCCTGGGTTATGAATGGCCACCATTCACCGTTCTCCTTACACTCGTGCGTTTCCATCGACCTTAAAAGAAAGGGAGGACTCGCAACTGCTGGCAGGTAAATTCAGCAAAGTTTGTCTCAACACAAAAGAGACAGCTCTGTGGTGACCCGTCTTCCACGGTAAAACATTTAATTACAACTCTCAAATAAAATAAAAAAATAAAATAAAACAAAAAAAATTACAAATCTCTTTTATACACGTGTGTCTGTGGATTTCAACATTTCAGTGCACAGATTAGCACATTCCCATAGCGGAGTGAACCTCCCTTCCGTCATGTCTATAGGTATTTCTCCTTCCTATGGGCAGCTGGACAGTAATTTATCTGGGGAACGTCTGGTAAACCAGGACAATGGTGCTTCCCCAGCTTTCTGTGATGAAGGGCCAGGCCATTGGTTACCTTTATAAAAGTCTCCTGACACGTCCTAGTGATGTCTGTTTCTGGGACCATAGTGGCTTCCTCTTCCTCGGTTGGTCTTGTTGGTAGGTGCTGTCCAGTTGGTCTGCTTCAAAGCAACCCCAATGTACAGGACAAGGAAAGGCTTGCCAGTCCTGGGCCACCCTCATTTCTTTCTGATGTTTGAACCCATCGTTGCAGCTCCCGTGGCCATGCATCCTGCAAACGGCCTGGCTCTTTGTCACTGATCCTCCCCTTTAATCTGACCAAAAGTGTTCGTCATCTGGTCCTCTCTCTGACAAGGTTCTGCCTAGTTTTACTAGTCCTCCACTACCTGACAGTGTATCAATGATTAGCATAAGGTTTTCAGTGGTGTATTTTGTCATCCTCAGTGTGTCCTTATTGGGGGCTCTTACAACTCTTGTTACAATCCATACACCAATTGTATCTGACATAGTCATACGTATATTGCCAGCATTCTTTTCTAGACATTTACTTTCTATTGAGCCCTTGGGACCAGCTCCCCTCTTTTTCCTCCTCCCCCACTCGTGGTTCCTTGATAGATTATAGATTGTTATTATTTTCATATCTCACATCGACCATTGTCTCTTTTATCCTCAGCTTTCTGTTGCTCCTCTCCCTGCGAGGGGTGTGCGGTTATATGTCATTTGGTATCTCTATTCCCATTCCTGTTCCTGGGTTCCATGTGTTGTGAGTTTTATCTCTTGCTAATACCTATGCACTCTAGTCCAGAGTGGGAAGCGGCACTGGGGTGATGATAGTGGGCGGTGATGAGACCTCAAGGGGTCAGAGGCACATTGTGTGATTCATTGGTGCGATCCATATCTCCTCAGGGGGGCCTCCACCCAGTGGGACACAGCATCTGGGAGGCTTGTGGCTTTCTCCTGAGACAGCATGGTGGCCAAGGGCCCAGGCATTGAGGGTGGGACTCTGGGCCTGGGGTGGCAGCACTTGCAGAAGCCACCCCCTCCTCCAGGCACCCACCTGGATATGGATGAGCACGTGAGACAGTTGGCTGTGAACTTTGAGGGTGGCCTCAGTGTCTCAGAGCAAGTGGGGTCTGGCCTGAGTCAGCTCCCACAGCTCCAACCAGGAAGCCCTGCCCCCAGGCGGGGGTCAGCAGTTATCCCAGCATGCTCATTCCTCCCCCTCAGCTTCTGTCTGGTCAGCCCTTCAGCTTCCTGGCTGGGTTTAGAACTTGTCCTAAGCTCCCAGAGGGCCACCGTCCTGAGATCTTGCTCAGCGCTTCAGGCCTTTCTGCAAACTCTCCTCCCAGGAGCCCATTATCACTAGCAGTTTACCCCTTGCTCTAACGATGCTCCAGGAGGCCTGCTTGGGAAGTGTTGGGCTGTTGCCTGGTTCAGTCCCACTAACTGCTCCTCAGGAGAAAGAAGAGGTTCCCTGCTCTTGGAAAGATTTACTGGCTTGCAAACCCTCTGGAGGATCCCCATGAGTCAGTATGTGGGTCATTCTAAAGCCCGGCACTCCGCAGGTAGCCACGTTGTGTGCCACCCAGGCATGCTGTGTGTTTGGAGGAGACTGCACACCCTTCAAAGGTAGAAGCTGCACCCCTCCATGGTTCTTGCATGCAGCAAATGCAGGGCCCCTGAGACTCCGGGCCAGCCTCTGGGCTAGGATCATGGGCAAATCGTTATCTCGCCTAAGCTCCATCTGGGCTGGAAACGCAGTAGCTTGTACTGTGACCTGGGTCAGCCTGGTGCTGTGCAGGGCATCCTCAGCCCAGCTCAACTCTTCCCAGAACGCCCCTGAAGGTGCAGGGAGCCCCTGGCTTGAGAAAGTGACCCTGCTAAATGGGCTTTGTAACCAGGATCCCTGATCCACCGACCCAGCTTTGCCTCCTCCACAGGCCGCAGACAGCAGGGGCTGCCCTGGGTTCCCTGAACTCGGGCCCTCTCCAGAGACAGTGTGGGCAGGACCTGGAGGGTGTGGAAGTGAGTCGTACCGGGAAAGTGGATGGAGGAACGGAGGGTAGGGTAGATGCTGGGTGGGCTGAGGGGGCAGGAGATGCCCTGCAGAATTCTAGAACCAAGGCTGAGGGATGTGGGAGCTATTGGGGCCAGCTGGCCCTTTCGTGAGTTTTAGGAGCTGCCTGAACCCCATCCACATTGACCCTGTCCAGCCCCACCTTTGGCAGATGCTGGAAGAGAAGTTCAAGGTCTTCCGGAAGAAAGGGCAGAGTGTGGGGCTGCCAGGGTGCAGGCCCTGGGGGAGCTGGCTGGCAGGTGCCCTGGAACTCGCCTCCCCCAGCTCCATGGCCCAGAGTCAAGTCCACAGGAGCTGCGTTGAGGCCACATGGGTGAGGCTGGACAAGGCAATGAAAGCCCGCACAGAGGTGGGTGCTCAGAGGGACAGGCCAGTGACAGCCAAGGGGCTCGGGACAAAGGGGCCTACCCCAGATGTGTGTGCATGTGTGTGCGTGTGTGTGTGTGCTCATGTGTAGGGGTGGGCATGTGGGTGTGTGCATGCATACTTCTGTGTGTATTCTCGTGTGCACATGTTTGTATGAAGGGGCATGGCTGACTCCAGCTCCCAGCATCAATCATCCTTCCCCGTCCAACCACGCTCCTTCCTGCCCCCAGTTTGGTGTCGTTCAGCGCAGGTCACTCCTTGTGGCAGGACCACGAAGTGGGCTCTCCCAATGCTCCCTGAGCACGGGCCGCAGTTTCGTTGGGGGCACAGGCCCTGCTGGTCTTCTTGCTGACCGCCACTCTTAGAGCTCCCTGCCGCCCCTCCCCACACCCTCCTTTCTCGGGATCTGGTGTCTCAGTGCACTGAGCACCTGACAGGTCCTGCAACCGAAATCCTGGGGCTGGGTGGCCCCGGGGCCAGCCCTCTCCTCACTGACTGTTGGAGGTGCTACAGGCAGACCCCCTGACAGGCAGCCCACTCGCTCCCTGAGCCGCCGTCTCATGTGCTCAGGGCTCCCCATCTTTTTGCCTTCCTCCCAACATGCGTGTCAAGACCCTTTCCTCCCTCGGGCCCTGCCTGTGGCCCCCGGGCCTCATCAGGAACCTGCTGTGATCAGAGGAAACCATCCATCTTCTAACCACCGAAGGGCCAGAAGGCGCGAATGTACAGCGATGATAATAGGTAAAGGTCACGGAAAAGGCACAGAGGACAGGAAAGACAGGGGCGAGAGAATACAATACGAGTCAGACATGTTTTATTAGGCATGCTCACGTCAGCTCCTCTTGATGGACCACGTGGAACTGGGAGAAGTGGAACCTTTGCTATCTTGGGACGTGTATAGGGAGCCTGGAGACACACCTCTTCAGTAGTGACATGGGTCACAAGGTGGGCGGTATCTATCGTAAGGCCCCTGTACTTGAGCTCACCAAGGTGAGGAAAGCTAATACCTGCATTGGGGGAAGCTACAAGGGGGGCTGGGTGTCACGGTGGGAAGAGAGGGCAAAAGGATCATATCTGCTTCTACACAGAGATACAATCAGCCATGTGCTCACATTAAGGCAGCCTAGCTGTTAACGGAGAATCAGTGGGAATGATTTTTAAAGCAGGATAATGTACTTGGACTTTACCTCTAACTTACCAAAGTAGAGGCTTTCCTACCGTGGAATACCAGCTTTCCAGATTCTCCCTGTTATAAGTTAGGGAATAGAGTCTTCGTCCTATTTCCCTCCGTGTTAAAGCCCCACAAATCCCCAAGCCACAGTCTTTGCTCAAAAGGAGGTGGCCCTGTTCTAAGGGAGAAAGTTGCTGGCCCTCCTTCCCGCTGTGCCCTCGACTTCCACAAGGCGGCGCTCGAGCTGTGGGGCCACATGCAGAAGGTGGTCCTGGTGGAGGGTGCTGTCCTTGGCCACGACCTGGTGTCTGTGGAGGTCCTGCAGCGCCAGCACCGCCTCCTGCAGGGGAGGGCCCCAGTCCCTCCCCCCCGCAAGAACCCCTCTTCTGTAGGCAATGGATGGATGAGGAACCCTCACTCCCAGCTGACCCCAGGCAGGACTGCAGCCCGCCCCTTCCCCCTCTGGGATTGGGGGTGACGGGCCTGGGCTTGACCTAGGCTGGGGTACAGCCAGGATGGCCTGCAGAGTCCTGGGTGGAGGAGCATTCAGCCTGCTCTCTGCCAGCTGCAGAGGGAGCTGGTGGCTGTGGACGAGGTGGTGGTTCAGATGGGGATGGAGGCCATCCAGGTACACCCTGCGGTCCAGGAGGGCCTGGCCGAGCAGCTGGCTGAGGTGCTGGAGGCCTGGGCCACCTGAACATGAAGGCCTGGGAGAAGGGCCAGCAGCTGGAGTGGGTAGCCCATGGCCACGCCTTCCTCAGACATTGCCAGGAACTGCTGTATGTGCCACCCCACCTGGATGGGGGCTCGCTCTGTCCCATGCGGGTGGGGGCACCCAGCTCTTCCCTGCCTCCTCCCTGTTCTGCCCTCTGGCCCTGAGACCTGTTCCCATGCCCTGTCCCCCACCCAGCACTCAGGCTCAAGAGAAGCAGGCGCTAGTCTATATCCTCAGAAGGGCCAGCTGGGGCCAAGGAGACACTGGGGCAGGAGCTCTGCCTGAGAGCCCAGGCAGTGCGGCCGGCGGGGTAGCAGCTGCTGGACACCAGCTACGTCATGGACCCAGAGAAGTGCGCGCTGAGGTCTAGGGCCAGGGTGGTGCGTGGCCAGAGCTCCCTTTCCTGCTGCTCCCTGCTCCACGGTAACCCAGCCCTATCCCACCCAGGCGACACCCTGCGCCCCTCCCAACAGCCCTCTGCCCAGCAGGTCACAGTGTCTCTGGGAACTGGACAGGCAGCTGCAGGAGCTCCAGATGGCCTGGGCCCTTCACCAGGACCACTGCCAGGTGAGCCAGGACTAGGAGGAGCTACGGGGAATGCTGGGTCAGGCCGAGGTCTGGATGGCCTCCTGAGAGGACCTCCTGCTAGACCCTGACTGTGGGGTGAGCAGGGATCCGCCACTTAGAGGGCCACATGCCTGGCACCAGGACTTGGAAAGGCAGCTGGTGGCCCAGGAGGAGAAGCTCACCCAGCTCCAAATGTAGGTGAGGGTGTGGAGTGCGGGACTGAGGAGGGGTCGAGGGGCCTCCACCTGCGGTGGGGTCTCCAGAGCATTGATCTGCCCTGAGGGGCACACCTTCGGGGAAACAGCCACAGGGTCCTGTCCTCCATCGGCAGTCTGGCTCTGTGGGGTCCATCACAGCTTCTTCTGCCCAACTGCTCCCTCCCCTCCTCTTCCTGGTTTCGCCCTGTGAGAGCTGCCCCCAGAGCAAGCCCTGTGGGACACACAGGGTCACTATGGGTGGAAACCAATCAATAATCTCATGGGTGCAGAGCACACTCTGAGGAACACAGGGTGGTGACACTAGCTACAGAGAATCTGAGTGGAGCAAGGGTTTGTAATCCTTGTGTAGGCTGGGGGTGGGGCTGATAGGGGGGGGGATTGATACCACAGGATCCTGTGGGGCTGAAAGTGAGGACCTGAGGGTGGACGGGCAGAGGGAGTGCCCCATCCTCTGAGGCAGGAAGGTGGTCAGCTAGGGTGAGTACGGAGGAAGATGAGCAGGGGCTGCTGCAGTCACGCAAATGTCACGTAAGAATCTCACTTTAGTATAAAATGTTTGTCTCCATTGCAAAGCCACCTCTAGCAACTAGATCCCTTCTCTCCATCTGGAGTTGACGAGTGAAGAAAATCAAAAACTGAAACAAAGCAGTCCACAGGACTAACGGACCACCAACACCACAGCCCTCCATCCTTGTCCTGGAGGCCAGGAGAGTTAGATGGTGCCCAGCCACCGCCTCAAACTCTTTCTGTGCTGTATTCTCTCTCTCCTTCCTTCCTACTTTTTCATTAAAGCTTTTATTTCTCTTCTGCCCCTTTTCTATAGATTCTCCTTCTCTCTCTTTTTTCTTCTCCTTCCACCTCTACTAGTATCACAGCTTGTCCCTCTTCTATTACAGATTCTCCTCCCTCTCTCTCCAATTTTTTTCTTCCTCCTTCCCAATATTTTGTTAAAAACTATTTTTAAATCGTTAACCTTTTAAATCCTTTTTATTACTAACCTCCACTCCCCATAAAGGGGGTTGCTAAGGGTCCCCTGTCACACCTGGTCAAAGCAGCCTGAGGACACTCACTGAGGCTCCAGCTGCCATTCCAGCTGCTGATACATCTCTGCACTGCGGGTTACTAACCCGACAGGGAACTCGGTCTACACAGCAGTCTGACCCACCCTTACAGTAGGTCATAGGCAATTGCCTGAAAGAATCCTTAACAATAACATAGATAAGGTTACCCCGGTCTCCCAGAAGCATGGGGCCTATGAAAGAATCAAGAAAAAATCAACAGACCACATCACTCCCAACAAAGAAATAAGAGAAACGAGGCACTTAAACAGACCTAATGTCACTCATAGAAGAAACAGATATGGATCAGCCACAAAAGGAAATCTTCAGAACTCTGCTTGCAGTAATACAGGAGCTAAGAGAAGCAACCCAGAATAAGGATGCAACAATAGAAGGGATGAAGTCCACAATAGAGGGGATGAATTCTACCCACCAAAGGGAACTGCAGAAACTAACAGAGGAGGTAGCAGAGGCCACACAAAAGGTCACAGAAGCTACATCTAGGCTTGAGGAGGCTGAGAACCGTATCAGTGAACTGAGGACACTCAAACCGAACGAAGCAAGCAAGAAAAACAATCAGATGGGAAAATTAAAGAAACAGAAGACAGCCTGAGATCAATGACAGATGCTATGAAGAGGAATAATGTTCGAATAATCGGTCTACCGGAACACAACATAACACAAAAATGGACAGCAAAGATAGCAAAGGAATTTCTGGAAGAAGATTTTCCCAACCTAGCAAAGGAGAATCAGACTTTCATACAGGAAGCAGAGAGGACGCCGGCTAAGGTAAACACCAAGAGCAACACGCCAAGACATATAATAGTAAAAATATCCAACTTAGAGGAAAAAGAGAAAATTTATGAGCAGCAAGAGAAATGAAGACAGTCACATACAAAGGAGCGCAGGTAAGAATATGCTCAGACTTATCAGCAGAAACCATGAAGGAGGAGAGAAAGGAGCAACATCTTCCAAAAACTGAAAGATAAAAATGCCTCACCCAGAATCCTATACCCTGCCAAGTTATCCATTAAGATAGAGGGTAAGGGTCTTCCAGGACAAGGAAGAACTCAAAAATATGCTTCAAGTCACCCAACCCTGCAGAAGATACTGGCGGACTCACTATGGCCAGAAGATCAAGCTCCAACTAGAACCATCGGGAGGCCACCATATATCCCATCTCCATCTAGAAGTTAACATGCCAGCAACAAGTACCAGGACAACAGGGTCTCAGATGGAAAAGAGGACATGATAGAAACCCTCACTCAAACGCAGCACACTGATATGAAGGGAGATAGGTAAAGACCCAAAACACAAAACAGAGTATGGAAACTATGAAGCCAGAGATAGTAATAATCACTCTGAATACCAATGGGCTCAATTCGTACATTAAAAGTAAGAGGCTGGAGGACTGGATTAGAAAACATAACCCATCAATCTGCTTCCTGCAAGAGACCCACCTTAAGCTAGCAGACAAGCTGATGGTTCCTGGCTATCAAAAATATATAGCGTCTGGGGTCTTAAAGGCTTGAAGGCAAATAAGCGGCCATCTAGCTCAGAAGCAACAAAGTCAAAAGAGAAGAAGCACACGGCCTAAGCGAATACAAGGTGTTGAATGGACCATGTAGCAGACACCAAGGAACAAAAACAATCATTGTGTGATCACCTTCCTCACATAATCACTGAAGACGAAAGTGTGCATAAGCAAGTGTGGTGAAGAAGGCTGATGGTGCCCGGCTACTGAGAGACATAGCGTCTGGGGACTTAAAGGCTTGAAAGCAAACAAGCGGCCATCTAGCCCAGAAGCAACCAAGCTCACACGGAAGCAGCACACCAACATATAGGTGATCATGAAGGGCAGAGGAGACCAGGTCTCCAACAACAAAGGTGGGGTGGTGGTGAGAATCATATCACCGTGAAAGAGGGGGAGTAAATGATGGGGACCCAATGCTCAACTGTAGACAGCTGGAGATCCCATCCCTTCCAGAGGGGTAGTGGGGAGGAGATGAGTCACTCAGGGTTCAGTGTAGCAACAATGAAACTAAAAACCTTCCTCTAGTTCCTGAACGCTTCCTCCCCTCCCAATTATCATGACCCCAATTTTACCTAGCGGACCTGGTTATACCAGAGGATGTACAGCAGTGCAGTAGGGATCTGGAAACACAGGGAATCTAGGACAGACGAACCCCTCAACACCAGCGGTGGGAGTGGCGACACCAGGAGGGAAGGGGGTGTAGAAAGGGAGAACCGATCTCGGAGACCTATGTGTAACCTCCTCTCTTGGAGATGGGCAATGGGGAGGTGGGTAAGGGGAAGACGCCGGGGAGTGTAAGATAAGATATAATAATTATTTATAAACTATCAAGGGACCAGGGGTGGCATCGGGGAGGGAGGGGGACAGGGGCAAAAAAGGGAAACCGAGCTGATTCCAGAAACCCAAGTGGAAGGTGAATTATGAGAATGACGAGTGCAACGAATGTATAAGGGTGCTTTGCTCAATTGATGTATGTACAGATTGTGATAAGAGCCTTATGAGCCCCAATAAAAAGATTGAAAAAATAAAATAAAATGTTAAAAAAATATTCACTGACTTAATGTTTAAAGTGTTGTAAAATATATATGTATATATGCATATATATCATAATGAATTCTTATGTTCTTTCCCCCTCCCACATTCATTGTTTGCTCCCAAAATTTCCTCACCCTTGCTACTCCTCTACTCCCCTAGGGCCCTATAGACCATTGCATCAGTTATTGTCTCTAGGGATCCGTGTCTGTGCGTTACAACTTTGGAAACCCAATAGAAACAACCAAAACCAAAACTAAAATAAAGCTGCAAGAAGAAAATAATAATAATATAAAGATAAAAATGAAAATAAAGAATGAGAAAGGAAAGACTACCATCAATATTTTAAAGTTCAGCAAAAAAAAATACTGTTATGGAACAAGTGGGAAATACTTTACCTTAGAGCAAGTACAGGTTGGATCGAGAGGTAGGTCAACTGACCAATTGTCATATTATGCCATGGTCTGATCCACTGTGATCAAGTTCACAATCATCTCTGTCTGATGGTAAACCTTTTCAAGGGGATGTACCAGAGGTTTAATATGACTAGATATTCTTCAGATGGATTTTGAGTTCTCACGGTTCACCTACCCTTCGACAAGATGGATGTTCATCATTTGAGCTCTGGGACTTTTTCCTTCATTACATTTGAATTTAATTGTCACTATCTTTGGATCCCACATGCTGGTGTGCTTCTTCATTGTGGACTTCCTTGACACCTGACTTAGATGGCTGCTTCTTTGAAGACAAGCCTTTTAGACCCCAGATAATTGATAGCCTGGCACCATCTGCTTTTTTTCACCCCACTTTGCTGTAATGCCCTTATCTTCATTCATTTTTCAATGAAGGTAAGTATTGAACAGAGCCATGTTAAGATCTTGTACTCAGAATATGATCACCTAGAGGATGGATCTAGCTAAATCTTGTCATAAACCATGGGCACCTCTACCTAGTGCCTGGAAAGTGAACATGTGAAACTCCACAACTGTGTTACTCTGGGTTGACTAGGGAAAAAATTCATAGACATTCATATGTGTACAAGAGAGAACTTTATATCAAAGAGCAATTGTACATTAAGAAAGCATACCTGCCCAGTCCAGTTGAAGTCACTAAGTCTGAAATTAGCCCATATATCCAATACCAGACTATAAATTCTTTTCAGACTCACACAACATATACAATGATGTCGAATGAAGGAAGACCACATGCCAGTGAGTGGAAATTCTTTTGGATCCAGTGGAGGTGGAAACATCTCAATGCTGTCAAGGGTCTCCACGTGGCTCCTTCAGCTCCAGGGCTCTAGTGTCGCTTCATGTGTCTTGTTCACAGGAATGTCTCACAGGACATGAGCTTGTGTCCCGCCTCCAGGTAACTATTTATCTCCTCAATGCCTCCAAATGAGGTCATCAAACTGCACCCGCACTGACAGACTAAACTCCACCCCTTCATTCTTAAGTCTCAAATTGACAACAGATTATGCAACTACCACAGCATCCAAGGAGGCAGATGAAGAGGAGGACAGGAAAAGAGAAGTAGGTGCCTTCTCTGTTTTATACTCTACTTAGATTTGTATCTTTATGTTATTATTATTTTTCTTTATGTTTCTTTTATGGGTTTTTAATTGTTTTTGTTATTGTCTCCCTGTTTGGAAGCAAAAAAGAAGTGGATGCATGGAGGCAATGGTTTATATGGAAGGGGGAGGGGAATTAGGGAGTAATTAGTGGATCTGTGAGGCACGAGTGAGCATTAAGCTTATTTGACAATGGATATACAACTCTTTTCTAGAAGTGTTTTAAGTATGGAAATCTGAATGTTATATCAGGAACATTACAAAAGAAAGGGGGGGGACTTGATCTATGGTTACCATGTGTGAAGGAGGAAGAGTTTTTGTTTAGGGGATAGTGAATTAATTTTAATGGTGGTGGAAAAATATGCAGGGTGATTAAAATAATGGTTGTACAACATGAAAAGAATACTCAGTGGCACTGAATTACACATGCAGAAGTTGTTGAACTGGTGAAAGTTTTGTTACATACATTTTTGCAAGTATGTGAAATATATTACATGAATAATGATTATGGAGGGGAAAATTGTTCCATAATTGACTGTGGTAGAGATTATACAACTCTTCTTGATATGATTGAGGTATTGAATTATACGATAACTTGAAAAGTGCCAATAAAAGTGATTTGTTTTGTTTTGAAGAGAAGCGGATTCTCAGAAATGTTCATCATTTTACCTCCCACTTTAACCCTACAGCCTGCACATCTCATGGGGTACCCTTGTACTAAGGGTAGAACTGGGCTGCCCAGAGAGAAAGTGGAACATTCCAAGAAAAATAGTATCCCCAGGAATTCCCTTCGTTATGGCTCACACCTCAGGCCAACTGTCTGCATTTCTACAAATCTACACATGGTTTTCAGGAAGAAATTGTTTGTCCATAGTGAGTGCAAATGATGAAGGGTAGAGATTGACCTCACAGAACAAAGGTCAGAAAAATTCCCTCTAGAGGCCATTACTCAGCTGCTCCTACTCAGAACCATCCTCCTTCTGCTTCCACATGCACAGCACATGTGAATCACCTAGAGTAAAATATGGTAACAGAGCTCCAAGTCACAAATGAAAGTCAGACTTCTTAGGTCTTCATCCTTACCATGTTGATCATAGATGCCTGTGGAGGTAACACCCTTCTGGATTCTTCCTGGTGACATGAATGTCCTACCCTGTAAGCACCTTCATGTCAAAAACAATGATTTTCATCTTAGAATGGTTTTAAATTATATCCCCCCCCTTTATTCCTAGGTGTGATTGCTCAGGTAGAGCTGCTACAGACCAGTCATGAGTTGGGAAAGCTATGTGCAATGTCTCAAAGTGCTATGTCTAACTTTCAGGTCTGCAGATATCAAGTTTCTAGATCTATCAGGTTCTAGGAAACACAACCTGTGTTAGGTGGCAAAGAAGTCTTGTGATGAGAGTCTTAGCAACAACTCAGTTTTCACATATTGATACATTGAAACCACAATAGCTCAACCAGCTGGGTGTACTTTAACTGAACAATCTGAAACCTGAGGACAATGACATGTAAATGTAGGAAACTTACCAGGAGACACAGTGAAGGCTAAATGGTCAAACATCTCAAGCATCACAACACTAACTGGGCAGCAGAGGGAGCTCAGGGTACATGGGACACAATCTTTGCCACAGGAGCAGGTGCAGGGGATGCCAAGTTTGTTTCCTCTTGTGTCTGGAGTTTCCCAGTTCACCCACGTGGAGTACCTCTTCAAGGACACTTCAGCAACTACAGTTCTCATGTCTCTTATTTTCCTGAAGGGAAGATCCTAAAAATTAAAATTCCTTGTTCTTCCTGAGAAGACAGGGGAGAAAGAAATCACACTTGGGACAAGTTGAAATCAATCCCAGAAGGACCGATAATCTCTCTAGGCTGTTAAAATCTGACCTCCATGTGCTTCTCTCAACACAATCAGTTACTCTCCATCCTAATTCTTTTTTACCAGTTACTGTAGGTTGAAACTATATGTGTGTGAATCCCAGCCCAAATATCTCCTGTGAAGAGAAAACAAAAGCAAACCTGATTTTACCATTTCTGAAATAATTGACAGTTGCATGTATTTTTGAAACTTGGAGAAACTGACATTTTGAGATTCTTAATAAAGCATCAAAATGTCTCATAGTCATTAGAAATCATATAATGGCGCTTGCCCCAATCCCAACTATGTGGACTCTCCCCCTTCCCTTCCCCCCACCCCTACCTAAAGAAGGCACTTCAGAGAACAGAACTGAAGCTGAAGCTTGGGGACATGTGCATCTGTGATTAGAGCACACAGGAGAAGCGAAGAGGGTAGGAGTGTAAGAAGAACACATCCTGACCCACTAATCCCCAAGGACGATATTACTGCTCATAGCAGATAAGGCACAGTGAGGATCATAGGGCCAGTCACACCACAAGACATGATGTCCCTAACTGAACCATATCACTATGGGGGACAACACTGGAGACTCAGGGTGGGACTTGTGTCTGATCAGACCCCATCACTTTGGGGCAAAATACTAAGGGCATGCAACAGCAAGGGAAGCAAAGCAATGAAGTCCCCGGGGAATGCCAAAATTAGATGTTGGGGACAGTGTGGCACAGCACCCCTTCAGACTCGACTTGAAAGCATTCCTAAAAGTCAAAAACCAGCCTGCAACGATTTATATGCATTTCTTGTTTTGTCACTGGCTATCTTTTTGTTGTTATTTCTGTTTGTTCGGTTGGTTTTGTCTTCCTCTGTTGTTTTGTTTGGCTTTGCCTTGTTTTTGTTCTTATTAATGTCTCTGCATGTCGATCTAGATAGAAGATTGGATAAACAATTCAGAGAAGGAAAAACAGGACCAGTGGTCCCGGGGGGACATGGGAGAAGGAGAGGTGGGAGAATAGAAGGTGGGGGTGAGGGGATCAACCAACCCAAGGACAAGTTAACAACAAATGAACTAAAATCGTTGGAGAGAAAGCATAGGATGCCTAGTGGGGATTAATCGAGGGCAAAGTCAGAGCGAGGAATTACTGAAACTCAAATTAAGACTGAACATGTTAGTGGGACAAGAGGAAAGTAAAAGGAAATGGAGGAAAAATTAGAAAACAAAGGGCATTTACAGAGGTCTAAATATAGGCATATACCTATGTAAATATATTTATATGTAATGGCAGGGAAATAGATATGTTAGGTATTAAGGTTGAAGATGGAAACTGGGCCTCAACTCAAGTACTCCCCAAATGTAAGAACACTTTGTTCTAAAACCCTGCATTCTGTGATGCTCACTTTCCCAACACGATGGCGGTCGACAAATTGGGTGCATAAGCAAACGTGGTGAAGAAAGCTGATGGTTCATTGCTATCAAAAGATATAGTGGTTCTGGTCTTACTGGATTGAAGATAAACAAACAGACATGCAGTTGAGAAGCAAAAATGGAAGAAGCACACCAGTCTGTGTGATCATGAAGTGTCCATGTGATCATGTATCAGGCATCAAAGACCCAGAACAAAAAAAATTTTTTTAATCATATCCATGTGAATGAAGAAGTGTGTGCAGTGGAGACCCAAAGCCCATCTATAGACAATTGGAAATCCCCTTACATATGGGTCACAAGAAAGAGAAGAGTCAGTCAGAGTGTACTACAGCACCAATGAAACAGACAACTTTCCTCTAGTTCTGTAATGCTTCTCCCCCCACTATCATGACCTCAATTCTACCTTACAAATCTGACTAGACCAGAGCACGTACACTTCTACAGATAAGATCTCACAACAAAAGGAATCCAGGACAGATAAAACCCTCAGGGCCAATAATGAGAATAGAGATACCAAGAGGATAATGGGAAGATGGGAGTAGAAAGGGGGCATCAATCACAAGGACTGACATATAACTCCCTCCCAGTGGGACAAACAATGGAAAAATGGGTGAAGGGAGACAGTGGAAAATGTAAAATAAAAATTTATAATTTATCAAGGTTCATGAAGGAAGAAGAGTGGGAGAGGGAGGGGGGAAATGAGGAGCTGATATCAAGGGCTCAGGTAGAAAGCAAACACTTCCAACATGATGATGGCAGCATATGTACAAATGAGCTTGACAATGGACGAATGCATGGATGGTGATATGAGCCATAAGAGCCCCCAATAAAAGTATTTAATAAAAAAGAAAGCATTAGTATTGTAAAGCATAATACCTAGATTTGGAGAACAAAATCAACTCCTTAACCATGGGAGACTTCCTCTAGTTTTAGGAAGATGCCCTGGAAACGTCCTGATGTGTTATGCAAATTCACGAACAGCATTGGCTTCTCTGGGAGATGTAGAGATCTTCAGCATTTAAAGAACATCTAAGTGTAACTTGATACCTTAAAATTCTTGGTGTGCAAAAGATTTGTGAAGGGAAGGCAAGCTTGATTAAGGCAAGACAAACCTGCAGGGAAGGGGCAAAACTCAGGAGCCACTGTCATATTCAGCTCTAGTGGACAATTAGGGAAGGTCTAGAAGGTGATGATGAGGGTTTTACTTTTAGCATATGAATTTCCTTTCCAAAAGATAATTTAAAACAGAATTAGACAAGGGAAGCTTGTGTCAGATTAAATATGTATTTCTACGGGGAATATTTAACTGCATCAAGAAAAGAATAAGCACCACACAAAGGGGTGGGGAGGAGGTGGGCACATTTCAAGGAAGTGTCTCTAACTGTAGGTTGACATTTCCATTAAGTCAATTCTTTCTCATAACAACCCTATAGGATAGAATAGGACTGCCCTTCTAGGCTTCTGCGTCTGTAAACCTTCATGGGTGTGGAGAGCATTCTTTCCCCTGCACAGCCATTGGAGATTTAAAATGATTGACCTTGCATTTAGCAGCCCATGGCATAATGAACTCCACACGCAGAGCTCTCCAAGATATCTAGAACATCCTGAGCTACTCTTGGAGTGACTCTCTTAGAAGTCATTCAACATTACTTATGACTATATAGGCAAAAGGTATGCAAATAGACATCTCCCCTGCTGATGAAAACCATCCAAGTCCCAACTCTGAAGTTCTTGGAGAGGTGCTCCAACTCTGGAATTCCCAGGTGCCAACATTCAGGACTGAACACATCAAGTCACCATGGAATCTGTATTGAGCTCAATTTTCCTTTTTGGAATTTCAAATGGTGCTTTGATGCAGATAAAGTGTGTATGAGGGGGCGTGAGTGAGAGGCAGTGAATATGTTATGATTTTCATCATCAGGATGTCTGTGTGTTTGCAGGTGTCCAGTGTGAGGTGGAGCTATGGAATCTGAGGGAGACTTTAGGCAGCCTGAGGCTTCTCTGAGACTCTCCCCTGCTGTCTCTGCATTCACTGTCTGTGTGTATAATACACAGAGGGTCTGCCTAGGCCCAGAGAATGGGCGGAAGTGGGTTTCATACATTAATAGTGTTGGTAGGAAAAGCCACATAGATTCTCTGAAGGGCCAATTTACCATCTCCAGAGACAATAGTAAGAATATACTATAACTTCAAATGGACAATCTGAAATTCGAGGACATAGCTCTGTAATTCTGTGCAAAAGACTCAACAGTGTGGTAGTTATATAATCTGGTGTAAATATGGGACTTGAGAGGATAAAGAGGGAAGGGTTGGAGTCTGTCAATTGGATCATAGCCAATGACGCCTATGTGTGGGCATCTCGATCTCCTGAGAATTCTGGGAAATCCCATATTCCATCTTTGAGGGGAAGACACTCTTTCTAATCCCTGGGAGACACCCTACTGACAAGGGTGACCCCCTGTGAGACATCCCTGAGTAGAAGCCATGTGGATCTACCTCATGAAGCCCTGGGTGCTGGAGAATCCATGTAGAGCCCCCGTCAGCACTGAGAAACTTACAATGCCACTCGATCCAAAGACTTTCTGCCCACTTTCCTGTGATCATCTTGCATTCTGGATCATTGCATGTACTTCATAAGTCTGAAGAGGAATTTATACATTGGTATCCGACATATGTGCAAATTATGGACTTATGGGCTTGGACCTAACTGGGGTTGAGATGCTTTCTTAATGTACAATTGCCGTTTATATTAAATCTCTTATACACAATATGCGTGTGTCTATGGATTTGTTTCTCTAATCTACCCAGACCAACGCATACAGTTAGGGGAAGTCAGAGTTAACCAAGACACGAATGTATTCTAGTGGAAGAGGTTAGGCTGCAGGGGCCCTCAGGACCCAGAGCACAGGTCTCAGACTGAGGAGCAGGTGCAGATGGAGCTTCACCACTGGCTTCCTGTTGTGTCTGGGGATTCTTCTCCTTCTCGGTATCCCTCAGGGAATCAGTGCATCTTCTCACGTCTTTCTCAAACACTCACCCAATCTCCCTGTGACGATAGGATGATTTTGAACTTAGTTTCTGTTTCGTTTTCCCCTTGAATCGCGCCACATTTCCCATATAATTGGTAATTCCTACATCTAGGATGAATTCTGTTCACATCATCTGCTTCATCAAGCTCTTTATGCCTTGCATTCAATACCCCTCCTGTATTCCCTCCTTCCCTGGGACAACAGTCCCTGCTGTGCAAAGGATCTCACTTTATTAGCTTGTGTGTATATATATTTTTCCAGACAACATATTACAAGAACTTATCACCAGTAGCCCAATCCTATATCAAGTCGCCTGTCTCCATTCATCCAATCGGCGACTTTCTTCTCTGAGTTCATTCATTTTATTAATTCATTTTATTAATTCACAGCTCCTGTCTGCCCTTGTCCACCACAGACTGATTGTAGAGTCCGTTTTTTTTTCCTCCAAAGGCTGTTTGTTTAATTCGGTAGTTGTGAATATTGATACAAGAGTGGGAAAAGGGAGACAAGACACATTTTATGCTTAGTCTCAAGGTACCTCACAGAACTCACCTCCCTTCGTGCCCTATGTCCCCTTGTGCATGGGCTATACACGTCCTATTCTGCACAGGGCACCCACAGGTTCCCTTCAAGTTCTGTGGGTGGCTATGCCTCCACATATTATTGAGAGCAGAATATCCTTCTCTAGAGACATGACCAGGAACTGATTTTCCCTCAATTAGCAGTGTGACTGCTGTAGTTACGATCGTGTATTTCTGAGTCGGACACACAGAGGGAAAGGTTGTGGGAACCCAGACACAAACACCAATACAGGGATATGGCTGGGCTCAGGGGTCACTGAAAGCCCACAGATAAAAGGGGCCCTCAGGGGAGAAATGTAGAGGAGCCTAAGAAGGATTAGTTAAATTAGGTACCTATTTCCTCTACCTGCAGAGAAAATGTTCCTACCACAGACCTCCACATTCTTGTAGCTCAGTGTATGTTCTTGTATGCACTTTATGTCTGTGTGTTTTGTGTGTGCTAGCACATTGCCTTAAGATGTTATACAATGTGACAGAACTTGTAGTCTGTTCTGCATTTATTTTATTATTATAATTCTAGTATATTTTAGTGTGTCTTTGTGGTTTTTCTTAAGTAAATGCATGTGTATTTATTAATCTGAGGGTATTATATGAAGATTTGTTAGTTGTAGTAGATGTGCTAATTTGTTCACAATATGCATGTGTATGTTAATATGACTGTTAGAATACAAATGTCATTTTGTGAGTTTCCTGCTAGTGTGTGTTCACTCCAACTCATCTGGGCTCTTCATCAAACTTTATGAGCTCGCATCTCCTTGAATAATCTACTGAGTGTTAAGAAATGACTTAGGCTGGGGGAATCCATTAGAGGCCCATAGTAATATGCACAGCAGAGTGTGCTAATCAGTGAAACTTCTTTTTGAAGTGGACAATAAGAGACAGAGGGACATGAACAGCAAATCCTAGAGGTGAGCTGGTCAATGCAGAGACAGCCTTAACTAGGAAACAGGCCAAGGGGGATGCTTATTTTCTCCTCTCTGCAGCTCTTGTGTTTACAGATGGCAATGATAAAGCCTTTGTAAAAGGATGCATGCTATACTCAAAGAATGCCTAGTTGTAGGTAAATGGGTAATGCCAAGAGCCAAGGTGACGGCAGAAGCTTGAAGGTAAATGAGATGGATCAAGGAAAGAGATAACTTATCTTCCGTCATCTTTGCCCAGAGCATGAGGTTCAAGCTCTCTAAATAATGTTCAACTGATGACAAACAACACAAACTGTTGGAAAGGGCTTATTCACTTGTATTCTAGGATGTCCCATCCATAGACTTGGGCTTCTAGGAAGAGGGTGGATAGCTAGTGTGTGGGCATGAGCTTGTAAAACATGCTCCACCAGGAGGCTGAAGGGGTAGGAAGACAAAATGAGTGTGGAGGGAAGAGGCTGTGCTGCGATCAAGTGGGGAGGCATTAGCCTGAGTGGCTACTTGGATATCATTACCATTGGCCTTTTGCAAGCACCAGTGAGTTTCTAAGGCAAGGAGGTGTGAAGTGGCAGTTATCTGACAGAGGTGTAGGTTAGTGCCCCTATAAAACTAATCTGCAAATCAGCCTACTAGAGAAATACACATTTCATAAAATTTCTCCTACCCACTCATCATGCATATGTGGAATATAAGGCTCACCATTCCCCTATGTTATAAGTCCAGGTTCCAATTTCAGAGCTCCGGGGCAGGCAGGTTGAAGAACAAGGTTGGATTCTAGGACCCTTGTTGAAGGCCATAAAGACTCAGCCTTGAAACGGCTGAGAAGTCTCAAGACCTATGTGTCACTGTTTGCCGATTTCTTCTGTGAGTTTACATTTAGAACAGACTGTTAAGAACAAGAACGTGTGCAAGCTCTGGGAAAATAGGTCACAAGAGTTGCTATGTGTATCAAATATGCTTGCTTAACAATGAGATAATTAACCCCAGGTTGTTTCTGCATGGTTAAAAGGAGTATGAAAAATAAACGCGAGGCTTCAGTATTCACTATTGCCCTCCCAATAAATTCTGTCTCACTCCCTCTTTCAGGACTGTTCAACTCATTGGCTGGCTTGGACAAGAGTGGCGCCCAAACCAGGGACACTGAAAACGGGGGACAAAGTGAAGGACACCGTGGATTACAAAGGTGTACACAAAGAGATTGGTGGTGACGTGAGTAGCTATTGGGAGAAAAATGGGGCAAGGAAATAGCAAACAGATTTTTGTAAATATTTTTCAAGATATGATAAAAGCTAGAGGAGCAAAAGTAAGCTACCAAAGAATAGAGAAGTTTTTAGATTTTGTGGTTAAGGTATGTCCTTGGATTCCTGAGGAAGGGACTGTAAATATTGAAACTTGGCAAAAAGTAGGGAAATGGTTAAAAGATCACTACACCACTAATGGACATAGAAGGTTCCCATAGACACGTTTAGCTTATGGGATTTAGTTAGGGATAGCCTGTACCATAGGCATGAGGGACTCCAGCCTGAACACCAATTTGCATGCTCAAACAAAAGTGAAAGTAAACTTCCTTCTGCGCCTCTGCCTCCTCCTCAACCACTGAAGTCACTGAAAAGTTAACTGGAGGGCTTTGAAAGCAAGGATGAGGAACCCCTTGACCCAGGCAATGTGGAGCCCTTAGAGGACAAGGTGGCACATTATCATGATGAGGATTTGGGTATTTTCGCTGCCTCCGAGGCACTTCAACCTGAGAATCAAAACCTGGTGCAAGATACTCAGAAGTCCTGCCCAGATTAAACAAAGGTGGTAGGCTGGGAGGAAGCTTATGCATCATTAGCAGCAAAGATGAGGGAAATGCAAGTCAAGTTAATAGAAAAGCACTCTGAGATAGAGTCCCATGAATGGGTGCCAAAACTTACTGGGGCCAAGGTATTTCAGAGGCTTCAGAGTGCATTCAGTGAAAGGAATCCTTTTCTAGAAGACTTGCCAGTTGCAGCACTGGTTGTGACTGGGGCTCCAGGAAAGGATCTATGCTTAGTGCTGCCGCACATGCAGCAAAACAAGGAGAGGATATAGGGGAGTTCAGTATGCAGTTCCCTGTAACTGAGTGACAGGATGCCCAGGGTAATCTGATGAGAGATCATACTCCTATTCCTTTCAAACAGCTAAAAGAATTCAAGGTTGCTTGTGACCAATATGTCCCGAGTACCCTTTTACTCAATCTTTATTAGATACACTTTCCATCGCGGTACTTGCCCTCACAGAATGGAAACATTTGGCTTTTGAAAATGCCAGGCAGTGCTGAGACCTTTTAGAAAAAAGAGCAACATGTCCGAATATATCAGACTATGCTCGGACATTGGACCTTTCTTTACTCAGGGGCTTGCGACAGCAGCTGCTTTGTAAGGAAAAACAGTAAAGGAGGGTTAATAATACTATGGAACTTATGGGAGCCCTGCAGGCTGGGCTCCCTTCCCCCTCTGCTATTCCAGCCAATACATATGAGATCATTTTAGATTTAAAAGATTGTTTTTATACCATGCCCTTGGATCCAAATGATTGTAAAAGATTTGCCTTTAGCGTCCCTTCCACCAACTTCAAAGAGCCTATGAAGAGATCTCATTGGCTTGTATTGCCTCAAGGCTTGGCCCCGAACCGGTATTAATATGGGGACGAGGGCATGTTTGTGTTTTTACACAGGATGCTGATGGAGCACGGTGGCTGCCTGAAGAGTTGGTGCGGTTTGCAAACCATGCGGATGGTAATTTGCCTCGGTGTGTTTCTGAGGACATTGCTCAGTGAGCAGTATAGGCTTCTGTTCCTGATTTACCCTTCTTACATCCTCCTGTCTGGGAAGGTCCGGAAATCAAGGTGTGAGTTAATGACTCATGCCCTCCCTGTACAAAGTGAAGGAAATGTAATCTCACCCACTCCGCAGTCTTTTTCCCCTTGTGGACTAGAGACTCAAAAGAATAAAAGCGTATTGTAGAGATTGTGTCTCACGGACAAGCCCATCAGGTATAATATCTCAAAGGAATTATATATCATAGCTTGGTCTCGCAACCAGGACAATTCTAAAAAAAAAAAACACTGCTGAATGGGAAAGGGGGCTGTCTGCAGGACTTTGGTGGTCAGACTCGGGTTTTCTACAAATTCAATGGTGGAAAATAGGGGCTGCTTTAGTGGACATGAAGCTTATGGGCCCTTCCTCCAGACCGCAGGGAAATGTTACTGCCTGCGTACCATCGCCTTATGTACTTTTGGCAGGGAATATTACTATAGATCATGATGATTCTAAGTTTAACATGTCTTGTAATAATTGTAATTTGCCTACTTTTATTACCTGGTCCCCTGAAGATATTATCATCGCCATTTTGTATCAATCTTCTTTTGTTATGCTACCAGTGAATATTACTGGGGCTTGGTGTTCAGAAAGAGGGTTACAGGTATTAGAAGAGATTGAAAAGCATTAACCAGACCCATGTGCTTTGTAGGTTTGCTTATAGCAAGTATTTTAGATATACTAAGTTTAGGTGCTACTGCTACTACTGCAGCAATTGTACTTTCACAAATCATACAAACTGCCCACTGTGTAAATGAATTATCCAAAAATGTGACTACTGTGTTGGGAACTCAAGAAGATATAGACAGGAAGTTAGAACAAAAAGTAAATGCTCTTTATGACATGGTCATGTATTTAGGAGATGAGGTGCAAGGGCTTAAGGCCAGGTCTAGTCTACAGTGCCATGCTGTACGTACATGGATCTGTGTTACACCTAAATAGTACAATAACAGTCAGTATAGCTGGATTAAAGTGAAGAACCATCTTCAAGGTATATAGCACAATACTAAGGAGTCTTTAGATTTATTACAACTCCATCAAAAAATATTAGCCATAAAATATGCTAAGTCTCTTGATTTTGATGCCGCTAAAATTGCTGAGGATTGGCTCCAGCATTTTTGAGTTGCTTTCCCTTCATTAGGAAATCTCAGAGGCCTACCTCACATGCTTATGTCTCTAGTCAGAGCGGGAGTGTGTGTATTGTTGATCTCATGCATACTCCCTATGATACTGCACAGGGTTATGGTTGAATTATTGGACTTAAGAACAAAGCTTCATGAAGTACACCTGTGCACTTTGCCCCCTCCCCAAACAGGGGTGTAAGACGGAGGCTGGTTAGTCAGAGATGCGTAAGATGGAGTCTGAGTTTCCCAAACTAAGACGGGTCATAGTCACCAACAGGACTGTGACTGATGACAGGTAAGGGTGATTTGAGGACTCCACAACCTAAGACAGGCACAGTCAGTTGCCGACATTTTGAGTAAAGACACCTTCAGTAAATAGAAAAGGGGGAGATGTTGAAGGCCATTAAGACTCAGCCTTGAAAGGACAGAATTCTCATGACCTATGTATCATTGTGTGCTGATTTCTTCTGCGACTTTATGTTTAGAATAGACACTTAAAAACAAGAACAAGGAAGTATGCAAATGTATCAAATGTAGTTGCTTAACAATGAGATAATTAACCCCGGTTGTATCTGCATGGATAAAAAAAATATGTAAAATAAACTCCAGGCTTCAGTATTCCCTGTTGCCCTCCCAATACTTTTTGTCTCTCCTTTTTCCTTAATCATCACTCCCCCTTTCAGGACTGTTTGACTAGTCGGCTGGCTCTGACAGCCTCTCATGTATCAAAATTCTTAATCTAAAGCTTGAGTAAATTTTAACTCCTTCCAGAAAATTGGTTAGCTTATGGAAAAAAGACCAAACAAAAACCCTGAATACTGAAAATAATAGTCAAGAGATCAATAGTTACACTGCATTAGCTAAATCTGCTGAACTATGCCTCTTTAGAGTATTGAAAGGAAAAGATATTACCTCGAGGACTCGGTTCACCTGACCAAAACGTGCTATTGTCAATTGATTTCATGTGCATTTGAAAGATGGACAAAGGAAGGCTGAGGAACAATGAATGCATTAGAATTGTGGTTCTGGTCAAGAATATCTCACTTACCATGGACAGGCAAAGGACAAACAAGTCTGTCTTGGAAGAAGTAATGACAGAGTGCTACTTAGAGGTAAGGATGGTGAGAGTTCATATTATATACTTTGGACATATTATCAGAAAACATCATTCCTTGAAAAGGATATTCTGTTTGCAAAAGACGAAGGGCAGTGAAAAACATGAATCCCTCTACTAAATTGATTAACAAAGTGATTGCGACAATTTGTTCACCCTCACATCACGGCCCACCAAACCCCAAGCATGATATTCCTGCTCAAATTGGCCAATGCACAGAGAGGACCATAGGCCCAGCCACACCACAAGACACAACATCCCTCAATGACCCATAGCACTATGAGGAACAACACTAGTGGCACAGTGTGGGAAATGTGCTCGATCTGACTCCACCACACTGGGGCAAAATGCTAAGGGCATGCAACAGAGCAGCAAGGGGAGCAAAGCAATGAAGTGCCCGGGAAATAAAAAAATAGAGTGTGTGGCCAAGGCATGGTACCACATCAAACTCAACCGATAGTAAAATACTCTTAATGGTCAGAAAACAAACCTGGGACGATTTCTAGTCTTTTCTCTTTTTCTCCAATAGTTGTTTTTTGTTTGTTTTGCTCTGTCTTGTGTTTGTGCTTACTATTGTCTTTTCATGTCTATCTAGATAAGATAGGCAAGATAAACACACCAGAGGAGAAAACAATGGGGCTGATGGTTCTGGGGGGGGATACAGGAGACGGGGAAGCGGGGGAAAGGAAGTGGTTGTTAACCTGGGGTCAAGGACACAAGTAATCTAAAATCCTAAAATCGATGTCGAAGATAGTCTGGGATGCCTGGTAGGGTGTGATCAAGGGCAATGTAATGAGAGGAATTACTGAAAACTGATGAATGCCAAACATGATAGTGGGACAAGAGGAAAGTAAAAGGAAATAGAGGAAAGTACTAGGAGACAAAGGGCATTTATAAATTTCTAAATACAGTCATTTGCATATTTAAATATATATGATGACACGGAAATAAATCTATGTACATATATTTAAATGTTAAGTATTAAGGTAGCAGACGGATATTGGACCTCTATTCCAGTACTCCCTCAATGAAAGGAGACTTTGCTCTAATAACCTGGCATTCTGTGATGCTCAGCTTCCTGACACAATCAATTAAGACAAAATGGTGCAGAAAATTGATGCTGTCTGCCTATCAAAATAATAGCATCTGGGGTCCTAAAGGTCATCTAGCTGAGAAGCAACAAATTCCACATGGAAGAAGCACACAAACCCGTGTGATCATGAGGTATCAATAGGATCAGGGATCAGGCATCAGAGACACAAAACAAAAAATCCTATCAATGTGAAAAAGGGGGAGTATGGAATGAGACATACAGTCCATCTGTAGGCAAGTGGACACCCCCTTACAGAAGGGTATTTTATAAACTAAACCAGGACACTTGTAAATATATATACATATATATGTATATATATTTATGTGCTGTATACATCTATTATATATATTATGTATAATCATGATATATAAAATCATTCTATATAATATATATAATCATTATATATTATTATGTATTATATATAATGGATAGACATATAAAGCACAAAAGAATATAGCAGCTAATTAGTCCACACAGCTGTACAAAGTGCTCAGTTCATCTCACTTCCATGAAACATTTAATATACTGGAAATCCTTCAACTCATGAGAGCCCCTGGGTCCAAGGTCAAGGAAGCAGACAGGTGAGTCTTATGTAGGGCAATGCAGGCAGTGTGGACACAGGAAGCAAACAGAAGGTCAGGTCATCAACAGTCAGCAAGACAATAGGATCCAACAGTCCCAAGCTCAAGTGATGTATAAACCAGCAACATGATGAACCACTTATCGAAGGAATCTCAAGTTCTAGCGACATGATCCACAGGTTGGCAGTCCCACTGTTAGTGTAGCTCACAAGTTGGGGCAGAGAACTAGCAGGCACACCCTGATCTGATCAGAAGGGAGCAAGAGAGAGAGAGAGAGGCAGGATTTGCCTAGCCATTTATCTATTTGCCCTCCAATCAAACTGCAACATTATTAATACCATGTTCCTATTGCCCAAGTTGGCACAATAAACCAACCTATCAGAAAAGGTGAAAGGATGAGAAGAGCCAGTTAGGGTGCAGTATAGCACCAATGAAACATACAACTTTTCTCTACATCTTTAGTGCTCCCTCCCCCCCCACCCCCCACCCCCGCCCCACTATCATGAACCCAAACCTACCATACAATTCTGGCTAGACTAGAGAAAGCACATGGTTACCGATAAGAGCTAGAAACACAGGGAATCAAGGGCAGATAAAACCCAGCAGGACTGATAATCAGAGTAGCAATACCAGGGGGGTAAGTAGTAGGTGGGGGGTGAAGGGGGAAATAAACACAATGATCTACATATAACTCCTTCTCAGGAATGGACAACAGAAAAGGGGTGGAAGGGAGACATCTGTCAATATAAGACACGAAAAAGCAATAAAAACATAAATTATCATGGCTTCATGAGGGAGGAAAAAAACGAGGAGCTGATACCAAGGGCTCAAGTATAAAGAAAATTTTTTAAAAACAATTGATAGCAACATATGTACAAATGTGCTTAACACAATGGATGTATGCATGGATTGTAATACAAGCTGTATAAGCCCCTAATAAAATGAGTTAAAATAAATAAATTAATTAAAATTTTAAAAACATACATTCATCCTCAATTGTGAGGATGGCACAGGAGAGTGCAGTGCTTTGTTGTTGTGCAATGGGTCCCTGTGAAATCGAATTGACTCAATGACAGCTGACATAACAGTCTCAGAATCCACAAATATGCATCCAGCACAAACACAAAGACATTAGTGTGTGTTTACATAAGGTATTATTTCTCTCATTAAAAAAGGGAAGAGGTTTCTTCAGTTAATAAAATTGGAACAAACAAGGTGACAACGAAATCACTGAGGCATTCCTACCCCTCATTAATCCATTCTTTTGGTGAGCTGAAGGCAGTTCTCTAAGGGCCTCACAGCATGCCAGATGGCAGAGTATTTTCACAAACATGAGCTCTAGTCTAAGGGCAGCACAGTCACTAAGTTTTTTTTTTTTTTTACAAACTCTTGTGTGGAGGGCTGACTTTCAATAGATCGCAGCGAGGGAGCTGCTCTGCTATGTACAAAACCCCGACCCAGAAGCAGGTCGTCTACGAATGGTTTAGCACCAGGCTCCCCACGAACGTGCGGTGCGTGACGGGCGAGGGGGCGGCCGCCTTTCCGGCCGCGACCCGTTTCCCGGGACGTGGGGCACTCTGTACCAGACCCCGGTTACGAAGCACAGCGGGGGCAAGCGCGCGGCCCGCCGAGGCGGATGCGCTCGTGGCCCACCTGCCGGCAGGGATGGCGGAGCGCCAGCTATCCGAGGCCAACCGAGGCTCTGCGGCGCTGCCGTATCGTTCCTCCTGGGCGGGATTCTGACTTAGAGGCGTTCAGTCATAATCCCACAGATGGTAGCTTTGCCCCATTGGCTCCCCAGCCAAGCACATACACCAAAGTCACTAAGTTTTGAGTAGCTATTTGTCTTTCAAGGAAACTGTGAATCATGTAGTCCTGTACACTGAGGGTTCAGCTGGAAGATCAGAGATCTAGCAGAGCAAGAGACTGACAATAGTTAACTCACTGGATTTCAGTATGTTTAGAAGGTCTATAATCAATTGAATCAAAATAAAATGTCATGAGAAACTTCCAGCCTAACTGTATGATACATGAAAACTAAAAATTTTGGCAGAGTATTCACAAAAGATGAATAAACACTTTTTTTTACTGTTTTGTTGTTTAAGTTCAACTTATTGGGTTCCAACATAACAATAGTTTTGAGAGAGTACTTAGTAACACCATCTATGAGACCAGAAGTAACCTGAGACCAATGTCAGATAATGATACTTTAAAAAAACTGTAGACCAGTGTTGATAAGGGATCTGAATGAAAAAGTTACATTAAAAGCAGGAAACTGAGACAGATAATATATTAAAATAAGTATGTATCATGATTAATTCTAATTCATCCCAGAACTGAATTAACACAAGAAAATAAACACTCAAATATGTCTACTGATGGGGGGGAAAGTCAATTATCTAAATAGACACAGAATACATACTAAACAAAGTCAAAAGCTTTTCACGTTAAAAACAACTACAAATCTAACATGAAATAGGTCAAATCCAATATGCTAATACACATTCATGAAAAAAACTGCAAATTTCACATGTAGAAGAGGAAAAAATTCACACTACCTCAGAATCAGCATAAACATACGTGTCCATTTCCACCACTCATATTAAAAATTGTACTAGCTAGATTAATCAGAAAAAAAGAATTAATAAAAGGAGAAAAACTTCCAGAAACAAATGAAAATTCCTTCTTCATCATCAATTGATGATTTCATATAAAAAGATGCCAAATAGGTGATAAATGCTATAGCTAGTAAATGTAAAAAAGTTGTAGGCTACATTTCAACACTCAAAAATAATTTGGTACTTAAATCCCTAGTGATTAACTGCTAATCTCCAACTCCCAAACTATTAACTCTTATATATTAAGATGCTGACCATCTTTCCAACACACCGATACCCTCCTAAAACACAAGAGGAGGAGCAGGTGATGCTGTTTGCTAGCGAATAGTGAGCTGGCCAGCCCGGCTGCAGGGCTAAAATGGGCACAAACAGGAATAGTGGATTTATATACGCACTTGGCAGGTAGCACACATATTTCAGAACAAGACTACTGGTCGACCTCCTTAGTGGTGATCCAAAAGGATACTACAAAAACGTGTGCATGGTACACACACATGCACATATGTACACACAAAAATCACGTAAGTAAAATAATAGAATTGAAAATAGACATTTTGTGAAACATTTTGAAACGATGATAAGATCTAAGAAACTAAAATGGAATCCAACTCAACTATTTAAAAGTTTGTGAGAACAGGAGGGAGAGCCTGGGGACCCCAGGGTTGGAGAGCGCCGACAGTGGGCCAGGGATCCAACTGGCATGCTGACACACAGTGCACAATGTGAGCATCTCCAACGTGTTTTCCTAATAGGATCTACCAGTCGACCACCTACGTAGTGTCTAGAAAAACAATTAAGTCCCCACTCAGTGGCTGGTATACCCACCTTGTCGGGCAGGGGGCAGCCTGGGAATCCAGATTAGGGGCCATCAGGGTGTGTGGAAGCTGCTCCAATCTCTCTCTTTCTCCTCCTTCCGCTCCTCTGTCCTCCCTCCTCTCTCCTCTAACCCAGCCCTTCTCTCTCCACCCCCATCTTACAGGGGAGATCAGATCAAATCATTCCAACATTGAAGGATTAAAAAGTGACATCACTATGAACACTTGGCCACCACAAGCCAGTTATCCCTGTGGTAACTTTTCCAGCAATTCCTGCTGAAAACCCAAAAGGTCAGAGGAATCTGGAGGTCCTGCTTTCACAGTCTATATTCCTGAAAATCAAGATCCAGCAAGCTTTAGCCCTTCTGCTCCAGGGGAGGTTTCTGTCCTCCCTCAGCTCACCTTAAGACACCTACATTACCTTTGCCAGGTGTACTGTCCCAGTCAAACAACCCACTTGACCCTGATAAGTCCATGGAGACTCTAGCTAAGGCTCAGAGGGAGCACTGTAAGAAATGCCAGTGCAGCAGCAGAGACTTACTCTTGTGTATGTGCACAAGGTGCTCCAGTAAGTCCCCTTGGACTTCAGCATCTCATTCAGGGCCATGGACATCATGCACTCGTTGATCGACAACTGTGGGCTCATCGCCTACCAGGCATCTCAACTGGCACATTCCAAACTGCTCCACCATCAAAGCCTGGGACATCCTGGCAACTGTGCGCCTGCTGTTGCCTTGCAGGCAGGCTGGCCAGCTCTCGCTGCACTCTGGTAAAGTAAATTGTCCTTCAGCCTCACAACGTTCATAACCCAAGGGCCCATTTCAGGGTCACTTCCATTTTCATCCCCAAAATAGAAGTCAAGTACTTTAGCATTACTTTTTTTTTGTTTCTTTGTTTCAGTTTGTTTTTTTGATTCTTCTGTGCATAGTTTAGTTAGATTGCTTTTATGATGGAGAACTTTCTTTTTTTCTTTAACACTTTTTGGGGCACTGAATCCACATATCCCACAAATTCCCACAATTCCATAGTTCAGCCATCTTAAGCACTGCAAAATCATTACCACAATCGATTTCATATTGTCTATTTTCCCACCATGATTAAATCGCCTTTAAAAAGGCTTATTAGTCACTTTCAGTTCTAGTGTTCAGTCCCCTCAATCCTTCATTCTTAGTCCCCAACTCCGCCAGCCACCCACCCTGACCCCACCCAGACATCCTTACAAACCATCGCATGTTATTTCATCTCCAGATATCCACTCCTTCTGTGCTTCACAAACTGAACCCAACAGAAGCAATAAAGAATACCAAGGAAAGGAAATGGGAATGGTTTAAAAAACCATAGTAATATATAGATAGAATTCTAAACAAGGGGTTAAGAAAAAAAAGGGCCGCGACCAATATTTTAAAGCCAGGGAAGACGTTTCTGTCACGAACTCAGCAAGAAATCTTGTGCCTAGAACAGACTCTGATCGGGTCCAGAGGGAGGTCAGCAGAACAAGACCCCGGGGCTCACCTTTGAGCTGAGGAGGTGCAAGGAGTCTCGGGGAGCAGGCATCGCTGTGTGGAAGGAAACAAGGGAGCGGGGTTAGGAAACTCACAAAGCAACAAATCTGGGAACCCGGACCCCCAAACCTCAGCCGTGATCCCCTTTCTCCAACAGGGACTCCCACCATGAACCCCACCCAATCCGAAAGCGGGGAAATAGGACTGGCCTTAGGGACACCCGCCCACCTCTCACCAAGAGAAGCGCTGGCAGGGTTCCTGGGGGAGAGAAAGGGCGCTTGCACCCTAGTCAGCTGGACTAAAATAGCCTCCGCCCACATACATGTCGGAGCCCAGAGCCTCCCACCTGGGAGCGCCGGCAACAGGGTGCTCAGGCTGTGGGCGCTTCTCTGGCACCCCAAGCAGAATACCGACAGTGGAATCCTTGCAGTGAGTTGCAGTTCAGAATAAGACACCGCCACTTCCGGCCCTGTCTGGGCGTGACCCGGGGTGGGAGGAGCTGGCGGGGTCAGAGAGGGGTAGGGGTCTGCCTTCACTTCCTCTCAAGGCAGCTCTTTCCCCGCCCATTTCTGCTGATATGCCAGCACAGGCGCCTGGTGAGGGGGTGGGCGGGGCCTGGCCGGCTTGGGGCGGGGCTCGGGGAGGAGCCAGAGAGGAGAGAGGCGGTCCACGCCAAAGGGCCCACACCTGTGGCTGAAACTCCAGCGGCAAAGACTCAGATAACAATGGCTGAGGCACCAGTAATTTGGCCCTTTGCAGAGGGAGTGCATGGGTGACATGGTTGAGATAGAACCATGTACGTTGGGTGTGGATGTGCATCCTCCTAACAAACTGGAAACACCCAACCCCCCAACTCTGCCAAAGTGTTAATGGGGCTGAAGCAAGAACTGAGGGTCCCTGCTTAACATATGAGTTCAAACAGTTACCGTACCATGGGCTCAGAAGATAAAGGGGGGCCTGGCCTCTATCACTTTCTGTTTATAAGGACAGGACTCCCTCATATGCAAATTATCTTTCAGGCACTACGGTACAATTTCACCCTTGGGGTGGGAAAACTATCAGTTCTCTTCAGACAGGGCTGTGGGTCTCTTGGGAAACAGAGCTGTGGTCTAAAGATGCTATTGCTGTGTGTTCTGCTGTGCCTGGTGACAGTTCCCCAAGGTGAGAGATTCAGATATCCGACCTGGGTCTATGGAGATAGTTATGATTTCAAGTGACTGACATGGAATATATATTTTTTTAATTTGCAGGCGTCCTGTCCCAGGTGCAGCTTCAGGAGTCGGGTCCAGGACTGGTGAAGCCCTCCCAGAAGCTGTCCCTCACCTGCATTGTCTCTGGTTTCTCCATAACAAGCAGTGGTTACTGTTGGAGCTGGATCCGCCAGACCTCGGGGAAGGGGCTGCAGTGGATGGGGTGCATAGATTATGGTGGTCCTTCCAAAGCCGACTCTCCATCACCAGAGACACATCGAAGAATCAGTTCTCCCAGCAGCTGAGCTCCGTGACCGCTGAGGACACGGCTACGTATTACTGTGCAAGGAGCACAGTGAGGGGAAGTCAGTGTGAGCCCAGACACAAACCTCCCCTGCAGGGAAGACACTGGGCAGCAGGGGGTGCAGAGAACCCAGCCTTAGACAGGCACAGGTGGATGACAGGGAGGATTTCCTGTTGGAATTAGGGCTTTCTCACTTAACTCTTAGCCTCCCCTGGCACGGGTTTTCATTTTGCCATCTTTTTATCTATTTTACATTGGGATGCAAAGTTCAATGTCAGTAGTTTGAAATCACCAGCTCCTCCAAGCGAGAAAGATGAGGCTGTTTGCTCCTCCAAAAGGTTAACAGTGTCTGACACCCTACGGAGCAGTTCTACTCTGTCCTAGAATCACTGTGATTCGGGATTCAACGGTGCCAATGGCTTATAGTTATCGAATTTCTGAATTTGCATCTTGTTTTGTTTATTTATGTCCATTAATTTGTTTTCTGTGTATTCTGCATTGTGTTTAATCATACTTCATATTATTATCAGGAATTGTTCTATTTTTAAAAATTGTTCTATTTTTTCCATCATCCTGGTCTCCACAAAACTTCATATATCGTATTCTCATTTTAATTATATCATCCTTTTCTGTGACATCTTTTATATTATTTTAAAAATCTTTATTAACATGTTAATGGTTTTCCTTTTAAATATATTTTTCCTGATTGTGCTTCAATTTACAAGGTTCTTTTATAAAAATAACCTTATTCTCCCTTCAAGTTGAATTACTCCCCTTCTTGTGTACTGCACACATATAACTGTTGATTTCTGTTAAACCAGTGTCGGAAGTCACTGACAAAAGCTCAGCTCACACACAGGCTCTGTGTGCAACAGTAGTTTGCTCACAGAGAAGAGACAGAGCCGGCTCACCATCAGAGTAGGCAGCAGTCCTCACAGCCAGTGGTTTCACTCTGTGGCCAGTGCAGGGAGGGAGGTTTGCAAGCATCCCTCCTTTGTGCTGCAGTTGAAGAACAGCAAACATAGAGAAATAAGGCTGTGCTGTGAGCTGAAATCTCCTTGAAGGCAGGGAGTAGGTGTTTTTTGTTGTTTCTTGCTGTATTCAATATCATGCATATGACAAGCAGTTTGCGTGTTCAGCATGAGCCACAGGGCGTGTTGCAGGACACCAGCTACTAAAGAGTGCTTTTGGATCCAGAATATCCTGAGAAAGGCAGTCAACTGACAAGATCCTCACATTGCAGTAGCCAGACTGACACATCCGAAGCACACCTAGGTCTGTTATGGATTCCGAGGAAGGGCTGCTGACTGCACTTGGACTGCCTGCTTCCTCAATTTAAATTCTTATTGGAGTTTATCTCATGTATTTTGTCATTGGGGGATAGCATTCTTGAATTTCAGCGATATGTTTTTCTTTTTGATGGTAGATGAAAGCCAGAATTGATTAACATAAAGAGACAGCAAGTAGAATAAGGGTTTCTGGGACTACAGTGGAGTGGTGGTGGTGGTGGAATAAAGGGAGATGGTGCCACTAGTTGAGAAAGGAAGATGATGTTTTCAAGCTAATTGGGGTAGCAGTTGTATAATACTGCTTGATGCACTTGAACTACGGATGGATATGACAACTGCATTTGCTCCCAATAAAACAGTTTTGGAGGAAAAGTGAGACAATAAATAAAATATTAAATAAAGAATATTTATTCCATTGCTAACACTTTTTATAAATTCAAATTTCTGGCTTATATCATAATCTCTTTTCTGATTGAATATTTTAGCTAGTCTTTTGAAATGTTGTACCAGCAACACTCTCCATCAGTTTCTAATTGTGAGTAAAAAATGAAAACTATGTCATATTCTAAGTTATTTTTATCATATATGTGCTACAAAATAATATTTTCAACATTCTTCTCATACATAATTCAATGGAGAGGTACATAGTTTATTGTGCCAACTTGGCCGATAAACACTTATGGGGTCAATTGAAGGGCCGAGGGATAAATGGCTTGGTGAGCCTCGCCTTTCTAGTTCTAGGGTCACTTGTTTTCTGATGGTCAGACAAGGGTGCAGCTGCCTTAGACAGTTCCCTGCTTCATCTGGCAAGGCTCACTTCCTGCAAGAACATCCCTTAAGAGAAGCTGCATGGACCTACCCCCATGAAGCCCTGAGTGCTAGAACAGCTGAGGGGTGACCCTGCCTGTGCTGAGATGCTTACACATTCTCTTACTTGGCTTTCTTCCTGCCATCGGCCTCATTGTGCATGTTTTGTGAGATGGAAGAAGACTTTGTGGATTGGTGTTGGGCATATGGGCTAATGTTGGAGTTGTGGGCTTGAGTACCACTGAGTTAGGATGTTTTCTTGATGTGCACTTAACCTTTATATAAAACTCTCTTATACATATGAGTTTCTGTGGATCATTTATCTAATGTACCCAGACTAACACAAATGGCATTAGATTATTATTGTGTTCAACAATTTCCAACAGCTGCAAAATTCCCTCCCAAACGCATCACAGAAACCCATAAAAAGAATTCTCACTTGACAATTTCTTCCTTAACATGGAATAAATAACTCTATAACTCTCTTGCTTGAATTACTTTGAATAGAAATCTGCTTTAAGTATGGTTCCTATTTCTGTGGACAGAATGAACCCTAACCTCTGTTTAATACTTTGATTGTCTTTCAGGCAAATGTCTTTCTTGATTGATATTTTATTGTGGCATATATCTCATAACAATATCTATATAAATATCTACATGAATCGATCTCACTTCATTCCACTGCAACCAATTCAGAGTGTTCGCAACTTGTATCATTCTCTATGGCCAAAGCTTTTCACGGTGAGTGAGAGTCAGTGTGAGTCCAGACAGAAAACCAGTCTCAGGGAGAAAGCAGACTTGCATGGATGCTAAGGACACACCAGCTCTGGACCAAGAGAAGATAGAAGTGAAGACAGGAGTCTGGGTAAGGACTGCAGTGCCTGGTCAGCTAGAACTGCTGTGCTGACCACTATGGTAGCTCTACTGCCCATGGCAGGAAACCTGCAAAGACAACTCCAGGTAATACTCCTGACCAAGAGTCTGAAAGCTCAGTACCAGAAAAGAATGTTGCTGAGGTACCCACAGATGTGGAAGACAGTGTAAGTCCAGGAAACACCTCTCGCTGTTAGCAGGCGCCTCTCAAAATACACTGAGCCCAATGCCCACCCTCGGTACTAACTCATGAGAGGATAAATGCACTTTTTCTTATTTCTGTGGTTTCTTTTAACCACACAATAACCATATTGTTAGGAAACCTTTTATTCCAACTCTAAATCTAGAAGATAGGGTTAAAGTATTTTTACTCCTTTCTAAATATTCTGAAATATCATAGGGCCAAGGAGCTTTATGGATGACATACTCTTGTTTCCCTATGTGTTCAGATGTATGGAAAGATTCAGGTAGGCCTGGTCTTGTTACCTAAATATCGTGAGGATAGAGATTGTCTTTAATTTCAATAGAACATCTGGGTATTTTGATGGAAATGACATAAAGCTACATTAAACATGAAATCTGCACAGATGTTTGTATGATTGCTAGAGTGAAGACCTCAGGGAGAAGACTGTATTCTCCCATGGCTGTCAGGGTAGCCAGCGCCTCACAAATCATCCCAGGTCTGGTAGGCACAATTGTACAGTGATAATAATTAAAGATTATAGTAAACTCATAGAGAAATACAGGCGATAGAAGAAAGAGTAAAATGATGGAATCAGACAAATTTCATGTTAGCATGCTCACCGCAGCCCCGCTTGGTGATTCCCATAGAGATGGGAGACCTGAGGGCAGGAGAGTGAGGGGAAGGCGAACAAGGGGAGAGGGGACACAGAAGCAAGGACCGCAGAGGAGAGCACCACGGGAGAGAGATTCTTTATTTCTAACCAAGATTTATATACCTTTGAGGGTGTGCAAGCCCCCTAATTTCAGGTAAAGACACACATCACAGGGAGGGGTCATACTATAGGTAATACAGTAATGAGAGGATGAAAATCTAGGGGTATACAGGCAATAGGAAGGGGAGGGATTGGGGTATACCTGTGCCAAGATGGACGGATCTCAGATTCAGGATGGCAGCCTAACTTTGGATGTCACTGAGCAGGTTTGACCACTTCTCTGGCTCTCCATGGAAACAATTACCTCCCACAATACGCTGGCAAATAGCCTCTAATGTTTGGCATATTTTTAGGGAAGACAAAGCTGGGGAAAAGTCTTTTTAGATTACACACTTGGACACCACCATTCTGCCCTTTCCAACTTTTTACATACAACCGCACCTCCCACATGCAAATACCTAATATGCATTCAGATGAAACCACAGCATACATGTACTTAAAGTCATATGCCTTCTCACCCTGGAGAGCATTCCTTTATCATGAATCTCAGCCACATGAACATGAATTGTGTATGGCTTTTCTTGTTTCTGGTGGCAACTCTGGGAGGTGAGTGCTTCAGAGATTCGTACAGGAAGTCTGAGATTACAGCATTTGAGCACACGACTCACTGTGTTTGTCTTTATACCCAGGTATCCTGGCCAAGGTGCAATTATGAGTCAGGTCTTGGACTGGTGAAGCCCTCACAGACCCTGTCTCTCACCTGTACTGTCTCTGGATTCTCTTTAACCAGCTATGGTGTGTACTGGATCTGCCAGGCCCCAGGAAAAGGACTGGAGTGAGTTGGTGATATACGGGGTGATGGGAGCACAGACTATAATCCAGCTCTCCAGGCCCAAGTCAGCATCACCTGGGCCACCTCCAAGAGCCAAGTTTATTTAAAACTGAGCTCTGTGAATCCTGAGGACACAGCCGTGTATTACTGTGCTAGAGACACAGTGATGGGAAGTCAGTGTGAGCCCAGACACAAACCTTAGTACATCAGGTCATGGTTTAAGCAGATGCAAGAGACTTAGGTCAGTGATGCTTTCCTCTCAGAAGCTGTGGTTCCCTCGCCTTGTCAGCACCTCTCTAGGGACCATTGTGCAGAGTGTGATTCTAGGGAATCTCCAGGCATCTGACCATACTTCTTTTTATAGGGATGGCCTTTATTTACCATCTACCCAAAGGCAGACTTCACAACAATATGTACTCAGTTCTCAGTTTACAATTCAGGATACTAACTAGTGCCATTTGTTGTCAAGTTAAAAATATTAAAAGAAAACCAAACCCACTGCCATTATTTCAATGCCAATTTATAGTGAGTTTCTGATTTTTACTGATGTAGAATCCCCTGTCTTTCTTCCATGGAGTGGCTAGTAGTTGCAAACTGGTGAATGCAAATCTTAGCACAATGCATAACCACTATGCCACCAAAACTCCTTATAAAAATATTAATGCAGTATAAAATTCTTATGTGAGCCTCAAATTTTCTCCAATCCATCAGCTGCATATCCAATATTTTCATTCCAGTGAATACTCACAAATATATGTTTATGTAATAATTTTAACTTACAATAACCTGCATACTATTTTGTTAGGGATCTTTAAGTTGGCTTAAGTTCACAGTGATCACATGAACAACAGTGAGGTGGTCAGTTTATTGTGCAATGTAGCGGATAAACACGTGGTGTTAATTGAAGGGCAGAGTGCTAAATGGCTCGGTGAGCCTCATCTTTCTAGTTCTCGGGTCTCTTGTTTTCTGATGGTTGGACCAAGGTGCAGCTGCCTTAGCCAGTTCCCTGCTTCAGCTGGCAAGGGTTACTTCCTGCAAGACATCCCTGAGAAGAAGCCACATGAACCCACCCCAATGCACCCTAGATACTGGAGCAGCCATGTTGAGACCTCTGCCAGAGCTGAGATGCTTACACATTAATTGACTCAGCTTTCCTCCTACAGTCGGTGTCAATACATGTATTTTTGAGATGGAAATGGACTTTGTGGATTGGTGTTGAACGTATGGGCTAATGTTGGACTTGTGGGCCTGGGCAGCACTGGTTGGGGATGTTTTCTTGATGTGCACTTACCTTTATATAAAACTCTCTTATACATATGAGTTTCTTTGGATTTGTTTCTCTAAAGTACCCAGACTAATACAAACAGGATGAAATACTGCCCGAAAGTGCACCATCCTTACAATCATCCCTCTCTTTGGACTCATCATTGCAGCCTTAGGACAATCAGTCCCATTGAAAGTCTCTCACATTTTCATTGACATTCTACTTTACCAAGTACAAGATCATTCTCTGGGTTCTGGTTCTCCTTAATGTCATGCCCAAATAAGTGAGATACAATCTTATTTGAATGATTACAAGAATTAAACAAGATGTGTTTACTCCAAGACAGACCTGCTTGTCCTTTAGGCAGCCCATGACAGATTTAATATTATTCTCTAACACCATGTGCTATTCTGGGTATACTAGAGAAACAAATCCAGGGAGAAACTCACCTGTGTGTAAGAAAGAGCTTTATATCAAAGAGTATTTGTATATTAAGAAAACATCCCAGCTCAGATCAAGTCCATAAGTCCAATATTAGCCCCTATGTCTGATATCAGTCTATAAATTCTTCTTCAGATTCATGAAACACATGCAATGATGTAGATCACAGGCCGGTGGGTGGAAAGTCTTGTGGTTCTTATGGTGATGGAAGCATCTCAGCACTGTCATGGGTCTGCACATGGCCCCTCCAGTTCCAGGGCTCTAGCTGCATCAGTGTAGCTCCATGTGGCTTTGTAAACAGGAATGTCTCAACAAGAAGAGATGCTATCTGGGTCTGGCTTCCAGGGAGATATTCATCTCCTTTGCACCTACAAATGAAGTCATCAAGCTGAGATCTCATTGACAGGCTAGACTCCATCCCTTCCCAAGTTGACAAGAGATGATGAAACTGCCACAACATAACCCAAATGCATCAATTCCTTGATATGTCTTATGGGGTATTTGGCCATTACAGGAGTCACTCTTAGTTTTCACAATTCTGGGAGGTGTTTCTGGCACTGAAGACGGTGCCCAGGGTTACTACTAAAATCACACAATGCATTGGACAGAATCCCATATTAAACACTCAAGGAACAAATAATAGTAATAGTATTGACCTAGAAGAACTCTACATAATGTCTTAAGACCAGTCAACATACACATAAATATTCACCTGTAGGAAGTAAAAGTAGATACATGTAAATTATATGTAGTAGAACCTGGACCACAAAACTATGTGGGCATGATTAAATGCTCAACTTCTAGCCAAAAGGTTGGCAGTTCAAAACCACATGGTGACTCAGTTGGTTAAAGACCTGATAAGGTTATCCCATCATTATTACAGAAAAGAAAATCCTTTCAGAGAGTTCTGTTTCATGTAGGGTCACTAAGAGTCTTTATGTTCCTGCACCCAAACAACCTTGGATGCTTAATGTTCTATAAATACGAAGACAAGACTTTTGCAACCAATATTTAACCAAGGCAAAATGAAATTCCACATAAGAACAATTATAAAGAGTGTAGTCTGTTACATATTTCCTTTTGCTAAGGAAAATAAAACATATATCCTTTCCCCAGCACTGTCATTCAACTTTGGAAGAATATTGTGTCTTTTCATTTAATTTTGATGATGTTAAGTGCCACAGAATCAATTTCAAATCTCAGTGATTCAACACAAAAGAGAACTGAATAATGCCTAGTTCAGCACCATTATCACAATAAATATGTTTGAGCCCATTGTTACAGCCACTGTGTCAGTCCATCACCTTCTTCTTTACTGATCCCCTTTATCATTGATGATGTCTTTCTCAATGGACTGGTGTCATGATAACATGTTCAAGTACATGAAACTAAGTCTCACCATCCTTCATTCTAAGGAACTCCCAGGCTATGTTTCCCTCACAAGAGATCTGCTTGTTATATTGATAGCCCAGTCCATGGTACTTTCAACATTCTTTTCCAAAAGGTAAGTGAATGGCCATAAATTTGGTTATGGACCCCCTTATTCATAGTCCAGGGCTCATATTCATATAATAATATTGAAAGTATCACCACTTGGCTTCTCAAAGTGACATTTAAAAAGCCCTTAATATGGGCTTCTTAGTACAAAGATATACAGAGATGTGGTGATGTAATGGGATAAGTATTGGGTTGCTCACCACAAACCAGCCAACCATTCCTCCTAAGTAAGATGAGGTTGTCTTTTCCTGTTATTATTTACAGTCAGAGAATTTCTATGAGCAGCTTTAATCAATCTTATAAGGTTCCCATGAATCAGGACAGGTGCACTCGCAGTGGGTTTAGTTTTTGAGGAAGAGATCATTCATTTCCTAGCTCAGTTGCGTGGTTTACTGATTTTCCCTCAGTGCAGAAGAATGTCTGGCGTGTTCATAGCTCTCAGAACTCAAATGAATAAATTAATGCACACACTAGTGGATGCATTTTTTCAAATCAAACAATACAAGGTACACTGGAACTCGGATAATTTTATGATTGCAAATATTAGGATCTGGGAGGGTATAAATTCAGTGTATGCCTGTGGGCCACCCCACTCTCATTGCTTACATATCACTGCCATACAACGTGCTTCAAGAACCAGCTCTGGAGAAGCTTCCATGTGGAGCTGTGAGCCCTGTCAATTAGCACACTCTTAATAGTCATCCTCTGACCCCCTGATAACAGCCAGTAACACTCATAAGCAAAAGCCTGGTGTGGTTTATTATTTAAATGATATGAACACCCACCCCACCCTCAAGATTCCCCTCTGGAGCCAGCAGAATTCCAGAGCCTGCTGTACCAGGGAGACTCTGATACAGAAAGGTCTGCTTGCATTCTTTTTCTCATTTTGATGGTACTGTGTCTCCCATCGTGTCAGTGGCAGGGAGATACAGTAGGTCACAGCAGTTTTAATGACAGGTGGGATATTTAATACTTGTTTTGTAAGTCTCCTTGTGTCCCGTCCAAAGTGAAGCTGCAGGAGTCAGACCATGAGGTGGTGAGGGCATCACAGACCCTCACGCACACTTGCACCATCACTGGGGACTCAGGCTCCAGAACCAGCGCTATTTGGGAGCAGATCAGGCAGCCCTGGGAGAGGCCCTGGGTGGATAGGAAGGAGCTCCTACAGGTAAGAGTGGTTTAGCGAATACACACCATCCTTCAGAGATCATCTATTCATCAACCCAGACACATCCAAGAACCAGTTCTCCCTGCACCTGAGCACTGTGGCCGTGGAGGACCCGGCTGCGTATGACTGTGCAAGAAGACACAGTGAGGGAAAGTTAATGTGAGTTCCCATATAAACCACCCTGCAGCACAGGGTTGGGGTTGAACTGAAGGGAATTCAGGGTAATGGGTGTGCTCAGGCCCGAAAAGCACAGGCCCAGGATCCAGGAGTAGGTGCAAGTGAGAGCACAAATAGGATGGTCTGCTGTGGTTTTTAGTTTATTTTGTTCAAACAAAATTTGGATTTTAGCAACAGATTTAGTAGGAATTCCAGTAGGAACCATTCTATTTTCTCTTAATGTAAAAGAAAACGAAGATGAAGCAGAAGTAGTAGAATTAGTAGAACAACAACGAGAAAGGGATTGCTGTAAAGCTTTAGAAAGGAAATAGTAGCATAAGGTAAAAAGTTGTGGAAAGGGAAAACAAATATATTCCATGAAATAAGTGCTAAAAAGTGGTCAGGTGGAAAGCTGGAAAAACCAGGGGTAGAGAGTAGGGTTAGCCTCATTGGAGTTCACAATGACTGCTCTTCACTATAGTTTGCTGGGTCATTCAAGCCTGTGTCCTCAGGTTTCAATCCATTAATTTGCAAGGGGAAACTGTTTTCAAATCTCTCTTGAGTGGTTCATCTGCCTTTCCTTTATGAAGCATATTATGATTTGTGACCATTGGACTTATGTAGAAATAAATTCTTTTCAGCCTCTTCCCTAAAAACTGGTTGATTTATATTTAGAAAAATCAAATCAAGTGAGTCCATTCTGGGAGCTGTTTCCAGAGGAGAGTACCTTAGGAATTCAGACATGAGAGTGGGGAGATGCTCCTCTTGAACACATGGCTAACTGTGATTGTCCTTGTTACCTTGGGTCTATCTCCGGTGCAACGCTAGAGGCTGGACCCCAAACATACAATTCACATCTGTCCAGTCACTTAAGACTGATATAAACCCTATAGAGCACTGGTTCTCAACTTGGAGGGTCGATACCCCTTTGGAGGTCGAACTACTCAAGGTAATTAGTTTATTGTGCCTACCTGGCCGATAAACACATGTGGGATTGTTTGAAGGGCCGAGGGATAAATGACTCGGTGAGCCTTGCCTTTCTAGTTCCCAGGTCTCTTGCGTTGTGATGGTCGGACCAGGGTGCAGCGGCCTTGGCCAGTTCTCTGCTTAAGCTGACAAGGTTCACTTCCTGCAAGACATCCCCAAGGAGAAGTCGCATGGACCTACCCCAATACAGCCCTGGAGCAGCCGTGGCAGACCCCTTCCAGCACTGAGATGTTTACATGTTCTCTGATTTGGCTTTCCTCCAGTCATTGTGTGTATTTTGTGAGGTGGAGGAGGACTTAATGGATTGGTGTCAGACATAAGGGTTAATCTTGGACTTGTGGGCTTGGGTACCACTGGGTTGGTATATTTTCTCGATGTGTACTTAACCTTTATATAAAACTCTCTCTGATACACGAGTTTCTTTGGATTTGTTTCTCTAAAATACCCAGACAAACACCGTTTTGCAGGGATCGCCTAAGACCATCAGAAAACACATATTTCTGATGGTCTTAGGAACCAAGACACCAATCCTCTATCTGTCTCCAGGCAGATCCTCCCACATGCAAAAAACACCCACATATGAGAAACTGGCGTAATGATATCATAACTCCAACCCAATCACATACACCCCGTACAAATGCAAGTGTGTGTGACAGGGTTAGTGCCATAATGTGCTTTTGCTTACCAGTAACACATGTGTAGAGAGCAGCTACTTTGTAGAGAGCAGCTGCTGTGTTGAAAGTATCTAGTCTGTTAAAAGCAGCTACTGGGTTGGAAGCAGCAATACTGGAAGTAAAACAACACTTCATGAATTATAATTACAGGGTAAATGTAAAATCATGTACTGTGAAATCAACTACTGCAAAAATATGTAAACATCTGAACCATGGGAACTTAATTTGGACGCTGAATTGGAAACTCACAAGGGCAGTTCTACCCTGTCCTATAAGCATCCCTCTGAGTCCATATTGACTCGATCGCAGTGATTGATTTTTTGTTTGCTTGTTTTATTTTTTTGACAATTCATGATTTATCCATGGGGGCAGAAAACCTCACATGAAAGCAGGTGTAGTAGTTACATAATTTCATATTCACCTGATAAATTAGTCTAGGGGTGAAGGTTAGCCTGTCATTCATGTCACAGCTCCATGATGCTTCCTGGTGGGCTTGACCTTCTCATGAGAATTCTGGGAACTTCCACTCTTTCTCCCTGGAAGTTGGCCAACTTCTTTCTCTCTGATTCACCTTCACACTGTTCAGAGAGCCAAAAGAGCCACATAGAGACCTGAGCCAGCACGAAGAAAGTCTACCGCCATTGGATACACAAGAATTTTCAGCCACCGACCTGTGATCCTTCTGCATTCAGCATCATTGCATGTGGTGCATGAGTCTGAAGAGGAATATATGGACTAGTATTGGAGTAATGGGCTAATATCAGACTTATGGACTTGGTCTGGACTGGGCTGAGATGTTTTCTTGATATCCAATTACACTTTGATATAAAGCTCTTTCGTATACATTATGAGTGTCCCTGGATTTGTTTCTCTAGCCTACCCAGTCGAACAGGGCAGGTATTTCAAGAGAAGTCCCCTTTTCTTTGCAAAATCTAGTCTCTGTTTCCCAAGATTTAAGGATATGGTGAGTCCATCAGAACTGGCAACATAAATCAGTTTAATTCAGTAAATATTTGCTGATAAGTGACTTTTTTTTTGATTCCTTATAAAGTTAGGCGACAGTTTTCCATCGTCTGTGGAATGATCTCACCAAATTGGGAAATGTAACAATATTGAAATTCTTGTATCTCCATTTTCAGCCAGCAACTTTGGAATCTGACTAGAACTTTCATAATGAAATTATCTAGTATAACAGCCATAAAAGAAGCATAGTCTTTATGGATGCAAATTAATAGGGACATGCTTCACTTTGATCTGTCCCATAAGCACTTGTTGTGAGAGACCCAACAGACAAGAGTTACTTGGAGGAATTAAATTTAAATTCCAGACCTCGCAATTTGGAAGAGTCTCTACAAATATTCTGCCCATGCACTTGAAACTATTGGATTGATAGAACCTCTGGTGAGTGATAAATTAAATTAGCAGAGTGGGGAAATCATGATATGCATAATTGAATCAAACTGTCATGTTTAACTGCCCCAATAGCATTCAAGCAAAATAAAACAAGATAAAAGTACAAACTCCAACTCTAAGGACAGTCAAGTTTAACAACTCCCCTCCCCCTTCTCCCATCACGTTTTAGTGCTCCCGCTTGTTTTATATTTAAATTTTGTTACTCTGACATAAAATTTACCTAGAGCATTTGATGCCAGCTACTTCTTTTTTCCTAAAGGCAGTCTTCATACATGACAATGCTTTGGGGAGCAGAATGGCCCTTCACCTCAAAGGTCATTAGTTTCGGTACTTGCGTCAGCACCATTAACACCGTGGCAGGGTTGAATGGCTGGATGGTTCATGCTAGTGAGGAGGATGCCCCATCTGGGGAATCTGATCACAAGCTTACACAGTCCACGTACGTTGTACATCGTTTTATGTCTCCCATGCACACTCTCGGTGCTGGGAGAAAGTACCGTTTCTGCCCGCAGGTGACTTGGCCATCATTATCAAAGTCTGAGGGCCCATAGTTGCGGGAGGACTATCACTGGCTCCTCCCCGCGCCGCCCCAGGCCCCGCCTCTGGCCCCGCCCCCAGCCTAAACAGCACCCTGGTTCTTCCCTTCCCCAGACACCTGGGTGTGTGCATCCAAGCCAATGGTCCGGTCCAGAACCGCCTCAAAGGTGAAGTGAAGGCAGAGACCAACCCCGCCGGCTCCTCCTAACCCGGGTGCTCAGAGATGGGGTGGAAGTGGCGATGTCCCAGCCGGAAGTGTGGCTTATTGGGCGCGTCCTAGCGACCTACTTACTGTGCGCTGCATGTGGTGCGAGAGAACCTCCTGGTACCTTAGCTCTGCGTAGTAGCCAGCGCTCCCAGGTGAGGGGCGCTCTTTCCCAAGGATGTGCGTGTGGGCAGCAGCCAGTTTGGGGTACCCTGGTGCACACAGAAGTCCTGCTGGGGTGTAAGCGACCTACGCTCCTCTCGTGGTGAGAGGTGAGCTGGTGTCCCATCCCCCAACTTTTGGATTGGTTGGGGTTCTTGGTGGAAATCCCTGTTGGAGAAAGGTAATCCCAGGCTGGGGGTCTTGTCTTCGAGGTTCCCAGGTTCGTTGCCTTGTGGGTTTCTGCTCACCCCCCTTTTCATTGTTTCCATACATCGATACCTTCTCCCAGAGACTCCTTGCACCTCATCAGCTCAACGGTGAGCCCTGGGGTCTGTTGTTTCTCTCACTACGAAGAAGAGCACGCGTCTCCAGAAGCTAGTGGCTGCAGCTGGTGCGCAAAACATTAGGGCTTCCTCCGGAGGTTTGCTAAGACTTGTCACCTGTGCGGTACCTTCTTCTGAAGCAGGGCCGGGGGAGAACCCAAGGTCCAGTTCTAGAAACTCCCTGGCTCTTAGTGCCAGCTGTTGTGTGGCCGCAGGGAGTTTCAGCCTTGTGGGTGTAGAAGTGGTATTCCAGTGCAGCCACCATGCACTGAAACTGATTGGCATTCCCAGGTTGCTGGGCTAAGCCCTTCCAGGACTGGGGCCTCAAGGAGATGGCCCAGTTCGGTGGCTCTTAGTGAACACCTTGGCAGCTGGCAGGAGAAGAGACAGGCCCCGCCCAAGAAAGATTGGGTTCAGTGACCTGGAACTCAGTCAAAGGGAGACCCAGTATTTTGGGGAAAAGCTTATAGGTCTCTAGAAGGGCCAGAAAGAACCCTTCTAGGGTTCGTTGGAAGCCTTTACTAAGGAAAGCATAGGTTTCTTATGTTTACAAAGCTTCCTCCATCTATCTTGCCACCCAGCTGTGTTGTCAGTCTGTGGAAGCTGGCAGCCAGTCCATTGGAGTTATCCAGACGACCCACAAAGATGTGGGGGAACCCTCCTATCAAAAAGAGTACAGATATCCCAAAGACTTACACACTCAAATTGAGCCTGGATTGGATTGGGCTCCTTCTACCCTCCTGCTGCTCTGGCCTCTTTTGCTCTCACCTCTTCTCTCTACCTGTAAGGCTGGCTCTCCCTCCCACTTAGATTCTTTCTGCAGGTTCTGCAGCAGACATTAGAGCTGTTTAACCCCTTCCTCACCAATTCTACTGTAGTTCGTTCATGTTCTCTTATGTAATAGTGGGTCTCATGGATTTTACACATTTTAATTTAGCTAATCCTCTGGCTTTAGACGAAGGGCCAGCTCTAACCTTTCTTACCTAACTATTCTAAACCCCTATGATTTCCTGTTCCCTACAAACCACACCTCCCTCAATAAATCTATAAATTAAAGGTCTCACTCTGTCTCTTATCTCTGTAAAACCTGAGATATGGTGGCCTGCACGGGGGAGGTGGGGGGCTGTCGAGGCTAGGACTGGAGTGGCACTTTCCTTTCCCTAGCCTCTAAAGTTCCCAGCAGCCTTCCTGGACCCCCTTCAAGCCAGTGAGCCTAACAGAGGGATCTCCACATCTTCAGCTAAAGACCCTCTGACAACACATTGGTGAGTGTTAAATCCAAAGCTCCCTACTTCAAGGTCATCTACTCATTTTCTCTTGGCCTTTCTGAAAATGTCCACGTACCAGAAAGCTTTGCTCAGTCAGATTGTCTTCCCAGCCCCGGGGGCTTAGGTGGTAATTACCCAGTGTAAGGACGCTCTCCTGTTTTACTACCTCATATAACAGAGCTCACATTTTCACTCAGCATTTTAAAATGGGTTGTAAGAATGCTCAGTGTGTTAGTCCAGGTAGGCTAGAGAAATTCATAGAAAGTCGTGTGTATAAGAGGTTTATATAAAGAGAAATTGTACATTAACAAAGCATTCCCACCCAGTCCAGTTCAAGCCCATAAGTCTGATATTAGCCCATATGTCCGATACCAATCCATGAAGTCCCCTTCAGACTTAAGAAACACATGCAATGATGCTGAATGCAGGATAATCACAGGCCAGTGGGTAGAAAGTCTGGATTCAGTGGTGGTGTAAGCATCTCAGCATTGGCAGGGGTCTCCATGTGGCTTCTCTAGTTCCCAGGGCATGGGGTCTATCAGCATAGTATCATGTGTCTGGTCAGTAGAGCGTCTCTAAGAGAGAGAGAGAGAGAGAGAGAGAGAGAGAGAGAGAGAGAGAGAGAGAGAGAGAGAGAGAGAGAGAGACTGTCTCCCGCCTCCAAGAAGGAAATAAGGAAATTCCGGAATTCCAAAATTGTCAGGAGAAGGCCGTACCCACACAGGGGCCATTGGTTATATTTTGATTGGCAGGCTGGACTCCACCCCTTCAGTCTTAATCATCAAATTGTCAAATGTTTATATAACTACCACACTAAGCAATGGCATAAAATACTTCTAGTTTGTGTACTGGCAAACTTCAATTCACTCGGTCTTAAATCAGTTATTCATAGGGGAAAATTGATTTTCTTATGTAATAATGCATGACTGCAGTACAAATTGGACAACAATTCAAGATGGTCACCAGGTGGTATACTTGATTTTAAATTTTTTCAAGATCTCAATAATTTCTTTTTAATCTACAAAATATATTCTGATATTCCGTATATCCAAGTTTTCTCCTTTGTAATCAACCTCATTTATTTCAGAATTGTTCCACTATGCAAGTCCTACTGGTTCAGGAGAATGTTCCTCTCTCTGACTAAGAATCAGTCTGTGATCCTTCTGTTCATGATATGCCGCCAATTTCAGTGCCTATTGTCTCTGACCAAACTGCAGCTGTGCCTTCTTTCTCCCCTCCCCTTTACAACCTCCTTCAGGTTTCTCCAACCCACAGGATGCTGCTACATTCTCCCAGTTGCCAGACTGTAACCCTATATCTCTTGCTATAGTGTCTCATTCTTCTTCAGCCTTCCTCCTCACCACCTCCTCCCACTCCTGCCTTGTTTCAACACCCTCCCACCACCTCTGAGCCCACACTCTGTAATCCAGTATCCCCTACCCTGTTACCTCATACACTTTCTACCCAAACTCCTCCCTTGTCCACACCATGATTGTCCAGTCCTCCCACCTCTCTGTCACCAGTTCCCCTCCCACCCTTGCCATGTTATAAGACATCTGACACCTGTCCCCTACTGCCAGCACCATCTCCACCTCTCATTCTTTTATGTCCAGCCCTCTCCAGCACAAAGACAGCTCCTTCAAATCCAAAGCATCCATGCTCAATCCTATCCCCCCTCAGTACCCTCTGTGATGTTGCAGGAGCAGAGAGGCTAGTAAAAATCAGATCCCTTTTTTGTTAAATTATTTTTCAGGCTTAGGAAAACATCTTAGATGCTATACATTGGACCCAGACACTTACATTAAAGAATTTAAATATCGGCTTTGCAGATGCTGCTGCTTGAATTTTTAGGGTTTCTGGTCCAGCCATGGTCACCCCTACTGTGTTTTTCGACATAGCTGTCAATGGTGAGCCCCTCGGCTGCATCTCTTTCAAGCTGTTTGCAGACAAGTTTCAAAGACAGCAGAAAACTTCCGCACTCTGAGTACTGAGGGGAAAGGCTTTGGTTATAAAGGCTCCTTCTTTCACAGGCGCATTCCAGAGTTCATTTGCCAGGGTGGTGATTTCACATGCCATAATGGCACTGGTGCAAGTCCATCTATAGAGAGAAATTTGAAGATGAGAACTTCATCCTAAAGCACACAAGTCCTGGCACCCTGTCTATGCAAATACTGGGCCCACTACGAACGGTTCCCAGTCAGTTATCTGTCCCGCAAAGACTGAGTGGTTGGATGGCAAGCACGTGGTCTTCGGTCTGGTGAAAGAAGGCATGAATATTGTGGAAGCCATGGAGCGTTTTGGTTCCACGAATGGCAAAACCAGCAAGAAGATCACCATTGCTGACTGTGGACAACTCTAATTAAATTTGATCTGAATTTTCATGTTTTATCTTAAGCACCAGACCATTCCTTTTGTAGCTTGAGAAATCACCCTTCTGTTCCCAATGTGCTTGCAGTATCGTTTAATCTTGTGCTCTCCCTCCAGTTACTCAGGTTTCCTACTTTCCTTATTTCTCCTGTGTCCAGCTGGAAAGCAGATTTAAGTTCATGATTATGAAATAAAAGATAAACAATAAAATAATTTAAATATCTCACTCAGTCATATGATCTTACCTGTCATGACATCCATATGATTTTAACAACTACCTTGACCCCTGAAGATCGGGAGAGAATCTGGATAGCTGCACAAAGAGAGCTGATGAAGGGTATGCCCAGACTGGGTTAAGCCCGTGGACTTCAAGGCAGTTCCCAAGCACAACCCTAATTAGAATTATCAGATGATCATGAGCACCCAATTCTTCAAAATGATATGATTTTCATCTCATTGAGGGCTTGCCAAAAGCCTCAAATAAAGCAGCCAATTATGACAAAATTAGGGAAATCGTTTAGGAACCAAATGAAAATTCTGCCAAATTTCTGTCACATCATCTTCCAGAAGGTTTAAATATATCAAAGTAGACCCTACTAAACCAAAAGGGATCATTGTACGTCACTCAAATTTCATCTCACAATCAGCTCCAGACATTAAAAGAAACCTTAAAAAGTTAGACTGTGGACCCCAGACTTCACACCAAGATCGCAGTGCAGCATTCAAAGTTTTCAACAGTAGCGAGGATCAGGAAAAGTTATGTAAGCTATCAAGACTTAAGGTTAAATTTCAAATGTTAGCAAGTGCCCTCCAGGACCGAGTGGGTGTATCTAAACTAGTTATTGGGCCGCCCACGAGTGAACCATGAGCACCCTGCTTCAGATGCTCCCACTCGGGGCCATGGGCAAATGTATGTCCTAATTTGTTACCTCCAAGAAAGTAATGTCCATAGTATGAACAGAAAGGTTGCTGGGGAAATGACTGCCCCACTCAACACAAAGTGTGTGGTACAGTTTATTCCACTACACCTCCGGAGCAACCTGCTCAAGATGCCTCAGTAGAAGAGCTGCTTGGCTTGGCCTTGGAGGATTGATGGTACCCAGGGTATAAGGCCCCACTGAAGATCACCCACCTCAAGTCCAGGTAACTACAATTGCCTGAAGTAAGCCCATTTCTTTCCTTTTAGAACCTGCATCTGAGATACGACTTTCTCGTTGTTTCTTTCCTCCTGCAAAGGTCGAGAAGCTGTGCCTGCCCTTTCCTTTTTCCCTTGTTGAAAAATATTTTCAGCTACAAATGTCTATGTTCCTCTTGAAATGGAAGACTTCATACACAAACAAACTGAAGAGTAACTTCTGGACATAATTTCAGATTTGTTCTTATCTGTGTCAGATATAGATTTTTATGAATGTACACCTAGCCTTTCAGTGATTTTATTCTCTTGAGTTTCAGGAGAGGTAAGTTTGGTTGCATTTTGTCAGTGATTACTCTCCTGCTACCCTAGCCACCATCAAGCGATTAGAAGGAAATCAATTTTGTTTGTTACTTACCTCTTTTTTTTTTACATTTTATTAGGGGCTCATACAACTCTTATCACAGTACATACATATACAAACATCAATTGTATAAAGCACATCCGTACCTTCTTTGCCCTAATCATTTTCAAAGCATTTGCTCTCCACTTAAGCCCTTTGCAACGGGTTCTCTTTTTTCCCCTCCCTCCCTGCTCCCCCCTCCCTCATGAGCCCTTGATAATTTATAGATTGTTATTTTGTCATATCTTGTCCTATCTGGAGTATCCCTACCCCCCCTTCTCTGCCATCCAGCTCCCAGGGAGGAGGTCACATGTGGATCATTATAATCAGTTCCCCCTTTCCAACCCACTCACCCTCTACTCTCCTAGTATCACCTCTCACACCCCTGGTCCTGAAGGTATCATCCACCCTGGATTCCCTGTGCCTCCAGCTCCCATATGCACCAGTGTACAACCTCTGCCCAATCCAGTCCTGCAAGGTAGAATTCGGATCATGGTAGTTGGGGGAGTAAGCATGCTGGATCTGGGGAAAGCTGTGTTCTTCATCAGTACTACATCACACCCTGACTGACCCATCTCCTCTCCTAAACCCCTCTGTGAGGGGATCTCCAGTGGCCGGTAAATGGGCCTTGGGTCTCCACTCTGCACTTCCCCCTTCATTCACTATGGTATGTATATATATACACACACACATATATATACACATTTTTTTTTTGCATGATGCCTTATACCTGGTCCCTTTGGCATCTCGTGATCGCCCAGGCTGGTGTGCTTCTTCCATGTGGGCTTTGTTGCTTCTGAGCTAGATGACCGCTTGTTCACCTTCAAGCCTTTAAGACCCCAGATACTATCTCTTTCGATAGCCAGGCAACATCAGCTTTCTTCGCCACATTTGTTATCTACATCTTAAGATATGTTCTGCAATAAAACAAGTATTGTCATAAGTCTGTGCTTCTGGGAGATCCTATTGACTTTGACACAAGAGGCTTTAAACTATTAAATATTTTAGAAAAATCTTTATGCAGTTCCAATGTCATCTAAGACATCTTCTCTAGCAAAGTTAAGACTTTGGTGTGTTTCTGTCCTAATGGGAACGCTCTCACTAAAAATATGATATTTATTGTTAATATTACAATTGTGTTGAAGAAAAGTTTACTGTAAGGCCATGTCTGTTCCTGTGATTTCTTGTAATATTAATGTGAATGCTTTTTTCTCTTCTCTTTTATTTCAACCCAAATAGTAACTTTCATTATAAAACCAGAAATGAGAAATAACCTAAATGTCTAAAAAGAGATAAATTGTAGTATATGCGTGTTCCTTCTCTAAGATGTTAAGCATTAAAATCAATTCATGCTGACTAGATATAAACTTATGGGTCTATTGCCACATAAATGAAATAAATTGAGTGAAATATGTTAAGCAAATGAGCATACATACTGTCTTAAATCAGCTATATATAAATCGCTTATTGTGTATGAAACAATATGAACAGGACTGTATTCTGTGTATCGCAATCACATAATAAGGAACCATTTCCAAGTAATAATCCCAATGAATCCTTCTGGGAGACTCATTTACGTTTAAGGTGGAACAGTGAGCATTTTGAAAATATTCAGCCATAGTTGCCACTGTATATTAGGAAGATATGCAAATACCGCCCCCCCCCCTTCTGCTAATAAAATCCACACCATTCCCAACCATACAGCTCTGGGAAAAGATCATCAGTACCAGAGTCCCCAGGTAAGCCCATTCAGTAGTTTGTATGAACACAGACTTGTCTCACTCAGGTATTTTAACAAGTCATTTTATTGAGAGCTAGTGTGTGGAGCAGGAGAATGGAAATATGTCATGGTTTTCATGACCAGCATATTCAGTGTTTGCAAGTGTCAACACTAATGTGCAACCGGCTGGGTCTGAAGGAGACTTGAGGGAGCTTAAGATGTCTTTGAGATTCTTTTGTGCAATCTCTGGATTCACTTTCAGTAGCACTGCTGTGACCTGTATCAGTCATGCTCCAGGCCTACAGTGGGTTTCACATATTAGTACTGTTGCTATCGCATATTATGTAGATTCCATGAAGGCTGGTGTACCATCTCTAGAAACATTGCCAAGAACACACTGTATCAGCGAATGGACAGTCTAAAAGTCAATCACAATTCCATGTATTACGGTGGGTAAGACACACGGAGGGAAGTCAGTGTGAGTACAGATACGAACCGCCCATGCAGGGAGGGAGCTGTGTATTGTAGGGTGCTGTAAGGGCCTGAAAAGAAGGAAGCATTCTGACTCTGGAGCATTTGGAGAGGGAGTTTCAAGTCAGGTTTCTTACTTTGATCCAGGGTTCTTCATCTCATAGTTTCCCACTTGGAATCTATATTGTTTATGATTCAGTGCCTACCCTTAATATTTGTGGATTCAAAGTTGTAAGAAGAGAAAACATTCTGTTGGAGAGGAAAACAAACAAATGAGCTTGTTCTACAGGGAGTGTATATTACTCTGTCAGGGGTGATCAGCATATGTCTTGAGGTCAGTATGTTAGTCTGGGTGGATTGTAGAAATCAATTCATAGGCACTTCTATGTGTATAGAAAGAGCTTTATAGAAGCAGCAATTGTAAATTGAGAAAGCATACCAGCCCAGGACAGATCAAACTTATAAGTCCAATAGTAGTCCACATGTCTGACACCAATCTGTAAATTCTTCTCGATTCATGCAACATATGCAACAACGCTGAGTACAGGCAGATCACAGGCTAGTTAGTGGGTGGAAGGTCTTGTGGATCCAGTGACCTTGAAAGCATCTTAGTGCTAACATGGGTTTCCATGGGACTCCTCCAGCTCCAAGGCTCTGGCTGCTATTTGCGTAGCTCCATGTGACTTGTGAACAGGAATGCCTCGCATGGAGAGAATGTATGTGGCCTCTAGTGAGATGTTTATCTTATTTGCACCTCCAAATTAGGTCATTTAGCTGCAAACTGATTGACAGGCTAGAGTTCATTCCTTTGCAAGTTGACAGGAAATCACTTAACTGCCACAGTCGAATAGCTTTCAGGCAGACTCAGTGAAGTTCCTGGGTAGTGCTAACTGTTAAGGACTCAACTAATGGCTGTAAAGTTGGTGGTTTGAAAATTGGTGTCATTTATTCAAGTATAATATATTGAAAAAAGTTGCTTTTCACCCAAACTAAAAGTCTGCTAAAACTGATCATTTCCAACTCCTAGTAATCCTATAGGACAGATGAGAACTTCTCATATAAGAATACCAAGCCTGTAGTTCCTTATGAGGTTATTCTACCAAAAATTTCTCCCACAGAGCAGTTGCTGGGTCTGAATGATTGACTTTTCATTTATCTACTGGGCAAGTCACCACTGTACAACCATGGTAGGTAGTTCTTACCTATCCATTCAAGTGAAAAATTTAAAATATTATATTCTGTCAAATAATCATTATAGTTTAAAATTATATATTTCCGAAAGTCTTGCTGTTTTTCTTCCTGACTCTTCCCCTAGATCAAGGATCAGCAAATTTCTTTTTTGAAAAAGGCCTGAAAATCATACTTTATGATTCCACTGGTCATATACTCTTGGAGACTATTACTGAACCCAACTGATGGAGTGTGAAAATAGCAGCAAGCAGTAGAGAAGGACATAGCCGTGTGCTGATAGAATTTTATTCACAAAGAGAGACTCTTGGCCATGAGCCTGTTAACCAAAGCCCTATCTGAAGGTCTGCACATCTGTACATTCTTTGCCCTAATCACTCTCAAAGCATTTGCTCTTCACTTAAGCCCTCTGCATCAGGTCCTCTTTTTTTGTCCCCTCCCTCCCCGCTCCTCCCTCCCTCATGAGCCCTTGATAATCCACAGATTGTTATTTTGTCATCTCTTGCCCTTTCCGGAGTCTCCCTTCTCTGCCGTCCATCTCCCAGGGAGGAGGTCACATGTGGATCCTTGTAATCAGTTCCCCCTTTCCAACCCACTCACCCTCCACTCTCCCAGTATCACCCCTCACACCCCTGGTCCTGAAGGTATCGTCCACCCTGGATTCCTTGTGCCTCCAGCTCCCATATGCACCAGTGTACAGCCTCTGCCCTATCCAGTCCTGCAAGGTAGAATTTGGATCTTGGTAGTTGGGGAGAGGAAGCATCCAGGATCTGGGGGAAAGCTGTGTTCTTCATCGGTAATACATCGCACCCTGACTGACCCATCTCCTCTCCTAAAGCCCTCTATGAGGGGATCTCCAGTGGTCGACATTTGGGCCTCTGGTCTCCACTCTGCACTTCCCCCTTCATTCTCTATGGTATATATATATACCCATATACACACAGATATATATATATATATTCTTTTATTTTTGCATGATGCCTTATACATGGTCCCTTTGGCACCTCATGATCGCACCGGCTGGTGTGCTTCTTCCAGGTGGGCTTTATTGCTTCTGAGCTAGATGGCCGCTTGTTCACCTCATCTATTTGCTCTTATGAAGGAGTTGGTCTCAAGCAAAATAGAATACCTTCCATAATGTGGGAAGGGGTAAACCTATCAGCCAAAGGCCTTCAGCGCAGAAAGGGAGTTTCCCTAGGGTGTGTTCTGACCATTCTTATTCTTGTCTTTTCCCATCACCTAACCTATGGATTTTAGGATGAACATCTACAGAGCTCTTTAGGCTGTTGCCTGACCTATGAATTTGGAACTTGCCATTTCCCTATGTGAGCCAATTCCTAGAAATAAGCCTCACTCTCTGGGGCTCTGGTGTCGTAGTGGGTGGCCCTTTGGGCATCCAACAGCAAGGACATCAGTTTGAAAACACCAAGGGCTCCTTGAGGGAAAGATGAAGCTTCGTAATCTCCTGAAGAGTTACAGTCTCCAATGCCCAAAAGGTCAGTTCTATACTGTTTTACACAGTCACTTTGAGTCCACCTTGATGGCAATGAGTGGCCGGTGCAGTGGTTAACCATAGGAGCCCTGGTGGATATATCAATATCTCCAGTTACAGCTATATAACTGGTTTGGTTTCTCTAGGGAACACTGACTATGACACTCTCCATAGGCAGGGCTGAGACCTCTGTTGAGATTTCCCTCTTGTGCCCTTCCTTGATTCCCCCCACAGGTGCTTATTCCCTTGAGCATTCCTCAATAAATGTCAGGAATCCAGAGCTAATTCCATCACAGTGTCTCCTTCTTTCAGGGAGTCTGAATGGCTTCCGGGGAGTATGAACTGCAGTCTCCATCCAACTTCCTCCTTCTATTTCTATGATCTGGATCTTATTTGGGGCTCATTTGGTTGTAAACAGGTAAAGAGACCAATACTTGGAAGAGAGAATCCTAGGAAAATGGAAAGGTGGGGAGAACAAGAGGACAGCTGGCTCTGTCGACGGTTCCTGACCACCACTGACATGTTCCTGTGTTCTTTGTGTCTGTCTCTCAGGGCACATGCTGTAATCTCGCAACATAGACTGCCTCCTCCACGTGGCGGGACATGTGCTTCTGAATTATGCTTCTTAGATGCCAGGCCACTTGCAAAAGCGGGACATTCTTTTTCGTTTTTTGTTTGGAAATGCTCCAGAAAAAGCGTCTAGTTGACACATCTTATGTCAGTGTCTCCACTGGGCCAATGAAAACAGCCTTGTGACCGTATTGAAATGTGATGTCTTCCCCAGGGAACTGATGTTTCAGCCAGTGAGGTAGTTCACAGGGACAGATAAGAAAGGGGGTTGGGACAGATTAAAATAATAATAATGTCTATTTGCAAAGAATAGGGCCTTATTATTTTTCGGATGCCCCCATCTGAACACCCTACCACTGAATATAGGCAGGAGGTAGGGCCCACCTGTCACTCAAGCAGCTAAAAATGTACAGCACTTGCCGTAGCAGCTGCTAATGTGCCCATGTATTAGCATTTGGCACCCACCACTCCCATAAATGCCAATGGTCTCACAGGAAGCACATGTAACTCCCCACACAGGGAACCGTCATTGAGCAGACAGGGGAGTTGACATCCTCCAGGACCTAATGCCACTTTAACCAATGACACATGAGGATAGGTGGAGCCACACTCCAGTTCCCTCAGCCTTTGGGTGGGACAACTACAAGAGGATTTATACTGTCTCTGGGAACCTACTCAATGACATTTCTTTATCGGCCTCTTCCCTTTGCTCTATCAGTATTACCCTTCTCTACTGGTCCTTCCTGGAGGCACATCCCAAGGAAACAATAGTCTAGCTACTATTCCAATTCTAGTGGATTCCAATTCTTGGTGACCGCATTCATGTGAGTCAATCAGAACTGTGATTTCTGCAGATTCTTTCTCTCCCCTTTTTAAGAGTAGTTTTAAGGACACTGTGAAAGCTTTCCACCATCCAGTTCCAGAACATTTTCATCGACCCTGCAGCCATTAAGCAGTCATTCCCCATTGCCCCTCCCACCCCACCCTGGGAAACCACCAATCTACTCTATGGCTCTACAGGATTTACCTGTCCAGCATTTTTGCTCTAAATGGACTCACAATACATGGCATTTGGTGTTTGGCGTCTTTCACTACATGTCTTGCGTTCACCTGTGTTACAGAGTCTGTCTGAATCAAAGGTCTTAGTTTTCTTGTGGCAGACTATATGTATATCCCACTCTGTGTAGATCATATTTTCTCTATTCTTCTACTGATGGGTATTGTTGGCTTATTGTTTACCTTTTGCCCATAGTGATTAGTGCAGCATCCATCTGGGTACTCGTCTTTCATTCTTTTAAATATGCACTTGGGAATGGACTCCCTGGATCAGCTGGCAAGGGTTCATGACCAAGTGGGTTATGTTGGGCTGCTAACCATAAGGCCAGCATTTTGGACCCTTTAGCTACTGCGAGATAGAAATGCTCTCATAATGATCCACAGCCCCCCAGACCCACCAGCCGCAGTTCTACTCTGTCCTTTTGGGTTGCTGTGAGTCAGAATCAACTCGATGGCAGTGATGAAGCCAGCGACTTGAGAGTGGAACCAGGGACCGTGGAGAATTCTGGCAGTAGCCATGGTGTCCTCACTACCCAGATGTCAGCAGCCACCAGTGAACAAAGGAGGCACAAGCAACATTCTCGCTGACTTCATGCTGGTGACCCAGCTGCCCCTGCTTCCTCAAATGCCATTTCCTCAGCTTTACTGGCAAGGGGGTGTACTCCCTATTATCATGTCACCAACTCTTTCAATGGTCCACCTAGCCAGGTGTGATTCCAGACACTGTGCAGCCACCATCAGCGCAGGTGGCTGCCCACCTCATTTGTACACATGCAAAAAATGTGATCATTCTTGGCACTGGTGTCCTTAGTCATCCTGGTTGGTATATTTACATCCTTCAGGAGCTGGGTCAGTGAGCAAGCACTTCTCAAGGTGCCCATATGATCTGTTTACTGAGAGTGCCAGCCCAAGGATCTGACTTGCCACCCACAGTGAACGCACCTCTGAGGCACAGGGGAAGGCTTCTTTCTAACTGGGAGACCAGCAGGTCTTCTGCAGACATCACTCCCCTGCAGCACTCTGATCCGAGGCCTTTCATATTCCAAAGAGCAGCATTAAGATTCCCATCTGTCACCCAGTCAGACTCACATGTGCGAATTCTCTTTTCAGAGCAAGACAGCCAATGCAGTGAGCTGGGTAAAGGGGCAGTCTCACTCTGAGGAGACTCAGCCAAGAGTGTAGGGACAGGGAGTGAAATGTGCAGCTTCCAGCTGCCACCCAAACCTCCTTAGTGCAGTGGCATGAGAGCAAAGAGATAGTCCTTTGTGACTCTTTGACCTCCTTCCTGGCCTTGGTGGAATTAACACTGCTCAGTGCCAGTCTCTTCTGAATATACGGAAAAGATAGCTCAGAAAAGAATAGAGTTAAATAAGAGCAGGACAGAGTAAGGTGGCTTCATGGTGTTGCATTTGTGTGTTTCAGAGCCTATCCTGGCTCACAGTGACCCTCTGTGACAGAGAAGAACTGTTCCACAGATTTTTCTAGGCAGAATTTTAAGGAAATGTATCTAGCAGCACAGTGGTTGCATGTGCGGCTGTAACAGAGAGACTGGCAGTTTGAACTCGCTGATCCCCATCGAGAGAGTGAAGACGAGACTGCCTGCTCCCATGAAGACTCCTAGCCTGTTGTTGTCTGTCCATTTGTGGTGCTGTGGTGAGTTGTGTGTTACTGTGATGCTGGAAGCCACGTGACTGGTATTTCAAATGCCAGCAGGGTTACCCCAAGTGAAGAGGTGTCAGGGAAACGTCCAGGCTAAGAACAGAATACAAAGAAGGGTCCCACTGCCCACTTCAGAGGAAGTAGCCGCTGAAAACCCTAACACTATAGCACAGTGTGCCTTTCCTTCCCGTCACAAGGAGTCAGAATCGCCTCAATGGCACAAAACAACCAACAACACCTTTGAGGAGGGAAATGTCCTTCAGTAGGGCTGGGTGAGCTTAAACTGGGTGGCTTCTTGGTTAGCACTTGAGCTCTAAATCATCTCACCACCAGGCTACCATCTTCATGATGCAGGCAAATAAAACCATCTTGGTCCTGCTCGGTATTGCCAGCGTCAGCATGCTCTTTCTCCCATAAGCACAGCAAACCCGGTTGACACTCTTTCCTCATCACCCCGTGTGTGTCAGAGTAGAAGTGAACCATGAAGTTTTCTTTGATTAAAAACATTTTTATTGTGATTTGGGTGAAGGTTAAAGAGCAGCTCAGCTGTCCATTGAGCAATGCATACACATTTTGTTTCATGTCATTGACAGCAATTCCCACAATGTACCATCACTTCCCCCACATCTTCTTGTTTCTTGTCTCCAAGCTGCCTTCATTCTCAACTTTTTTGAACTTCGTTCTTGGGGGAATGCTGTCTTTTGATCTCATGTGATCTATTATTCTACGGTATTTGTATGTCTCTAATGTCATTGTTCCCATTATAGACCTGTCTATTGTTTGGTTGAACATCGAGCCATGATGAGTTCAGTTCCAGACCTGCATGGTAACTAAGCACCATAGTCTTGCAATTTCACCAGCCTTTATCCAAACAGTAAGCTTGGTGTTATATCATGATTTTGAGTTTTGCCCCACATTTCCCTTCTAGTCTAATCAAGCCCTTCTAATGTGATCTCTTTCATAGCAGTCGATAGTGGGAGCTAGGCACCATCTAGTTCTTCTGGTCTCCAGTGGTGGAGGGTGATCGTTGCTTGAGTCACTAGTCATTAATTCATTGTGCTCAATCAGTTCTCCTCTTCTGCTGTCCTCTGGATGGGGAGAGACCAACTGTTGCCCCTTTCCTGATTGCTCAGGAACTTTGAAAATCCCAGAGACGATGGTCCTGATCCCCCAGGCTCAACAACTCATTCCCTCACAGTTTTTGCATCTGTCTCAGAGATTTTTTCCACCCACACCCAGTTTTATGACATTGGTCCCTGTGTGCTCCTCCATATACCTGGATTTATTTAACAACCAAGGCCAATACATTCTATAAACTTTTCAATGGCCGAGGATTCTGAAGAAGATTGCCAGGCTTCTCTTTCACAGCTCCTCTAAGTGGGTTGGGAATGACAACTTTTCCCTTAATAGCAGAGCTCATTAACTGTTTACACCCCTAGATACTCCTTACTCTTAGAAAACTCACTGCCATCGAATCCATGCTGACTCACAGCCAACTTATAGGGCAGAGTAGAACTGCCCCTGTGAGTTTGCCCCTGTGAGTGTCTGAGACTCGAACTCTTTATGGGAGCAGAATGCCTTATCTTTCTCCCACAAAGCAGCTGGTAGTTTCAAACTGCTGATATAGCAATTAGCAGCCCAACCTGTAGCCACTAGGCCACAAAGGCTCTTTTTCTTCTTAGCAAAGAGAGGGAAAATAAGCAAACGGAACATTCCCCTGGTGCTTCCCGTGGATGCTGTGATGGGAGCTGGATCCTGAAGGCCCGGATTGGCAGAAGCTCCATTTACACAGGAACACATGCCTCCCTTGTTAGTATTTGCATTGGGCAAGCCATTTCCTGCGCTGACATTTTGCATCTAGTTAAATGCCAGCAACTCCAGAGAGACATAGCTTTTACCTGTGGCTCTGCCCTTCTGGACAAGCCTTTGGTGCTCGAGGGGGCTACTTTCAGTCTATGATCTTACATGTCCTTTTGGATCCCTTTGTCTCTTGTTTTTGTTTTGATTAACACAAACTGGATGAACAGCTTCAGGCTTAATATAATCGCTGCTGAATATTTCATTGGGAAATGTTCTTAAGAAGGCAGTTGGCATCCATGATCTAAGTGTATGCATAGAGATTTCTTTTCAGATGGTAAAGTGGCTTTGAATAATTATTGTTATTATTAGTGAATTAAAGACAAATGTGCCTCAAAATGTGAACATCAGGTGTGTGTGTGTGTGTGTGTGTGTGTGTGTGTGTGTGTGCATGTTTTAAAGAGCACATGGCTTGGTGATAGAGAGGGCGAAGCACTGGTGAGGAGCACATGACAGTGTTCAGAGAGATGACAAAGGGTAGTGATGAAACAAAACAGATTCCAACCTCACATCCTCTGCTCCCTGCCTCAGCGGGAGGTCGCAACAAGGAGCAGAAAAGCCAAGGGCATTTACTTCCCTCTCACAGCTGGCAAGCGCCACAGAAGGCACGGGGTTTTAATGCCAAGGCTTTGCTGCTGTGAGGCAGGGAGGGGGGCTTGCCATAGTTTCCACACGCTGACATCACAAACATACCGCAAGTGGGTGCCTTTAACACACCAAAGTCAATGTTCTCACAGCACCGGAGGCTGACAGCATCATGCCAGTGCACCAGCTTGATGGGCAGGCTCTCTTTGTCCATCCCTGGGGGCTGAGGGCTCGTGGGCTGTATTCTTGTTTTGACTTCAAAAACCTCCATGGTTGGTGGTCCTTGGAGCTCTCTGCCTTCTTCCCTTGGAGTTGGTTTGCTTCAGTGTTGAATTGAATCCTTTTGTATCAGCCAAGTGATTGGTGTAAGGTACAGCCTCTTTAATGTCACAAAGAAAATCTCTGCCCAGGTGGGATTACATCCACAGTAAAAAATCCCACTCCTGTAGAGCTCACTCCAGCTCATCATGGCCCTCTCCAGGGGGGTTCCATGGCTGGGCATCTTTATGGAAGCACACAGCCACGGTTTTTCTCCAGAGAAACAGCTAGTGGGTTCTGAACTACCGACTTTGTTGTGAATAGCCCCCTTCTTAACATGTGCGCCAGAAGCCCTGCTCTGCGGTTTGATGAGCAGCCCTTCTGGCCATTGCTAAGGGCTACATGGCAAAGCCATTTGGTACAAGCAACGTTGTCATCAGCAAAGAATGAGTTTAGCTGGCCTCAGTAGGATGCTCAGCAGGGAAGTGATAAACTGCTTGGCTTGGGTTTTATGAAGGAGAACCATGGGAGCTGAGATGTGCAGTCTCTTGATTTGAACCCAGACACTCTATCTCCCAGCCTGAACTCTCACCATCACACTCAACTTTTGGGGGGTCAAATGTTTGACTCACCTGAGAGATGTGCAGGTGAAAGCGTGCCCCAGAAACATCTCCCTCCCATCCCTGTCATCTCGGAGAGTTCTCCAGATAAGGATTGGTGGTTCATGTGATGGGACAGATTGTAGCATTTCCCTTGCACTCCTCAAAGGCAAGAAAATGACCCACAGCACCTCGAGTTGTCAGCAGTGTCAAAGGGGATGTGCTCCTTGAGACTCAAGCTGAGTCCCCAGGAGACGAGCTTTCAACTATGGAATTAGCGCTTTTGAAAAGGGGCAAATCTTCCAGCAGTTCTCTCTTCAGAGGCCTGGCCGTACGCTCTGCAGACTTGTGGGCACGCTCACTCTGGTCAACCCAAATTCTTGGGAGAGGCTTATTTGTCCCTAGAAAACTGGCCACATGCAAAAGCATAGAGACCAATATCTGCCTCCTGCTGGAAGGATCTGGAAGGAGAAGGGTGGCTGGAGTCCTCTAGGAGGGAAGTTGAGAGCCAGGAGAGGCAGCAAAGCCACAGTTCCAGCAGGTGGTGTCCTAAGGCTAAGGGAGCTTCCCAAGGATCAAGTGAGTCCTGGAGGTGTCTGCAGCCCATCTTGCTGAGGGCCTCCATTTATTTCAAATATCTATGGATAATGGGAAGGGCCCCCAAGGCCCGCTGGCTGACCTCATATGATACACCGTGACAGCCCATTGCTAAATGATTAGTTCCATAATCATTACGCTTACTTAACTCTACATTCTTTTAATTATTTCTCTATCAGTCCAAATTGCATCTGGCTACATGGGAAAAAACAAACCGACACTAGTGGTCTAATCACAAAAGCTTCATTTTTCTTATATTAACACCAAAAATACCAAACCAGTTGCCACTGAATTGATTCTGATTTACAGTTACCCCATATGATTCAGGGTAGAACTGTGCCCCATGAGGTTTTCAAGGGATGAATTTTAAATGTAAATTGCCAGGTTTTTCTTCCAAGGCATCTTTGTCTTAGCAGTGAATTGTGTTAACCCTTTGCACCACACAGGGGTTTGTCTTATACAATAGTAAGTCTTGAAATAGGTAGCCTAGGTCTGGCGTATTTGCTCAGGGACTCATCTTGGATATAGGAGAATGCATGCTTTTTGGTCTGCCAAACTCATGTAACCTATGTGACTCTCTCATCTTTCAATATTCTGACTAGGGAGCATGACAGCAGAAGAGCCAAGGACAAAAATGAAATGGGTTATGCCAGACAAGTGTTTTGCCTTAAACAACAACAAAAACTTTCTTGGGAGTCCTACTCAGTATCTTTCACCTACACATATTTGGCCCAAACTGGGTCAAATGCTTATGCATAGCTGCAAGGGAGCCTAGGAGGGAGCGATTTAAGTAGGTACATTATCACCCTAAACAAAATTGAGCTTCTATTAGTAGTAAGAATGAGAAAAATGGATACTGTTTAGGCATATAGCAGGGTTGGGTAGAATTCTATTTTGTGTCTTAATTTACATTTTGAATGAACTCAGAAAAAGTCATAGAGAGTAGAACAAAGGGATGGATGCGCATCCAACCACCTCAACTACTCATTTCTTTTCATGCTCTCCCTCTAGCTTCCCTGAATAGTTCTTGGTTACACATTGGGCTGCTAATTGCACGGTCGGTATTTTGAAATCACCGCCTGCTCTTCGGGAGAAAGATGGGACTCTACTCTGTAAAGAGGTACAGTCTCAGAACCTCACAGGTACAATTTTACCCATGTCCTGTAGGGTCGATATGAGTTAGCATTGATTCAATGGCAGTGAGCTTGGTTTGGATAGATCTGTGGAATCTTAGGATGGAATAGTTTGAATACACAGAAAAAAATTCAGTGGAATCATAACCCTCAAAATAATTACCCTCTAAAGCCACAAAGATCAACTGTGTCCAGCATGGTGACAGTTTAGCATATGCCATGGGCACATTGCTCATATCCCAGTGTTGTTAATCAACAAAAACTCACGCACTGCCACTTATAGTGACCCTATGCACAATAGAAAAAAAGCCTTTCTAGTCCTGTGACATCCTCACAATGGTCATATTTTAGCCTATTCTTACAGCCACTGTGTTAATCCATCTCATTCCGGGTTTACCTGTTTTTTGACGATGCTCTACCAAGTATTTTGTCCTTTTCTAGGGACTAATTTCTCCTGATACCATGTTCAAAGTATATGAAATGGAGTTTTACCATCCTCACTTCTAAAATACATTCTGGCTGTACTTCTTCCGGGATAGACCTCTTTGTTCTGCTGGGCATTCATGGTATATTCAATATTATTTGCAACATCATATTTTAAAGGCATCATATTTTCTTCAGTCTTCCTTATTTATGGTCCATCTTTCACATGCATATGTCAAACATTACCATCAAGTCTATTCTTATTCATAGTGACCATATAGGGTTTCCAAGGCTGTAAATCTTTACAGGGTCAAATAGCTTCCTCTTTCTTCTGTGGAGCAGCAAGTGGGTTGAACCACCAACCTTGCTGTTAGTCATTCAACCCATACCAGACACTGAAATTAAGACTCCTTTCACATGCATCTAAGGTGATTAAAAATATCAAGGCTAAAAGCAGGCATAATTTGCTAATCCCCAGAGTAAAACATTTGCTCTTTCACATTTTAAAGAGGTCTTTTACAACAGATTTTTCCAATGAAATACGTTGATTTATTTTCTGCTGCTTCTGTGAGTATTGATTGTGGGTCCAAGTAAAATAGAGTTTAGCTATATTTCTCTATTTGTAATGATGTTGTGTGTTTATATTTGTCAAGTTGAGAAGACATTTGTATTCTTAGTGTTGAAGACTAATTCATACTGAAGGTGTACTATATGAGCTTTATCAGTAAGTACTTCAAGGCCTATTGACTTTCAGTCAGCAAGATTGGGTCATCTGCATAATACAGGTTGTTAATGATTCTTCCTCCAATCCAGATGCCTCAACTTCTTCATACAGAGCAGCTTCTCAGATTATTTGAATAGTATAGTGTGATAGATAGGTAGGTTTATAGTGCCAACCTGGCCAATAAGAACATGTGGGATTAATAAGTTCGCAGTTTGATTCGTGGGCAAAGAGATAAATGGCTCAGCAAGCCACACCTATCTCTCAGTTGCTCTCTGGTGATCAGACCAGTGTGTGGCTGCCTTACCTAGTTCTGCAGTTTGCTGCCTGGCTGTACTGCCATATTTTCGCTTCATGGAAGTGAGTTAAACTGAGTCCTTTGTACTGCTATGTGGACTAATTAGCTGTTATATTCCTTCGTGTTCTATCTATCTATCAAATCATAAATGTCCTGGTTTTGTTTCTCTAGAGAACCCTGTCTAACACATATGGTGAAAGGATATAACCACAACACACACTCTCCTGATTTTAAACCACGCACTATCCACTTGTTCTATTCGAACCACTTCCTGTTGGTTTGTGTACAGGTACCGCAGGAGCACAATTAAATGTACGGGAATTCCCATTGTTCTCATATGTATTCATATGCTACCCAAAGTTTGTTATGATACACAGTAAAATCCTCTGCATAGTCAATAGTACATAAGTAAGCATTTTCCTTGTATCCTCTGTTTTCAGCCAAGGTCCATCTGAAACCAGCATTGATATACCTTGCCCCATGCCCTCTTTTAATACAGCCTGGATTTCTGGCAGCTTCCTGTTGACATATTGCTATAACTACTTTTAAAGGTATCATCAATAAAATTGTACTTACATGTCATATTAATGTTATTTTAAATTAATTTGCAGATTTTGTTGCGTCATATTTCTTTAGAATGGACACAAATATTAATCACTTCCAGTTGGTTGGCCAGATAGCTATCTTCCAAATTTCTTGACATGGACTATCACTGCATGAGCGTGTTGAAATATTTCCATTCCTATCCCTTCCTTGCTTTTCACTAATGCTTACATTGCAGCTTCAACTTCCTCTTGGCCTTTTGAACTAGTAGAACCTCAACTAATTCTTGGGAACAGAGACTCTGGACACTCCGTCCATATTCTTTGGATTCTCCCTACATCATTCAATAGTTTGATAAATAATCCTTGAACATTGTAATCCGAGGCTTGGATTTTTTCTTCTGTTCTTTCAATTTATGATATGCTGACTGTACTCATTCCTTTTGCTTTCCTAATTCCAGGTCTTTACACGTTACAATATAATTCTTTACTTTATCTTCTCAAGCTGGCCTTTCAAATTTTTCTGTTCAACTCTTTTATTTCATCATTTCTTCCATTTGCTTTAACTGCTTTAGGTTCAAGAGCAAGTTTCCCAGTCTCCTCTGATATCCACTGTAGTATTTTCTTTCTTTCCTGTATTATTAACGATCTTTTTGAGGAGCCCCCAATAAAATGATTTATGATAAATAAATAAATAGCCACAGGTGACATGACAAAAAAAAAGATTGATGACCTTTATGCTATTTCACAAGTCTTCTGGTAGCTGATCATTAATGTTCAATATGTCCGAACCATTCTTGAGATAGGCTCTAAATTCAGGTGAGATATTGTGATAGTAAGGTTTCATGTCAATTTAGCTTGACCAGGATCTTCAGAAGGTGCGGCTCACACTCTCCTCGGGGGTATGACCTATTTCATAGCTATAAGTAGACTGTGGAGAATGGGCTCACTCTTTTTCTTCCTGATGAAAAGACCCTGGACCCTACGTCTGGCTTCTTGGGATGGCAATCACCATGAGACCTGCTGACCCTAAGAGCTGTCTGTGGCCTGCCAACTGCCTGTTGACATTGGATTCTCCCAACTCTGCTTCCACCAACCTGTGGTTTTCCTGTTTCTTGGGCTATTCCTCCAACAGCTTCAGGAGTCTGGAAGGGCCTCTAGTTTGCATCTGATTTATGGGCTGGAGTTGGACTGGGGTTTCTTGTTGTGTGGACTTCTTAATGTAAAATTCTTTATTGATATAAATTTCCTTCTTCTACATGTATCAGTATCACTGGTTTGTTTCTCTAGAAACCCCAGCCGACCACAGATATAATATAGACTGTATTTGGGCTCTTTTGCGTTCTTATTTTAATTTTCTTCAGGTTTGATTTGAACTTGCATATTAGTAATTGATAGTCTTTTACATAGTTGGCCCCCGGTCTTGTTTTGTCTCAATGATATTGAGCTTCTCTATCATGTCTTCCCACAGATTTAATCAATTCCATTCCTGTGTTTTCCACATGTATATATGCCACTCCTGTTGTTGAATAAAGGTGTTTGCAATGAGGAAGTTATTGCTCTTGCAGAATTCTTTCATGCAGTCTTCAGCTTCTTTTCGATCCCCACAGCCATAGTTTCTAATTACTCTTCCTTCCTTTTTGTTTCCATGTGTGCATTCCAATTGTCAGCAATTATTAATGCATTTTCAGTACATGTGTGGTCAATTTCAGACTAAAGAAGTTGGTACAATTCTTCATTGGCTTTAGTGGTTTGTGAGAAAATTTGAATAATGGTTCTATTAACCGGCCTTCCTTGTGTATGAAGATAAATATTATTCTGTCACAGGCAGCATTGCACTTCAAGATAGATCTAAAAATGCTCTTTTTGAGGATGAAAGAGACATTCTTTTGAATTTGTCATTGTCAGCATAGTCATTCTTATCATTTTAAGATTCAAAGGGACTATTTCAACTCACCAATGCCTAGGATATTGATCTTTATAGGTCAGATTCCGTTTTTTTATGATTTCCAATTTTCCTAGATTCTTATTTTGCACGTTTCATGTTCTGATTATTAATGAATGGTTGCAATGATTTTTCTCATTTTGAATTATAATCCATTAGCAAATGAAGGTGCCAGAAGAAGCTTTAGTACACTTTGTTGCTAGATGCCTTCAAGTCAGTTCTGTCTCATAATAATGCCTACACAACAGAATGAAACATTGCCTGGTCCTGCCCCATACTCAAAAATTTTGTTATGTTTGAGTCCATTGTTGTAGGAATTGTCTCGATCCATTTGATCGGGTGTCTTCCTCTTTTTGCAACCCCTCCACTGTAATGTGTATGATGTCCTCCAGGGACTGGTCTGTCCTGATAACATCTGCAAAGTACAAGAGATGAAGTCTCGCCATCCTATCTGCCAAGGAACATTTAGCTGCACTTCTTCTCAGACAGATTTGTTTGTTCTTCTCTCCACCCATGGTACTTTCAGTATTTTTTTGTCAGTACCTTAATTCAAATGCACCAGTTCTCCTTCAGTCGTTCTCATTCAATGTTCAAATTTCACATGCATAAGGTGTGGCGGAAAATGCCATGCCTTGGGCCAGGCGCAACTTAATCCTAAGTGAAATTCTTGATCTTCAGTACTTTAAAGTGGTTATGTGCAGTAGATTTGCCTAATGCAATATGTTATTTGGTTTTTTTGATTGTTGTTTCATGAGCATTAGCTGTGAATCTAAGCAAGACGAAATCCTTGATAACTTCAATATTTTCTCCATTTATTATGATGTTATCTACAGCTCCTGTTGTGAGGTTTTGAGTTATCATTAAGGTGGACTCTACTTTGAGGAAGCTCTCTTTCTCGGTGATATTTTGATTGTTTTGCAATCTGAGGGACTCATTTTCTGGCATTATATCAGACAATATTTTACTGCTATGCATAAAGTTTTCAATGGTGAATCCCTCAGAAGTGGACTGATTGTTTTGTCGTCCTGTCAGTTCTTAGTCTGGAAGCTGTGTTGAAATCTGTTCACCGTGGGTGATCCTGCCTGGTATTTGAAGTACTAGTGGACTAACTCCCAGCATCACAGCAAAGCACAAGCTACCACAGTGCAGCAAATTGACAGATGGGGCGCGGGAGGGGAGTTGTCATTGTTAGACACTGTTAATTTGGCTCTAACTCATAGCACCCACAGCCTGTTTCCTCACAGTTAATGTTGGAGACCATTTTTGCAACCAGTATGCCAATTCATCCCATTGAGGACCTTCTTCTTTTTTTCACCACTCCACTTTACCAAGTATGATATCCTTCTCTAGGGACTATGCTCAGCTGTTAAGATGTCCAAAGTATGTGATATGAAGTCTTGCCATTCTCACGTCTAGGAAGCATTCTGGCTCTACTTCTGCCAAGAAAGATTTGTTCCTTCTTCTGAAAGTCCATGGAATATTCAATATTCTTCACCAGCATCATAATTCAAAGACATCAACTTTTATTTTATCTTTCATAATTATTGTCCATTTTCAAGTACATATGAGGTGATTGAAAATGCCATAGTATGATAGTTATATAATTTTATGTCAGTTTGAAGATATGTAAAAGTGTAAGGTTGGTATCCAATCTGTCAATCACACCATAGCCTGATGGTGCCTCTTTGTGACCATGGCCTTCTCATAAGGAGGGCCCTGGGAACCTCCCCTTCTTTTTGCATTCACCTGACTGCTTCCTGCCCACGTTGAGAGCTGCCAGAGTCTTACCATGCTTCCATCGACCTTGGGTCCACACGACATTGCAATCACTGGCCTTTGACATCCCTGCATTCTGCATCATTGCATGTAACTGCGTAAGTTGGAAAGGAACTTATGGGCTAGTGTTGGACTTATGGACTTGAGTTGGACTGGCCTGGGATATTTCCTTGAAATAGAAATACTATAATGACTTCTTGATTAAAAACTATTTATTGCACATATATGAGTGTCACTTGATTTGTGTCTCTAGTCAGCCTGTCTTACATCCAGTTCACTGCCATCAAGTTGATTCCAACCCTTAGCAACTCTATAGGACAGGGGAGAGATATCCCTGTGGATTTCCAATACTGGAACTTTGTATGGGAGCAGAACTGCTGATCTTGTGTTGAGCAACCCAACTTGGTTGGTTCTGACGCATTATGTTTGTAACCACTATACCACTAGGGCTCAGCTGTGCCTTATTCCTCAAAGTGACATCTTTTAACACTGGAAATTGGTCTTCAGCAAGATCTACCAGTGTACTCGGTCATATGACTTATTTTCTTTTTACACTGTTTTGATTGTGATGTGAGGGAAAATCTACAGAGTAAATTGATTTTCTTTACAATTCATGCAATGTTTTATGATATTGATTGCAATACCTACAATGCAATACTACTTTTCCTATTCCCTCCCTTTGTTTGCCGTTTCCATTGGTCTTTCGTTCCCATGCCTTCCTGCCTTCTGAGTAACTCCCTGACAAATGCTGGGCTCTGAATTGTACATCGTTGACAGTATAGGTCTCCTATTTGGGGGCTGAAAGTTGAGCCATGGAGGTGAGGTCAGGTGTCAAATGGGAATTCCACTAGTGCCTATCATATCCTAAGGTTAGTCTTCTTATTTTGAGTTCTACATTTTCCCAAGTTGATCCAGGGCCTACTACTGTGAGCACTTTCAGAGCAATCTGCAGTGAGAACCCTATGCTATCTTGGTCTTCTGGACTCAGCGTTGTGGAGCCTGGGTTTCATGTGGTCAGTGAATCCCTTTCATCTTCTTTTGATGCTATCTGTGTAATTCTGTATTTTGAATTTCTCTTCAATTTTTTCAGCTAGTGAAATGCACATGCTTTTCATTTTTGCTGTCCTAATTCCAGGTCTTTGCACCTTTTCATATAATTCTTTATTCCATCTTTTTGAATTCCCCTTTGAAATTTTATGTTCAGCTTCTTTATTCAGCGTCTTTACTTCATCAATTATTTCTATATTTCTCTCTCTCTTTTTCGTACTTCATCATTTCTTTCATTGGCTTCAGCTACTCCATATTCAAGGTGACATCCGTTTTGTCTTTTCTTTAGTTTCTATCTTTTTAATTATCTTTGAATTTCTTTATTTATGATGTTCTTGATATTATTGCAGAACTCGTATCATCTCAGGTGATTTGTGTTCAATGTGTCAACTTTCTTCTTGAAGTATCCTCTAATTTAGATGAGATATACTCAAATTCATACTTTGACTCTTGGGGACTTGTTTTAATTTTGTTGGAATTCGAGTTGAATTTGCCATTGATGGTTTGTTCCACAGTTCGTCTCCAGTCTCGTGACTGATGATATTGAACTTCTTTATACCGTAAATACTTGAGTATAAGCCGAGGTTTTTTCAGCACATTTTTTATGCTGAAAAAGCACCCCAGCTTTGGGGGGTAAAATTAGTTGCCTTGGGTTATACTCGAGTATGTATAGTAGTTTATTTCAACAGATATAGTTGATTTAATTCCTGTGTATTTCTATCGAATATACATGATCCATGTCTATGGTTACTGTTTACATCCCTGAAAAATAAATCTTCAATCAATAAGCCATCCTTATTGGAAAATTCTATCATGAGATCTCCCAGGTGGCTTCCATCCCCATGGCCATATTTTCTAACTAGTGATCCTCCTCCTTAGTTTCCAATTTTTGCATTCAAGTCATCAGTAATCTTGATTGCATGTTTCATCAATTTCAGACTGAAAAGGTTGGTAAAAATCCTCAATGGCTTTATTGTTAGCATTAGTGGTTGGTGTGTAAATTTGAATAATAACTTTATTAATTATTCATCCTTGTAGGTGTAATATATCCTACACCTAACAATGGTGAACATTGGAATCGATGTTGAAACATTCTCATTTTTAACATGAAAGTCATCCATTCCTTTCAAATTTGTTACTCTGGTATGTAAACCATATTATTGTGACATTCAAAATGGCCAATACCAGTCTATTTCAGTTCAATAACACCTAGAGTGTTTGATCTTTATGTGTTCCATTTTTTTCATGGCTTCCAATTTTTCTAGATCCATATTTCATGCATCCCATCTTCTTGTTAGTGGTTATTGCAGTACTGCTGTTTCTTCTCATTTTGAGTCATTGCCACATCAACAAATATAGGTCCTGAAAACTTTATATCACTAAGGTCAACTCTACTTTGAGGAGACAGCTCTTCCCCAATTATATTTTGAGTGTCTTCCAACTTGAGGGGTTCATCATCCTGCACTATATGAAACAATATTCCACTGCTATCAATGTGCTCCACAAACACCACTATTTTTTTCAGATGTAGATTGGCAGGTTATTCTTTCTAGTCTATTTAGCTTGTAAGCTTTTCTGAAAATTTTCCACCACGGGTAACTATGCTTGTGTTTGAAATACCAGTGGTATATCTCACAGGATCATGATGACTTTCAAGTTATGGTAGTTCAAGAACCTGACATGTCTGACAACTTGGCATGCTAGCCTAATTCCGAATGGCCAGCACATCTCTCTTCTTGCTTTCTCTAGTTTCTGTAGACCACTGTACCTGAGCATGCATGGCTTAGGAGGTTGTGGAGTTAATTCTTGCTTCCTGGAGTAACCCTTAACCAATGACCCATAGGAGTTGTTGGACAAATAGCCACACTCCCTCACATTCTGGGCAGAATAACTAGTGGATTTTCTACAGTGTCTCCAGTAAGATTAACCTCCAGTTGCTCACAATTTTAAATTGTTCGATAATGTACTCTTCATTGGCTGCCTTCTTTCTCTTTTCTATTTCCCATTTCCTTATTGATATCTCCCCAGAAAATGGCTTAATTAAAACCTTTGTCTCAGGATCTAATCCTATGGGGAACCCAAAATCAATCACACAAGACATTTGTAAAATCATGGACTTAGTGGTTATAGCTATTATATGTGTAGGTCATGGAAGAGGAGAATTCATACCATCACTTTGAATAGTCATTCGGAGTGCCAACTGGGTCCCCAGCATAGATCCTGGACATCAAAACTCACTGTTTCCTGTATCATAACACTTCCTTTTAGACTTCAGTCATTCAAAAAACTCAACAGATAGCTTGCTGTCTCACTTCAAATTTTGTAGTGTGCAAATATGGCTATGTTTTCATTGTGTGTTTAGCCCTGGACAAATCAGCTTTGACCAGGAAGGTGAAGTCATGTGGAAAAACATACCAAAAACACTAGCAGCTGTGTGTTGTGGAAGAAAACCCTGTGGATGAATTGCAATTTTTAGGGAACAGAGACCAGTAAGATAAACCAATAAGTGTCCACTGTTTTGATGTTAAGGAGAACCCTGGTGAGGCAGTAATTAAGCACTTAAGGGCTAATCAATCAGCAGTTCAAACCCACCATCTTCCCCAAGGAAGAGTTACGATGTGGCAGTCTGACTCCCTTAAGATTTACATTGATTTCCACTACCAACTGATCTGAGAGGGATAGCATTAGGGGATGCTGGATCGCATTCTTAACGAGCTCTAATGGCAAAGTGGACTCCTCATTGATCTCCTAACCACAAGGAAAGTGGTTCTAACCTATCAGTTGGTCCATGTGAGAAATAGGAGTTTGTCTGCTCTGGTAAAGATATAAGCCTTGGAAAATCAATGGGTGAAGTTCTATTCTATCTTGTAGGGTCTCTATGAGTCAGCTTCAACACAATGATAATGAGTTTGCTTTGGAATTTTGGGATAGAATAGGAGAAATATGTGCAACAAAGTTTAAACTTATTTTAAATGTTCAGTGGTATTGCTCAGAGAGAGATTCTTGGAACCCACAAGATTGTTGTCCTTAGGCACCTTCAGATCTGGAACTGAACTCACTCCCTTGGCTCAATCTTCAGCCAAACAATAGGTAGATCTATAAGGTAAAAAGTAACACTAATCAACTCTTTGAATCAAAAGGATATAATTTATTCAAAGATAAAGTTCAGAAGGGTCAGGAAAGAAGGGGGAATGGAAACAGGAAATACAAGGAGGAAGTGCGATAAGTGATATTACGTTGAGCAGATTGCAGTCAATATCATGAAGCAAAATATGTGTGAACTGTCAAATGGAAAACAGATGTATTCTGTAAACCTTCACCCAACTCACAATAAAGAGATTTTTTTTCAGCCTTGGAAACCTATGAGGCAATACTATTCTGTCCTATAGGGTACCACTGAGTTGAAATCAACCCAGTGGCAATGGGCTATTGATGCTGATGCTTTCTGCCGATTCTAAAAAATAGGGTTATTAGCAATTATTGTGGAAATAGCATGAATGAGACTATGTAAATGGGGTTGGTTACAGATAAATTCTTGTAAATGTTAAAGGATAAGTGATTGAGGATGGACTTGCCCAAAAAGAGAAAATTATTGCAAGATTTTGTTCCAGGGATAAAATAAAAATAGGTTTCCTGTGGGTAAGACTTAAGCCTATAGATATGGAATTTAAGGAACTGGTATTCCATGATGGTCACCTTCCCGACACAATCACTCAAGACAAAAAGTGGGTGTATAAACAAATGTGGTGAAGAAAACTTATGGAGCCTAGCTATCAAAAGATAAAGAGTCTAGGGTTTTAAAAACTAGAAGGTTCACAAGTGGCCATCTAACTCAGAAGTAATAAAGCGCACATGAAAGAAGCACACCAGCCTGTGTGATCACAAGATGTAGAAGGGATCAGGTATCAGGCATCAAAGAACAAAAAAAATCATATCATTGTGAATGAGGGGGGGTACAGTTAGGGGATCCAAGATCTATCTGTAGGCAACTTGACAACCCCTTACAGAAGGGTCGCTGGGAGGAGATGAGCCAGTCAGGATGCAGTGTAGCAACGATGAAACATATAACTTTCCTCTCATTCCTAAATGCTACCGCGCCCACTATCATGATCCCAATTCTACCTTACAAACCTGGCTAGCCCAGAGAATATACACTGGTCCATATAGGAACTGGAAACACAGGGAAACCAGGACAGATGACCCCTTCAGGACCAGTGCTGAGAGTAGCAATAACAGGAGGATGGAGGAAAGGTGGGGTAGAAAGAGGGATCTGATTACAAGGATCTACATATAACCTCCTCCATGAGGGAGGGACAACAAAAAAGTGGGTGAAGGTAGATGTCGGACAGTGTAAGATAGGACAGAATAATAATTTATAAATTATCAAGGGTCCATGAGGGAGGGGAAGGGGGAAGGAGGGGAAATGAGGAGCTACTACCAAGGGCTCAAGTAGAAAGCAAATGTTTTGAGAATGATGATGGCAACAAATGTACGCAGTGGATGTATGTATAGATTGTGATAAGAGTTGTAGGAGCCCCCAATAAAATGATTCTTTTTAAAAACCTCAAAGAGCAAAACACACTATGGTTTATTGTACATCAATGATACTTCAATAAAATTACATAAAAAAGGGGAAAAAGAAATGGAATTTAAGGTAAAGAAAGTATTCCCTTTGAGGACCATATTGCAAATATATATTTAGGCAGGCAATTAGATAAAGACATTTTAAGTCTGGGCTTCTATACCTGCCATCTGTCTGTTATGAAAAGTATAATTAGCAACTAGAATCTCTCATACAAAATCAACTCAATATGGTCTTTCTGGTCTGACCTCCGTGGTGTTCTACTCTGCTTTGATGGAGCTCATCATATCATGACTCTATAACAAGATTGAGGAGTTATTTGCATTCTTATGTGGAAGGTAAATCTGTTTGGCCATTCTGTTAGACTAGTTCATTTTCTTTCCTACCATCCCATCTGCCATTTTAATTCAAAACAAGGAGAAAAGCATGTATGTGCCTTTTGAGGAAGGAGAAGATTTTGGTGTGGAAGAAATTCTCTTCTAGACTGCAAGGTAAGTATATACCCCCTCTAGCCCTGTTGGAGGAGGGGAAAAGGAAGAGAGACAAGGCAAAGAGAACAACATAGTTAGTTTCATGCCTCCTTACTTGACCTGGGGATTGGGGGGAATATCAGTGACTATGGACCTGTTGTGCTCCCCATTTGGAAGCATGAAGAATAGAGGCTGCCAGGCAGAGCAGCCCTCTGGGAAGTCAATGAAGACAAACATATAGAGAGTGCCATCAAGTCTACTGTGATCCATGGAGACCTTATATGAAATGGAATGGAGTGCTGTCTGATCTTGCACCATTGTCACACATTCCTGAATGTTGAAGTCCATTGTTGCAGCGATTAGGTCAATCTGCCTCAATAAGGATCTTCCATGTCCCTCTATTTCATCAAATATGATGTCTTCCTCTAGCAATTGTCCACTGATAGTGTGTCCAAAACACATTAGTCAGTCAGTGTTCTCTTGTGATCCATAAGGTTTTCTTTCAGTAATTTTTGGAAGTGGACTAGCAGGCCCCTCTTCCTTGTCTGTCTTAGTCTAGAAGCTTCACTGAAACCTGTCCACCATGGGCAATCCTGCTGGTATTTGAAATTCTGGGAACAGAGCTTCCAGCACCATAACAATACACAAACCATTATAGTACAACCAACTGACAGATGAGTAGAGGATATCTATATCTATATATGGAGAGAGAGAGAGTAAAACTGGCAATGCAGTCTGATTAGGCAGTATTCTGATAATCTGCTGCTAACAGAAAGTATCCCCACAAATAACATCTTAAAGTAATGATAATATCAATTTTGCTCACAAATCTGCAATCTGGGCAGAGCTCAGTGAGGACACTAGTTTTGGCTTCATCAAGCATTAGCTGGGGTAGCTCAAAGGACAGAGGCTGCAGCTCTCTTAAGACTCACTCCCTCACACGACTGATACTTCTATTGGTTGGAGCTCAAGAAGAACCCTATATGTGACATTTTCATTTGGCTTGGTCTTCCTTGCAACATCCTGACAGGGTCCCAATGGTGAACAACCCAATACGACCAGGTGGAAGTCACAGAGCAACACTTCTGCCATAGTCAAAGGCCTGCCAAGATGCAAGGAAGAGGGAAAGCAGGCCCTGTTCCTGGAAAAATGAACACAAACTCATCTTGTAACAAGAGAATGTGCGATGTGCAACATTAGGACAGTCATCTTTGAAGGACACAACCTGCCATGAGCCAAGATACAGAGACAGATTTCTACGAAAGCGAAAGGGCAGGACTTAGACTTAAAGAGAAAGCCACAGACTTCATAGGACAAGAGCAATAGGGAGACAAGCAAAGGAAAGCTCTAGGATGCAAGCCTAACATGGCTAAAGATAGGGACAATGTCAGGACTGAACTGGAAGCAAGCAGACACCTGTGCAAGGCAGAACCCGTGAAGTTGTGCGTGCCTTCAAAGCTAAGTCAAAGTACCTTGGGGCGTGAGAAGGGAAGGAGCAGGAGAAGGAATTAATGGGTAGGTTTATGGAATTTGTAAGTCTGGGGACAGAGCATCAGGAATAGCTGGGTTCTGGCACTCAGTTGATACCATCAGAGTTTGAACCTTTTCCTTTCAGAGCTGTTTCCTTTTGAGTTTCATGCAGGCTTCCTGATGACAGCTGTAGTTTTATCTAGAAGCTCAGGAATTCTATTAGAGAGAGGCTCTTTTCCTTTCTAATCATTGGTGGTACTATCAGGTAAGCATTGGATTGCTAACTGCAAGGTTGGCAGTGCTACCCTACCAGCTACCTCATAGGGAAAAAGATGGAACTTTCTGCTCACATAAATATTTACAGTCTGAGAAACCCCACAGGGACCTTCTATGGCAATGGGGAAATTGTTTCTGGGGCATTTTTTAGGGTTAGATATCATTAACCTAGCATGAGTCTCATACTGAGTCTGACCCAGTCCCTTTGGAGAGAGGAAAGTCATGCCCTGACTAGCCAGGCCTGGAGCTGGCAGATTGGGTCAATGCCAGCAGAAGCATGGAGATGGAGCATGGTGGAAGAGTGATCCCAAAGATACAAGTCATGTGCTGTGAGTGGAAGAAGGGCAAATGAATGCTGCATTAATTAACCAGTCATTGACAAAATGAGGTTGCATGACAAATGGCTCCAAAACCCAGCAGTTCAACAAACAGCCCAACCCCTTCCCTCCCAAACACACCGTTCTTAAAATTCAGGATCAGGGAAATTAACTGGAACTTTGAACTTGGCACTTCAGGGCTTGGAAGAGGTGACAGTGCATGTAAAGGCCTTGGGGCAGGAGAGATCTTGGTGTGACTGAAAGCCCAGAAGAAGACTAATTTGGGGGAGGTGAGATAATAGGAATGGAGTTTTCAGTGAGCATTTCCTTGAGAGCCTTCAAGCAAAAGCGATTTTTCTATATTCATGTTTTAGAAGTAGATCTCCACCCATTGTGTAAAGCTTTGGGTATTGGATTGGTGTCGGTATGCAGGGAAAAAATAAATGGGCTTGTTATGGATTAGGAGCCTGTGGTAGTCACCTAATCTTGTGTCAAGTTAAGGATTAGGAGTGTAGGCGTGGAGTCTAGGCTGCCAATCTGGAGATAGTCAGTGAGATTTTTATGTGGGCATAGCCTTCTCCTGAGAACTCTGAGAAATCTGGTACTTCCTCCTTGGAGGTGGAAGACACCTCTCTCTCTCTCTCTCTCTCTCTCTCTCTCTCTCTCTCTCTCTCTCTCTCTCTCTCTCTCTCTCTCTCTCTCTGCTACTCCTTGGGAGACATTGCAGAAGGCAAGCCAAATGGATGGGACCAGACCTCTGAAGCCAAAGAAGCCTCAGAGAGATCGCAGCCAGCACTGAGATGCTTACAATGCCACTGGATCCACAAGACTTTCCACCCATTGGCCTGTGATTATCCTGCATTCAGCATCACTGCACATGTTTTATGGGTCTGAAAAGGAATTTATAGATTGGTATCAGACATATGGGCTAATATCAGACTTATGGATTTGATGTGCACTGGGCTGGGACGTTTGCTTAATGTACAATTACTGTTTGATATAAAACTCTCTCTCTGGATTTATAAAGTAGAATTAGACCAGAACATGTACTCTGGTACAGACAGGAGCTGGAAACACAGGGAATCCATGACAGATGATCCCTTCAGGACCAGTGGTGAGAGTGGCAATACCAGGAGGGTGGAGGGAAGGTGGGGTAGAAAGGGTGAATCGATTACAAGGATCTACATAAAATCTCTGCCCTGGGGGACGGACAACAGAAAAGTGGGGGAAGTGAGATGTTTGACGTGTAAGATATGACAAAATAATTTATATATTACCAAGGATTTATGAGGGAGGGGGAGGAGGATGGAAGTGGGGAAATGAGGAGCTGATACGAAGGGCTCAAGTAGAAATCAAAAGTTTTGAGAAGGATGAGGGCAACACATGTACAAATGTACTTGACACACAATGGGTGGATGGATGGATGGATGGATGGATGGATGGATGGATGGATGGATGGATGGATGGATGGAATGACTGTGATAAGAGTTGTATGAGCCCCCAATAAAATTATCAAGGGTTCATAAGGAGGGGGGAGTGGGGAGGGAGGAGAAAAATGAGGAGCAGATGCCAGGGGCTTATGTGGAGAGCAAATGTTTTGACAATGATGAGGGCAATGAATGTATAAATGTGCTTTATAATGGATGGATGGATGGATTGTGATAAGAGTTGTATAAATCCCTAATATAATGATTAAATAATAGGGAAATGATTTTTAAAAACCACCAACTCTCTCTCATACACATGAGTCTCCCTCGATTTTCCTCTAGCATACCCAGACTAATACACAGTTCGCCCCTGTCCTATAGGGCCGCTATGAGTTGGCATGGACTTGAGGGCAGTGGGTTTGTTAGGGCTTTGGAGTTCAGCAGGCCTTTGTTGGTGTGTTTGAGTCTATTTTTGTAGCTGTTGTTTGCAGGTCAGTGGCTCATCTTCCAGCACTCTATAGGACCATATTTTGTTGTGACCCATAAGGCTTTCATTTGTTAATATTTGGAAGTAGATCACCAGGTCTTTCTTCCTAGTCTGCCTTAGGCTAGAGCAGTGGTTCTCAATCTGTGGGTTGTGACCCCTTTTGGGGTCCAGCGACCTTTTAACACGAGTCACCCGATTCATGGCAGTAGCAACATTACAGTTATGAAGTAGCAAGGAAAATGATTTTATGGTTGGGGGTCACCACAACATGAGGAATTGTATTAAAGGAAGGTTGAGCACCACAGGGCTCGAGGTTCCACTGAAGCCTGCCCATCATTGCTGACCCTTCTGGGGTTTGTCATATCGGTGGCACAGCTTCCAATTTCACAGCAGCACTCTAGCTACCACTGCACCATGAACTGATAGACAGGTGGTGGACTGTTCTTAAAAGCCACCTGATTTACGATGCTTTGTTTTGACAGCCCTGGAAAATGGATACAGAATCTAGTTTCATAGTCAATGCAAGACACACCTTGGGGCAGTAGGGATGGCATGAAGTGAATAGATTCAAAGTATATTTTAGGGAGAGGAAGGATGACAGTTAATGCCTGGGGGGTGTGCAAGAAGAAAGGAAGCAGAGACACCATTGATATTAAGTGCCTGAGTTAAGACAAGAATTTCCAGGGAAGCTGGTGGGTCATGATGGGAGAATTTCACACTCCCCGGGGACAGGGGGAGCATTGATTAGTTCATATGTCTGCGCATCTTCTCAGACAATAGAGGCTTTGTCATCCTCAAATGAAGCATGCAGTTGGAGCTCAGAGAGGGTATGCAGTGCAAATGAAGACTGGGTTGGTTGAGATGGGTGGACCAGGGCCACTAGTCAATTCTGAGGAGCTTCAGAAAACCTGCCCAGTGTCTCTTGGAGAGTGGGCATGTCTCATGGCCACAGAGGGCCTTTTAATGTTTCACCTCCCACTGCAGCAGCGAGAGGCTCTATCAGCTCATTCTGGAAAGGAAACATACTACCTGCCATCAGGTTCATTTCTTCAGAAAGGATGGAAGAATACAAATGAAAGACTACAGTTTGAAGGGGTCTTAGGCAGACTATCAGGCTCATTAAAGTTTCATTTATTAAAACTTCATTATTCAGAGACATTCTCCCAGTAGGATGTATGCTGGGGTGGGGGTGGGCATGAGGAGGAAGACTTGGAACAGGGTAGGGGAACAACCCCACACCCCCAAAAAATACCTTCCCAAGAAGCAATTCCAGTGGGCACAGATTAGATAGAAGTTTCATCCTCTGGTCACTTGATGTTTGTCCCTCTCTTTTATCTGAATGCTCTTTCCACATTGCTCAGATGAAGCATCAAATTTATATTAAAATGCAAGTTAGGAAGCATCATCCCCAACCAACCTTGTTCATCAAAATGGTAGTGCTCTCTCCGGGTACCCTGAGTTCAGTTTGTCAACAAGCTGAAGCAGTTGAGCTGGGGCTCTGTGAGGCCCTGGAGCATGAGTTCATTAATATCTGACCCATAATGCCTTGCTGGGTTTATGCCAACAAAGCCCTGTCACTCCTTACCTTAGGATTTACTCACTCTTTGAAACAGGCATTTATTTACACACAGTTTGACCTCATGATGGTGTTCAGCAGATGTGGATCTTACTTATTTGCATTGTTCTGTGACAGTTGCAAAATTCGTTAGTGGCTCAGGGATCAATCCTCTGTGGACTGCCCCGAAGCTAGATGAAGCAAGCGGGTTCTCCCTGATTCATCCTCCCTCCTTAGCAATGCTTGCTAGTCAGGATAACATAGTGCCCATTAAAGAAACTGCCTGTGTCACTTTAAATTTGTGACCTGGGCGGGAGGGAGGGTGATGATCACAAGTGACAGAAACTGACGCTTGACTAACTTAGGGAAAAAGGCCTAATGGTGGATAAATGTTGGGAAGACAAGAAAATGTGGCAAATGCCTGGGCAATCTCAGGGCTGTGAAGCAGGTAATGGCGAAACACTCCTCCTGAGGCCAAAGCGTGCCCTCTGTAGTACATTAAATCACATTCACAGACACCCATTCATGTTCACATGGGACCTGAAGCTATGGCCTTACTTGGAGAGGAGGTCTTGGCAGATGTGCTTAGATAAGTATTTCAAGAGCTCCATCTTTCTGGGTTTAGATTTCAGATGGATACTACATGCACTGATTTGGTGTGTTCTTATAAGAAGGGGAGTGGGCACACAGAGACCCCGTGTGAAGACACTGGCAGAGATTGGATCAGTGCATCTATAAGCCAAGAAATATCAAGGATTAGCAGCAGTGACCCGAAGCAGAGAGAGGCTACTTTGATTCTCCTTCAGAGCTCTCAGAAGGAATGAATCTTGCCCACACCTTAATTTTAACCCTTTGTCCTTCAGAAAAGTGAGAGAACAAGTGCCTGCTGTTTAAGTCACTCGATTGGTAGCCAGTTGTTACAGCTACCCAAAAGAACCATTATGGATTGATCTGTAGCCCCCTCAAAATATGTGAGAAATTTGAACCTTGGTGGACATGATCCTGTTTGAAAAGAAGGGAGTTCTTTTGTAATATAAATGAGGCCGTATGGCCACTGGAGATCCCTTCATAGAGGGGTTTAGAAGAGGAGATGGGTCAGTCAGGGTGCGAGGTAGTACCGATGAAGAACACAGCTTTCCCCCAGATCCTGTATGCTTCCTCCCCCCAACTACCATGATCCAAATTCTACCTTGCAGGGCTGGATAGGGCAGAGATTGTACACTGGTGCATATGGGGGCTGGAGGCACAGGGAATCCAGGGTGGATGATACCTTCAGGACCAAAGGTGTGAGGGGCGATGCTGGGAGAGTGGAGGGTGAGTGGGTTGGAAAGGGGGAACTGATTACGAGGATCCACATGTGACCTCCTCCCTGGGAGATGGACAGCAGAGAAGGGGGGGAAGGGAGACTCGGGATAGAGCAAGATATGACAAAATAACAATGTATAAATTACCAAGGGTACATGAGGGAGGGGGGAGCGGGGAGGGAGTGGAAAAAAAAAGAGGACCTGATGCAAAGTGCATAAGTGGAGAGCAAATGCTTTGAGAATGATTCGGGCAGGGAATGTGCGGATGTGCTTTATATAATTGATGTATGTATATGTATGGATTGTGATAAGAGTTGTATGAGCCCCTAATAAAATGTAAAAAAAAAGAAAATGATTAAGGCAAAGAATGTACAGATGTGCTTTATACAATTGATATATGTATATGTATGGATTGTGATAAGAGTTGTATGAGTCCCTAATAAAATGTTTAAAAAAATGAGGCCATATGAGAATAGGCTTGAGCCTAAACCTAAACACTTCTGAGTTAAAGGCCAGGATAGACCCAGTAACACACAGTACGGGGAGAAAGATAGCGAGGAATGCCAAGGAACTTTCTGGTATCCACAAAGAAGGACCCTGACCTAGAGTCGCACCCCAAATTTGAACCTGTAAGCTCCAAAGCAGGGGGAAAAGTGTTTTAAGGCTACTGACTTGTTGGATAATTTTTGGTTAAGGAGATTAAGACAGAAACTTAAGACATCCTCCAATCCTTCCTCTGGCTTCGTTCCATTTTTCTCACATTCAAGAGTCCTCCTAGAGGATTCAGTCAGGTTGTTGTTGTTGTTGTTGTTCAGTGTCATAGTGAGGGTTTGGATTCATTGTGACCATACATACAACATAATCATACACTGCCCGGTCCTTTACCATTCTCACAGTTGTTCTTAAGTTTGAGCCCATTGTTGCAGCCACTGTGTCAATCCCATTTGTTGAGGGCTTTCCTCTTTTTCATTGCCCCTCTACTTTCCAGAACAAGATGTCCTGCTCCAGGGACTGATCTCTCCGGACAACATGTCAAAGTTAAGGCGAAGTCTCATTATCCTTGCCCTGAGGAACATTCTGGCTGTACTTCATCCAAGTTAGATGGGTTTGTTCTTTTGGCAGTCCATGGTACATTCATTACTCTTTTACATCACTACTAATCAAATATATCTATTCTTCTTTTGTCTTCCTTATTCAGTGTTCAACTTTCACATGAATATGAGACAGTTGAAAATACCATGGCCTGGGTCAACCCGCCCCAGTCCTCAAAGTAATCTCTTGCTTTTCAACACTTTAAAGAGGTCTCGTGTAGCAGATTTGACTAGTGAAATGTGTCATTTGTTCTCTTCTCTGCTGCTTCCATGAGAATTGATTGTGGATTCAAGCAAGACAAAATCCTTGACAATTTCGATCTTTCCTCCATTTATCATGATGTTATCAATAGGTCCAGTTGTGAGGGTCTGGGCTTTCTTTACATTGAGTCATAATCCAAACTGAAGGCTTTAATCAATCCTTCATCTTCATCAGCAAGTGAATCAAGTCCTTCTCATTTTCAGCAAAATTGTGTCATCTGTATAATGCAGGTTGTTAATAGGCCTTCCTCCAACCTGATGCTCCATCAGGCACTGCCCCTTAATGAGTTTAGGTCATGAAGGATAGTCCTCCATAGGCACATTGATTATTACACTACCACCCTCACATAATAAATTCAGAGAGAGAAAATTTCCCCAAAGCAATGGAAAGCTTACTAGAGAAGTGGAGGGTGCTAAAAGCCAAAGGTGACACAAACCGGAAATCAATACTAGTTTTCAATACCTACAGTCATCTAATAGTTCACTGCACTATCTAAGGAAAGGTGAGGAGAACTGGGGCAATTCCATTAAAAAAAGACAATGCAGGGTATATAAGTCCGTCATTCCTCTGGAGAAGAAAAACACATAGTTGGGTTGTAGAGCTTTGTTTACTAATCAACCGAATGTAGTTGTAAGGCAGGGGTGTGCGTGTACGTGTGTGTGTGTGTGTGTGCGTGCATGTGTGTGTGTGTTGAAGGGAGGGGCTTGCCATTCTATTTCATAGCCAGGAGAAAGATGAGCCTCTTCCCATATCTTTTGCTCTGTGGCAAGTTACTGATCTACAAGGAACTTTTATTTGACAAGGATATTGCCGAGAAATAAACGGGAAGCTTGTGTTCATCTCTGCTGAGAGGTGGAGTCAAAGAGATGGGCTTTATGACAGACACCCTGATCGTGCAACCAAACTATGAAATGGCCTCATACATTCAACACACATTTGCTGCACCTCCCCAGTGTGCTGCCCAGATATTACCAGGCAGAGTGTTTTATGGGCAGCATTTTAGAGTTAGGCAGGCAGAGGGAGTGTCTTTGTGGGTGTTGCCTTTACCAGTCCTTGGATTGTTCTGGGACAGGCATGTCTTTTTCCTCTAAAGTAACTGATCGCGTGTAAAGAAGGAGTCTCCTCAGTAAGACGGGTTGAACCAAACCCAACCTATGACAATCATCTCAATTGGAACACATAGCGACCCTATACAAATACCCGTAGGGTTTCCAAGTTTGTAACTCTTTTGGGGGGTCAACTACCATATCCTTCTCTTGCAGAACCACTACAGAGTTGAGCGTTGTGTTCGCAGCTGAATGCTTAATCACTGTGCCCATTTTGTTTGCTGAGCCGCCCTCAAAACACTGAACAGTTTTTCTGGGTACCAAGTATGTCCACTTCTATATCTGGCCTAGGGTGTTTTCTCCTAGTTGATAGGAGGTGCAAATCAGTTACTAGGGGTTTGGCAGAGTCAGTATGGAAACTGGGAGGGTGTGTGAAATTTGAACCAGAGTAGAACAATTCCAAGACACTTCCTAGGGATTCCTGGCATATAATATGCAAATGATAGTCAAGATATATAACTGTGTCTCTGTTCTTGGTTCTGTCAGTACCTGGTGTGGCCACAAAGGAGAAACCTGGTCTCCTGCTATTTTGAGCATCTAGTGTGAATGACAGGAGATAAGTCACATGCTAATGAACCCTGGTGGTGTAGTAGTTAAGCACCATGGTGCCCGGCTATCAAAGCATATAGCGTCTGGGGTCTTAAAGGCTGGAAGATAAACAGGGGGCCATGTAGCTAAGAAACAACAAAGTCCACATGGAAAAAGCACACCAGCCTACACCAACATGATCGCTGAAGACAAAGCGGGTGCATAAGCACATGTGAGCATGTTTTCTTGATGTGCACTCACCCTTTATATACAACTCTCTTATACATACGTGTTTCTGTGGATTTGTTTCTCGAATGCACCCAGACTAACAGAAGCAGCGTGGAACGCATTTAAGAAGCCTAGACAAGGGCAGGGCAGGATATTCGGAGGGACTGGATCCAGAATTTGAGAGGAAGGAGCCCTGGTGGCAAAACGGGCTGCTAGCTCGCTGTCCCAAGGGGGACAATGAGACTGCTGGCTCCCATGAAAATTTACAGTCTTGAAAACTCCATATAGGGTCACTGTGGTTGGAATCCACTGGACGGCAGTGACCTTTTGGGATTGAAGGTGGAAGCCACCAATGACTTCCTGCCATTGAGCCAAGGAGCCTCAGGAGAGTGTGTGAACTTCTGGAATGCAGTGAACAACCTCTGCACATCTGCTTTTCGTGCTGCCCAAGTCATGCCCTTGGCCTTTGCTTAAACATATTCATCCAGAAGTGAACCATCACAGCTGCTCCCTCGGGAAGCTGGGGGCTGAGCTCTCTGGTTCCACTCTGTCAGCATTTCTGGTCCGGGTACCTCCCCTCTTCCCCGGCACAGGCAATGTGCTTTTGGAAGCAGTGCTCCCTGGCAAATCCCTGTGATTTGCCTCCTCTGGCCTAACATGATGAATGCTGAGAGGGGGTGGATACTAGGGGGTTAAACTCCCTGAACTTTACCTAGCCCAGGGGAAAACTTATTATTTAAAGTAAGCTTTAGACAGAATCTTTAGAAAGAGAAATGGTTAACATTATGTACACAATTACTCCCCAACACATAGGCTCAACCTCATAGGCTGTGGATGACCTTGAGCAGGTGCTCAGTCACAATGGTTTTCTATCAGGATTGAGAGTTCAGCTCTCTCAACTCTCCAACTGGTTATTAGCACCATAGTATCGTTTCTATTTTTGTATTTACTTTGTTTTTAGGGGAAAAAGACTCCCAATCCAACTATATTTTATTAGGAACTCCTTTGCTAAGTTTTACACAAGAAAAAGGCACAAAGTGCTGTTCTGGATGAAGGAGAGCATCCGCATGAGGCCACAATGGTGTTGGAAGGACCCACAGCCACAGTGACTTAAATAAAATGACACCCATTCTGTCCTGCTGACTCTGACTCATAGTGACTCTGTGTAGGGATCCTGAAGTTGCTACCTTTACAGGAAGCAATAACCTCATCTTTCTCCTGTGGAATGACTAGTGGCTTTGAACCAGCGACCTTGCTCTTAATAGTCCAACACTATCCAGCATTACCACCTGGGCTCCTGAAAACTTAAATAAGACATAGAAAACAAACAACTTTGTCACAAAATTGTGACTGAAGACAGATCTATTCCTGGAGTTTCAGGAGGGCCTGTGAGAGCATGAGCGGGACCTTCATTGGGATGTGCACACTACCGTATATCGTTGAGTGTGGCCCGGGGAGTGGACGCAAGCACACTGCCTGAGGGACAAGCTTTCCACTGCCAGTCAGAGTAGGAAAGAACTCAATGGCGGCTGAATCTGTGGCCCCTCAAAATGGATGTAGGGTCTCCACATAGACTCTCACTGTGAGCCACAGCCTATTGCTCAAAATTTAAGCTCAAATACGACTTAAACGCCAAACATTCTGTTTCCTTAAAATAGGGTACTGCCAGGATCAGCTAGAAGTCTGCATGACCTATCAGATCTCAACGCCGATCTCAAATCACTTCACATGATCCATTCTACCAGTCATGTCAAGGACAACTAGAGGTCTGCATGAGCGAGCCCAAATCGCCTCCTCACTTACCCATTCCAGAGGCTGTGCCTGTATAACCTATCGACTAACACATTCCCATATGCCGTGGTTATGAAACCAACCATCATGCTGGAATAAGGACCAATCACGATGCAAGGGTCAGGATCAATGGGAAAGCAAAATAGGGGCTGAGGGGAGCCAAGAGGGGTCGCTTCACTCAATCCCTAAACCTGATCTAATGTCACTAGACTGGGGTCTTCCTCACATCTCAAGGGCACCCGATTCATGATTGAAGTGAATTGTGCTTATTCAATCTTTGTTCTGCTTGCTGTCCTGCTGTGCTGCATCCTCTTCTTGCTTTTTTGTGCATGGCTCCCTCTGTTGTGGTGACAAATGGCTTGAGAGGGATTTGACATAAGGAGAAAGCCCACCCACATCAACTGTCACCAGAAGCAGACACTAAGTCCATTTCTCTCACCTCACAGAACTATGCACACCAGACACTGGTAGGGCTGCCTGGGAGGGGAACCCTTAGTGCAGTGTTTCTCAACCTGTGGGTTGCGACCCCTTTGGGAGTCATATGACCCTTTCACAGGGCTCACCCAATTCATAACTGTAGCAAAATTACAGTGATGAAGTAGCAAGAAAATCATTTAATGCTTGGGGGAGGGGGGCATCACCACAACAAGAGGACCTGTATTAGGAAGGTTGAGAACCACTGCCCTAGTGTGTTTAGGACTTTGCTGCCCTCAAGGTCATCAGACATTCCTGAAGGCAGAGCCGCTGCAGGAAGCCCTTCTGGGAAATGCCCTGAAGACAGGTCTCAACCAACTCCACCCTCACCCTCTGAGATCCTAATCATAGGACGCATGGAAATGCTCCCTGCCACTTCGAAGGCTGTAAGTCCATGGGAGCAGAAAGCCTCCTCTTTCTCCCTTGGAGTGGTGGCTGGTGAGTTCAAACTGCTCACTTTCTGGCTAACATAACCCACAGACCAGCTCCCCCTGAGCTCAGTTTGGTTTGCCGCACAGCACACATTGTTTGGAACCTTCTGAAATAGCTATGCACATGTGCAGGTTGGGGGGATTTCGCACAAGATGCAATTTTCCACCCTCTCTTGGCAAAAATAATTTTTGCAAAAGGCTTGTATTCTCTTCTGGATCTGAGTAGCAGCTACTCTCATGAAGTCATAGCACATACATTCATGCTACAGTCCTCCCAACTCCCTAATATCTTACGCCGAGTCTGCTCCATGCTTTTCTGTGTCCTACATGGCAGCTGTAGGCACCCAAGGCATGGGCTCTGCAGCCTGGGTCCAAATCTCTCCTTCCCACTTCCTCACTGTGTGGTCCTAGGCTCATGACTTTATCATTCTGTGCCACTGATTTTTCATCTGTAAAAGGAGGCCAAATAGAGTCCACACATAGGCTTGTTAAGTGGAATAATTGAATTATTATACACAAAAAGCTTAGAACGGTGCTTGGCATCTTGCAAATACTATTAGGTGGTGTAGCATAGGGACTGGGTCATCCATTACATATGCTCAGGTTCAAACTTCCGGCCAGGAAGGGGTGGTACACCTAGGTGGGCATTACACCTGGATTGGCCCATCTGGGCCAGGTGAATTCAATCCAGCCATTGGGGTTGACCATGACCGTCAACCATGCCTCCCTATGGTGGAATTGAAAAGGCAGGATCTTGACCGCTCCGATGTCTCCCTTCACCCACTTTTCTGTTGTCCGTCCCCCAGAGAGGAGGTCACATGTAGATACTTGTAATCAGTTCCCTCTTTCCAATCCACCCTCCCACAACCCTCTCAGTATCACCACTCACAAATTATCAAGGTTTCTTGAGGGATGGGGGAGCGGGGAGGGAGGGGAGAAATGAGGACTTGATGCCAGGGGCTTAAGTGGAGAGCAAATGTTTTGAGAATAATGAGGGCAATGAATGTACAAATGTGCTTTACACAATTGATGTATATATGGATTGTGATAAGAGTTGTATGAGCCCCTAATAAAACGATTTTTAAAAAAAGAAAAAAAGGCAGGATCCCGGAGCCCACTGAGTGACTTTCTCTCCAGCAGCTTCTAGGTAGGCTGTGCCCCGTGAGGGGCCCCGAGGTGCCTGTGTAAACCTGAAACTTCTTCTCTCAAAAAACCCACTTGGATCACAATCCAGGCTTCGAATTGAATTCTTTCTCGCGCGAAGCCAAGGCCTGAGGTATATCTCTCCCAGGAGAGATCTAACAATAGTATCTCTTATTATAGCATTAGGAGCCCAGGTGGTGTAGTGGACTGTGCATTAAGCTGCTAATCGCAAGGTCGGGGGTTTGAACTGACTAGCCCGTCCGTGGGAGAAATATGAGGTTGTCTATTTCTGTGAGGCAGTGGTTTTCAACCTTCATAATGCCCCCACCCTTTAATACAGTTCATGTTGTGGTCACCTGCAACCATAAAATTATTTTCATTGCTACTTCATAACTGTAATTTTGCTATTGTTATGAAATGGTTGACCCCTGTGAAAGGGTTATTTGATCCCCAGAGGGGTCGCGACCCACAGGTTGAGAACCGCTACTGTAAGGATTTAAAGTCTCAAAACCCCAAAGGGGCAGTTCTTTGTCCTATTGGGCCGGTATGAGTGGGAGTCAATAAAATGGTAGTTAGGTTTTTTTCTGCATCAGTATCAGATTCTGGTGGCAATCTCAGTCATCACGCATTGTGGTCTGGTTTCAACTCTGGTAGATCTGTGGGAAATGACTGCCCTGGTTTGAGGTGAGGGCCACGGTGCTTCAGTGGTAGATCTCTCATCGTCTTTCACCGGGACGACCCGGGTTCGATTTGCAGCCAATGTGCCCCAGACTGTCAGTGAAAGTTTGTGTGTTGCTATGACACTGAGCAGGCTTCAGGGATGTTTCCAGACTGAAATAGAATAAGGACGAAAGACCTGATTATCTCCATCCACACATCGACCTATGGCCCTCCATGGTTGGCTTCCCTTCCCAGCCCTGGTGATAGCACAGACTGGCATAGTTTGCTCCGCTTCCCATGAGGTGTCCATGAGAGGCTGACTCGACAACCACGGTCAAGATCAACAGCTTGAACTCCTTTCTGGGTCTACAGAAACAAGAACAACCTTCTGAAATGAGGTCGCAGTGCTATTTGGGACTGGGAGAAAGCCTTTGTGACAAGGATTGTGCTCTGGATCCCAAAGGCGACTTTTAAACAGAGCCACATAGCAACTCCGGAAATTGCCATAGCAGAAGCCAGGTTTAAAAAAAAAAAAAGTTCTACTGGCTTGCTCAAAGGAGGCCAGAGTTGGATGGGGGTGGGGTGGGGTGGGAGACTCCTCTAAAAATGAACAAATTTGTTTGCTTACATATTTGTCATGTCTTTTGGGCCTGAAAGAAAGGGGGGGAAAAGCAGACGAGAGGAGGAAACGGCGACTGACAGTCATCTTGTTGGTATTCCCACAGCATCCCCTCCTTAGGCACTTGCTGCCATCTCATCCAACTCCACTCAGTATATTTTCACCCAGCAATGATGCAGAAATGTCTGTGTACTCCAGTGTTATTGTAGTCGGGCAGCGTTTACGGGTTTGACTTTCAACTCAGCATGGCAGGACGTCTAGAAGCAATAATAACCAGCACCTGCTCTGTCTGTGCGGTGGGCAGGCAGTGACGGATCCCCAGCTTCCAGAACACTAGTGCCCCCTCCCAGCTCAGGATAATGACGGTGACACTCGGCCTCCTTGTTGTCTGGGGGAGCTCTAGGAGCTCTCCTCTGAACCCTCATATTATTGGCATTTCTTTGAGTGAACACATCAAATTAGTGACTGTAAAGGAAGGTGTAGGAGATGATTATTGGTGACAAGACAAGCCTCAACCACTTCCAGAGAGCATGTCTCCTAAGTGCAAAGTATGGAGAGGGAGGAAACAATTGACCACAAATGGAACAGGCTCTGAGTCTCGCCACACAATGTATGTGCATGGTCACTGAGGCGCCAACATTATGGCTGGAGGACGGATATGGTTTGTGCAGCCGTGATTGCCATCCAGAACGTGCCGTGCTATTGTGAAAAACGATTTTTTTATTCTGAGCAAATCTCTGCTTCCACTTGCTTTAATGCTTCGCCAGAGAGCCAGGGACTCTGGGAGGGGTGGGGACGCACAGGGCTGGGCTGACCTCAGGAACTCATGTGTAAAGGGCTTTTTCTCACTTGGAAGCAGGCTGGGTTCACAGCTGTTCTTTCTGGTAAAGCTTGTTTCTGAACCTTGCCACGTCTGAGTCCGAAGAGGGAAATGAAGGTGACAAATGCTGCGAGGAGCCCTGGGCACATCTTGGCTATGGTCCTGCTTAAGTCTGTTTCATTTGAATCCCAGTTTTACCTTTCCTCCTTTCTGGGTTCCAAAGCATCAGGTGGGTGCCAAACGCTTCCACGGACAACTAAAGCTGAACAAGGTGCAGGCAGATGAAGAGCAACGGGAGGTTGGTGTTTGGGAGAATGAATACTTGGGCTTCCTAGGCCAGTCCAGCTGGTGGTTAGAGCCCTGTTTCAGATTCCACTGAAATCTCCTAGTGTCCAAGGACCAAGTGGCTCCTAAGTCCAGAATTTCTGTTACATGTCTCACCAAGGAGAAGCTGGGCCAAAATGCATTGAAGAATAAAGCAGGAGCTTGGCTTGTGAATCCACTCTCTGATTCTGAAATTTCAAAGGCTCCGTGCACAGACATTTCAACACTGAAAGCACAGCAGGGAAAATCAAAGACTTGGGCTTCCTCCTTGCCCCTCTTTTAGGGCTTTTATGGTTTTCCAAGGCGCCTCCCAGAGCCGAGTGTTGTATAGGTCATGTTTAAAAATGTCGTAGTTTTGAGGGACTTGCTGTTCTGCTTTCTTTTGCAAGGAGACCCGGTTTCTTGTCTTGTGGCCAAACACAGAGCACAGATATCTGTGGGCCTCCTCCCTTTCCCCTGACCTTTGCTCTCTTCTCTGGATACCCTACTGACCTGTTCTCCCTTACAAGATCTGAACTGCTCACACACTTCGTTAAATTCTCATCCTAGCGAGAAGCATCCGAGCATCTTATTAGAGCCTGTATGAGTTCTGTTCTGGATGCCTATTTGTGTAACTTCAGGTCTCTGGCATGGAAACGTCCCATGCCCACAGACCCACACAGGTAATATAAACTCCAACAGTAGTTTAAGGTTTAAGGTGGTCACAGGGAACACTGGGGCCCGTGTCTCCTGGTGAACCCCTCAGGCTGTCTAAAGGGGCTAGTTCCATCTCAATGTAGCCATGCAGGAATGTAGACCGGTTAGGTAGCAAGACAAGGGGTTGTTCCTCTCCATGCTTAGGGGGCCCCCTACGGGAGGTTGGAAGCCAATGCGGGCTAAGCCCAAGCCAGGAGAGCTTAATTGATGCCTCCCAGCTGAAAGCCCTTACAAGGCTGGAATCTGGAGACCACCGCCCCTTCCCTTCAGCTGCTTCTCTGCCTTCCACTCAGCAGGGCTGAGTGTGCAGTGTCATGAGGGTGCCCGTGTTCAGTTTAGTGTAACGCCGGAACCTTCTTCTCTCATGTATATAAACCCACTCGGATTACCACCCAGGCTTTGGTGTGAATTTCTTTCCAGTGTGTAGCCAAGGACCGAGACATTTCCCACCCGAGAAACCTAACAGACCCAGACTTACAATAAACCCATATTAGTATTTATAAGGCAAGAGGTGACCAGGTCTAGACAATAATGGTGAAAAGGGCCCTGGATTTGAGAAAGATTCTGAAGTAGAATCCATAACCCTTAGAAATGTATTGGCCTTAGGGGAGGGGCAAAGAGGGCTGGATTGAGAAAGTCTCTGGCATCCAGTTCTGACTTGACTTCTGGATCCTGAATCCTTCAGGGCCATGACCTTGCCCTCCAGCCAGACCTTCCAATAGCCATCTTCTCAGAGCCTTGTTAAGTTCTCATAATACATTACACCTGCCATCCTGTGAGCAGCTACCAAACCCAGGCACTTTTTTCAAAGACAAGCTCGCTCTCTCTACCCCTAAGAGCAGGTAGTTTGGGGATGATGGATATGAGATACCACAGAAGACAAATCTGGTATCTTCCATGGTGCACAGAATATGCTGTCACAACCAGGACTCATGACAATCCCTCAGTTTCCTAAATTGCTTCACTGCTACTTTTAATTAAGCCTCATTAGATTGTCATATCTTGATAAGAGGGATGACCCTGAACTAGATGCATAAATTAAAGCTATCCTCATCCTGTGCTTTTATATGAATGTGTTAATTATTTTTGTCTTTAGGGAGAATAATGGAGGGATGGAGCAATACCAAACGGAGTTTGACAAAGTGTTGGTGTTTGCTGCGGCAAACGTGGTGCGTGTCAGATACAATCCGTCACCCAGTGAGTCTGCAATTAACACCAAGGGACAAAGGTAGGATTCCCTGTAATAAATAACCTTCCTCCCAGATGCTAATGGAGACCCAGCAGGACCCACTGTTGTGTTGTCGCAGTTGTACACGGGCCCTTAGAGGAGACAGAGCTGGTGTTTGAAACGAGTCTTGTTTGCCCCCAGTTGGCTCACACATTTGTTTTTTAAATGGCATAATCACTAACATTTAAACACAGGGTGATGTCACGTAACAATCTGCAGCTTCTGAGAAATGGAGAGGCCCGACTTTGCTGGTTGACAGTGCAGAGGGACTGGGGGAGCAGTCAGATATGGTGATCAGAGTTTGGAATCCTTGCTTTCCAAGTACATGTGTCAAGGAGTTCAAGGGTTCAGAAATTTAGGAGGGAAGTTCCAGAAGACAAGTTTGTGTGGTCGATAATAAACCAATATAGGGGTTGAGATTTCAATCTGTTGGCTATTTATTTTGTGCTTGGTAGCCAACCAGCCCAGAATTCCTGACCTCGCCGACCTGTGAAACAAGGACCATTCCAGAATGAAATAGAAGCAAGCACGGAAGCGAGGGCATCCATTACCCCGAATGCGTAGGGGTCAGGAACTAAGTGCTTTCTGTAGAACAGCTCCAGAAGGCAGACCTTTGGCTGGAAAACCTGTTAGGGAGGTAGCATAGGGACTGGCAGGCCTATTACACATGCTCAGAGGTCCCAGCTACCGGCTCATGAAGCAGTGGCTCACTGCATGCTCAGCAGTTCAGGTTTCCAGCCAGGAGGGGGAGCTATGTCTGGGTGGGGCTGTACCTGCATTGGCTAACCTAGGCCAGGTGAATTCAATTCAACAATTCAGCCAATGGGGTCGACCCACGTCATCGACCACGCCTCCCTAACCACTCATAAAACTCACGGGGATCCCAAACCAGGCCTCGCCGTGAGCTGTTTCTCGCGTGGAGCCATGGACTGAGGCACACCTGTCCCCGGAGAGGTCGAACAGAAGCAGTGCTGTGTGATTTGGAGCTATGAGGTAAGCCGGCCCCAGGAGTGGGCCCTCCCATGTTGGTCTCACGGATTGGGGGCCCCTCTGGGCTCCTTTTACCTCACCACCCTCGGGAGAATTGTTGGGTTGAATTCACGGTGTCCGTCTTTGCGCCGTTTCTTGCTGGTGTCCGTCTTTGCGCCGTTTCTTGCTGGTGTCCGTCTTTGCGCCGTTTCTTGCTGGTGTCCGTCTTTGCGCCGTTTCTTGCTGGTGTCCGTCTTTGCGCTGTTTCTTGCTGGTGTGCGGGACTTGACGTGCCTGCTTTCCCAGGAACTCGCCTGCCTTCCCGGGCTGCATTTGTGAGGGGGCTGGGACGCTGCAGCCTGGAGACTGGGAGGATTTTGACTCCAAAAGCCTTCTCGAGGCTCAGTGTATAAGGTTTATTTGGACGTGAAAACAGAATCAAAGATGCAATTAACAAAGTTTTAGAAGCAGGCTTTATTGAGAAGCTTGCGGGCAGGTTCAGCAACTCAGGGTATTGAGCTATTGAAGCCGCGCAGGGGGAAAAAATCCTGGCAGCATTTTTATGCCCACTGCTGGCATGCACAGCTGGGGAGGATCAAAGCTGGGGAGGATCTGCGCACACAGGTGCTTCAGAAGGGAGAAGGTCATTAATCTTACCTATATGTCAGGGACGCGTGGAGTGACCATATCTTCAGAAAACATTCTGGCTTTGTGACGAGCTGGTTCCAGGAATTTGGGGTTGAGCTGGGGAGGGGAGGTCGGTTAGGGGTCAGCCTTGAGAGCTAAGATGGAGGTGCAGGACTCAAAATGGAGTCTGTTGTGCCAAGACTGGGAAACAGTTTTGTGCCACGGCTCCGGCAAGCAGCAGGCCTGGGGGCGCCTGCGTCCACCCTGTTGGTTTGGGCAGGACTCTGGCTGGGTGGCCGGCTCCAGGCTGGCTTTCGGCTAGGCCGCAACCTGGGGCCTCCATTTTCCCAGCCACGTGACTCCACTCACAGGCAGAATGGCACCACCTCTGTCTGTTGTAGCTACACTCCATTCCCAGACAGCAAACCGCCCAGACTTCCGGAAAGTTCAGCAGAACAAGTTTCATTTCCTGCGCAGGGACCAGACCATCAGCTCTCTTGAGGGGAGACTGAGCGGCCCCCCAGTCTAATTTTCCAAAGGTTTTTATACTTTTGCAATGTGCAGGTGTGCAAGCAGGCAGAGCTCAGAAGCGGGGTATTGTGGTTAGCCATTCTTAGTTGAACCAAAACTGCTCTGGTCGTTCTCGCAAGCCTTCTGAACATCCATTTCCTTCTGTACGTTCCCTTGGGCTACGTCTGCACAGCCTAACTCCCCAGTATCAGCTAGTTCATTGGCAGTTCATAGCTAGTTTATTTACCATTCATAATGGCTTCTGAAAGCTCAAAATGACTTCTCTTGTCAAGGCTACTTAAGCTTGGCCCAGAGCTGCTATATACTCTCCTGTTCTTAGCCAAGTTCAAATCATTGAATCTGCGGTAGCCAGCCCAGTGTATGGTGGGCTCAGCACTAAGAGTTTTGTGGCTTGTACTTTCTGTGTAAGGAATGCCACTAGCTTATTGGTTATTACTGGGCCAAATGTGAGGCTTAGCAGGAGGAGGATTAGGGGCCGGCTAGGGCCGTTCATAGGGTAGTTAGCCAGGCTGACCAATTAAGTAGCTTTTCAAAGCAATTGGTTCCTCCATTTCTTTTCTTGACTCTTTGTTCTAATCCTTTCCTAACCAGGGCTCATCTATCTTTATTGATTCCCGAATGCTTTGAATAGAATTAGTTTCTCCCAATGCTGTGCACAGCATTCCTTGTTTCCAAAAGAGCAAGTCAAGCCCTCGGCGGGTTTGCAACACAACTGCTACAAGGGAGTCTAGGGATCTTTCTAAATGGGAGACAGGTTTTTTTTAATCCCTGTAGATCTAAAGCAATTTGCTGACTAAGAGTCTGATACTTTAAGTTTCCTTGTATTAAAGCAACTGACCCGACTGCAGCTAATCCCATAATCCCAAGCCCTGTTACCAGTGAGACCAATACTGGGGCTCTTTGAACTCATCCGGAAATTCCAAAGTTATCCCTACACCTCCTTCACCAGAACACAGGTACACTTGAGGAGTAACATGCACTAGCACACAAATACCCGGGGAAAAGAGACAGGGTGTTCGTCCTGTGGAACAAGTAAAGCAAGTACTCATTGGAGCAGATAACAAATTAGGATCAACATTTGGTTCAATGGGAACAGCTTGAAGGAAAAAATCTCGATATCTTGATATATTAAAGGGATACTTAGATGAATAAAAACACAGTCTTGCCCTTGCAAATCTTTTAAAGTGAGCTTAGACTTGAGTCCATACTAACATCACCTATAGACTGCTGCTTCGTGTAATCCTTTTTACTAACATTTCTAATTGGATTACACTCTGTACCAATAGTGCTATTTGTACCTGTGCCTACATAGTAAGGGGAAGCAGGGTTCAGACAAAGCCAACAATCAACTGTGAGGTGAGGATTTGAGTTCATAAATTGGAATACAGCATCCCGAGAATCAAACACAGAACCTTGAGGTGGCTCCTGAATGAGAAGGGCCCTGTGAGTTGGGCTGGCAGTGAACGGGAAAGTTACTGGAGAGTCTGGAGGGTGCGGCAAAGGAATCTTAATGACACCAGCTGTGGCTCTTCAGGATTTATCCCGAGGTTTGGGCCTTTGTACGGATGGCAGGTTGCCATATTTTACTTTGCTGTATAGAAAAGGTTGTCCCGGGATCTCTATCATTTACATAATGTTGAATTCCCCATGTTTTCCCAGTGAACCCAATAACGCTTGAATCCAATTCTTATTGGGTTATATTTGGAAACCATACACGTAGTGGGATCAAACCCTTCCGACTTGAGTCTCATTCTTGTAAAAATAATAGGGTCATCTTTAACAAGTTTCCACCCTGAAAATGATGGTTTCACAACCCCAAGCTGCGCAATGGTAATGTCCCTCCCCTTGGCAGTTAGGGAGTTCATGAGCCGGGCATATATAGACATGGTTTGTTTGGAGCCTTCTTTCTATAGAGGGTATTCCGCACCCATAGGACGGGATTCGAGTATAGGTCCCATTGTGCCCTTTACCTTTAAAGGATCCAGAATGCCAATTCTTTCCTAGCAAATCAAACAAATCAAAATGAAAACAGGGGGTCATACCCAGTATAAGAGGTTACATATTCACTGCTGGAGGTTAGAATAGCAGTCCACAGATGTGTTTGTGCTTGGGGGAAACACTGGGTGTTGTCAGCAATACTCAGAGAAAAACAATTAAGTTCTGTAAAGCCTTAATTTTGAGGGATTTTCCGTCTTTCTGGGTGTCCATCTTTCCAGGATATGCTCAGGGAGGGCTTTTTTTTTTACTTATGACTGAGGAATCCACGGCCCCCTCCCCACTATTTTAACTGCAGTTGGTGTTGTAAGTATCACTTGGTATGGGCCAGTCCACCTAGGTTCTATGGTGTCAGGTTGGTGTTTCTTTACCCATGTCCAGTTTCCTGGTTGCACGTTGTTGGCTGCCTGTTCCCTTTCCCTTGGTTAGGCCCAAAATGAAGGTGTCAGAGCAGATGATTTGTCTCTCACCTGTTGCACAGCCTGCAGGCACTCGATGAGGGAATGATTAGTGACTTCCATTATTTCTACTTCTTTCAATTTGGGAGGATTTGGGGAAGGTCTGCCAAACATAAATTCAAATGGGGACATGCTTTTCACATAGGGAGTGCATCAGACTTGAAGTAGGGCAAAAGGTAAAGTACGGATCAACCCAGTTCTCCCCAGGTCCTAAATGCAACTTAACGAACAATTCATTTAGGGTTCTGTTTATTTTTTTCTACTTGCCCTGAAGAGCTTCCAGTTAATATTTAGAAGCATTGCTAAGACTTTAGTAATTTGAGCAATAAATGTTGGGCCATTGTTGGACCCCAAGGTGGTGGGAAGGCCAAATCTAGGCACAATTTTAGTTACTAATAATTTACACACAGTGGCAGCAGTTTCCTTCTTGGTTGGGAAGGCTTCCACCTATCCAGAACAGGTGTCTACGAACACCAGCAAATATCGGTAGTCATACTTTCTAAATTTGATATCCATAAAGTCCACCTCCCAGAATTCTCCAGGACTACTACCTCAAGCTCATGGTTGGGGTTGCTTCTTTTCTTTCTGGGGTTGTTTACCCGAGCACTGTGCAATCAATGGTGGGTGACAACTGCCACCCAGTGTCCAAGCCTGGGTATGTAAAAGTGCCTGAGAAGCAACTGAGACAGTTTAGAGAGGATCCCAAATGCATACCTTCATGTAGTCCTTGAATCAGATCTCTCCCAGAGCTTCTGGCATGAATCTTCTTCCATCAGGATGGACCAGCCACCCTGGATGCTCCCAGCCTTTTTGGCAGGCCAGCTCTTGGCTTATCTTTAGATCATTTTCTGAGTATGTAGGTTGTGGCTGTAACACTGGGGATGGCATGGTCACAGCCACTATCTTGGGGATTTGTGGTATAGTCCTGGCATTCGAGATCCACAGGTCCGGGGGACTGGTTAGGAGTGGTTCAACCATAGGTCCCCCTACCACAGCAATATCCTGTCCCAGTGTAAGCTTCCTAGCTTCTATGACTAGGATGGCCGTGGCAGCCTCAGCTCGCATGCAGCTCAGCCATCCTGCAGCTACAGATTCCAGTTTCTTTGAAAGATAGGTCACAGGTCTCTTCCATGGCTGCAAGTTCTCAGTTAGCACTTCTTATGCTGTGCCTCTGGCCTCACATAGACAATTGGAAGGGCTTTACTATGTCTAGTAGGGCAAGGGAAGTTGCCCATATGAGCGACTTTTTAAAGGATTCAAACGCTTGTTGTTCTACTTCAGTCCATTTAAGTTCTTTTTCCTTTCACCAGTACTTGCATATAGGGGTTTCGTTGTTTTGGAAATCCCAAATTCCACAATGGACAGTACCCCACAGTTCCTAGAAACTCTTGCAACTCCTTCTTAGTCTCAGGGACTGGGATTTTGAGGATCGCCTCAGTGCGGCTGGGGGACAAGGTCCGTTTTCCCTCCTCCAGTTGGTAGCCTAGGTATACAGCTTTATGGACACACAGTTGAGCCTTTCTTGCAGATACCCTGTACCCCAATGGGCCAAGGACTATTATCAGGTCCTTGGTAGCCCGTTGGCATTCCTCCAGGGTTTTGGAGGCCAGGAGGAGGTCATCTGCATACTGGAGCAAGGTGGTTTGGGGGTGTTCCTCCTTGTGTCCCTGTAAGTCTTCACTGGGTTGATGTGCTGGGGACACGGGTATGGAGAACAAAGCATTTTTAAGTCCAAAACAGTATAACAAATTCAGTTTAATGGGATAGTACTCAGGAGGATCTCAGGGCTTGGCACGTGGGGTGGCCAGTTTCTATCCTCTCATTTGCCTCTCTGAGATCCTGCACCGGTTGGAAGTCCTCAGTTCCCGGCTTCTGCATGGGCAGCAGGGGAGCATTCCATGTGGACTTGCAGAGGACCCAAATGCCTGTCCTCTTTAGTCTGCAAATGGGAACAGAAATACCCACTTTTGCTATCCAGGGAATAGGGTGAGCTTGACACACCAGTGTAGCTGAGCTCAGAAGTTGTACGACCCCAGGCACCTGAAGTTCAGAAAGGTCTGGCAGGTTGTTCTCTGCCCAAACAAAAGGAATATCTTTTAGTGATTTATCAAGAAGTTCCTTTGAGGAGGTCTCTTCTGCTCCTTGATAAAACACATATCACTCTGACATTGGAGCGGTGAGCAAAATTTTTGGCCTTTCAAGTTCAAGGGTTAAGGTGGTTGTAGCAGATGAGAAAGTAATTATGGCTGCCATTTTTCATAATAAGTCACGATCAATTAGGGGAAAGGGGCATTGAGGCATTACCAGGGTGAGCGTGTAACTGTCTCTTGTGCTAAATCTGTAATTCTGGCCGTTGTCCATGGGTGTGCTTGGGTCTGCCCTGGGGCCCCTGTAATGAAAGCTTTTCCTTTTGACAAGGCACCTGTAGTCTTTTCTGAAACCAAAAAGGTGACCCCTTTGTCCACCTAGAAATTTACTGGCTGACTCCCTACATGGAGAGTGAGCATGGGCTCTTTGGGGTCAAGTGAAACAGAGCCTGGATACCTTTATTCAGCTTCGAGCATTATTGTCTGTAGCTTCGATTTTTCTAGGCGAGGACTAGGCCCGTTCTCTCTAGTGGTGGCTCGTCTGCCTCTCCTGGGCTTTTCAAGGCACTGATTTTTCCAATGTCACTGTTTTGTATAGTAGGTACATGGATACTTCCTCAGGACTAGGCGAGTGAGAAGCGGGGTATTAGGGTTAGGCATTCTTGGTTGAACCAAAACTGCTCTGGTCGTTCTCGCAAGCCTTCTGAACACCCATTTCCTTCATGACATTCCCTTGGGCGACGTCTGCACAGCCTACCTCCCCAATATCAGCTAGTTCATTTACACTTCCTAGCTACTTTATTTTCTTTTCATGGTGGCTTCTGTCAGCCCCAAATGGCTTCACTCTTGTCAAAGCTGTTTCAGCTTTTCCCAGAGATCCTACACAGTCGCCATTGTAGCCGAGAGGTAACAGGATCTGTGACCATGGCCAAGATGGCACCCACCAGTCCACATGTGGAAGGGCGCTGCCTAGGGAGCTGGGTGAAGAGGCCTGGGAGTTAGCCCTGCCTGGTCCCGGGAGCCCAAAGTTTCCCTTTTCCCCTCCATTCCCTTTGCCTTTCTCCTGGTTTTCCAAACAAGCTGCTCTAGCCCTATAACGCCAAGCACAAAATTGTCATAATTCTTAATGAAAACGTATCTGGTACCCAAAGTATAAAAGTGACAATTTGGTCACATTTCAAAAACACTGAAAATTTTATGCTTTTAAAATATATTTTGAATGTCATATATATTGATAACTATGAAAGTAAATAATAAAAACCAAAAAAAATATTTCCAAAATTTAAAACTTGAGGCGTTGTAGGGCTAGTGTTCTTCCAGATTTGGTTTGTTCTTTCTTACAGGCTGCTTTTCCGTGGCCCAGGCTTAGGCCAATGGCGTTCGGAAGCCTAGGCAGAATCACTGTTATTTAGGCTTTCAGCGATGCTGCTTCAGGCACTTTTGGGGACAGCTCTTACTTAATACACAGCTCCTCTGCCATGATGTTCTAGCCAGAAATTCCAATTTCCCTTAAGGTTCCCTGAGCTGCCACGTGTCCCTTCCCTTGAGAGATTTGAGCATCAGCCCCGCCAGCAGGCGTCTTGGAGGGCCTTGGGGCCATCCCAAGCAGTGGTCCTCCTAGCCTGTTGTCCAGAAAAATGGTTGGACCTAAAGGTCGCCCTCGGCGACTAGTCCTTGACCCCTTCCCTCGGGCTGAGGCATGAGATTCAGGGCAACTCAGGGGGGTGCTCTCAAGTGGGGGTTATTGACCTGGAGGCAGCAAGCTGTCAATCGCCTCCTTGTTTTGTGCTTTCTTGATGGGACTTAGCAGCTTGATGCTCAGGAATTGTCCCCTTGTATGAATCGTGTCCAATTGGGATAGAGTTGATACAGAGAGGCTGGGCAAACAAAAGCTTATAGATTCACTTTGCAACTCTATTTGGCCACAGTATCGTTTTGAGAAAGGAGAATGGTGGGCAGAGAAGGGTACGCTTTCCCTTCCAACCGTGTTTCACCGGGAACAGTTCGGTAGAGTGCCGGGAAAGTGGGCGGAGATGCCAGAACTTAGAGCATTTCTCCTCTCGAGGAGCAGTAGGAGACCTTCATCCCCAGTGCACCCAGGAACCCCTAAGGCTGGCGTCCTCAAACTGTGGTCCATGGGGCACATGTGGCGCGATGCCATTTATCCCACCCTCGGGTGTTTTTGCTGCCACTGCCTGTCCTGCTTAGCAGCCGACTCGTGCAGTGTGCATAGGAATTTGTCCATAGGTTTTTTGAAAACCATAGTCTGGCCCTCCAACAGTCGGAGAGACAATGAACTGGCCCCCTGTGTAAACAATTTGAGGACTCCTGCCCTAAGGGATCCTGGACTTCAGGTCACTATTGTCCCACCCCTGAACCCTCCCTGAACATTCTACCCCTAGTAGAGGCACCAGGGGCTTTTGGTCCCTGGGTTACTTACAAGCCTTTTACTCCAATGGAACCCGAGAAAATTAAAAATGACACAGGCAGTTACTCTACTTTTGATCCCTGTTGAATCTGCCTGTAGCATCCCAATATTACAATTTAACCCTATAACACCGAGCATGACCTTTCCCTAACATTTAATGAAATGAATATAAATGTATATATATTGATAACTATGAAAGTAATGAATCAAAACGAAATTTTTTTTGCCCAAAAATTTAAAAGTGATGCGTTATAGGGGTAAAAAGAAGGATGGTTCTTATCAGAGGGGCCAATGCCTTAGGATCATAAGTGAAGCGGTGATCCCACGGCACCCAGTAGTGCCCAAACCCTGGACCCCGCTAGGGCAAATTGTGAATGCTTTTACCCCTGTGCCGGTACTTAGAATGAACAAACACACACGCCTGATAATCCTAAGATTATTTACTTACTTCCTGTGATACTCACCTACTTTCAAGGACACTCCCACCTCACAATCCTAGCCTTGTCTCAGTTAAACTGTTCACCCTTTTGTGCGTTTGTTGGTTTTTCCAGAAGTTCTCAAGTTACCAAAGCCCCTAATCCAATTGTGCCAACTCCAGGACCACCATCTCTTGGACCACTTCAACCTTATCCATCTTAGCGCTGAATGGACAACCCCTCCCAGAAGAGCAGGAAGGGTGTGGACCCAAAGCCCCACCTCGCCCTTTTTGCAAGCAGGAAGTAGCTAGAGATGTCGTCGCCCAGTACCCCCAAAGATTTGGGTCCACATCTCTTCAGGATGGAAATGTTAGGTAGCTAGCATAGGGACTGGGGTGTCCATTACACATGCTCAGATGGCCCAGTTAGCGGCCCAGGAAGGAGTGGCACACTGTGCGTGCTCAGAGGTCCAGGTTTCCGGCCAGGAAGGGCAGGTCCACCTGGGTGGGCGCTGCACCTGCATCGACCCACCTAGGCCAAGTATATTCAATTCAGCCCCTAGGATCGACCAGGGTTGCCCACCACACCTCCCTAACGCTCCTAAACCTCCCTTGGATCACAAACCAGGCTTTGGCATGAATTCTTTCTCACGCAGAAACAAGGACCGAGGGATATCTGTCCCCAGAGATCTGACCAACCCAGGAAAGCTCTTTGGAGGCAGCAGGAGTGGACGTGAGTGGCTGGTGGATACTGTTCAGATGCATGGCTTTCAGCTTGGAAGGGTTTTTAGTCTTGGCTGACAGGATCAGAGGAGGTAGTATGTCTGGATCACATAGTATCCATGTCCACAAATGAGCTGCCCATTCCAAAGTCCTGACAGTGCTATTGGAAAACACTGTGCTTTGGAATGTCACTCCTTGCAGAGGGCAGTGGGAGGGGCTGGGACCCAGGTATGCTGCCCCTTGCTCCCAGTTGCCGGATTCTGGATCCTGATTATATCTCTCACAGGATCAGTTAGTGGGCTTGTTGTCTGCCACAAGGTTTGTTCACCGAGGTCCTCCAGCTAGGTGGTGGTGTGTGTGCATGAGCAGAGGCTTCCTGCCAATCCCCCATGAGTTGAAGAGCTCCCCTGGTGTGGGCTCCGTGAAAGAGGTGCCCCAGACAGCAGGACTACACAGGAGGGTGGGCCCTGCAGGAACCGGAGGGCCATTCCCCCTGTGGAATGACCTCAGAGCCCCGCCTCTCTCACTGTCCAGCTGCCGGGGCTGTGGACCCTAAGCTATATGCCTCACATAGGAATAGACACAGGGTGAGGCGACTGCAGCACCTGCTTTTGCTGGTCTAATCCAGCCTGAGATCATCCTAGCATCAGCCCTCTGCCAGGGTCTGTTTTTTCCTCTCCTTTTATAGGGGCTCATACAACAATAACCACAATACGTGCAAACATCACTGATATAAGGCACATTTGTACATTCATTGCCCTCATTATTCTCAAAATATCTTCTCTCCACCCAAGCCCCTGGCCTCAGCTCCTCATTCCCCCCGCCCCCATTCTCACTACCCCTCCTCATAAATCCTTCATCATTTACTAATTATTATTTTGTCATATCTTGCACTGTCTGATGTCCCCCTTCACCCCCTTTTCTTTTGAGGTTTTATGTAGATGCTTGTCATCGGTTCCCTGGTGCCAGCCTACCCTCCCTCCACCCTCCCAGCATCCCCATTCATAACACTGGTCCTAAAGGGCTCATCCACCTTGAATTCCCTGTGTTTCTAATTCCTATCTGTCCCAGTGTACATTCTCTGGTCTAGTCAGATTTGTAAGTTATAATTGGGATCTTGATAGTGAGGGGAGAGGAAGCATTGAGGAGCTAGAGGAAAGTTGTGTTTCACCGTTGCTGTCTAGTACCCTGTATAGGCTTGTCTCTTCCCCAAGACCTTACTTAAGGGAATGTCCAGTGTACTGAAAAGGGGCTTTGGCTGTCTACCCAGCATTCCCTGCTCATTCGCAATGAGATTTTTTTGTGCTGATGATGCCTGATCCCTTTGATACCTCGTGATCGCACAGGCTGGTATGCTTATTCCATGTGGGCTCTGTTGTTTCTGAGCTACATGGCCGCTTGCTTACCCTTCAGGCCTTTAAGACCTCAGACGCCATATCTTTTGATAGCAGGGCACCATCAGCTTTCTTGACCACATTTGCTTATGCAACCGCTTAGACATCAGGGAACGTGTCGGGAAGGTGAGCATCATAGAATGCCAATGTAATAGAACAAGGTATTCTTGCAATGAGAGAGTCCTTGAGTGGAGGCCCAAAGGCCATCTGCTACCTTAATAGGACACCTATAAAGATATGGTCATAGGTGTATTTCCCCATGCTCACAGATAAATATATTTACATCTGTGCGTGCCTTTCTTTAGACCTGTATAACTGGCCCGTGCTTCCTAGGTCGCTCTGCTATTCCCTTTCATTTCCCTCTTGTGCCCACTGCCATGCTCAGTCTTCATTTGGGTTTCAGTAAATCTTCTTGGTTCCTTCACCATTGATCACGCCCTACCAGGATTCCTACATCGCCCTCACCATGGATTTGCATCCACTGTTGTTCCCTTGTCTCTGGGTTTCTTGACATCACTCCCTTTCCCCCCAACTCCCTCTTTCCCGTGGCCCTCCCGCGAAGCATTTGTCCCCTTTTGCTCTCCTGCAGATTGTGCATCCAGCATCTCTTTTTAGACATACAGTAGAGGTAATAACATGCACAAAAACAAGACAGAGCGAAAGCAAGCACCAAAAGAAAGAAAACAGCCAAAATCCAATGACCATCAAAGAAAACACAACTCCTCAAGAAAGGAAAGCTCGTAGTTAGTTCACGGACTGTTTGTTGGCCCTTAGCAGTGTTTTCCAGTCCAGTCTGTGCGGGCACCAAGTCCTGCCCCCAATGTCCTCCTTTGGCATTCCCTGGGGACCTTGTTGCTCCACTTATTTGCTCTTCTGCTGCACCCCCTTAGTGCTATGCCTCGGTGTGCCGGGATCGGTTCCCGCACTGTGTCTCCAGTGTTGTCCCTTCTAGGGCTATGGGTCTTTCAGGGACGTCGTGTCTCATCTTGGGCTGGCCATGTGGTCTTCTGTGTGGACTGTCTTCTCTGAGTGGGAACATCATCCCAAAGGCAGGATCCCGTAGCCCACTGAGTGACTTTCTCTCCAGCAGCTTCTAGGTAGGCTGTGCCCCATGAGGGGCCCTGAGGTGCCTGTGTAAACCTGAGTCTGCTGGAGGTTAGAATAGCAGTCCACAGATGTGTTTGTGCTTGGGGGAAACAGTGGGTGCTGTCAGCAATACTCAGAGAAAAACAATTAAGTTCTGTAAAGCCTTAATTTTGAGGGATTTTCCGTCTTTCTCGGTGTCCATCTTTTCAGGATATGCTCAGGGAGGGCTTTTTTTTTTTTATTTACTTATGACTGATGAATCCAAGGCCCCCTCCCCACTATTTTAACAGCAGTTGGTGTTGTAAGTATCACTTCTTATGGGCCAGTCCACCTAGGTTCTAAGGTGTCAGGTTGGTGCTTCTTTACCCATGTCCAGTTTCCTGGTTGCACGTTGTTGGCTGCCTGTTCCCTTTCCCTTGGTTAGGCCCAAAATGAAGGTGTCAGAGCAGATGATTTGTCTCTCACCTGTTGCACAGCCTGCAGGCACTCGATGAGGGAACGATTAGTGACTTCCATTATTTCTACTTCTTTCAATCTTGGAAGGATTTGGGGAAGGTCTGCCAAACATAAATTCAAATGGGGTCATGCTTTTTACATAGGGAGTGCATCGGACTTGAAGTAGGGCAAAAGGTAAAGTAAGGATCAACCTAGTTCTCGCCAGGTCCTAAATGCAACTTAACGAACAATTCCTTTAGGGTTCTGTTTATTTTTTCTACTTGCCCTGAAGAGCTTCCAGTTAATATTTAGAAGCATTGCTAAGACTTTAGTAATTTGAGCAATAAATGTTGGGCCATTGTTGGACCCCAAGGTGGTGGGAAGGCCAAATCTAGGGACAATTTTAGTTACTAATAATTTACACACAGTGGCAGCAGTTTCCTTCTTGGTTGGGAAGGCTTCCACCTTTCCAGAACAGGTGTCTACGAACACCAGCAAATATCGGTAGCCATACTTTCTCAGTTTGATATCCATAAAGTCCACCTCCCAGAATTCTCCTGGACTACTACCTCGAGCTCGTGGTTGGGGTTGCTCCTTTTCTTTCTGGGGTTGTTTACCCGAGCACAGTGCAATCAATGGTGGGTGACATCTGCCACCCAGAGTCCAAGCCTGGGTATGTAAAAGTGCCTGAGAGCAACTGAGACAGTTTAGAGAGGATCCCAAATGCATACCTTCATGTAGTCCTTGAATCAGATCTCTCCCAGAGCTTCTGGCATGAATCTTCTTCCATCAGGATGGACCAGCCACTCTGGATGCTCCCAGTCTTTTTGGCAGGCCAGCTCTTGGCTTATCTTTAGATCATTTTCTGAGTATGTAGGTTGTGGCTGTAACACTGGGGATGGCATGGTCACAGCCACTACCTTGGGGATTTGTGGTATAGTCCTGGCATTCGAGATCCACCGGTCCGGGGGACTGGTTAGGAGTGGTTCAACCATAGGTCCCCCTACCACAGCAATATCCTGTCCCAGTGTAAGCTTCCTAGCTTCTATGACTAGGATGGCCGTGGCAGCCTCAGCTCGCATGCAGCTCAGCCATCCTGCAGCTACAGAGTCCAGTTTCTTTGAAAGATAGATCACAGGTCTCTTCCATGGCCGCAAGTTCTCAGTTAGCAGTTCTTATGCTGTGCCTCTGGCCTCACATAGACAATTGGAAGGGCTTTACTATGTCTAGTAGGGCAAGAGAGGTTGCCCATATGAGCGACTTTTAAAAGGATTCAAACGCTTGTTGTTCTACTTCAGTCCATTTAAGTTCTTTTTCCTTTCCCCAGTACTTGCATATAGGGGTTTTGTTGTTTATGAAATCCCAAATTCCACAATGGACAGTACTCCACAGCTCCTAGAAACTCTTGCAACTGCCTCTAAGTCTCAGGGACTGGTATTTTGAGGAACGCCTCAGTGCGGCTGGGGGACAATGTCCGTTTTCCCTCCTCCAGTTGGTAGCCTAGGTATACAGCTTTATGGACACACAGTTGAGCCTTTCTTGCAGATACCCTGTACCCCAATGGGCCAAGGACTATTATCAGGTCCTTGGTAGCCCGTTGGCATTCCTCCAGGGTTTTGGAGGCCAGGAGGTGGTCATCTGTATACTCGAGCAAGGTGGTTTGGGGGTGTAACACCTTGTGTCCCTGTAAGTCTTCACTGGGTTGATGTGCAGGGGACACGGGTATGGAGAACAAAGCATCCTTTAAGTCCAAAACAGTATAACAAATTCAGTTTGAAGAGATAGTACTCAGGAGGGTCTCGGGGTTTGGCACGTGGGGTGGCCAGTTTCTATCCTCTCATTTGTCTCTCTGAGATCCTGCACCGGTTGGAAGTCCTCAGTTCCCGGCTTCTGCATTGGCAGCAAGGGAGCATTCCATGAGGACTTGCAGAGGACCCAAATGCCTATCCTCTTTAGTCTGCAAATGGGAACAGAAATACCCACTTTTGCTATCCAGGGAGTAGGGTGAGCTTGACACACCAGTGTAGCTGAGCTCAGAATTTGTACGACCCCCAGGCACCTGAAGTTCAGAAAGGTCTGGCAGGTTGTTCTCTGCCCAAACAAAAGGAATATCTTTTAGTGATTTATCAAGAAGTTCCTTTGAGGAGGTCTCTTCTGCTCCTTGATAAAACACATATCACTCTGACATTGGAGCGGTGAGCAAAACTTTTGGCTTTTCAAGTTCAAGGGTTAAGGTGGTTGTAGCAGATGAGAAAGTAATTATGGCTGCCATTTTTCATAATAAGTCACGATCAATTAGGGGAAAGGGGCATTGAGGCATTACCAGGGTGAGCGTGTAACTGTCTCTTGTGCTAAATCTGTTATTCTGGCCGTTGTCCATGGGTGTGCTTGGGTCTGCCCTGGGGCCCCTGTAATGAAAGCCTTTCCTTTTGACAAGGCACCTGTAGTCTTTCCTGAAACCAAGAAGGTGTGACCCCTTTGTCCACCTAGAAATTTACTGGCTGACTCCCTACATGGAGAGTGAGCATGGGCTCTTTGGGGTCAAGTGAAACAGAGCCTGGACACCTTTATTCAGCTTCGAGCATTATTGTCTGTAGCCTTGATTTTTCTAGGCGAGGACTAGGCCCGTTCTCTCTAGTGGTGTCTCGTCCGCCTCTCCTGGGCTTTTCAAGGCACTGATTTTTCCAATGTCACTATTTTGTATAGTAGGTACATGGATACTTCCTCAGGACTAGGCGAGTGAGAAGCGGGGTATTAGGGTTAGGCATTCTTGGTTGAACCAAAACTGCTCTGGTTGTTCTCGCAAGCCTTCTGAACACCCATATCCTTCATGACATTCCCTTGGGCGACGTCTGCACAGCCTACCTCCCCAATATCAGCTAGTTCATTTACACTTCCTAGCTACTTTATTTTCTTTTCATGGTGGCTTCTGTCAGCCCCAAATGGCTTCACTCTTGTCAAAGCTGTTTCAGCTTTTCCCAGAGATCCTACACAGTCGCCATTGTAGCCGAGAGGTAACAGGATCTGTGACCATGGCCAAGATGGCACCCACCAGTCCACATGTGGAAGGGCGCTGCCTAGGGAGCTGGGTGAAGAGGCCTGGGAGTTAGCCCTGCCTGGTCCCGGGAGCCCAAAGTTTCCCTTTTCCCCTCCATTCCCTTTGCCTTTCTCCTGGTTTTTCAAACAAGTTGATCTAGCCCTAAAACGCCAAGCACAAAATTGTCATAATTCTTAATGAAAACGTATCTGTTACCCAAAGTATAAATGTGACAATTTGGTCACATTTCAAAAACACTGAAAATTTTATGCTTTTAAAATATATTTTGAATGTGATATATTTTGATAACTATGAAAGTAAATAATAAAAACCAAAAAAAATATTTCCAAAATTAAAAACTTGAGGCGTTATAGGGCTAGTGTTCTTCCAGATTTGGTTTGTTCCTTCTTACAGGCTGCTTTTCCGTGGCCCAGGCTTAGGCCAATGGCGTTCGGAAGCCTAGGCGGAGTCACTGTTATTTAGGCTTTCAGCGATGCTGCTTCAGGCACTTTTGGGGACAGCTCTTACTTAATACACAGCTCCTCTGCCATGATGTTCCAGCCAGAAATTCCAATTTCCCTTAAGGTTCCCTGAGCTGCCACGTGTCCCTTCCCTTGAGAGATTTGAGCATCAGCCCCGCCAGCAGGCGTCTTGGAGGGCCTTGGGGCCATCCCAAGCAGTGGTCCTCCTAGCCTGTTGTCCAGAAAAATGGTTGGACCTAAAGGTCGCCCTCGGCGACTAGTCCTTGACCCCTTCCCTCGGGCTGAGGCATGAGATTCAGGGCAACCCAGGGGTGTGCTCTCAAGTGGGGGTTATTGACCTGGAGGCAGCAAGCTGTCAATCGCCTCCTTGTTTTGTGCTTTCTAGATGGGACTTAGCAGCTTGATGCTCAGGAATTGCCGCCTTGCATGAATCGTGTCCAATTGGGATAGAGTTGATACAGAGAGGCTGGGCAAACAAAAGCTGATAGATTCACTTTGCAACTCTATTTGGCCACAGTATCATTTTGAGAAAGGAGAATGGTGGGCAGAGAAGGGTACGCTTTCCCTTACAACCGTGATTCACCGGGAACAGTTCGGTAGAGTGCCGGGAAAGTGGGCGGAGATGCCAGAATTTAGAGCATTTCTCCTCTCGAGGAGCAGTAGGAGACCTTCATCCCCAGTGCACCCAGGAACCCCTAAGGCTGGCGTCCTCAAACTGTGGTCCATGGGGCACATGTGGCGCGATGCCATTTATCCCACCCTCGGGGTGTTTTTGCTGCCACTGCCTGTCCTGCTTAGCAGCCGACTCTTGCAGTGTGCATAGGAATTTGTCCATAGGTTTTTGAAAACCATAGTCTGGCCCTCCAACGGTGGGAGAGACAATGAACTGGCCCCCTGTGTAAACAATTTGAGGACTCCTGCCCTAAGGGATCCTGGACTTCAGGTCACTATTGTCCCACCCCTGAACCCTCCCTGAACATTCTACCCCTAGTAGAGGCATCAGAGGCATTTGGTCCCCGGGTAACTTACAAGCCTTTTACTCAAATGGAACCCGAGAAAATTAAAAGCGACACAGGCAGTTGCTCTACTTTTGATCCCTGTTGAATCCGCCTGTAGCATCCCAATATTACAATTTAACCCTATTACGCCAGGCATGACCTTTCCCTAACATTTAATGAAATGAATATAAATGTATATATATTGATAACTATGAAAGTAATGAATCAAAACGAAAATTTTTGCCCAAAAATTTAAAAGTGAGGCATTATAGGGTTAAAAAGAAGGATAGTTCTTATCAGAGGGGCCAATGGATTAGGATCATAAGTGAAGCGGTGATCCCACTGCACCCAGTAGTGGCCAAAACCTGGACCCCCCTAGGGGAAATTGTGAATGCTTTTACCCCCGTGCCGGTACTTAGAATGAGCAAACACACACGCCTGATAATCCTAAGATTTTTACTTACTTCCTGTGATACTCACCTACTTTCAAGGGCACTCCCACCTCACAATCCTAGCCTTGTCTCAGTTAAACTGTTCACCCTTTTGTGCGTTTGTTGGTTTTTCCAGAAGTTCTCAAGTTACCAAAGCCCCTAATCCAAGTGTGCCAGCTCCAGGACCACCATCTCCTGGACCACTTCAACCTTATCCATCTTAGCGCTGAATGGACAACCCCTCCCAGAAGAGCAGGAAGGGTGTGGACCCAAAGCCCCATTTCGCCCCTTTTGCAAGCAGGAAGTAGCTAGAGATGTCGTCGCCCAGTACCCCAAAGATTTGGGTCCACATCTCTTCAGGGTGGAAATGTTAGGTAGCTAGCATAGGGACTGGGGTGTCCATTACACATGCTCAAAGAGCCCAATTAATGGCCCAGGAAGGAGTGGCACACTGTGCGTGCTCAGAGGTCCAGGTTTCAGGCCAGGAAGGGCAGGTCCACCTGGGTGGGCGCTGCACCTATATCGACCCACCTAGGCCAAGTATATTCAATTCAGCCACTAGGATCGACCAGGGTTGCCAACTACACCTCCCTAACTCTCCTAAACCTCACTTGGATCACAAACCAGGCTTTGGCGTGAATTCTTTCTCACGCAGAACCAAGGACCGAGGGATATCTGTCCCCAGAGAGATCTGACCAACCCAGGAAAGCTCTTTGGAGGCAGCAGGAGTGGACGTGAGTGGTTGGTGGATACTGTTCAGATGCATGACTTTCTGCTTGGAAGGGTTTTTAGTCTCGGCTGACAGGATCAGAGGAGGTAGTATGTCTGGATCACATAGTATCCATGTCCACAAATGAGCTGCCCATTCCAAAGTCCTGACAGTGCTTTTGGAAAACACTGTGGTTTGGAATATCACCCCTTGCAGAGGGCAGTGGGAGGGGCTGGGACCCAGGTATGCTACCCCTTGCTCCCAGTTGCCGGTTTCTGGATCCTGATTATATCTCTCACAGGATCAGTTAGCGGGCTTGTTGTCTGACTCAGGCTTTGTTCACCGATGTCCTCCAGCTAGGTGGTGGTGTGTGTGCATGAGCAGAGGCTTCCTGCCAAGCCCCCATGAGTTGAAGAGCTCCCCTGGTGTGGGCTCCGTGAAAGAGGTGCCCCAGACAGCAGGACTACACAGGAGGGTGGGCCCTGCAGGAACCGGAGGGCCATTCCCCCTGTGGAATGGCCTCAGAGCCCCGCCTCTCTCACTGTCCAGCTGCCGGGGCTGTGGACCGTAAGCTTCATGCCTCACATAGGAATAGACACAGGGTGAGGCGACTGCAGCACCTGCTTTTGCTGGTCTAATCCAGCCTGAGATCATCCTAGCATCAGCCCTCTGCCAGGGTCTTTTTTTTCTCTCCTTTTATAGGGGCTCATACAACAATAACCACAATACGTGCAAACATCACTGATATAAGGCACATTTGTACATTCATTGCCTTCATTATTCTCAAAATATCTCCTCTCCACCCAAGCCCCTGGCCTCAGCTTCTCATCCCCCCCCCCATTCTCACTACCCCTCCTCATCAATCCTTCATCATTTACTAATTATTATTTTGTCATATCTTGCACTGTCTGATATACCCCTTCACCCCCTTTTCTTTTGAGGTTTATGTAGATCCTTGTCATCGGTTCCCTGGTGCCAGCCTACCCTCCCTCCACCCTCCCAGCATCCCCATTCATCACACTGGTCCTAAAGGGCTCATCCACCTTGAATTCCCTGTGTTTCTAGTTCCTATCTGTCCCAGTGTACATTCTCTGGTCTAGTCAGATTTGTAAGTTATAATTGGGATCTTGATAGTGAGGGGAGAGGAAGCATTGAGGAGCTAGAGGAAAGTTGTGTTTCACCGTTGCTGTCTACTACCCTGTATAGGCTTGTCTCTTCCCCAAGACCTTACTTAAGGGAATGTCCAGTGTACTGAAAAGGGGCTTTGGCTCTCTACCCAGCATTCCCTGCTCATTCGCAATGAGATTTTTTTGTGCTGATGATGCCTGATCCCTTTGATACCTCGTGATCGCACAGGCTGGTATGCTTATTCCATGTGAGCTCTGTTGTTTCTGAGCTACATGGCCGCTTGCTTACCCTTCAGGCCTTTAAGACCTCAGACGCCATATCTTTTGATAGCAGGGCACCATCAGCTTTCTTGACCACATTTGCTTATGCAACCGCTTAGACATCAGGGAACGTGTCGGGAAGGTGAGCATCATAGAATGCCAATGTAATAGAACAAGGTATTCTTGCATTGAGAGAGTTCTTGAGTGGAGGCCCAAAGGCCATCTGCTACCTTAATAGGACACCTATAAAGATATGGACATAGGTGTATTTCCCCATGCTCACAGATAAATATATTTACATCTGTGCGTGCCTTTCTTTAGACCTGTATAACTGGCCCGTGCTTCCTAGGTCGCTCTGCTATTCCCTATCATTTCCCTCTTGTGCCCACTGCCATGCTCAGTCTTCATTTGGGTTTCAGTAAATCCTCTTGGTTCCTTCACCCTTGATCACGCCCTACCAGTATTCCTACATCGCCCTCACCACGGATTTGCATCCACTTGTTGTTCCCTTGTCTCTGGGTTTCTTGACATCACTCCCTTTCCCCCCAACTCCCTCTTTCCCGTGGCCCTCCCGCGAAGCATTTGTCCCTTTTTTCTATCCGGCAGATTGTGCATCCAGCATCTCTTTTTAGACATACAGTAGAGGTAATAACATGCACAAACACAAGACAGAGCGAAAGCAAGCACCAAAAGAAAGAATATAGCCAAAATCCAATGACCATCAAAGAAAACACAACTCTCAAGAAAGGAAAGCTCGTAGTTAGTTCACGGACTGTTTGTTGGCCCTTAGCAGTGTTTTCCAGTCCAGTCTGTGCGGGCACCAAGTCCTGCCCCCAAAGTCCTCCTTTGGCATTCCCTGGGGACCTTGTTGCTCCACCTCCTTACTCTTCTGCTGCACCGCCTTAGTGCTATGCCTCGGTGTGGCGGGATCCGTTCCTGCACTTTGTCTCAGGTGTTGTCCCTTCTAGGGCTATGGGTCTTTGAGGGACGTCGTGTCTCATCTTGGGCTGGCCATATGGTCTTCTGTGTGGACTGTCTTCTCTGAGTGGGAACATCATCCCAAAGGCAGGATCCCGTAGCCCACTGAGTGACTTTCTCTCCAGCAGCTTCTAGGTAGGCTGTGCCCCATGAGGGGCCCTGAGGTGCCTGTGTAAACCTGAGTCTGCTGGAGGTTAGAATAGCAGTCCACAGATGTGTTTGTGCTTGGGGGAAACAGTGGGTGCTGTCAGCAATACTCAGAGAAAAACAATTAAGTTCTGTAAAGCCTAAATTTTGAGGGATTTTCCGTCTTTCTCGGTGTCCATCTTTTCAGGATATGCTCAGGGAGGGCTTTTTTTTTTTTTACTTATGACTGATGAATCTACGGCCCCCTCCCCACTATTTTAACAGCAGTTGGTGTTGTAAGTATCACTTGGTATGGGCCAGGCCACCTAGGTTCTAAGGTGTCAGGTTGGTGCTTCTTTACCCATGTCCAGTTTCCTGGTTGCACGTTGTTGGCTGCCTGTTCCCTTTCCCTTGGTTAGGCCCAAAATGAAGGTGTCAGAGCAGATGATTTGTCTCTCACCTGTTGCACAGCCTGCAGGCACTCGATGAGGGAACGATTAGTGACTTCCATTATTTCTACTTCTTTCAATCTTGGGAGGATTTGAGGAAGGTCTGCCAAACATAAATTCAAATGGGGTCATGCTACTCACATAGGGAGTGCATCGGACTTGAAGTAGGGCAAAAGGTAAAGTAAGGATCAACCCAGTTCTCGCCAGGTCCTAAATGCAACTTAACGAACAATTCCTTTAGGGTTCTGTTTATTTTTTCTACTTGCCCTGAAGAGCTTCCAGTTAATATTTAGAAGCATTGCTAAGACTTTAGTAATTTGAGCAATAAATGTTGGGCCTTGTTGGACCCCAAGGTGGTGGGAAGGCCAAATCAAGGACAATTTTAGTTAATAATAATTTACACACAGTGGCAGCAGTTTCCTTCTTTGTTGGGAAGGCTTCCACCTATCCAGAACAGGTGTCTACGAACACCAGCAAATATCGGTAGCCATACTTTCTCAGTTTGATATCCATAAAGTCCATCTCCCAGAAATCTCCTGGACTACTACCTCGAGCTCATGTTTGGGGTTGCTCCTTTTCTTTCTGGGGTTGTGTACCCGAGCACAGTGCAATCAACGGTGGGTGACATCTGCCACCCAGTGTCCAAGCCTGGGTATGTAAAAGTGCCTGAGAAGCAACTGAGACAGTTTAGAGAGGATCCCAAATGCATACCTTCATGTAGTCCTTGAATCAGATCTCTCCCAGAGCTACTGGCATGAATCTTCTTCCATCAGAATGGACCAGCCACCCTGGATGCTCCCAGTCTTTTTGGCAGGCCAGCTCTTGGCTTATTTTTAGATCATTTTCTGAGTATGTAGGTTGTGGCTGTAACACTGGGGATGGCATGGTCACAGCCACTACCTTGGGGATTTGTGGTATAGTCCTGGCATTCGAGATCCACCGGTCCGGGGGACTGGTTAGGAGTGGTTCAACCATAGGTCCCCCTACCACAGCAATATCCTGTCCCAGTGTAAGCTTCCTAGCTTCTATGACTAGGATGGCCGTGGCAGCCTCAGCTCGCATGCAGCTCAGCCATCCTGCAGCTACAGAGTCCAGTTTCTTTGAAAGATAGGCCACAGGTCTCTTCCATGGCCGCAAGTTCTCAGTTAGCACTTCTTTTGCTGTGCCTGTGGCCTCACATAGATAATTGGAAGGGCTTTACTATGTCTAGTTGGGAAGAGAGGTTGCCCATATGAGCGACTTTTAAAAGGATTCAAACGCTTGTTGTTTCACTTCAGTCCATTTAAGTTCTTTTTCCTTTCCCCAGTACTTGCATATAGGGGTTTCGTTGTTTTTGCAAATCCCAAATTCCACAATGGACAGTACCCCACAGCTCCTAGAAACTCTTGCAACTGCCTCTTAGTCTCAGGGACTGGGATTTTGAGGATCGCCTCAGTGCGGCTGGGGGACAAGGTCCGTTTTCCCTCCTCCAGTTCGTAGCCTAGGTATACAGCTTTATGGACACACAGTTGAGCCTTTCTTGCAGATACCCTGTACCCCAATGGGCCAAGGACTATTATCAGGTCCTTGGTAGCCCGTTGGCATTCCTCCAGGGTTTTGGAGGCCAGGAGGAGGTCATCTGCATACTGGAGCAAGGTGGTTTGGGGGTGTTCCTCCTTGTGTCCCTGTAAGTCTAGACTGGGTTGATGTGCAGGGGACACGGGTATGGAGAACCAAGCATCTTTAAGTCCAAAACAGTATAACAAATTCAGTTTGACGGGATAGTACTCAGGAGGGTCTCGGGGTTTGGCACGTGGGGTGGCCAGTTTCTATCCTCTCATTTGCCTCTCTGAGATCCTGCACCGGTTGGAAGTCCTCAGTTCCCGGCTTCTGCATGGGCAGCAGGGGAGCATTCCATGTGGACTTGCAGAGGACCCAAATGCCTGTCCTCTTTAGTCTGCAAATGGGAACAGAAATACCCACATTTGCTATCCAGGGAGTAGGGTTAGCTTGACACACCAGTGTAGCTGAGCTCAGAATTTGTACGACCCCAGACACCTGAAGTTCAGAAAGGTCTGGCAGGTTGTTCTCTGCCCAAACAAAAGGAATATCTTTTAGTGATTTATCAAGAAGTTCCTTTGAGGAGGTCTCTTCTGCTCCTTGATAAAACACATATCACTCTGACATTGGAGAGATGAGCAAAACTTTTGGCTTTTCAAGTTCAAGGGTTAAGGTGGTTGTAGCAGATGAGAAAGTAATTATGGCTGCCATTTTTCATAATAAGTCACGATCAATTAGGGGAAAGGGGCATTGAGGCATTACCAGGGTGAGCGTGTAACTGTCTCTTGTGCTAAATCTGTTATTCTGGCCGTTGTTCATGGGTGTGCTTGGGTCTGCCCTGGGGCCCCTGTAATGAAAGCCTTTCCTTTTGACAAGGCACCTGTAGTCTTTTCTGAAACCAAGAAGGTGTGACCCCTTTGTCCACCTAGAAATTTACTGGCTGGCTCCCTACATGGAGAGTGAGCATGGGCTCTTTGGGGTCAAGTGAAACAGAGCCTGAACACCTTTATTCAGCTTCGAGCATTATTTTCTGTAGCTTCGATTTTTCTAGGCGAGGACTAGGCCCGTACTCTCTCGTGGTGGCTCATCCGCCTCCCCTGGGCTTTTCAAGGCACTGATTATTCCAATGTCACTGTTTTGTATAGTAGGTACATGGATACTTCCTCAGGACTAGGCGAGTGAGAAGCGGGGTATTAGGGTTAGCCATTCTTAGTTGAACCAAAACTGCTCTGGTCGTTCTCGCAAGCCTTCTGAACACCCATTTCCTTCATGACATTCCCTTGGGCGACGTCTGCACAGCCTACCTCCCCAATATCAGCTAGTTCATTTACACTTCCTAGCTACTTTATTTTCTTTTCATGGTGGCTTCTGTCAGCCCCAAATGGCTTCACTCTTGTCAAAGCTGTTTCAGCTTTTCCCAGAGATCCTACACAGTCGCCATTGTAGCCGAGAGGTAACAGGATCTGTGACCATGGCCAAGATGGCACCCACCAGTCCACATGTGGAAGGGCGCTGCCTAGGGAGCTGGGTGAAGAGGCCTGGGAGTTAGCCCTGCCTGGTCCCGGGAGCCCAAAGTTTCCCTTTTCCCCTCCATTCCCTTTGCCTTTCTCCTGGTTTTCCAAACAAGCTGCTCTAGCCCTATAACGCCAAGCACAAAATTGTCATAATTCTTAATGAAAACGTATCTGGTACCCAAAATATAAAAGTGACCATTTGGTCACATTTCAAAAACACTGAAAATTTTATGCTTTTAAAATATATTTTGAATGTGATATATATTGATAACTATGAAAGTAAATAATAAAAACCAAAAAAAATATTTCCAAAATTAAAAACTTGAGGCGTTATAGGGCTAGTGTTCTTCCAGATTTGGTTTGTTCCTTCTTACAGGCTGCTTTTCCGTGGCCCAGGCTTAGGCCAATGGCGTTAGGAAGCCTAGGCGGAGTCACTGTTATTTAGGCTTTCAGCGATGCTGCTTCAGGCACTTTTGGGGACAGCTCTTACTTAATACACAGCTCCTCTGCCATGATGTTCCAGCCAGAAATTCCAATTTCCCTTAAGGTTCCCTGAGCTGCCACGTGTCCCTTCCCTTGAGAGATTTGAGCCTCAGCCAAGCCAGCAGGCGTCTTGGAGGGCCTTGGGGCCATCCCAAGCAGTGGTCCTCCTAGCCTGTTGTCCAGAAAAATGGTTGGACCTAAAGGTCGCCCTCGGCGACTAGTCCTTGACCCCTTCCCTCGGGCTGAGGCATGAGATTCAGGGCAACCCAGGGGTGTGCTTTCAAGTGGGGGTTATTGACCTGGAGTCAGCAAGCTGTCAATCGCCTCCTTGTTTTGTGCTTTCTAGATGGGACTTAGCAGCTTGATGCTCAGGAATTGCCGCCTTGCATGAATCGTGTCCAATTGGGATAGAGTTGATACAGAGAGGCTGGGCAAACAAAAGCTGATAGATTCACTTTGCAACTCTATTTGGCCACAGTATCGTTTTGAGAAAGGAGAATGGTGGGCAGAGAAGGGTACGCTTTCCCTTACAACCGTGATTCACCGGGAATAGTTCGGTAGAGTGCCTGGAAAGTGGGCGGAGATGCCAGAACTTAGAGCATTTCTCCTCTCGAGGAGCAGTAGGAGACCTTCATCCCAGTGCACCCAGGAACCCCTAAGGCTGGCGTCCTCAAACTGTGGTCCATGGGGCACATGTGGCGCCATGCCATTTATCCCACGCTCGGGGTGTTTTTGCTGCCACTGCCTGTCCTGCTTAGCAGCCGACTCGTGCAGTGTGCATAGGAATTTGTCCATAGGTTTTGAAAACCATAGTCTGGCCCTCCAACGGTGGGAGAGACAATGAACTGGCCCCCTGTGTAAACAATTTGAGGACTCCTGCCCTAAGGGATCCTGGACTTCAGGTCACTATTGTCCCACCCCTGAACCCTCCCTGAACATTCTACCCCTAGTAGAGGCATCAGGGGCATTTGGTCCCCGGTTAACTTACAAGCCTTTTACTCAAATGGAACCCGAGAAAATTAAAAGCGACACAGGCAGTTACTCTACTTTTGATCCCTGTTGAATCCGCCTGTAGCATACCAATATTACAATTTAACCCTATTACGCCAGGCATGACCTTTCCCTAACATTTAATGAAATGAATATAAATGTATATATATTGATAACTATGAAAGTAATGAATCAAAACGAAATTTTTTTTGCCCAAAAATTTAAAAGTGAGGCGTTATAGGGTTAAAAAGAAGGATAGTTCTTATCAGAGGGGCCAATGCCTTAGGATCATAAGTGAAGCGGTGATCCCACTGCACCCAGTAGTGGCCAAACCCTGGACCCACCTAGGGGAAATTGTGAATGCTTTTACCCCCGTGCCGGTACTTAGAATGAGCAAAAACATACGCCTGATAATCCGAAGATTTTTACTTACTTCCTGTGATACTCACCTACTTTCAAGGGCACTCCCACCTCACAATCCTAGCCTTGTCTCAGTTAAACTGTTCACCATTTTGTGCGTTTGTTGGTTTTTCCAGAAGTTCTCAAGTTACCAAAGCCCCTAATCCAAGTGTGCCAGCTCCAGGACCACCATCTCCTGGACGACTTCAACCTTATCCACCTTAGCGCTGAATGGACAACCCCTCCCAGCAGAGCAGGAAGGGTGTGGACCCAAAGCCCCACTCGCCCCTTTTGCCAGCAGGAAGTAGCTAGAGATGTCGTCGCCCAGTACCCCAAATATTTGGGTCCACATCTCTTCAGGGTGGAAATGTTAGGTAGCTAGCATAGGGACTGGGTTGTCCATTACACATGCTCAGAGGGCCCAGTTAGCGGCCCAGGAAGGAGTGGTACACTGTGCATGCTCAGAGGTCCAGGTTTCCCGCCAGAAAGGGCAGGTCCACCTGGGTGGGCGCTGCACCTGCATCGACCCACCTAGGCCAAGTATATTCAATTCAGCCACTAGGATCGACCAGGGTTGCCCACCACACCTCCCTAACTCTCCTAAACCTCCCTTGGATCACAAACCAGGCTTTGGCGTGAATTCTTTCTCACGCAGAACCAGGGACCGAGGGATATCTGTCCCCAGAGAGATCTGACCAACCCAGGAAAGCTCTTTGGAGGCAGCAGGAGTGGACGTGAGTGGTTGGTGGATACTGTTCAGATGCATGGCTTTCTGCTTGGAAGGGTTTTTAGTCTTGGCTGATAGGATCAGAGGAGGTAGTATGTCTGGATCACATAGTATCCATGTCCACAAATGAGCTGCCCATTCCAAAGTCCTGACAGTGCCTTTGGAAAACACTGTGCTTTGGAATGTCACTCCTTGCAGAGGGCAGTGGGAGGGGCTGGGACCCAGGTATGCTGCCCCTTGCTCCCAGTTGCCGGTTTCTGGATCCTGATTATATCTCTCACAGGATCAGTTAGTGAGCTTGTTGTCTGCCTCAGGCTTTGTTCACCGAGGTCCTCCAGCTAGGTGGTGGTGTGTGTGCATGAGCAGAGGCTTCCTGCCAATCCCCCATGAGTTGAAGAGCTGCCGTGGTGTGGGATCCGTGAAAGAGGTGCCCCAGACAGCAGGACTACACAGGAGGGTGGGCCCTGCAGGAACCGGAGGGCCATTCCCCCTGTGGAATGACCTCAGAGCCCCGCCTCTCTCACGGTCCAGCTGCCGGGGCTGTGGACCCTAAGCTTCATGCCTCACACAGGAATAGACACAGGGTGAGTCGACTGCAGCACCTGCTTTTGCTGATCTAATCCAGCCTGAGATCATCCTAGCATCAACCCTCTACCAGGGTCTTTTTTTTTCTCTCCTTTTATAGGGGCTCATACAACAATAACCACAATACGTGCAAACATCACTGATATAAGGCACATTTGTACATTCATTGCCCTCATTATTCTCAAAATATCTTCTCTCCACCCAAGCCCCTGGCCTCAGCTACTCATTCCCTTCGCCCCCATTCTCACTACCCCTCCTCATCAATCCTTCATCATTTACTAATTATTATTTTGTCATATCTTGCACTGTCTGATGTCCCCCTTCACCCCCTTTTCTTTTGTGGTTTTATGTGGATACATGTCATCGGTTCCCCGGTGCCAACCTACCCTCCCTCCACCCTCCCAGCATCCCCATTCATAACACTGGTCCTAAAGGGCTCATCCACCTTGAATTCCCTGTGTTTCTAGTTCCTATCTGTCCCAGTGTACATTCTCTGGTCTAGTTAGATTTGTAAGTTATAATTGGGATCTTGATAGTGAAGGGAGAGGAAGCATTGAGGAGCTAGAGGAAAGTTGTGTTTCACTGTTGCTGTCTAGTACCCTGTGTAGGCTTGTCTCTTCCCCAAGACCTTACTTAAGGGAATGTCCAGTGTACTGCAAATGGACTTTGGCTGTCTACCCAGCATTCCCTGCTCATTCGCAATGAGATTTTTTTGTGCTGATGATGCCTGATCCCTTTGATACCTCGTGATCGCACAGGCTGGTATGCTTATTCCATGTGGGCTCTGTTGTTTCTGAGCTACATGGCCGCTTGCTTACCCTTCAGGCCTTTAAGACCTCAGACGCCATATCTTTTGATAGCAGGGCACCATCAGCTTTCTTGACCACATTTGCTTATGCAACCGTTTAGACTTCAAGGAACGTGTCAGGAAGGTGAGCATCATAGAATGCCAATGTAATAGAACAAGGTATTCTTGCAATGAGAGAGTCCTTGAGTGGAGGCCCAAAGGCCATCTGTACCTTAATAGGACACCTATAAAGATATGGACATAGGTGTATTTCCCCATGCTCACAGATAAATATATTTACATCTGTGCGTGTCTTTCTTTAGACCTGTATAACTGGCCCGTGCTTCCTAGGTCGCTCTGCTATTCCCTTTCATTTCCCTCTTGTGCCCACTGCCATGCTCAGTCTTCATTTGGGTTTCAGTAAATCCTCTTGGTTCCTTCACCCTTGATCACGCCCTACCAGTATTCCTACATCGCCCTCACCACGGATTTGCATCCACTTGTTGTTCCCTTGTCTCTGGGTTTCTTGACATCACTCCCTTTCCCCCCAACTCCCTCTTTCCCGTGGCCCTCCCGCGAAGCGTTGGTCCCCTTTTTCTCTCCTGCAGATTGTGCATCCAGCATCTCTTTTTAGACATACAATAGAGGTAATAACATGCACAAACACAAGACAGAGCGAAAGCAAGCACCAAAAGAAAGAAAACAGCCAAAATCCAATGACCATCAAAGAAAACACAACTCTCCAAAAAGGAAAGCTCGTAGTTAGTTCACGGACTGTTTGTTGGCCCTTAGCAGTGTTTTCCAGTCCAGTCTGTGCGGGCACCAAGTCCTGCCCCCAAAGTCCTCCTTTGGCATTCCCTGGGGACCTTGTTGCTCCACCTCCTTACTCTTCTGCTGCACCCCCTTAGTGCTATACCTCGGTGTGGCGGGATCCGTTCCCGAACTGTCTCTCCAGTGTTGTCCCTTCTAGGGCTATGGGTCTTTGAGGGACGTCGTGTCTCATCTTGGGCTGGCCATGTGGTCTTCTGTGTGGACTGTCTTCTCTGAGTGGGAACATCATCCTCAAGGCCTGGTGGGCCAGGATGTGCTCCATTCTCCCCTCCTCCCCCTTCGTCTGCTCCGTATGCTCCATCAGTTATGTCCCTCTCCCAGAGCTGCAGATATAGTGCCATCCTATGAAAAAACATATTTGGGTGTGGGAGAGGGGCATGGGTGGGGTGAGGATCTGCTCAGATCTTTCGAGGGTCCAGGAGAGGGTGACTGCTCAACTAGGCACAGGCATATGGGGCTCTGAGCTCTGGCTCCAGACACTGGTTGGGAATGTGGCTTTATTGTTAACCAGTTGTGTTCCAGTTGGTCAGTACCTGTGTTTTTTTGAGTGAGTTTTCTCATCTGGAAAGTAAAGGTATTCCAGGGTCTAGTGTCACATGTCACTAAGTGATCAAGAGGGATTAACCCGAACCTGATTCAAACCATGTGCACATGTCAGGCGCATTCTAGATCTGGGGTGGCGATTCAGAGTCCAGGACAATGATAATGTCCAAGAGGTGATATAGGTGGCTTCGTATTGATACAGGAAGCCCACTGTGGAGGTTTTGTCCTTCCGCTGATGGCCACTTCAACTCCTGCTAAAAGATTTTCACTGGCTCAACAGCCGAACCGGGAGTCAGTGCCATGAAAACCATGTGGCTAACTGGGACATAGGGCAGAGAGACATTTTTTACCTTGATGGCTTGGGAAGCCCCCCAATCTCCATGCAAACCTTCTGGTGTGAGTACTTTGGAAGCAATCATAGGCTGACAGTAATTCCAATCTTTCCTTTGACAGTGTGTCCGTTCTCTTTTTTGAACCTGAGAAGATGGCCCCTGTGTCCTCCAAGATATTTCCTGGCTGGCCCCCAACTTGGACAGTTAGCACGGGATCCTGGGGGCCAGTGAAACAGAGCCCTGAGACATTCCTTCAGCTTCCTCAAGCGTTATTGTCTCTCACTTGGGTTTTTCTAGGCGAGGACGAGGCCCGTCCTCTCTAGTGGAGGTTTGTCCGTCTCTCCTGGAGTTTTCAATGCAATGTTTTTTCCAATGTCTGTCTCTTCTGTAGTAGGCACCTGGATCCTTCCTTCCTCAGGGCTTGGCGGTGCCACAGGTCAGTCTCTCCGTGAGTGGGCCATGATCTCTTTTTCTGAGTCTCTGTTGTGTGTCATGGCAATTCCTAGTATTTTAGCTATTTCTTTGTCTCTGTCGTGGTAGGGTCATCTGTGTTGTGATACACCCAATAAGACACTTCTACCAAATCACGAAGATTGTTCCATTCAAATGCTTCCCATTTCTTTTTCATGTCTGAGGCAGGCTGAGTAATAAAGGCAATACTTATTTCCCTCTTGTTCTCAGGGGCCTCTGGGTCCTTGGGGGTACAAAGAATGCAGGCTTCCATCAGCCACTCTAAAAAGGCAGGCAGGCAGGCAGACAGTCGCTTGTAGGCGCCTGAAAATTCTCACTGACCTTAGATAAATGCATAGGTTTCCTAGTTGTCCTGCGGAGGCCCTGCAAGAGAGACTGGTGATACCTGGCTAAGCCCTCGGGGCCTTACTGGGAGTTTGGGTCCCACATTATTCGTGGAGTGGTAAAGAGAGTTTCTCTCCACTGGGGAGTGCCCGCTGGCTGACCATCAGTTCTATTGACTGCTTTCTGGGCCTCTCTCTGGAAGGGCTCGCATTCCTCTGCTGTGAACAGCACCTGCAGAAGTGGCTGGCACTTGTCTGAGGTGGGCTGATGCATGTGGAAAAGCTAGTCTAGCAAAGAAATCAGACCTTGTGGTTTCTCAGACAGGGGGTTTTGTTTATTCCAATTATGCAATCCTGGGGGAAAAAAATGGGACACAGACCCAAAGAGGGACTCTTGGGTTTTCCCCAGGTGTTTGGGCTGCTTGCCTTAAGCAGAGAATGCTGCTGACCAGTCATCCTTCTTGGGGGATGGAGAGGATATGCCAACCCTAGTGCACGTGTTGCGGGGTGACTTTAAAAGAAGTGGTATTTCTCTTCCTTTTGCCCCCATGAACTGATAGGCAGCCAGCGGTCACAATGGGTCTTAAGCCAGCTCTCCCGCTCTTGAGTTGTCCTGCAAAGTGGGATAAAGAGGACGGGGATGGGGAGGGGAGGGGAGGGACGGCCTCCACTTTGGTGCCTTTAGGAATTTGGACCGGTTGTCTTTCCTGGTCATGCTATGTTTCGTGAAATCTTGTAGAAAAGCACCCATTCTGTTGGTGAGGGAGTAAGTCTTTTATATATGCTGGCTTACTAGTGGCCCTGTCAAGTCACACATCAATTTTATCTAACCCTAACCCTAACCCTAACCCGAACCCGAACCCGAAACCGAACCCAAACCCCAACTCCAACCCCAACCCCAACCCCAACCCCTACCCCTACCCCTACCCCTACCCCTACCCCTGACCTTACCCTTACCCTTACCCTTCAGAAGACCCCACCACAAAGCCAGCCTTTGGTGGTGGTGGTGGTGGTGAGCCATTTTCAGTATATAATGTCTGGCTCTACATTTTGCCAGACCTGTTAGATTGACTAAGTGCCCTTGTGGCATAGTGGTTAAAGTTGAGCTGACATCCCAAAGGCCAATAATGTGATACCACTATCAGCCCTGTGGCAGAAACCTGGTGCTTTCTGCTTCCATGGAGTTAGTCTTGGAGAGTCACAGGGACAGAGCTACCCTGTACCATAGGATCCTGTTCAACAGGGTCCCTCACTATGAGCTAGTATTGACTTGATGGCCATGAGTTTAATGGCCATTTTGGCTTCCTTTTCAAGGAACCTCATTCAGTGAACTGACTCTTTCTGGTCAATCCTTTCCTCTGACTCTGGTCTGAATGTAGCACCTCACCTGGGGAGTGAAGAGGTCTGAAGCTTGGAGCTGCCTCCCAATGAAAGAAAGTAAACCATGATAGTTCATAAAGGCACTTGTGCAAATTGTAAACCACCAAACTTGGCTTAATTCATTTTTTAAATGGATAGAAATACTCTAATTATGTTGATTACAAATAAACCAAACATATATATGTGGATACACACATACACACACACACAAATACACACACACACACACACACACGACGGATGTTTAGGGGCATCTACCCAGGTCTGTCAGAGAGATTTGTCCCAGGTCTGGGCATAGGAGTCAGTCTTCTTGCATTTCAGTGTCTGGCTCTTTACCTGACCTTAAGCCCCATGACCTTGATCAGATTGCTTAACATCTCTGAGCCCTTTTGGCAACACCGTGTATCAGGGCTGAGAAGGGGCACTGGGTAAGCCCTGACACATGATGGTGGAGGGACTCAGCCAAAATAAAGCATACAAGGGTAATGACCATGGCATTCTCTCCAGTGTGGGCCTCAGAGCAGCTCTGGTTCTAGAAAATCCCACAGGAATAATTTTACCAACCTGGGCCTTCAGCCCTCACGCCAAACTTAACACGTTTCTAATCCACACAGTGTTTACAGCTTTGGGTTCTCATCCCTCTCCTTCTTCCAAGAGACCAAGGAGAATGGAGTGTTTGAGCAATATCCAGGCCACATGACCATCTTTCTCAGTTCTTAACTCACCTTTTCCTCTCTCAAGCACAACTTTAATGTTTCCATGAGTGTCCGTGGCTATGATAAAGAATACGTGTTATGGGAGGTAATCAGGGCCTGCGTCTTCCATAAACCAGTTGCCAAAGACTCTTTACAGATAGGTAATGGTAGGCCCATATGTTTTACTTACCTATTGCTGCTTAGTGACTTTCAATCCCACTCGGTGTATGATTTGCTCATAATTTTGTAATTTGAGGAAGGTTTGGCAGGGGCAGCACATCTCCAGTCCACGTGGCATTGGCCAAACCAGCTCAAGCAGCGAGACCCGGCAAGATGGGTTTGCTTTGGTTCATAGGTCTAGGGCCTGGGTTCTTGCTGTTGCGTTGGCTCCCCAATTTCCCTCCATGTGATCGTATCATGTGCTTGCCTTTAGCTTCCTCACAGCATGGTGATTTTCAAGATAGATTTTTTTGTCAGGATAGTTGGGCTGTAGGCCCAGTGACAAAATCCCTTAAAGGGATTAAATTGAATGCACAATTTAATACGTGACTGCCAAATATCCCCCAGACCACACAAGTTGAAACCACAAGACTTCTCCCTAGGAGAGGTTCCTTGTAGCTTTTGATTGTCTTCTAAGTCCCTTTTCCTTTTCCACAATAATGTCTGGGTTGCTTTATCAATCATCTTCTTTCTTTTTATGTAGCACTATCTCTGGCTGTTTAGTCCAAGCCAATGCAGTTCCTTCCCAAAGTTACTGGGTTTCCCTTGCACTGGATTACATGATGCATTCAATTTTATGGAAGCCATGTCCCCACATCTCTTTGAAATGGGTCCCTCTCTGTTTTAGGCTGCAATTCAGCCTATTTAGGCTGTAGCACAGCCTTCTGGAGACTCTTAGAAAACCTTTTGTGTACACGAAACTGTCTACAAGGCACTGGATTACATTCTTTTGTGATCTTAGTACAAAGCATGAAAGCTATCTTCTTAATCTGATCCAACGCAGAAGCCCTGCTCATGCCATTCCTATTATGGGACATTATTTTTTGGCAAGAAAGACTTGGGGTTGAAAAATAGGTTTTGTTAGGCAGATAGGCAGGAATGAGATGTCCATTGACGCATGCCCAGGAGAACCAAGCATAGAACAAAAGCCTAGGTTTTCCCGCTGGTGGGTACGGATGGGCGTTAAACCTGGATCAGCCTACCTGGGCCAGGTGATTGCAATTCAGCCAATGGGATCGACCTGGGGTCATTCACCATGCCTCCCCCCGGGAATCCTTGAAAAGGCAGGAGCGAGGGGGAGAAAGGAAAAACTGGGGACAGGAACTGGGGAGGGAACTTGAGAAAGAACATGAGACAGGTGTTTTTTTGGAGGAAAACTTAGGAGAGAGATCTTTGCGTGACCTCGAGCAGTCTCTGCCAGGCTGCATGGTGGGGAGTAATCCTAGGGGTGGCGCGTAAAACCTGAAACTTCTTTTAACTTTCATTAAACTCACTTGGATCACGAGCCAGGCTTTGGCGTGAATTCTTTCTCATGCAGACCCAAGAACTGAGTTGTAACTCTAGCCTGGAGAGAGATCTTACAATTTATATTTAAGTCCAGCAAGTCCGTGCTCCTTCATAGTTCATATTTTCTGCTAAAAAAACACATAACTAAACCCCACACAGAAGTAACTTCTTTAGCTTTTCTTTACCCTTTTGTAGTTTATAATTATTTGTCTGTTGCCTCCATTGTAAATGACGCTGAGATTTCAGATTCTAGATAAAGCAGAAGAATGTCACTGCCACCCAAAATAGTTGTTCTTAGTGTTAGTTGGTGCCCAGTCAATCCCTGCCCATCCACTCACTTGCTGCCATTGAGTCAATTCTGACTCATGGCAGCAGAGTATACTTGCCCTGGTAGGTTTCTGAGACTATACATCTGTACAGTAGAAAGCTTCAGCTTTCTCTCTCAGAGCAGCTGGTAGTATTGAACTGCTGACCTTATGGCTAGCAGGACAATATGTTACCAGGGATCCTTTTCAAGACTGTGCCTTTTAAGAAACAGATCACCAGGCCTGCTTTCCTAGGAACCGGTGGGTGGGTTTGAAGCATCAACCTTTTGGTTAATATGCAAGTGCTTAACAAATGGGCTTTATCCTGGTTTGGAAAACCTAAGTCACTGGTCTTTTGCCTAAAGAGTCACTTTCAATGGCCCTGGCTTGTTTCATGGGAAGGGCCAGTTCAGGGGCTCCCGCACAGATGGTGGGGTAGGATCCTTATTTAGTAGGGCCATATTGGGTGGGGTGGCAGGGAAGTGTGTGTGTGCTGTATGTGTGTGTAATCTGCATCTTTAACAAATGCCCCCCCCCACTCAAATGAGAAACACTGGCCCCAATTGTCCTCTGCCTCTCTTGTTGCTGCCTTTTTTGGGATTTTTCTGGCTTTTAGCAGCCCTGGAGGCCCCTCCTATCTAGGCAGGGAAAGGAGCCAATAAATAAGTTCACACTAAGGTGCTAGAGAGTGATAACAGCTAATCCCTTCCAAGGGCAATTGCTCTCAGAAAGAAAGAAAAAAAAAGAGAGAGCGAGAGCTCAGGGGCTTGGGGGGAGCAATTTAACTCCAATGAATAGTGTCTCCTGGAAGAGTCCTACACTTTGTCGCTGCAATGGGAGTCATATATGAACATGTGTGTGTGTGAAACCCCTCGCATCAGTCTCTTCTTCTGCTTTTGTGTAAATTGGACTTTAAACACATTCTCTAGGAAGTGTTTGAATGCCTCTGTTTATGGAAGCTTCTTGACAGAAGGGGGATTTTTGTCTCTTTTGTTCAGTGAGAGAGCCCCAAGGTCTGGCATTTAATAAGTAAGTAGCAAGCTGGTTGAATGAATGAGTGAATGAGTGAGTGAGGTAAAGAAGCCTTCTGCAGCCTTCCAGGTCGAGACTGGCCCCCTCAGAAGCCTGGCTCTTGTCTACAGTGAGGTACTCCTCTCCTCCTTCCCATTTCATGCTTCCCCGTGGTCTGCCTGGGATTGAGCTGAAAAATGATTTTTCATGCATGTCATCCTCATTATATCATTATCCCTCACAGCAAAGCTCTCTGACCACCCTGAAGACCTGTATGTAATGTGAGGAAAGGTGATTTAATGGAGTGGAGAGCGCAGCATAAAACAGAAAACCCTTTCAGAATAGCAGAGCAGGCTGTCCCTCCAAGGGGAAAGGGACAAAAAGGGGAAAGAAAAGAAAAATAGCGAGGGAGGGGGGGCAACTCTCACTCTCCTAATAGGTTGAAATAAGAAGTCGTTTTGGTCAACTTCATCAGAAGACAAACCTGAAAGGGGCCCCTTGCCCTCCCTGCCAGCGCATAACTGACTTACCATGCATTTTACCGTGGAGCTGATTATGCGCTGAGTTGTGGCAGACGGGGAGAGTTTATTGACATATGGTCTCCCTTCACACCTTTTGTTACAGCCAGACATCAGGGACTGAGCTGCAGGATATTAAAGGATTTGGAAGCGTTATCAAGGAATGGTACATATTTATCAAAGCCAGGGTGATATTACAAAGCTGGGTTGCTGCTACACCTGGGTGTGTTATGTGATTAAAAATAATGACAATGCATCCTCTTGATGGATTTTGCACCTGGGCGAATACTGAGCAGGTCTGCTGGACCACCCTTGGTCGAGAATTCACACCTAACAACCCCTTTGGTCTCAGAAGAAAATTGTGGCTGCTAGCTCACACTTGGAATCCAGGTAGGGCAATGTTTAAGCACTTCACTGTTAACCGAAAGAGCAACACTTGGAATTCACCAGCTATCCCGAGTGAGAAAAATGTGACCATGTGCTGCCACAAAGATTACAGCCTTGGAAACCACCCGGGAGGTTCTTTCCTGGCCTACAGGTTTGCTCGAGTCAGAATTGACATGACTTCCATGGCATTGAGCTGTTTTGAGTTTTGGATGGCTGAATTGGAGACTTCAGGATTGCAGGAAGATTTGAGAACAGCCTGAAATATGCAGGCGACCAGCCTTGCTTGCTGCAAGGGAAGAGGAGTTGAAGCACTTACTGATGAAGTTCAAAGATGATAGTCTTCAGTATGGATTACAACTCGAGGTTAAAAGAACAAGAATCCTCACCACTGAACCAATAAGCAACATGATAAACAGAGAAAAGATTTAAATGATGAAGCATTTCATCTTACTTGGACCCATCCACAACCAACGCTCATAGAAATATCTGTAAAGAAATCACTGGATAAATTGCTTTCAGTGAATTTGCTGCAAAAGGCCTTTTAAACATTTTTTTGAACCAAGGTGACTTTGTCACCTTAAAAACTCAGGAGTATCCTATCCCAAGGCATGATTATTTTCATGTGGAAGCTGGAAAATGCATAAGGAAGTCCCACGAGAAGAATTGATGCATTTGAAATATGGTCCAGGTGAGGAATATTGAATACACCAAGGAACTTCTAGGAGAACAAACAAATCTATGTTGAAAGAACTACAGCCAGATTGATTCTTAGAAGCGAGGATGGTGACATTTGGCTTCATGTACTTTGGGTGTTATCAGGAGGGACCAGTCCCTGGAGTTGGGCAGCATGCTTGGTCAAGCCAAAAGGAGGACAAACCTCCACAAGATGAGTTGACACAGTGGCTCAAATGTAGGAATGGCTGTGAGAAATGCGCAGGGCAGCGTGTTGTTTTGTTCTGCTGTACATAGAGTGGCCATGAGTTGGAACCAAATTGACAGCACCTGGTTACGCAATGGACTAATGGCAAGATCAACCATTCAAAACCACCAGCCACTCCTCAAGAGAAAGATGAGGCTTTTTTACTCCTGTAAAGAGTCACAGTGTGAGAAAGTCACAGGGGGAATTCTACCCTGTCATATAGGGTCACTGTGAATCGGCATCGACTCTACGGACGTGAACGGCAACAACAACAACAAACGCACTAATGGTGGCTGAGTACATGTGCAGACACCCATCCGCTCGCACTGGAGCTAAGTTAGTGGTTTCAGCAGGAAGCTTACCTCGGTGGTTTCCAGAACTCCCCTGGCCTGAACCAATTTACACCAGATCTTTCAAATATTCCTGGTACCCCGGGCATCTCTCATTTCCCAGAGTTGGTTGCATGACTTAAGGCTTGATGATCATGGGGCCACATGAAGGACGCCTATGTGCTCCAACCACTGCCTTCCTAGAGAGTGCTGTGGACAATTGCCTTCAAGTCAGCCAGCTCCTGACTCATGCGGACTCCATGTGCAACAGAACTCAATGCCCATTGGTCCTGCCCCATTCCTTCAATGGGTTGTAGATTTGACCCCTTGTCAGCTGGGGGGTTTTCAGTGGCTGATGGCTTGAAGGAGTTCACCAGGCCTTTCCTCCTAGTCTGTCTGTAGGCAGAAAACATCGCTAAAATCTGTTCAGCATCATAGCAATATGCCAGCCTCCACTAGCAGTTAGGTGGTAGCTGTAACAGGAGGCGCACTGGCCAAGAATCAAACCCAAATTTCCTGTATGGCTAGTGAGAATTCTGCCATGGAACCACCATTTCCTATCTCCTGGTTTCTAGTGTTTATGTATATAAAATTTCAGTACCTTCTAACAAGCAGTAAGTAAGACTGCACCACGGGTCACCTCTATTTAGCTCTCCCCCAAATTTTTCCACATGAATTATAAAATGTGTGACAGTTGTAATGTTTCTCTTTTTAAAAATTGCTGGGTGAACTTAAAACAGCACAAGGAAGTGCCAGCATAGCAAAATGATACCCACCTGCTTATTTATCTTAAGAGAAGAAAAGTCGTGGACGCATTCACTCAGGTGAAAATATCATTCATGGAAAGAAGTGCCTAATGGTCACCAGGACCCATGGTTAATCCAGGCGTGGTCATCTGATTCCAATCGATCAGACCTAGCTATAAATCACTTATATGTCTGGGTAATTAAAAGCAAATATAAATTTTCAAAAAAATAATGTTGCATGGGATAGAAAGAGAATACATAACAACGTCAGACATAAATATGCCTCAAGACAAACTCACTGTGCACATCCAGAATACATAATGGCTCTTGCTAAGATGCGTTTCCCACTAGACCCTACCCCAAGCCAGTAAAAGCCAGAACCTCTACAGTAAACTGTGGATTGTACTATGAAATGGGAGCTGTGTCTCTAGACCGAATTTGGGGCTGTTCGTGCTGAGGACTCACCAATACCTGCTGCAGTGACAACAGTCCAGGTGAGAATAAGGAAATCTGGATGACAGCCAGGATATAGGAGCACTGAGACCTCAAATTGCTTCTAGGCGAGCATGGCCTAATGGGCTTCCATTTCTGCACCTCTGGCAGGAGGATTTTGTTCTGGAAAGTAATGGTTTCTAAGGAAGTATTTCTTAAACTTTCACATGCATGCACTTACCCAGGTTCCTGGAAATCGGGCTGGGGGGCAGATTCTGATTTTGTGGGTTCAGGGTGGGGTCTAGGATCCAGCAGTTCTAGAGGCCCTGGTACTCTTGGGCTGTTAACCACAAGGACAGTAGTCCTAAACCACCAGCCACTCCTTGGGAGAAATATGAGGCTGTAGACTCTGGGCAAGAGTGACAGTCTGGGAAACACACAAGGGCAGTTCTACCCTGTCCTGTAGGGTCACTATGAGTCAGCATCAACTCGATGGCATTAGCATGGGAGAAGCTAATGCTGATGTTGCTGGTTCCTTGACCTATCATACTTTGAGTGGCAAAGTCCCAAGGGCCTTCCCGGATGTGATGGCCAAAAACAGTAGTGTTCACCCTTGGTCATACTTTGGAATCCCTTAGGAGCTTTCAAGCCTCCCATTGGCCTGGCCCCATCCCAGACCAATGAAGCAAGGCTTAGTGGAAGCAGGATTCAGGTCACGGTCAGTGAGAAAGCCCCCTTGGCAATGCCAACGTACAGCCAGTGCAGAGTCGAACTGGTCGACGACTCCACATGGTTCCATATACTTTGGTGAAGCCAGCTGTTTGGGCAAGGTTTTCAGCGTTACCACCCATGTAGACTTGTTGGTGATAGTGCATTAAATAGAGCACATGCAGTGCATTGCATGAGTGGCCTATGTCATGCAACCACATCAGGGGGATGTTGAGCCAATTTCTCTGGGAAACCAAGGGTGTTGGCTCCATCCTGAACGTTGGCAGGGTAATGGACTGACACAGAGGAAACTCATTCTCTTTGTGGCGGTGCACTAATGGGTTCTTCACAGAAGGCCAAGTCCATGGCTTCAGATGCAGATGCTCACGGGGCTGAGGGAGCAGGTCAAATCCTAAGTCCGAGGTGGGTGTTTGCATATTTACATGCCCTCACTGCCATCAAGTCCATTCCAACTCACAGGCCCATGGGACTGAGTAAAATGGCCCCCATGGGTTTCTGAGACTGTGATTCTTTAGAGGAGTAGAAAATCTCCTCTTTCTCCAGAGGAGCGGTTGGCCATTCAAACTGCTGACCTTGAGATTAACAGTCCAACTCCTGACCACTCTTGCCGTCAGAATTCTATTTATATACACAAGTATATATATATATATATATATATATATATATATATATATATATATATATATATATATATATATATATATATATATATCCTTTCCCAAAAGAACTCCACATTTTCAAATCATTCTTGACACTCATGGCCTTTTTTCCTTTATAGCCATGCCTTTGGTTGAAACACAGATATAAGAGAAATATTTATCTACTTATAGGGGTACAAAAGGAGCTTTGGTGGCATAGTGTTTGCATGTTGGGCTGCTAACACCAAAGTCAGCACTTTGAAACCACCAGCCACTCCGTGGGAAGAAGAGTCTGTCTACTCCTATAAAGAGTTACAGTCTCAGAAACTCACTGGGACAGATCTACTCTGCCTCATAGGGTCACTATGAGTCAGCATCACCTCCCTGGCAGTGAGGTAGATTTTGGTTTCATAGAGATACAAGTCAGTCCTGAGCTGCTAAAGACAAGGTTGGCAGTTTGAACCCACCAGCTGCAGAGAAAGAGGAGGCTTTCTATTCCCATAAGGCGCTATAGTTTCAGAAATACCCACAGGGGAAATTTTAACCTCTCCTGTAGGATCAATATGAGTCAGAATCGACTTATCGGTGGTGAGCAAGTGGAGGGGACCCTAAACAGGTTCCGGTGGACCTTAAGCGTTGTACTCATTGTGCATGCTCTGTAAAATGTAAACCAAGATTTTACATTTGCAAACATTATTTTTTCTAAACACATCTAACTGTGAAACTATACTCGCATGCGGGTCTTTGAACCTGGTCAGTGGTCTGGGGAAGTGAAGGGCCCTGACATCCTTTGTTGTTGTTAGTGCTGTCCAATCATTCTGACATCACAGGGACCTTCTTTGCAACACAAGGCAGCACTGCCCGGTCCTTTGCCAGCCTCAGGGGTAGTATGTTGGAGCCCATGGTTTCAGCTACCGTGTCCTCCAGTTCACCAAGGAGTTTCCTCTTTGTGCTGCTTACTAAACCCGTTTCTGAGGAGTCCATTCCAACTCACGGTGACGCCGTGTGGGTCAGCACCACGGGACCCCACAGAGCTTTCAAAGGCTGGTCGTTCAGAAGTCAATCAGCAGGCCTTTCTTCTGAGGGGCCTTGGATTTGAACCGCAAACCTTTTAATCAGCAGTGGTTGAGGGTGCTAAATGTTCACATTACCCGGGGACACCCAACCCTTCTTACCCTCATCGCTTCATAGGTGATCCATCTCCAATCCAAGAGGGCAGAGAAGATAGATAATACAGCCTGAGCTGTGTATGTCAGGTCCAAACTTTTCAGTGTCATGGAACAAATAGCCAAAAACCTTGATTTCAAAGAAATGAGTAGCGGTGCACTCTTGGGAACTTGCGCTGTGACAGCAGCCACCAGGAAGACCCGGGTATTCCAGAGCCTTGCCACCCCAAATATGGTCACAGACTAGCAACATCAGGAGCTTGTTAGAAGTGCAAATTCTCAAGCCCTACACAAGGTCCATTGAACCAGCGTGTGCAATTTACCAAGACCACCAACGGATCGGGGTACCTGTGAAAACCAAACCAAACCCATACTCACTGCTGTCCAGTCGAGTCAGACTCAGAGCAGCCCTATGGGCCAGGGTAGAGCTACCACTGTGCATTCCCAAGACTGTAATTCTTTAAAGGAGCAGACAGCTTGTTGTTCTCCTTCAGAATGCCTGCTAATTTAGAACTGCTAGTTTGGTGGTTAGCAGCCCACTGCCTAACCGCTAGGCCACCAGGGCTCCTTTTGTGCTTGTGAGAGGTCGAGCAAATACCATTAGCAACTAGAGAAGAACCTGGAAGAAGAAGAGCAGGGTGGGAACTGTGAGTCAATTTGGTCATTAGCACATTTCTGTGTTCACTTACTCTGTTCCTTCCCTTGTGTATTCAGTCAACAATTCTTCTTTGAACATCACCTCTGAGCCAGGATCTGTGATATGCTAATTAAGCTGGTTTAGGAAAGGGGTCTGCCTAAGTGACTCCTGCTTCCTGGCTTTTCCTGCTTCCAGATCCCCTCTCTTGACTTCCTTCCACCTTAGAAGCACATCCTTACATGTGCAGCTGATCCCTAGTTCAGGACCGGAAGTTACGTGTTGGCATGCATGCATGCTCATAGCTCGCTCAGTGGGAGTGCAAAAAGTCAATTCCCTCAAGAGCCTAGCACAGTCGGTAAGGTTGGGATGGTGTTAAAAGTGGTGGGGTTGGTGTTAGTTCCCGTTGAGCCCATTCTGCATAGGATGCCTTCATGTGACAGAGTAGAAATGTCCCCATTGGGTTTCCTAGTCTGTCATCATTACCAAAGGAGCACCGGGGGGTACTTTAAGGGAAGTGTTGGACTGTCAACTGCAAAGTCAGGGGTTCACACCTACCAGCTGCTCCGCAGGAGACAGATGAGGCCCTCTGCTCCCATGAAGATTTACAGCCTCAGAATCCCATGATTGGGTCGCTATGAGCCAGGGTTGGTTCCATGACAGACCCAAAGCCCACTTTCTGTCGAGTTGATTCCAACTCATGGTGATCTTATATACTTGTTGTTGTTGCTGTCGGGTGCCATTGAGTGGTTTCTGACCCAAAGTGACCCTATGCACAACAGAACCAAACACTTCCAGGTCCTGCACCATCATCACATTTGTTCTCTGCCTGAGTTCATTAATGCAGCCACGGTGTCAATCCAGCTCGTTGAGGGCCTTCCTCTTTTGTGCTGCCCCTCCACTTTACCAAGCAGGATGTCCTTCTCCAGGCAATATGTCCAACATATTTGGGAGGCAAAATCTTGCCATATATGCTGTCAAGGGCACTCTGGCCTGACTTCTTCCAAGACAGATTAGGTTGTTCGTTTAGTAGTCCATGGCAGGGTAGAATTTTCCCTATAGGTTTCTGAGATATTATGTCTCTATAGGAAGAGATAGCTTCATCTTTCTCCCACAGTGAAGCTGGTGGGTTAGAACTGTTGACTTTGCATTTAGTAGCTCTGTGAGTAGCCCGCCATGTCACCAGAGGTCCTTTGCGTTTGATGGCAGTGGGGTGGAATGTTTACAATGGCAAGACCTTTTTCTCATGCATTGCTACTGACCGCGGTATAAAGCCCAAGTGCTTAGCCATTGGGCCACCAGGATTCTTCATGGTAAGGATGTGTTCCTGCCAAAGTTCATGAACACTACACAGCAGTGGGGTTTTGGAACTGCTAGGTAGTTTAGCTTAGGGACTGAGGCATTCATTACTCATGGTCAGCAGTCTGAGCCTTTGTCCCATGAACGAGTGGTACACTGTGCATGCTCTGAGGCTCAGGTTCCCAGCCAGGAAGGGGAGGTACACCTGGGTGTGTTCTGCACCTGAATTGGCCCAACAAGGCCAGGTGAATTCAGTTCAGCCAATGAGTTCAACCAGGGTCACCAGCATGCCCCTCCTCTGGGAGTAATTTAAAAGGCAGGAGCACAGAGCAGACCTCGTGACTTTCAGGGAAGCTTCTAAGGAGATGCACATTTCTGAAGAGCCCTGCAGGTGCCTTTATAAACCTGAAACTTCTTCTAATTCTCATAAAACTCACTTGGATCACAAACTAGGCTTGGAGGTGAATGCTTTCTCGTGTGTAGCCAAGGAGCAAGGTATATCTCTATCCTGAGAGATCTCACAGAACCATTGATTGCCCTGGCATGTTTTGGAGTCCTGATGGTGTCATGGTTATGCTTTGTGCAACAGTTTAAAACCACTAGCCACTCCACAAGGGAAAGCTGGGGCTTTCTATTCCTATAAAGAGATACATCCTCAGTAACTCACAGGGGAATTCTACCCTGTCCTATAGGGTTGTTATGAGTCAGCATTGACTCAATGGCAGTGAGTGAGTGCCCTGGCAAGAATGCCTTGTGTATCTACATTGACTCTCAGTTTCTGGTTAGCTTTTCACCACTTCACCCCATGAACTTGAACTGCAGTGGATGAGGGTTGGGAGCTCTGGCTCTGGGGCTGCTTGCTTGAATTTTCACATCATGGCCCTGCCCGTGATGGGACCTTTGACAGTTGGGCAAATGAGCTCAAGCCCGAGTTTCCTTTTCTGCAGCATAGACTGAGGAAGGAGATGTCTTCCTTCTTGTGTGCTAACTGACTTTTACCAGTTAGTATGAATTAGATCTTTCCACGAGGAAGATCAGGGAGAAGGGGGAAGGATGAAGCAACTTGGATAGAGGTGAAGGCAGCGTGAGGGGTCAGAGAGAGATGAAAGGGCCACCATGTCACATTTGACTACTCTTAGTGAGGCTGGCTTGGAGTGCAGGAGACGGGGAGAGTGAGGACATGGGCTAAAGGCAGTGCTCATTCATTACTTCCGGGCAGAGTTCAGCCTTTGGCATGCTTGTTGGATGCTGGCGCTGTGTTCATCCAATGAAACTTCAAAATTCTGTCCTGTCATTAACCCTTTGTCTCTCCTTTATTCACGATTTAGAACTTCTATACTCCGGTTCTCTTTAGAGCCCCAGGAAATCCGAAGTCACAAGTCACTTCTGTTTACAGAGAGGCCCCCAGCATGCAAAGGCAGGAGGGTGTGTTAACAGCACACCGGTCCAGTGGCTGGTCTCGCCCATGCAGTACATTCTCCATCCCTTAGCTCAACAAGAGGAAAATCACCAAAGAAAAAAATTTTTCTTTTTCATGGATATTTACTTTTTCAGTTCCCTCCCCCACCCATAATCTGTGTGAATTACAATAGAACACGCACACACACACATTCACACTATTTTCTGCCAGAATGTGTTACTCCAGTACATTCTACCCTCCTCCCTCACTGCCTCCTACCCTTTTTTCTCCTATCTACTTTCTTCCCATGACACCCAATGGACAGGTAGGGGAATTCAAAATAGACCCCAGTCTCAAAAGTAGTTTAAAGCTCAATCACACACTGCTATTGTGCCAGTTCTGACCCATAGTTACAGGATACAACTCTCCTTGTGGATTTCTGAAACAACAATTCTTTGTGGGAGTTGAAAGCTGCCCTTTCTACAGGAATGCAGCAGGTATGTTTGAACTGCAAACCCTGCAGTTAACAGGCCAATATGAAGGGATTTTGCCACTTTGCCACCAAGGATCCTAAAGGTAGCATGGGGAGAACATTTATTAAATCTTCATGGTACACAGGCAAGGGGGAGACCTGAACTACAGCTCTCGGGATTCTTGGTGCCTCGCAGTGGACAGGTCCAGCCACATCGGAGCCAGGCTTCCCAAGATTTACAGAGCCACCAGCATAGTCTTTGCTCCTCTCCAGGATTCACAATTGCTTCCTGGTTGCTCAAGTATATAGGAGTTTAGTGGTTCTCTAATGCAATCATCCCATTTTGCAAAGAAGATGCTGATGCCCAGACCGGGGAGAAGATTATCTGAGGCCACTGAGAAGGACACCATCACCTCAAGTCCTTCTGACCCCCCACAAGTTTCTGCCAACAGCAATGAGCTCTGGGTTACCTACTCAGTCTTTTGAAGCCTTAGCCAGCTGATGCAGCTTCCAGTTGGATTGATCAGGGTATGTGACCCAGAGCTCCTTAGAACGCGCCCCGCCCCCAAATGCAAATTTACTGCCATAGAGTTGATACTGATTCATAATGACACTATAAGACAGGGTAGAACTTCCCCTGTAGATTTCTGAGACTAACTTTCAGCCTTTCTCCTGAGAAGTGGCTGGTTGTGCGGTGGTTTAGATCTTGCAGTTAGCAGCCTTTTAGCATGAGAGGTAGGGTCACATTTCTGTTCTGATTATGCTCCATTTTCTGAGATGACAGTGCCGAGGCTCGCCCCCTGCAGGTAGCAGTGAGATTTTTCTCACTAAACTGCGCTGGATGGAAAACTTGGGGCAAGTAGTGCATCGCCCTCATGGGGTCCTACGACGTGTGATATCTAGGCAGTGAGCCATCCTACTCAGTCACAATCTCTGACTCCAGTGTTTCCATGATTAGTTTAAGGTTTTCAGTGGTGTATTTGGTCATCGTCAGTGTGTCCTTCGTCTAGACACCCTGCTTCGCGCTTTGCCCTTTACATGACATTGCTGGCATTGGAAATAGCAGTGACCTGCACTCTGACTTTCCCTTCTGTACCTAGCTACAAATGGACAGATTTTAAACAGGTCACAGTTTATCACCGACCCATGTACCACCCTTGAAGCAGCATTGGGGTAGATAATAAATCACGAGTAGTCCTGCACAAGGAGATGGAGCCCTCGTGTCTGAGTGGTTACAAACACCAGCCGCTCCAGGCGCACAAAATGTGCTTTCAATTCCAGTAAAGAGTTAACAACCTCAGAAACCCAGATGGGCAGTTCTTTCCACCTGCAGCCACCCACACTGCATGTCTTTGTTGAGATGGAGGAGGACATTGTGGATTGGTGTGGGACATATGGGCTAATGTTGGACTTGTACACTTGGGCTGCACTGGTTTGGGATTTTTTCTCCATGTGCATTTACCCTTTATCTAAAGCTCTCTTTTATACATTTCAGTTTCTGTGGATTTATTTCTCTAATGTACTCAGACTAACACAAGTAATATAAGAAGAGGCAGGACACAAGTAAGCACCCGTTTCCGTTTGGGAAAGACACTAAACAGTGAAAAGCTATTTTCCAACAAGCCATCTCTGGGTGGCACAAACAGTTAAGTGCTCAATTCATAACTTAAACGATCATCTGAACCCATACCATGGTACCTCAGAAGGCAGACCTGGTGGTTTCCTTTTGAACCCTCACAGAGCCTTGCAGCCCCTATCTAACAAGGTTCAGTTTGGCTCTGCACACCAGGTTTCAATGACTTGGAATCTACCCCACAGTAACTGTTTGGATGCAAGTATACTCAGTCCTGAGTTATGACCGGCCCCATCCTGACGATTCTGTCATGAGGCAGTTCTGACCGAAGTCAAATACCTCATGATACTAGCTTTTCTTTTCTTTTTTTTTCCCACAGGTAGTTAAAAGACTATATTCGGAGGGCTTTGAAGTCAAAAGTAACACTCTTGATAGAATTTTCTTTCATCCTTTAAGTCGGCTCTGCAAATATATAATCAGTGATTTAGCTGTAAGATCAAAGATACGTTAATTTATTTAAGATAAAATATATTTTAGTTCTTAAAATTTATTCCATAAAGTATATATTTCCCTATAAATTCCCTACTTATACAAAAGAGGTAAAAAATAAACACAAAATATAAAATCCCCAACAAAACAGTAACTGAACATCGTTTTAAAAATTGTAAAAAACTAACAAGAGAAACTAATGTGTGTGTTTTTTAATATTTAAAAAAGTGAAAAATCTCTGGATGGGGGACTCCCACCCCCTAGCTTTACATATCTCACCTTCATCAGACTGTGGGGCTTGAATACTTTGGATATAAACTTACAGCTACAATGGCATTAGATGTGTGTGGTATAGCATGGGTGCATGCTACTTATGATAAACTTTCTAAAAACAGAAAGTGAAGCAGATGGTCATAATGCAGCTCATCATAAGTATAATACAGCACAACTCTGAGATTGTGTTTACTGGGTCTTTGAACTGATATGAGCCAATTGAGATGTGGGATGATGAACTGAATGTGAAATTGACCTGTTTTTTAAAAGCTTGAATGATCTGGAAGGCTAAATGGAATGGGAAAAAGTATGGTTTCAATCCTTGGAATAGTGATTTGGGGACCTTTCAGGAACCTGTTTCATGACGCCAATTTACTTCCAACACTGTGGATAGTGACACACATTCAATGAAGCAAGTGCTTGACTGCCAACTGAGAGCCGGCTCTATGACTGCCTACTCAGCGTATCCAGACATTTCCTTGTAAACTGGCATTATATTTTTTTAGCCAAATAAGTTTCTAATGGCTAATTTATTCAGTTTCCATAACACACATTATTTAATAACACTTTTTTAATCTCCACAAATGAAAATGTGGTTCTAAAGTATAAACACCAAGGTTATTGGGTAAAACGGACTGCAGGACACAGGGTACTAGGAACTTCAGAAGCCTAGGGATTAGGGCGGAAACACTGATTGAGGCACACTAAGACACCGCTTGACGTGGAATAGCCCTCATGTGGTCCTACGACGTGTGATATCTAGGCAGTGAGCCCTCCTACTCCGTCACAATCTCTGACTCCTCAGAACTGTTTTGGAGTCAGGGGAGACTGCATATAAAGTCCCCAGAAAGGATCAGTGTCTAGGCTGGAGTCTGAACGCATCAATATATTAAAGATACTTGCTTCTGTTTGCATCACTTTTATCCCTATCATTCTTCTCCTGCAGCCAAAACTCAGTCCCAGGGGGATGGCAACTACAGTAACCAGATTGTTCTGTCTGACTTCTACGTTAGGACACATAGACCATCTGAATAAACCCCTTGATTCTGTGTCCCTTCCCTTCCCATAGACAAAACTGCAGCCAGCACCAGACCTTAAACCTGCAGAATAAAGGTTTGTCAAAAGTCTAGAAAGAGCAGTCAATACCCTGAAAACCTAGCCTGCAGAAGAGAAGACACAGAAACAAAAGCTACAACTGAAAAAAAAAAAAAAGCTCCAGGTGGGTGTCATTCAGACAACCGATTCCAATGAAAACATTTGAGCTACTCACAGTGAAAATTATTTTATTTCCATACTATTGTAATTCAAACAGTTTCCCATATCTCACCTCCAAATATAACTCCAGCAGATTCAAGTATATTAAGGAAGAGGCAATTATTCTGGTGTTTCCCCTGCACCGATTATGGAGCCTCAAACAGTTTTACTATTCTCAGCTCATGCCTTAGATTTTCAACTAATTGAATGTGAAGGAAATCTTAACATGCCGCGTTTCAAAGGGTGACTTCAGTGTTGCCTCACCCAGATTTATGTTTTTCATTTCTAGAGTGCCTCAACATGAGTTTTTTTTTTTGGGGGGGGGAAGGAGGGTTAAGGAGCATTATCATTTTCCATCATCAGTTGTTGATGGCAAATTTTACATCCTGCAGGTTCCTGTGTACAATAATTACATTAAACAATGGAGCTTTCTGTTTCTTCCTGTTTTTCACAACAGGTTATGCTCACTCATATTGTTAGCTTTCACGCCAAATGTCCAAGATGCACAGGTGGTGTTAATTGAAGGGCGGAATGATTCATGCATTGGTCACTTTAGCATTGCAAGTTCTTGAGCATCTTGATTTTGAAATTCAGTAAAGTGAGATGATGCCTTAGCCAATTAAATGCTACTCCTTCCAAACCTCATGTACACTCAGACATATCTGAGCAGAAGCCACATTATCTACGTGAAACAGCTTTGGGTGCTCCCAAGGTATATGCAGATTCCCACCAAATATGAGATTATTTTGCTTTCTCTGACTTGGCTCTTACTAGCAGTCAGCCTCATTCCAACTCTTTTGTAGATGGTTGTGGATTCTGGGGGGCCTATGGCATAATGGTGGGCTTATGAGATTAAAAAGATCTTTTAGGGAAGTTTCTTGATGTGCATTTAATATTTAATTACAACTCTCTTTTATACACGTGTGCCTGTGGATTTCCACATCTAAAGTGCACAGATTAACACATTCCCATAGCAGAGTGAACCTCCCTTCCGTCATGTCTATAGGTATTTCTCCTTCCTATGGGCAGCTGGACAGTAATTCAACTGGGAAACATGTGGTAAACCAGGACAATGGTGTTTCCCCAGCTTTCTGTGATGAGGGAAGAGGACATTGGTTACCTTTATAAAAATCCCCTGACACGTCCTCGTGATGTCTGTTTCTGGGATCATAGAGGCTTCCTCTTCCTTGGTTGGTCTTGTTGGTAGGTACTATCCAGTTGGTCTGCTTTAAAGCAACCGCAATGTACAGGACAAGGAAAGGCTTGCCAATCCTGGGCCACCCTCATATCTTTTTGATGTTTGAACCCATCTTTGAAGCCCCCGTGGCCATGCATCGTGCAAAAGACCTGGCTCTTTGTCACTGGCCCTCCCCTTTAATCTGACCAGAAGTGTTCGTCATCTGGCCCTCTCTCTGGCAAGGTTCTGCCTTGGTTTACTAGTCCTTCACTACCTGACAGTGTTTCCATGATTAGCATAAGGTTTTCAGTGGTGTATTTCGTCATCCTCAGTGTGTCCTTCGTCTAGACACCCTGCTGCGCGCTTTGCCCTTTACATGACATTGCTGGCATTGGAAATAGCAGTGACCTGCACTCTGACTTTCCTTTCTGTACCTAGCTACAAATGGACATATTTTAAACATTCACAGTTTATCAACGGCCCATGTACCACCCTTGAAGCAGCACTGGGGTAGATAATAAATCACGAGTAGTCCTGCACAAGGAGATGGAGCCCTCGTGTCTGAGTGGTTACAAACACCAGCCGCTCCAGGCGCACAAAAGGTGCTTTCAATTCCAGTAAAGAGTTAACAACCTCAGAAACCCAGATGGGCAGTTCTTTCCACCTGCAGCCACCCACACTGCATGTCTTTGTTGAGATGGAGGAGGACATTGTGGATTGGTGTGGGACATATGGGCTAATGTTGGACTTGTACACTTGGGCTGCACTGGTTTGGGATTTTTTCTCCATGTGCATTTACCCTTTATCTAAAGCTCTCTTTTATACATTTCAGTTTCTGTGGATTTATTTCTCTAATGTACTCAGACTAACACAAGTAATATAAGAAGAGGCAGGACACAAGTAAGTACCCGTTTCCGTTTGGGAAAGACACTAAACAGTGAAAAGCTATTTTCCAACAAGCCATCTCTGGGTGGCACAAACAGTTAAGTGCTCAATTCATAACTTAAACGATCATCTGAACCCATATCGTGGTACCTCAGAAGGCAGACCTGGTGGTTTGCTTTTGAACCCTCACAGAGCCTTGCAGCCCCTATCTAACAAGGTTCAGTTTGGCTCTGCACACCAGGTTTCAATGACTTGGAATCTACCCCACAGTAACTGTTTGGATGCAAGTATACTCAGTCCTGAGTTATGACCGGCCCCATCCTGACGATTCTGTCATGAGGCAGTTCTGACCGAAGTGAAATACCTCATGATACTAGCTTTTCTTTTCTTTTTTTTTTTCCACAGGTAGTTAAAAGACTATATTCGGAGGGCTTTGAAGTCAAAAGTAACACTCTTGATAGAATTTTCTTTCATCCTTTAAGTCGGCTCTGCAAATATATAATCAGTGATTTAGCTGTAAGATCAAAGATACGTTAATTTATTTAAGATAAAATGTATTTTAGTTCTTAAAATTTATTCCATAAAGTATATATTTCCCTATAAATTCCCTACTTATACAAAAGAGGTAAAAAATAAACACAAAATATAAAATCCCCAACAAAACAGTAACTGAACATCTTTTTTAAAATTGTAAAAAACTAACAAGAGAAACTAATGTGTGTGTTTGTTAATATTTAAAAAAGTGAAAAATCTCTGGATGGGGGACTCCCACCCCCTAGCTTTACATATCTCACCTTCATCAGACTGTGGGGCTTGAATACTTTGGATATAAACTTACAGCTACAATGGCATTAGATGTGTGTGGTACAGCATGGGTGCATGCTACTTATGATAAACTTTCTAAAAACAGAAAGTGAAGCAGATGGTCATAATGCAGCTCATCATAAGTATAATACAGCACAACTCAGAGATTGTGTTTACTGGGTCTTTGAACTGATATGAGCCAATTGAGATGTGGGATGATGAACTGAATGTGAAATTGACCTGTTTTTTAAAAGCTTGAATGATCTGGAAGGCTAAATGGAATGGGAAAAAGTATGGTTTCAATCCTTGGAATAGTGATTTGGGGACCTTTCAGGAACCTGTTTCATGATGCCAATTTACTTCCAACACTGTGGATAGTGACACACATTCAATGAAGCAAGTGCTTGACTGCCAACTGAGAGCCGGCTCTATGACTGCCTACTCAGCGTATCCAGACATTTCCTTGTAAACTGGCATTATATTTTTTTAGCCAAATAAGTTTCTAATGGCTAATTTATTCAGTTTCCATAAAACACATTATTTAATAACACTTTTTTAATCTCCACAAATGAAAATGTGGTTCTAAAGTATAAACACCAAGGTTATTGGGTAAAACGGACTGCAGGACACAGGGTACTAGGAACTTCAGAAGCCTAGGGATTAGGGCGGAAACACTGATTGAGGCACACTAAGACACCGCTTGACGTGGAATAGCCCTCATGTGGTCCTACGACATGTGATATCTAGGCAGTGAGCCCTCCTACTCCGTCACAATCTCTGACTCCTCAGAACTGTTTTGGAGTCAGGGGAGACTGCATATAAAGTGCCCAGAAAGGATCAGTGTCTAGGCTGGAGTCTGAACGCATCAATATATTAAAGATACTTGCTTCTGTTTGCATCACTTTTATCCCTATCATTCTTCTCCTGCAGCCAAAACTCAGTCCCAGGGGGATGGCAACTACAGTAACCAGATTGTTCTGTCTGACTTCTACGTTAGGACACATAGACCATCTGAATAAACCCCTTAATTCTGTGTCCCTCCCCTTCCCATAGACAAAACTGCAGCCAGCACCAGACCTTAAACCTGCAGACTAAAGGTTTGTCAAAAGTCTAGAAAGAGCAGTCAATACCCTGAAAACCTAGCCTGCAGAAGAGAAGACACAGAATCAAAAGCTACAACTGAAAAAAAAAATAAAGCTCCAGGTGGGTGTCATTCAGACAACCAATTCCAATGAAAACATTTGAGCTACTCACAGTGAAAATTATTTTACTTCCATACTATTGTAATTCAAACAGTTTCCCATATATCACCTCCAAATATAACTCCAGCAGATTCAAGTTTATTAAGGAAGAGGCAATTATTCTGGTGTTTCCCCTGCACCGATTATAGAGCCTCAAATAGTTTTACTATTCTCAGCTCATGCCTTAGATTTTCAACTATTTGAATGTGAAGGAAATCTTAACATGCCGCGTTTCAAAGGGTGACTTCAGTGTTGCCTCACCCAGATTTACGTTTTTCATTTCTAGAGTGTGTCAACATGAGTTTTTTTTGGGGGGTGTGGGGGAGGGTTAAGGAGCATTATCACTTTCCATCATCAGTTGTTGATGGGAAATTTTACATCCTGCAGGTTCCCTTATACAATAATTACATTAAACAATGGAGCTTTCTGTATCTTCCTGTTTTTCACAACAGGTTATGCTCAATCATATTGTTAGCTTATCATGCCAAATGTCCAAGATGCACAGGTGGTGTTAATTGAACGGTCGAATGATTCATCCATTGGTCACTTTAGCATTGCAAGTTCTTGAGCATCTTGATTTTGAAATTCAGTAAAGTGAGATGATGCCTTAGCCAGTTAAATGCTACTCCTTCCAAACCTCACGTACACTCAGACATATATGAGCAGAAGCCACATTATCTACGTGAAACAGCTTTGGGTGCTCCCCAGCTATATGCAGATGCCCACCAAATATGAGATTATTTTGCTTTCTCTGACTTGGCTCTTACTAGCAGTCAGCCTCATTCCATCTCTTTTGTAGATGGTTGTGGATTCTGGGGGGCCTATTGCATAATGGTGGGCTTATGAGATTAAAAAGATCTTTTAGGTAAGTTTCTTGATGTGCATTTAATATTTAATTACAACTCTCTTTTATACACGTGTGTCTGTGAATTTCCACATCTAAAGTGCACAGATAAACACATTCCCATAGCAGAGTGAACCCCCCTTCCATCATGTCTATAGGTATTTCTCCTTCCTATGGGCAGCTGGACAGTAATTCATCAGGGAAATATCTGGTAAACCAGGACAATGGTGCTTCCCCAGCTTTCCGTGATGAGGGAAGAGGACATTGGTTACTTTTATAAAAGTCTCCTGACACGTCCTCGTGATGTCTGTTTCTGGGATCATAGAGGCTTCCTCTTCCTTGGTTGGTCTTGTTGGTAGCTACTATCCAGTTGGTCTGCTTTAAAGCAACCGCAATGTACAGGACAAGGAAAGGCTTGCCAATCCTGGGCCACCCTCATATCTTTTTGATGTTTGAACCCATCTCTGAAGCCCCCGTGGCCATGCATCGTGCAAAAGACCTGGCTCTTTGTCACTGGCCCTCCCCTTTAATCTGATCAGAAGTGTTCATCATCTGGCCCTCTCTCTGGCAAGGTTCTGCCTTGGTTTACTAGTCCTTCACTACCTGACAGTGTTTCCATGATTAGCATAAGGTTTTCAGTGTTGTATTTCGTCATCCTCAGTGTGTCCTTCGTCTACACACCCTGCTGCGCGCTTTGCCCTTTACATGACATTGCTGGCATTGGAAATAGCAGTGACCTGCACTCTGACTTTCCCTTCTGTACCTAGCTACAAATGGACAAATTTTAAACAGGTCACAGTTTATCACCGACCCATGTACCACCCTTGAAGCAGCATTAGGGTAGATAATAAATCACGAGTAGTCCTGCACAAGGAGATGGCACCCTCGTGACTGAGTGGTTACAAACACCAGCCGCTCCTGGCGCATAAAAGGCGCTTTCAATTCCAGTAAGAGTTAACAACCTCAGAAACCCAGATGGGCAGTTGTTTCCACCTGCAGCCACCCACACTGCATGTCTTTGTTGAGATGGATGAGGACATTGTGGATTGGTGTGGGACGTATGGGCTAATGTTGGACTTGTACACTTGGGCTGCACTGGTTTGGGATTTTTTCTCCATGTGCATTTACCCTTTATCTAAAGCTCTCTTTTATACATTTCAGTTTCTGTGGATTTATTTCTCTAATGTACTCAGACTAACACAAGTAATATAAGAAGAGGCAGGACACAAGTAAGCACCCGTTTCCGTTTGGGAAAGACACTAAACAGTGAAAAGCTATTTTCCAACAAGCCATCTCTGGGTGGCACAAACAGTTAAGTGCTCAATTCATAACTTAAACGATCATCTGAACCCATATCGTGTACCTCAGAAGGCAGACCTGGTGGTTTGCTTTTGAACCCTCACAGAGCCTTGCAGCCCCTATCTAACAAGGTTCAGTTTGGCTCTGCACACCAGGTTTCAATGACTTGGAATCTACCCCACAGTAACTGTTTGGATGCAAGTATACTCAGTCCTGATTTATGACCCGCCCCATCCTGACGATTCTGTCATGAAGCAGTTCTGACCGAAGTCAAATACCTCATGATACTAGCTTTTCTTTTTTTTTTCCACAGGTAGTTAAAAGACTTTATTCGGAGGGCTTTGAAGTCAAAAGTAACACTCTTGATAGAATTTTCTTTCATCCTTTAAGTCGGCTCTGCAAATATATAATCAGTGATTTAGCTGTAAGATCAAAGATACGTTAATTTATTTAAGATAAAATATATTTTAGTTCTTAAAATTTATTCCATAAAGTACATATTTCCCTATAAATTCCCTACATATACAATAGAGGTAAAAAATAAACACAAAATATAAAATCCCCAACAAAACAGTAACTGAACATCTTTTTAAAAATTGTAAAAAACTAACAAGAGAAACTAATGTGTGTGTTTGTTAATATTAAAAAAAGTGAAAAATCTCTGGATGGGGGACTCCCACCCTCTAGCTTTACATATCTCACCTTCATCAGACTGTGGAGCTTGAATACTTTGGATATAAACTTACAGCTACAATGGCATTAGATGTGTGTGGTATAGCATGTGTGCATGCTACTTATGATAAACTTTCTAAAAACAGAAAGTGAAGCAGATGGTCATAATGCAGCTCATCATAATTATAATACAGCACAACTCAGAGATTGTGTTTACTGGGTCTTTGAACTGATATAAGCCAATTGAGATGTGGGATGATGAACTGAATGTGAAATTGACCTGTTTTTTAAAAGCTTGAATGATCTGGAAGGCTAAATGGAATGGGAAAAACTATGGTTTCAATCCTTGGAATAGTGATTTGGGGACCTTTCAGGAACCTGTTTCATGATGCCAATTTACTTCCAACACTGTGGATAGTGACACACATTCAATGAAGCAAGTGCTTGACTGCCAACTGAGAGCCGGCTCTATGACTGCTTACTCAGCGTATCCAGACATTTCCTTGTAAACTGGCATTATATTTTTTTAGCCAAATAAGTTTCTAATGGCTAATTTATTCAGTTTCCATAAAACACATTATTTAATAACACTTTTTTAATCTCCACAAATGAAAATGTGGTTCTAAAGTATAAACACCAAGGTTATTGGGTAAAACGGACTGCAGGACACAGGGTACTAGGAACTTCAGAAGCCAAAGGATTTGGGAGGAAACATTGATTGAGGGACACTAAGACACCGCGTGACGTGGAATAGCCCTCATGTGGTCCTACGACGTGTGATATCTAGGCAGTGAGCCCTCCTACTCAGTCACAATCTCTGACTCCTCAGAACTGTTTTGGAGTCAGGGAGACTGCATATAAAGTCCCCAGAAAGGATCAGTGTCTAGGCTGGAGTCTGAATGCATCAATATATTAAAGATACTTGCTACTGTTTGCATCACTTTTATCCCTATCATTCTTCTCCTGCATCCAAAACTCAGTCCCAGAGGGATGGCAACTACAGTAAACAGACTGTTCTGTCTGACTTCTACGTTAGGACACATAGACCATCTGAATAAACCCCTTGATTCTGTGTCCCTCCCCTTCCCATAGACAAAACTGCAGCCAGCACCAGACCTTAAACCTGCAGACTTAAGGTTTGTCAAAAGTCTAGAAAGAGCAGTCAATACCCTGAAACCTAGCCAGCAGAAGAGAAGACACAGAATCAAAAGCTACAACTGAAAAAAAAAAGCTCCAGGTGGGTGTCATTCAGACAACCGATTCCAATGAATACACTTGAGCTACTCACAGTGAAAATTGTTTTACTTCCATACTATTGTAATTCAAACAGTTTCCCATATCTCACCTCCAAATATAACTCCAGCAGATTCAAGTTTATTAAGGAAGAGGCAATTATTCTGCTGTTTCCCCTGCACCGATTATGGAGCCTCAAACAGTTTTACTATTCTCAGGTCATGCCTTAGATTTTCAACTAATTGAATGTGAAGGAAATCTTAACATGCCGAGTTTCAAAGGGTGACTTCAGTGTTGCCTCACCCAGATTTATGTTTTTCATTTCTAGAGTGCTTCAACATGAGTTTTTTTTTTTTGGGGGGGGGGGAGGGAAGGGTAAGGAGCATTATCATTTTCCATCATCAGTTGTTGATGGCAAATTTTACATCCAGCAGGTTCCTGTGTACAATAATTACATTAAACAATGGAGCTTTCTGTTTCTTCCTGTTTTTCACAACAGGTTATGCTCACTCACATTGTTAGCTTATCACGCCAAATGTCCAAGATGCACAGGTGGTGTTAATTGAAGGGCGGAATGATTCATTCATTGGTCACTTTAGCATTGCAAGTTCTTGAGCATCTTGATTTTGAAATTCAGTAAAGTGAGATGATGCCTTAGCCAATTAAATGCTACTCCTTCCAAACCTCATGTACACTCAGACATATCTGAGCAGAAGCCACATTATCTACATGAAACAGCTTTGTGTGCTCCCAAGGTATATGCAGATTCCCACCAAATATGAGATTATTTTGCTTTCTCTGACTTGGCTCTTACTAGCAGTCAGCCTCATTCCAACTCTTTTGTAGATGGTTGTGGATTCTAGGGGCCTATGGCATAATGGTGGGCTTATGAGATTAAAAAGATATTTTAGGGAAGTTTCTTAATGTGCATTTAATATTTAATTACAACTCTCTTTTATACACGTGTGCCTGTGGATTTCCACATCTAAAGTGCACAGATTAACACATTCCCATAGCAGAGTGAACCTCCCTTCCGTCATGTCTATAGGTATTTCTCCTTCCTATGGGCAGCTGGACAGTAATTCAACTGGGAAACATGTGGTAAACCAGGACAATGGTGTTTCCCCAGCTTTCTGTGATGAGGGACCAGGACATTGGTTACCTTTACAAAAATCTCCTGACACGTCCTCGTGATGTCTGTTTCTGGGATCATAGAGGCTTCCTCTTCCTTGGTTGGTCTTGTTGGTAGGTACTATCCAGTTGGTCTGCTTCAGAGCAACGGCAAGATACAGGACAAGGAAAGGCTTGCCAATCCTGGGCCACCCTCATATCTTTTTGATGTTTGAACCCATCTTTGAAGCCCCCGTGGCCATGCATCGTGCAAAAGACCTGGCTCTTTGTCACTGGCCCTCCCCTTTAATCTGACCAGAAGTGTTCGTCATCTGGCCCTCTCTCTGGCAAGGTTCTGCCTTGGTTTACTAGTCCTTCCCTACCTGACAGTGTTTCCATGATTAGCATAAGATTTTCAGTTTTCAGTGGTGTATTTCGTCATCCTCAGTGTGTCTTTCATCTAGACACCCTGCTGCGCGCTTTGCCCTTTACATGACATTGCTGGCATTGGAAATAGCAGTGACCTGCACTCTGACTCTCCCTTCTGTACCTAGCTACAAATGGACAGATTTTAAACAGGTCACTGTTTATCAAAGACCCATGTACCACCCTTGAAGCAGCATTGGGGTAGATAATAAATCACGAGTAGTCCTGCACAAGGAGATGGAGCCCTCGTGTCTGAGTGGTTACAAACACCAGCCACTCCAGGCGCACAAAAGGCGCTTTCAATTCCAGTAAAGAGTTAACAACCTCAGAAACCCAGATGGGCAGTTGTTTCCACCTGCAACCACCCACACTGCATGTCTTTGTTGAGATGGATGAGGACATTGTGGATTGGTGTGGGACATATGGGCTAATGTTGGACTTGTACACTTGGGCTGCACTGGTTTGGGATTTTTTCTCCATGTGCATTTACCCTTTATCTAAAGCTCTCTTTTATACATTTCAGTTTCTGTGGATTTATTTCTCTAATGTACTCAGACTAACACAAGTAATATAAGAAGAGGCAGGACACAAGTAAGCACCCGTTTCCGTTTGGGAAAGATACTGAACAGTGAAAAGCTGTTTTCCAACAAGCCATCTTGGGTGGCACAAACAGTTAAGTGCTCAATTCATAACTTAAACGATCATCTGAACCCATATCGTGGTACCTCAGAAGGCAGACCTGGTGGTTTGCTTTTGAACACTCACAGAGCCTTGCAGCCCCTATCTAACAAGGTTCAGTTTGGCTCTGCACACCAGGTTTCAATGACTTGGAATCTACCCCACAGTAACTGTTTGGATGCAAGTATACACAGTCCTGAGTTATGACCGGCCCCATCCTGACGATTCTCACATGAGGCACTTCTGACCGAAGTCAAATACCTCATGATACTAGCTTTTCTTTTTTTTTCCACAGGTAGTTAAAAGACTTTATTAAGAAGGCTTTGAAGTCAAAAGTAACACTCTTGATAGAATTTTCTTTCATCCTTTAAGTCGGCTCTGCAAATATATAATCAGTGATTTAGCTGTAAGATCAAAGATACGTTAATTTATTTAAGATAAAATATATTTTAGTTCTTAAAATTTATTCCGTAAAGAACATATTTCCCTATAAATTCCCTAATTATACAAAAGAGGTAAAAAATAAACACAAAATATAAAATCCCCAACAAAACAGTAACTGAACATCGTTTTAAAAATTGTAAAAAACTAACAAGAGAAACTAATGTGTGTGTTTGTTAATATTAAAAAAAGTGAAAAATCTCTGGATGGGGGACTCCCACCCCCTAGCTTTACATATCTCACCTTCATCAGACTGTGGGGCTTGAATACTTTGGATATAAACTTACAGCTACAATGGTATTAGATGTGTGTGGTATAGCATGGGTGCATGCTACTTATGATAAACTTTCTAAAAACAGAAAGTGAAGCAGATGTTCATAATGCAGCTCATCATAAGTATAATACAGCACAACACTGAGATTGTGTTTACTGGGTCTTTGAACTGATATGAGCCAATTGAGATGTGGGATGATGAACTGAATGTGAAATTGACCTGTTTTTTAAAAGCTTGAATGATCTGGAAGGCTAAATGGAATGGGAAAAAGTATGGTTTCAATCCTTGGAATAGTGATTTGGGGACCTTTCAGGAACCTGTTTCATGACGCCAATTTACTTCCAACACTGTGTATAGTGACACACATTCAATGAAGCAAGTGCTTCACTGCCAATTGTGAGCCGGTTCTATGACTGCCTACTCAGCCTATCCAGACATTTCCTTGTAAACTGGCATTATATTTTTTTAGCCAAATAAGTTTCTAATGGCTAATTTATTCAGTTTCCATAAAACACATTATTTAATAACACTTTTTTAATCTTCACAAATGAAAATGTGGTTCTAAAGTATAATCACCAAGGTTATTAGGTAAAAGGGACTGCAGGACACAAGGTACTAGGAACTTCAGAAGCCTAGGGATTTGGGCGGAAACACTGATTGAGGCACACTAAGACACCGCTTGACGTGGAATAACCCTCATGTGGTCCTACGACATGTGATATCTAGGCAGTGAACCCTCCTACTCCGTCACAATCACCGACTCCTCAGAACTGTTTTGGAGTCAGGGGAGACTGCATATAAAGTCCCCAGAAAGGATCAGTGTCTAGGCTGGAGTCTGAACGCATCAATATATTAAAGATACTTGCTTCTGTTTGCATCACTTTTATCCCTATCATTCTTCTACTGCAGCCAAAACTCAGTCCCAGGGGGATGGCAACTACAGTAACCAGACTGTTCTGTCTGACTTCTACGTCTAGGACACATAGACCATCTGAATAAACCCCTTGATTCTGTGTCCCTCTCCTTCCCATAGACAAAACTGCAGCCAGCACCAGACCATAAACCTGCACACTAAAGGTTTGTCAAAAGTCTAGAAAGAGCAGTCAATACGCTGAAAATCTACCCTGCAGAAGAGAAGACACAGAATCAAAAGCTACAACTGAAAAAAAAAAGCTCCAGGTGTGTGTCATTCAGACAACCGATTCCAATGAAAACACTTGAGCTACTCACGGTGAAAATTGTTTTACTTCCATACTATTGTAATTCAAAAAGTTTCCCATATCTCACCTCCAAATATAACTCCAGCAGATTCAAGTTTATTAAGGAAGAGGCAATTATTCTGGTGTTTCCCCTGCACCGATTATGGAGCCTCACACAGTTTTACTATTCTCAGCTCATGCCTTAGATTTTCAACTATTTGAATGTGAAGGAAATCTTAACATGCCGCGTTTCACAGGGTGGCTTCATTGTTGCCTCACCCAGATTTACGTTTTTCATTGCTAGAGTGCCTTAACATGAGTTTTTTTTTTTTAATGGGGGGCGAGGGTTAAGGAGCATTATCATTTTCCATCATCAGTAGTTGATGGCAAATTTTACATCCTGCAGGTCCCCGTATACAATAATTACATTAAACAATGGAGCTTTCTGTATCTTCCTGTTTTTCACAACAGGTTATGCTCACTCATATTGTTAGCTTATCACGCCAAATGTCCAAGATGCACAGGTGGTGTTAATTGAAGGGCGGAATGATTCATTCATTGGTCACATTAGCATTGCAAGTTCTTGAGCATCTTGATTTTGAAATTCAGTAAAGTGAGATGATGCCTTAGCCAGTTAAATGCTACTCCTTCAAAACCTCACGTACACTCAGACATATCTGAGCAGAAGCCACATTATCTACGTGAAACAGCTTTGGGTGCTCCCCAGGTATATGCAGATGCCCACCAAATATGAGATTATTTTGCTTTCTCTGACTTGGCTCTTACTAGCAGTCAGCCTCATTCCATCTCTTTTGTAGATGGTTGTGGATTCTGGGGGGCCTATGGCATAATGGTGGGCTTATGAGATTAAAAAGACCTTTTAGGGAAGTTTCTTGATGTGCATTTAATATTTAATTACAACTCTCTTTTATACACGTGTGTCTGTGAATTTCCACATCTAAAGTGCACAGATAAACACATTCCCATAGCAGAGTTAACCTCCCTTCCGTCATGTCTATAGGTATTTCTCCTTCCTATGGGCAGCTGGACAGTAATTCAACTGGGAAACATGTGGTAAACCAGGACAATGGTGTTTCCCCAGCTTTCTGTGATGAGGGACCAGGACATTCTTTACCTTTATAAAAGTCTCCTGACACGTCCTCATGATATCTGTTTCTGGGATCATAGAGGCTTCCTCTTCCTTGGTTGGTCTTGTTGGTAGGTACTATCCAGTTGGTCTGCTTCAAAGCAACCGCAATGTACAGGACAAGGAAAGGCTTGCCAATCCTGGGCCACCCTCATATCTTTTTGATGTTTGAACCCATCTTTGAAGCCCCCGTGGCCATGCATCGTGCAAAAGACCTGGCTCTTTGTCACTGGCCCTCCCCTTTAGTCTGACCAGAAGTGTTCGTCATCTGGCCCTCTCTCTGGCAAGGTTCTGCCTTGGTTTACTAGTCCTTCACTACCTGACAGTGTTTCCATGATTAGCATAAGGTTTTCAGTGGTGTATTTCGTCATCCTCAGTGTGTCCTTCGTCTAGACACCCTGCTGCGCGCTTTGCCCTTTACATGACATTGCTGGCATTGGAAATAGCAGTGACCTGCACTCTGACTTTCCCTTCTGTACCTAGCTACAAATGGACAGATTTTAAACAGGTCACAGTTTATCACCGACCCATGTACCACACTTGAAGCAGCATTGGGGTAGATAATAAATCACGAGTAGTCCTGCACAAGGAGATGGAGCCCTCGTGTCTGAGTGGTTACAAACACCAGCTGCTCCAGGCGCACAAAAGGCGCTTTCAATTCCAGTAAAGAGTTAACAACCTCAGAAACCCAGATGGGCAGTTCTTTCCACCTGCAGCCACCCACACTGCATGTCTTTGTTGAGATGGAGGAGGACATTGTGGATTGGTGTGGGACATATGGGCTAATGTTGGACTTGTACACTTGGGCTGCACTGGTTTGGGATTTTTTCTCCATGTGCATTTACCCCTTATCTAAAGCTCTCTTTTATACATTTCAGTTTCTGTGGATTTATTTCTCTAATGTACTCAGACGAACACAAGTAATATAAGAAGAGGCAGGACACAAGTAAGCACCCGTTTCCGTTTGGGAAAGACACTAAACAGTGAAAAGCTATTTTCCAACAAGCCATCTCTGGGTGGCACAAACAGTTAAGTGCTCAATTCATAACTTAAACGATCATCTGAACCCATATCGTGGTACCTCAGAAGGCAGACCTGGTGGTTTGCTTTTGAACCCTCACAGAGCCTTGTAGCCCCTATCTAACAAGGTTCAGTTTGGCTCTGCACACCAGGTTTCAATGACTTGGAATCTACCCCACAGTAACTGTTTGGATGCAAGTATACTCAGTCCTGAGTTATGACCGGCCCCATCCTGACGATTCTGTCATGAGGCAGTTCTGACCGAAGTCAAATACCTCAAGATACTAGCTTTTCTTTTCTTATTTTTTTCCACAGGTAGTTAAAAGACTTTATTAGGAAAGATTTGAAGTCAAAAGTAACACTCTTGATAGAATTTTCTTTCATCCTTTAAGTCGGCTCTGCAAATATATAATCAGTGATTTAGCTGTAAGATCAAAGATACGTTAATTTATTTAAGATAAAATATATTTTAGTTCTTAAAATTTATTCCATAAAGTACATATTTCCCTATAAATTCCCTAATTATACAAAAGAGGTAAAAAATAAACACAAAATATAAAATCCCCAACAAAACAGTAACTGAACATCTTTTTAAAAATTGTAAAAAACTAACAAGAGAAACTAATGTGTGTGTTTGTTAATATTAAAATAAGTGAAAAATCTCTGGATGGGGGACTCCCACCCCCTAGCTTTACATATCTCACCTTCATCAGTCTGTGGGGCTTGAATACTTCGGATATAAACTTACAGCTACAATGGCATTAGATGTGTGTGGTATAGCATGGGTGCATGCTACTTATGATAAACTTTCTAAAAATAGAAAGTGAAGCAGATTGTCATAATGCAGCTCATCATAAGTATAATACAGCACAACTCAGAGACTGTGTTTACTGGGTCTTTGAACAGATATGAGCCAATTGAGATGTGGGATGATGAACTGAATGTGAAATTGACGTGTTTTTTAAAAGCTTGAATGATCTGGGAGGCTACATGGAAAGGGAAAAAGTATGGTTTCAATCCTTGGAATAGTGATTTGGGGACCTTTCAGGAACCTGTTTCATGATGCCAATTTACTTCCAACACTGTGGATAGTGACACACATTCAATGAAGCAAGTGCTTGACTGCCAACTGTGAGCCGGCTCTATGACTGCCTACTCAGCCTATCCAGACATTTCCTTGTAAACTGGCATTATCTTTTTTTAAGCCAAATAAGTGGCTAATTTATTCAGTTTCCATAAAACACATTATTTAATAACACTTTTTTAATCTCCACAAATGAAAATGTGGTTCTAAAGTATAATCACCAAGGTTATTGAGTAAAAGGGACTGCAGTACACAGGGTACTAGGAACGTCAGATGCCTAGGGATTTGGGCGGAAACACTGATTGAGGCACACTAAGACACCGCTTGACATGGAATAGCCCTCATGTGGTCCTACGACGTGTGATATCTAGGCAGTGAGCCCCCCTACTCAGTCACAATCTCCGACTCCTCAGAACTGTTTTGGGGTCAGGGGAGACTGCATATAAAGTCCCCAGAAAGGATCAGTGTCTAGGCTGGAGTCTGAACGCATCAATATATTAAAGATACTTGCTTCTTTTTGCATCACTTTTATCCCTATCATTCTTCTCCTGCAGCCAAAACTCAGTCCCAGGGGGATGGCAAATACAGTAACCAGACTGTGCTGTCTGACTTCTACGTTAGGACACATAGACCATCTGAATAAACCCCTTGAATCTGTGTCCCTCCCCTTCCCATAGACAAAACTGCAGCCAGCACCAGACCTTAAACCTGCAGACTAAAGGTTTGTCAAAAGTCTAGAAAGAGCAGTCAATACCCTGAAAACCTAGCCTGCAGAAGAGAAGACACAGAATCAAAAGCTACAACTGAAAAAAAAAAAAAAAGCTCCAGGTGGGTGTCATTGAGACAACCGATTCCAATGAAACACTTGAGCTACTCACAGTAAAAATTGATTTACTTCCATACTATAGTAATTCAAACAGTTTCCCATATCTCACCTCCCAATATAACTCCAGCAGATTCAAGTTTATTAAGGAAGAGGCAATTATTCTGGGGTTTCCCCTGCACAGATTATGGAGCTTCACACAGTTTTACTATTCTCAGCTCAGGCCTTAGATTTTCAACTATTTGAATGTGAAGGAAATCTTAACATGCCGCGTTTCAAAGGGTGACTTCAGTGTTGCCTCACCCAGATTTACGTTTTTCATTTCTAGAGTGCCTCAACATGAGTTTTTTTTTGGGTGGGGGGCGGGGGGAGGGTTAAGAAGCATTATCATTTTCCATAATAAGGTGTTGATGGGAAATTTTACATCCTGCAGGTCCCCGTATACAATAATTACATTAAACAATGGAGCTTTCTGTATCTTCCTGTTTTTCACAACAGGTTATGCTCACTCATATTGTTAGCTTATCACGCCAAATGTCCAAGATGCACAGGTGGTGTTAATTGAAGTGCGGAATGATTCATTCATTGGTCACTTTAGCATTGCAAGTTCTTGAGCATCTTGATTTTGAAATTCAGTAAAGTGAGATGATGCCTTAGCCAGTTAAATGCTACTCCTTCCAAACCTCACGTACACTCAGACATATCTGAGCAGAAGCCACATTATCTACGTGAAACAGCTTTGGGTGGTCCCCAGCTATATGCAGATGCCCACCAAATATGAGTTTATTTTGCTTTCTCTGACTTGGCTCTTACTAGCAGTCAGCCTCATTCCATCTCTTTTGTAGATGGTTGTGGATTCTGGGGGGCCTATGGCATAATGGTTGGCTTATGAGATTAAAAAGATCTTTTAGGGAAGTTTCTTGATGTGCATTTAATATTTAATTACAACTCTATTTTATACACGTGTGTCTGTGGATTTCCACATCTAAAGTGCACAGATTAACACATTCCCATAGCAGAGTGAACCTCCCTTCCGTCATGTCTATAGGTATTTCTCCTTCCTATGGGCAGCTGGACAGTAATTCAACTGGGAAACATCTGGTAAACCAGGACAATGGTGTTTCCCCAGCTTTCTGTGATGAGGGACCAGGACATTGGTTACCTTTATAAAAGTCTCCTGACACGTCCTCGTGATGTCTGTTTCTGGGATCATAGAGGCTTCCTCTTCCTTGGTTGGTCTTGTTGGTAGGTACTATCCAGTTGGTCTGCTTCAAAGCAACCGCAATGTACAGGACAAGGAAAGGCTTGCCAATCCTGGGCCACCCTCATATCTTTTTGATGTTTGAACCCATCTTTGAAGCCCCCGTGGCCATGCATCGTGCAAAAGACCTGGCTCTTTGTCACTGGCCCTCCCCTTTAGTCTGACCAGAAGTGTTCGTCATCTGGCCCTCTCTCTGGCAAGGTTCTGCCTTGGTTTACTAGTCCTTCACTACCTGACAGGGTTTCCATGATTAGCATAAGGTTTTCAGTGGTGTATTTCGTCATCCTCAGTGTGTCCTTCGTGTAGACACCCTGCTGCACGCTTTGCCCTTTACATGACATTGCTGGCATTGGAAATAGCAGTGACCTGCACTCTGACTTTCCCTTCTGTACCTAGCTACAAATGGACAGATTTTTAACAGGTCACAGTTTATCACCGACCCATGTACCACCCTTGAAGCAGCATTAGGGTAGATAATAAATCACGAGTAGTCCTGCACAAGGAGATGGAGCCCTCGTGTCTGAGTGGTTACAAACACCAGTCACTCCAGGCGCACAAAAGGCGCTTTCAATTCCAGTAAAGTGTTAACAACCTCAGAAACCCAGATGGGCAGTTCTTTCCACCTGCAGCCACCCACACTGCATGTCTTTGTTGAGATGGAGGAGGACATTGTGGATTGGTGTGGGACATATGGGCTAATGTTGGACTTGTACACTTGGGCTGCACTGGTTTGGGATTTTTTCTCCATGTGCATTTACCCTTTATCTAAAGCTCTCTTTTATACATTTCAGTTTCTGTGGATTTATTTCTCTAATGTACTCAGACTAACACAAGTAATATAAGAAGAGGCAGGACACAAGTAAGCACCCTTTGCCGTTTGGGAAAGACACTAAACAGTGAAAAGCTATTTTCAAACAAGCCATCTCTGGGTGGCACAAACAGTTAAGTGCTCAATTCATAACTTAAACGATCATCTGAACCCATATCGTGGTACCTCAGAAGGCAGACCTAGTGGTTTGCTTTTGAACCCTCACAGAGCCTTGCAGCCCCTATCTAACAAGGTTCAGTTTGGCTCTGCACACCAGGTTTCAATGACTTGGAATCTACCCCACAGTAACTGTTTGGATGCAAGTATACTCAGTCCTGAGTTATGATCGGCCCCATCCTGACGATTCTGTCATGAGGCAGTTCTGACCGAAGTCAAATACCTCATGATACTAGCTTTTCTTTTCTTATTTTTCTCCACAGGTAGTTAAAAGACTTTATTAGGAAAGGTTTGAAGTCAAAAGTAACACTCTTGATAGAATTTTCTTTCATCCTTTAAGTCGGCTCTGCAAATATATAATCAGTGATTTAGCTGTAAGATCAAAGATACGTAAATTTATTTAAGATAAAATATATTTTAGTTCTTAAAATTTATTCCATAAAGTATATATTTCCCTATAAATTCCCTACTTATACAAAAGAGGTAAAAATAAACACAAAATATAAAATCCCCAACAAAACAGTAACTGAACATCGTTTTAAAAATTGTTAAAAACTAACAAGAGAAACTAATGTGTGTGTTTGTTAATATTTAAAACAGTGAAAAATCTCTGGATGGGGGACTCCCACCACCTAGCTTTACATATCTCACCTTCATCAGTCTGTGGGGCTTGAATACTTTGGATATAAACTTACAGCTACAATGGCATTAGATGTGTGTGGTATAGCATGGGTGCATGCTACTTATGATAAACTTTCTAAAAACAGAAAGTGAAGCAGATGGTCATAGTGCAGCTCATCATAAGTATAATACAGCACAACTCAGAGACTGTGTTTACTGGGTCTTTGAACTGATATGAGCCAATTGAGATGTGGGATGATGAACTGAATGTGAAATTGACCTGTTTTTTAAAAGCTTGAATGATCTGGGAGGCTACATGGAAAGGGAAAAAGTATGGTTTCAATCCTTGGAATAGTGATTTGGGGACCTTTCAGGAACCTGTTTCAAGATGCCATTTACTTCCAACACTGTGGATAGTGACACACATTCAATGAAGCAAGTGCTTGACTGCCAACTGTGAGCCGGCTCTATGACTGCCTACTCAGCCTATCCAGACATTTCCTTGTAAACTCGCATTATATTTTTTAAGCCAAATAAGTTTCTAATGGCTAATTTATTCAGTTCCCATAAAACACATTATTTAATAACACTTTTTTAATCTCCACAAATGAAAATGTGGTTCTAAAGTATAATCACCAAGGTTATTGGGTAAAAGGGACTGCAGGACACAGGGTACTAGGAACTTCAGAAGCCTAGGGATTTGGGCGGAAACACTGATTGAGGCACACTAAGACACCGCTTGACATGGAATAGCCCTCATGGGGTCCTACGACGTGTGATATCTAGGCAGTGAGCCCTCCTACTCCGTCACAATCTCAGACTCCTCAGAACTGTTTTGGAGCCAGGGAAGACTGCATATAATGTCCCCAGAAAGGATCAGTGTCTAGGCTGGAGTCTGAATGCATCAATATATTAAAGATACTTGCTTCTGTTTGCATCACTTTTATCCCTATCATTCTTCTCCTGCAGCCAAAACTCAGTCCCAGGGGGATGGCAAATACAGTAAGCAGACTGTTCTGTCTGACTTCTACGTTAGGACACATAGACCATCTGAATAAACCCCTTGATTCTGTGTCCCTCTCCTTCCCATAGACAAAACTGCAGCCAGCACCAGACCTTAAACCTGCAGACTAAAAGTTTGTCAAAAGTCTAGAAAGAGCAGTCAATACCCTGAAAACCTAGCCTGCAGAAGAGAAGACACAGAATCAAAAGCTACACCTGAAAAAAAAAAAAAAAAAAAAGCTCCAGGTGGGTGTCATTGAGACAACCGAATCCAATGAAACACTTGAGCTACTCACAGTAAAAATTGTTTTACTTCCATACTATTGTAATTCAAACAGTTTCCCATATCTCACCTCCCATTATAACTCCAGCAGATTCAAGTTTATTAAGGAAGAGGCAATTATTCTGGTGTTCCCCCTGCACAGATTATGGAGCTGCAAACAGTTTTACTATTCTCAGCTCAGGCCTTAGATTTTCAACTATTTGAATGTGAAGGAAATCTTAACATGCCGCGTTTCAAAGGGTGACTTCAGTGTTGCCTCACCCAGATTTACGTTTTTCATTTCTTCAGTGCCTCAACATGAGTTTTTTTGGGGTGGGGGGTGTGGGTAGGGTTAAGAAGCATTATCATTTTCCATAATAAGGTGTTGATGGGAAATTTTACATCCTGCAGGTCCCCGTATACAATAATTACATTAAACAATGGAGCTTTCTGTATCTTCCTGTTTTTCACAACAGGTTATGCTCACTCATATTGTTAGCTTATCACGCCAAATGTCCAAGATGCACAGGTGGTGTTAATTGAAGTGCGGAATGATTCATTCATTGGTCACTTTAGCATTGCAAGTTCTTGAGCATCTTGATTTTGAAATTCAGTAAAGTGAGATGATGCCTTAGCCAGTTAAATGCTACTCCTTCCAAACCTCACGTACACTCAGACATATCTGAGCAGAAGCCACATTATCTACGTGAAACAGCTTTGGGTGCTCCCAAGCTATATGCAGATGCCCACCAAATATGAGATTATTTTGCTTTCTCTGACTTGGCTCTTAATAGCAGTCAGCCTCATTCCATCTCTTTTGTAGATGGTTGTGGATTCTGGGGGGCCTATGGCATAATGGTTGGCTTATGAGATTAAAAAGACCTTTTAGGGAAGTTTCTTGATGTGCATTTAATATTTAATTACAACTCTCTTTTATACACGTGTGTCTGTGGATTTCCACATCTAAAGTGCACAGATTAACACATTCCCATAGCAGAGTGAACCTCCCTTCCGTCATGTCTATAGGTATTTCTCCTTCCTATGGGCAGCTGGACAGTAATTCATCTGGGAAACACCTGGTAAACCAGGACAATGGTGCTTCCCCAGCTTTCTGTGATGAGGGACCAGGACATTGGTTACCTTTATAAAAGTCTCCTGACACGTCCTCGTGATGTCTGTTTCTGGGATCATAGAGGCTTCCTCTTCCTTGGTTGGTCTTGTTGGTAGCTACTATACAGTTGGTCTGCTTCAAAGCAACCGCAATGTACAGGACAAGGAAAGGCTTGCCAATCCTGGGCCACCCTCATATCTTTTTGATGTTTGAACCCATCTCTGAAGCCCCCGTTGCCATGCATCGTGCAAAAGACCTGGCTCTTTGTCACTGGCCCTCCCCTTTAAACTGACCAGAAGTTTTCATCATCTGGCCCTCTCTCTGGCAAGGTTCTGCCTTGGTTTACTAGTCCTTCACTACCTGACAGTGTTTCCATGATTAGCATAAGGTTTTCAGTGGTGTATTTTGTCATCCTCAGTGTGTCCTTCGTCTAGACACCCTGCTGCACGCTTTGCCCTTTACATGACATTGCTGTCATTGGAAATAGCAGTGACCTGCACTCTGACTTTCCTTTCTGGACCTAGCTACAAATGGACAGATTTTAAACAGGTCACAGTTTATCACCGACCCATGTACCAATCTTGAAGCAGCATTGGGGTAGATAATAAATCACAAGTAGTCCTGCACAAGGAGATGGAGCCCTCATGTCTGAGTGGTTACAAACACCAGCCGCTCCAGGCGCACAAAAGGCGCTTTCAATTCCAGTAAAGAGTTAACAACCTCAGAAACCCAGATGGGCAGTTCTTTCCACCTGCAGCCACCCACACTGCATGTCTTTGTTGAGATGGAGGAGGACATTGTGGATTGGTGTGGGACATATGGGCTAATGTTGGACTTGTACACTTGGGCTGCACTGGTTTGGGATTTTTTCTCCATGTGCATTTACCCTTTATCTAAAGCTCTCTTTTATACATTTCAGTTTCTGTGGATTTATTTCTCTAATGTACTCAGACTAACACAAGTAATATAAGAAGAGGCAGGACACAAGTAAGCACCCGTTTCCTTTTGGGAAAGACACTAAACAGTGAAAAGCTATTTTCCAACAAGCCATCTCTGGGTGGCACAAACAGTTAAGTGCTCAATTCATAACTTAAACGATCATCTGAACCCATATCGTGGTACCTCAGAAGGCAGACCTGGTGGTTTCCTTTTGAACCCTCACAGAGCCTTGCAGCCCCTATCTAACAAGGTTCAGTTTGGCTCTGCACACCAGGTTTCAATGACTTGGAATCTACCCCACAGTAACTGTTTGGATGCAAGTATACTCAGTCCTGAGTTATGATCGGCCCCATCCTGACGATTCTGTCATGAGGCAGTTCTGACCGAAGTCAAATACCTCATGATACTAGCTTTTCTTTTCTTATTTTTCTCCACAGGTAGTTAAAAGACTTTATTAGGAAAGGTTTGAAGTCAAAAGTAACACTCTTGATAGAATTTTCTTTCATCCTTTAAGTCGGCTCTGCAAAAATATAATCAGTGATTTAGCTGTAAGATCAAAGATACGTAAATTTATTTAAGATAAAATATATTTTAGTTCTTAAAATTTATTCCATAAAGTATATATTTCCCTATAAATTCCCTACTTATACAAAAGAGGTAAAAAATAAACACAAAATATAAAATCCCCAACAAAACAGTAACTGAACATCGTTTTAAAAATTGTTAAAAACTAACAAGAGAAACTAATGTGTGTGTTTGTTAATATTTAAAACAGTGAAAAATCTCTGGATGGGGGACTCCCACCACCTAGCTTTACATATCTCACCTTCATCAGTCTGTGGGGCTTGAATACTTTGGATATAAACTTACAGCTACAATGGCATTAGATGTGTGTGGTATAGCATGGGTGCAGGCTACTTATGATAAACTTTCTAAAAACAGAAAGTGAAGCAGATGGTCATAGTGCAGCTCATCATAAGTATAATACAGCACAACTCAGAGACAGTGTTTACTGGGTCTTTGAACTGATATGAGCCAATTGAGATGTGGGATGATGAACTGAATGTGAAATTGACCTGTTTTTTAAAAGCTTGAATGATCTGGGAGGCTACATGGAAAGGGAAAAAGTATGGTTTCAATCCTTGGAATAGTGATTTGGGGACCTTTCAGGAACCTGTTTCATGACAACAATTTACTTCCAACACTGTGGATAGTGACACACATTCAATGAAGCAAGTGCTTGACTGCCAACTGTGAGCCGGCTCTATGACTGCCTACTCAGCCTATCCAGACATTTCCTTGTAAACTCGCATTATATTTTTTAAGCCAAATAAGTTTCTAATGGCTAATTTATTCAGTTCCCATAAAACACATTATTTAATAACACTTTTTTAATCTCCACAAATGAAAATGTGGTTCTAAAGTATAATCACCAAGGTTATTGGGTAAAAGGGACTGCAGGACACAGGGTACTAGGAACTTCAGAAGCCTAGGGATTTGGGCGGAAACACTGATTGAGGCACACTAAGACACCGCTTGACGTGGAATAGCCCTCATGGGGTCCTACGACGTGTGATATCTAGGCAGTGAGCCCTCCTACTCCGTCACAATCTCAGACTCCTCAGAACTGTTTTGGAGCCAGGGAAGACTGCATATAATGTCCCCAGAAAGGATCAGTGTCTAGGCTGGAGTCTGAATGCATCAATATATTAAAGATACTTGCTTCTGTTTGCATCACTTTTATCCCTATCATTCTTCTCCTGCAGCCAAAACTCAGTCCCAGGGGGATGGCAAATACAGTAAGCAGACTGTTCTGTCTGACTTCTACGTTAGGACACATAGACCATCTGAATAAACCCCTTGATTCTGTGTCCCTCTCCTTCCCATAGACAAAACTGCAGCCAGCACCAGACCTTAAACCTGCAGACTAAAAGTTTGTCAAAAGTCTAGAAAGAGCAGTCAATACCCTGAAAACCTAGCCTGCAGAAGAGAAGACACAGAATCAAAAGCTACACCTGAAAAAAAAAAAAAAAAGCTCCAGGTGGGTGTCATTGAGACAACCGAATCCAATGAAACACTTGAGCTACTCACAGTAAAAATTGTTTTACTTCCATACTATTGTAATTCAAACAGTTTCCCATATCTCACCTCCCAATATAACTCCAGCAGATTCAAGTTTATCAAGGAAGAGGCAATTATTCTGGTGTTCCCCCTGCACAGATTATGGAGCTGCAAACAGTTTTACTATTCTCAGCTCAGGCCTTAGATTTTCAACTATTTGAATGTGAAGGAAATCTTAACATGCCGCGTTTCAAAGGGTGACTTCAGTGTTGCCTCACCCAGATTTACGTTTTTCATTTCTAGAGTGCCTCAACATGAGTTTTTTTGGGGTGGGGGGTGTGGGTAGGGTTAAGAAGCATTATCATTTTCCATAATAAGGTGTTGATGGGAAATTTTACATCCTGCAGGTCCCCGTATACAATAATTACATTAAACAATGGAGCTTTCTGTATCTTCCTGTTTTTCACAACAGGTTATGCTCACTCATATTGTTAGCTTATCACGCCAAATGTCCAAGATGCACAGGTGGTGTTAATTGAAGTGCGGAATGATTCATTCATTGGTCACTTTAGCATTGCAAGTTCTTGAGCATCTTGATTTTGAAATTCAGTAAAGTGAGATGATGCCTTAGCCAGTTAAATGCTACTCCTTCCAAACCTCACGTACACTCAGACATATCTGAGCAGAAGCCACATTATCTACGTGAAACAGCTTTGGGTGCTCCCCAGTTATATGCAGATGCCCACCAAATATGAGATTATTTGGTTTCTCTGACTTGGCTCTTAATAGCAGTCAGCCTCATTCCATCTCTTTTGTAGATGGTTGTGGATTCTGGGGGGCCTATGGCATAATGGTTGGCTTATGAGATTAAAAAGATCTTTTAGGGAAGTTTCTTGATGTGCATCTAATATTTAATTACAACTCTCTTTTATACACGTGTGTCTGTGGATTTCCACATCTAAAGTGCACAGATTAACACATTCCCATAGCAGAGTGAACCTCCCTTCCGTCATGTCTATAGGTATTTCTCCTTCCTATGGGCAGCTGGACAGTAATTCATCTGGGAAACACCTGGTAAACCAGGACAATGGTGCTTCCCCAGCTTTCTGTGATGAGGGACCAGGACATTGGTTACCTTTATAAAAGTCTCCTGACACGTCCTCGTGATGTCTGTTTCTGGGATCATAGAGGCTTCCTCTTCCTTGGTTGGTCTTGTTGGTAGCTACTATCCAGTTGGTCTGCTTCAAAGCAACCGCAATGTACAGGACAAGGAAAGGCTTGCCAATCCTGGGCCACCCTCATATCTTTTTGATGTTTGAACCCATCTCTGAAGCCCCCGTTGCCATGCATCGTGCAAAAGACCTGGCTCTTTGTCACTGGCCCTCCCCTTTAAACTGACCAGAAGTTTTCGTCATCTGGCCCTCTCTCTGGCAAGGTTCTGCCTTGGTTTACTAGTCCTTCACTACCTGACAGTGTTTCCATGATTAGCATAAGGTTTTCAGTGGTGTATTTTGTCATCCTCAGTGTGTCCTTCGTCTAGACACCCTGCTGCACGCTTTGCCCTTTACATGACATTGCTGTCATTGGAAATAGCAGTGACCTGCACTCTGACTTTCCTTTCTGGACCTAGCTACAAATGGACAGATTTTAAACAGGTCACAGTTTATCACCGACCCATGTACCAATCTTGAAGCAGCATTGGGGTAGATAATAAATCACAAGTAGTCCTGCACAAGGAGATGGAGCCCTCATGTCTGAGTGGTTACAAACACCAGCCGCTCCAGGCGCACAAAAGGCGCTTTCAATTCCAGTAAAGTGTTAACAACCTCAGAAACCCAGATGGGCAGTTCTTTCCACCTGCAGCCACCCACACTGCATGTCTTTGTTGAGATGGAGGAGGACATTGTGGATTGGTGTGGGACATATGGGCTAATGTTGGACTTGTACACTTGGGCTGCACTGGTTTGGGATTTTTTCTCCATGTGCATTTACCCTTTATCTAAAGCTCTCTTTTATACATTTCAGTTTCTGTGGATTTATTTCTCTAATGTACTCAGACTAACACAAGTAATATAAGAAGAGGCAGGACACAAGTAAGCACCCGTTTCCTTTTGGGAAAGACACTAAACAGTGAAAAGCTATTTTCCAACAAGCCATCTCTGGGTGGCACAAACAGTTAAGTGCTCAATTCATAACTTAAACGATCATCTGAACCCATATCGTGGTACCTCAGAAGGCAGACCTGGTGGTTTCCTTTTGAACCCTCACAGAGCCTTGCAGCCCCTATCTAACAAGGTTCAGTTTGGCTCTGCACACCAGGTTTCAATGACTTGGAATCTACCCCACAGTAACTGTTTGAATGCAAGTATACTCAGTCCTGAGTTATGATCGGCCCCATCCTGACGATTCTGTCATGAGGCAGTTCTGACCGAAGTCAAATACCTCATGATACTAGCTTTTCTTTTCTTATTTTTCTCCACAGGTAGTTAAAAGACTTTATTAGGAAAGGTTTGAAGTCAAAAGTAACACTCTTGATAGAATTTTCTTTCATCCTTTAAGTCGGCTCTGCAAATATATAATCAGTGATTTAGCTGTAAGATCAAAGATACGTAAATTTATTTAAGATAAAATATATTTTAGTTCTTAAAATTTATTCCATAAAGTATATATTTCCCTATAAATTCCCTACTTATACAAAAGAGGTAAAAAATAAACACAAAATATAAAATCCCCAACAAAACAGTAACTGAACATCTTTTTAAAAATTGTTAAAAACTAACAAGAGAAACTAATGTGTGTGTTTGTTAATATTTAAAACAGTGAAAAATCTCTGGATGGGGGACTCCCACCACCTAGCTTTACATATCTCACCTTCATCAGTCTGTGGGGCTTGAATACTTTGGATATAAACTTACAGCTACAATGGCATTAGATGTGTGTGGTATAGCATGGGTGCATGCTACTTATGATAAACTTTCTAAAAACAGAAAGTGAAGCAGGTGGTCATAATGCAGCTCATCATAAGTATAATACAGAACAACTCAGAGATTGTGTTTACTGGGTCTTTGAACTGATATGAGCCAATTGAGATGTGGGATGATGAACTGAATGTGAAATTGACCTGTTTTTTAAAAGCATGAATGATCTGGAAGGCTAAATGGAATGGGAAAAAGTATGGTTTCAATCCTTGGAATAGTGATTTGGGGACCTTTCAGGAACCTGTTTCATGACGCCAATTTACTTCCAACACTGTGGATAGTGACACACATTCAATGAAGCAAGTGCTTGACTGCCAACTTTGAGCCGGCTCTATGACTGCCTACTCAGCCTATCCAGACATTTCCTTGTAAACTGGCATTATACTTTTTTAGCCAAATAAGTTTCTAATGGCTACTTTATTCAGTTTCCATAAAACACATTATTTAATAACACTTTTTCAATCTCCACAAATGAAAATGTGGTTCTAAAGTATAATCACCAAGGTTATTGGGTAAAAGGGACTGCAGGACACAAGGTACTAGGAACTTCAGAAACCTAGGGATTTGGGCGGAAACACTGATTGAGGCACACTAAGACACCACTTGACATGGAATAGCCCTCATGTGGTCCTACGACGTGTGATATCTAGGCAGTGAGCCCTCCTACTCAGTCACAATCTCCTACTCCTCAGAACTGTTTTGGAGTCAGGGGAGACTGCATATAAAGTCCCCAGAAAGGATCAGTGTCTAGGCTGGAGTCTGAAAGCATCAATATATTAAAGATACTTGCTTCTGTTTGCATCACTTTTATCCCTATCATTCTTCTCCTGCAGCCAAAACTCAGTCCCAGGGGGAGGGCAACAACAGTTACCAGACTGTTCTGTCTGACTTCTACGTTAGGACACATAGACCATCTGAATAAAACCTTTGATTCTGTGTCCCTCTCCTTCCCATAGACAAAACTGCAGCCAGCACCAGACCTTAAACCTGCAGACTAAAGGTTTGTCAAAAGTCTAGAAAGAGCAGTCAATACCCTGAAAACCTAGCCTGCAGAAGAGAAGACACAGAATCAAAAGCTACAACTGAAAAAAAAAAAAAAGCTCCAGGTGGGTGTCATTCAGACAACCGATTCCAATGAAAACACTTGAGCTACTCACAGTGAAAATTGTTTTCCTTCCATACTATTGTAACTCAAACAGTTTCCCATATCTCACCTCCAAATATAACTCCAGCAGATTCAAGTTTATTAAGGAAGAGGCAATTATTCTGGTGTTTCCCCTGCACCGATTATGAAGCCTCAAACAGTTTTACTATTCTCAGCTCATGCCTTAGATTTTCAACTATTTGAATGTGAAGGAAATCTTAACATGCCGCGTTTCAAAGGGTGACTTCAGTGTTGCCTCACCCAGATTTAAGTTTTTCATTTCTAGAGTGCCTCAACATGAGTTGTTTTTTTTTTGGGGGGGGGGGGGGGAGGGGTAAGGAGCATTATCATTTTCCATCATCAGTTGTTGATGGGAAATTTTACATCCTGCAGGTTCCCGTATACAATTATTACATTAAACAATGGAGTTTTCTGTATCTTCCTGTTTTTCACATCAGGTTATGCTCACTCATATTGTTAGCTTATCACGCCAAATGTCCAAGAGGCACAGGTGGTGTTAATTGAAGGGCGGAATGATTCATGCATTGGTCACTTTAGCATTGCAAGTTCTTGAGCATCTTGATTTTGAAATTCAGTAAAGTGAGATGATGCCTTAGCCAGTTAAATGCTACTCCTTCCAAACCTCACGTACACTCAGACATATCTGAGCAGAAGCCACATTATCTACGTGAAACAGCTTTGGGTGCTCCCCAGTTATATGCAGATGCCCACCAAATATGAGATTATTTTGCTTTCTCTGACTTGGCTCTTACTAGCAGTCAGCCTCATTCCATCTCTTTTGTAGATGGTTGTGGATTCTGGGGGGCCTATGGCATAATGGTTGGCTTATGAGATTAAAAAGATCTTTTAGGGAAGTTTCTTGATGTGCATCTAATATTTAATTACAACTCTCTTTTATACACGTGTGTCTGTGGATTTCCACATCTAAAGTGCACAGATTAACACATTCCCATAGCAGAGTGAACCTCCCTTCCGTCATGTCTATAGGTATTTCTCCTTCCTATGGGCAGCTGGACAGTAATTCATCTGGGAAACACCTGGTAAACCAGGACAATGGTGCTTCCCCAGCTTTCTGTGATGAGGGACCAGGACATTGGTTACCTTTATAAAAGTCTCCTGACACGTCCTCGTGATGTCTGTTTCTGGGATCATAGAGGCTTCCTCTTCCTTGGTTGGTCTTGTTGGTAGCTACTATCCAGTTGGTCTGCTTCAAAGCAACCGCAATGTACAGGACAAGGAAAGGCTTGCCAATCCTGGGCCACCCTCATATTTTTTTGATGTTTGAACCCATCTCTGAAGCCCCCGTTGCCATGCATCGTGCAAAAGACCTGGCTCTTTGTCACTGGCCCTCCCCTTTAAACTGACCAGAAGTTTTCGTCATCTGGCCCTCTCTCTGGCAAGGTTCTGCCTTGGTTTACTAGTCCTTCACTACCTGACAGTGTTTCCATGATTAGCATAAGGTATTCAGTGGTGTATTTTGTCATCCTCAGTGTGTCCTTCGTCTAGACACCCTGCTGCACGCTTTGCCCTTTACATGACATTGCTGGCATTGGAAATAGCAGTGACATGCACTCTGACTTTCCTTTCTGGACCTAGCTACAAATGGACAGATTTTAAACAGGTCACAGTTTATCACCGACCCATGTACCACCCTTGAAGCAGCATTGGGGTAGATAATAAATCACAAGTAGTCCTGCACAAGGAGATGGAGCCCTCATGTCTGAGTGGTTACAAACACCAGCCGCTCCAGGCGCACAAAAGGCTCTTTCAATTCCAGTAGAGTTAACAACCTCAGAAACCCAGATGGGCAGTTCTTTCCACCTGCAGCCACCCACACTGCATGTCTTTGTTGAGATGGAAGAGGACATTGTGGATTGGTGTGGGACATATGGGCTAATGTTGGACTTGTACACAGGGCTGCACTGGTTTGGGATTTTTTCTCCATGTGCATTTACCCTTTATCTAAAGCTCTCTTTTATACATTTCAGTTTCTGTGGATTTATTTCTCTAATGTACTCAGACTAACACAAGTAATATAAGAAGAGGCAGGACACAAGTAAGCACCCGTTTCCTTTTGGGAAAGACACTAAACAGTGAAAAGCTATTTTCCAACAAGCCATCTCTGGGTGGCACAAACAGTTAAGTGCTCAATTCATAACTTAAACGATCATCTGAACCCATATCGTGGTACCTCAGAAGGCAGACCTAGTTGTTTGCTTTTGAACCCTCACAGAGCCTTGCAGCCCCTATCAAACAAGGTTCAGTTTGGCTCTGCACACCAGGTTTCAATGACTTGGAATCTACCCCACAGTAACTGTTTGGATGCAAGTATACTCAGTCCTGAGTTATAACCGGCCCCATCCTGACGATTTTGTCATGAGGAAGTTCTGACCGAAGTCAAATACCTCATGATACTAGCTTTTCTTTTCTTATTTTTTTCCACAGGTAGTTAAAAGACTTTATTCGGAAGGCTTTGAAGTCAAAAGTAACACTCTTGATAGAATTTTCTTTCATCCTTTAAGTCGGCTCTGCAAATATATAATGAGTGATTTAGCTGTAAGATCAACGATGCGTTAATTTATTTAAGATAAAATATATTTTAGTTCTTAAAATTTATTCCATAAAGTACATATTTCCCTATAAATTCCCTACTTATACAAAAGAGGTAAAAAATAAACACAAAATATAAAATCCCCAACAAAACAGTAACTGAACATCTTTTTAAAAATTGTAAAAACTTGGCAGGGGAGACACCATGATCAAGAAGGTGGTTTTCCCAGGGCGAGGCTTATCCATTGCACTCCGGATGTGCTGTACCCTGCGATTTCCCCAAATGTGGGAAACACGACTGCATATTTGTGGTAGTGGGAGACTGTGTTCGCGCTCTCCCCTGATTTAAAAAAAAATTGTAAAAAACTAACAAGAGAAACTAATGTGTGTGTTTGTTAATATTTAAAAAAGTGAAAAATCTTTGGATGGGGGAATCCCACCCCCTAGCTTTACATATCTCACCGTCATCAGTCTGTGGGCCTTGAATATTTGGATATATACTTACAGCTACAATGGCATTATATGTGTGTGGTATAGCATGGGTGCATGCTATTTATGATAAACTTTCTAAAAACAGAAAGTGAAGCAAATGGTCATAATGCAGCTCATCATAAGTATAATACAGCACAACTCAGAGATTGTGTTTACTGGGTCTTTGAACTGATATGAGCCAATTGAGATGTGGGATGATGAACTGAATGTGAAATTGACCTGTTTTTTAAAAGCTTGAATGATCTGGAAGGCTAAATGGAATGGGAAAAAGTATGGTTTCAATCCTTGGAATAGTGATTTGGGGACCTTTCAGGAACCTGTTTCATGATGCCAATTTACTTCCAACACTGTGGATAGTGACACACATTCAATGAAGCAAGTGCTTGACTACCAACTGAGAGCCGGCTCTATGACTGCCTACTCAGTGTATCCAGACATTTCCTAGTAAACTGGCATTATATTTTTTTAGCCAAATAAGTTTCTAATGGCTAATTTATTCAGTTTCCATAAAACACATTATTTAATAACACTTTTTTAATCTTCACAAATGAAAATGTGGTTCTAAAGTATAATCACCAAGGTTATTAGGTAAAAGGGACTGCAGGACACAAGGTACTAGGAACTTCAGAAACCTAGGGATTTGGGCGGAAACACTGATTGAGGCACACTAAGACACCGCTTGACATGGAATAGCCCTCATGTGGTCCTACGACGTGTGATATCTAGGCAGTGAGCCCTCCTACTCAGTCACAATCTCCTACTCCTCAGAACTGTTTTGGAGTCAGGGGAGACTGCATATAAAGTCCCCAGAAAGGATCAGTGTCTAGGCTGGAGTCTGAACGCATCAATATATTAAAGATACTTGCTTCTGTTTGCATCACTTTTATCCCTATCATTCTTCTCCTGCAGCCAAAACTCAGTCCCAGGGGGAGGGCAACAACAGTAACCAGACTGTTCTGTCTGACTTCTACGTTAGGACACATAGACCATCTGAATAAACCCTTTGATTCTGTGTCCCTCTCCTTCCCATAGACAAAACTGCAGCCAGCACCAGACCTTAAACCTGCAGACTAAAGGTTTGTCAAAAGTCTAGAAAGAGCAGTCAATACCCTGAAAACCTAGCCTGCAGAAGAGAAGACACAGAATCAAAAGCTACAACTGAAAAAAAAAAAAAAAGCTCCAGGTGGGTGTCATTCAGACAACAGATTCCAATGAAAACACTTGAACTACTCACAGTGAAAATTGTTTTACTGTTGTAACTCAAACAGTTTCCCATATCTCACCTCCAAATATAACTCCAGCAGATCAAGTTTATTAAGGAAGAGGCAATTATTCTGGTGTTTCCCCTGCACCGATTATGGAGCCTCAAACAGTTTTACTATTCTCAGCTCATGCCTTAGATTTTCAACTATTTGAATGTGAAGGAAATCTTAACATGCCGCGTTTCAAAGGGTGACTTCAGTGTTGCCTCACCCAGATTTAAGTTTTTCATTTCTAGAGTGCCTCAACATGAGTTGTTTTTTTTGGGGGGGGAGGGGTAAGGAGCATTATCATTTTCCATCATCAGTTGTTGATGGGAAATTTTACATCCTGCAGGTTCCCGTATACAATAATTACATTAAACAATGGAGTTTTCTGTATCTTCCTGTTTTTCACATCATGTTATGCTCACTCATATTGTTAGCTTATCACGCCAAATGTCCAAGAGGCACAGGTGGTGTTAATTGAAGGGCGGAATGATTCATGCATTGGTCACTTTAGCATTGCAAGTTCTTGAGCATCTTGATTTTGAAATTCAGTAAAGTGAGATGATGCCTTAGCCAGTTAAATGCTACTCCTTCCAAACCTCACGTACACTCAGACATATCTGAGCAGAAGCCACATTATCTACGTGAAACAGCTTTGGGTGCTTCCCAGCAATATGCAGATGCCTACCAAATATGAGATTATTTTGCTTTCTCTGACTTGGCTCATACTAGCAATCAGCCTCTTTCCATCTCTTTTGTAGATGTTTGTGGATTCTGGGTGGCCTATGGCATAATGGTTGGCTTATGAGATTAAAAAGATCTTTTAGGGAAGTTTCTTGATGTGCATTTAATATTTAATTACAACTCTCTTTTATACACGTGTGTCTGTGGATTTCCACATCTAAAGTGCACAGATTAACACATTCCCATAGCAGAGTGAACCTCCCTTCCGTCATGTCTATAGGTATTTCTCCTTCCTATGGGCAGCTGGACAGTAATTCATCTGGGAAACACCTGGTAAACCAGGACAATGGTGCTTCCCCAGCTTTCTGTGATGAGGGACCAGGACATTGGTTACCTTTATAAAAGTCTCCTGACACGTCCTCGTGATGTCTGTTTCTGGGATCATAGAGGCTTCCTCTTCCTTGGTTGGTCTTGTTGGTAGGTACTATCCAGTTGGTCTGCTTCAAAGCAACCGCAATGTACAGGACAAGGAAAGGCTTGCCAATCCTGGGCCACCCTCATATCTTTTTGATGTTTGAACCCATCTCTGAAGCCCCCGTTGCCATGCATCGTGTAAAAGACCTGGCTCTTTGTCACTGGCCCTCCCCTTTAAACTGACCAGAAGTTTTCGTCATCTGGCCCTCTCTCTGGCAAGGTTCTGCCTTGGTTTACTAGTCCTTCACTACCTGACAATGTTTCCATGATTAGCATAAGGTTTTCAGTGGTGTATTTTGTCATCCTCAGTGTGTCCTTCGTCTAGACACCCTGCTGCACGCTTTGCCCTTTACATGACATTGCTGGCATTGGAAATAGCAGTGACATGCACTCTGACTTTCCTTTCTGGACCTAGCTACAAATGGACAGATTTTAAACAGGTCACAGTTTATCACCGACCCATGTACCACCCTTGAAGCAGCATTGGGGTAGATAATAAATCACAAGTAGTCCTGCACAAGGAGATGGAGCCCTCATGTCTGAGTGGTTACAAACACCAGCCACTCCAGGCGCACAAAAGGCGCTTTCAATTCCAGTAAAGAGTTAACAACCTCAGAAACCCAGATGGGCAGTTCTTTCCACCTGCAGCCACCCACACTGCATGTCTTTGTTGAGATGGAGGAGGACATTGTGGATTGGTGTGGGACATATGGGCTAATGTTGGACTTGTACACTTGGGCTGCACTGGTTTGGGATTTTTTCTCCATGTGCATTTACCCTTTATCTAAAGCTCTCTTTTATACATTTCAGTTTCTGTGGATTTATTTCTCTAATGTACTCAGACTAACACAAGTAATATAAGAAGAGGCAGGACACAAGTAAGCACCCGTTTCCGTTTGGGAAAGACACTAAACAGTGAAAAGCTATTTTCCAACAAGTCATCTCTGGGTGGCACAAACAGTTAAGTGCTCAATTCATAATTTAAACGATCATCTGAACCCATATCGTGGTACCTCAGAAGGCAGACCTGGTGGTTTGCTTTTGAACCCTCACAGAGCCTTGCAGCCCCTATCTAACAAGGTTCAGTTTGGCTCTGCACACCAGGTTTCAATGACTTGGAATCTACCCCACAATAACTGTTTGGATGCAAGTATACTCAGTCCTGAGTTATGACCGGCCCCATCCTGACGATTCTGTCATGAGGCAGTTCTGACCGAAGTCAAATACCTCATGATACTAGCTTTTCTTTTCTTATTTTTTTCCACAGGTAGTTAAAAGACTTTATTCGGAAGGCTTTGAAGTCAAAAGTAACACTCTTGATAGAATTTTCTTTCATCCTTTAAGTCGGCTCTGCAAATATATAATCAGCGATTTAGCTGTAAGATCAAAGATACGTTAATTTATTTAAGATAAAATATGTTTTAGTTCTTAAAATTTATTCCATAAAGTACATATTTCCCTATAAATTCCCTAATTATACAAAAGAGGTAAAAAATAAACACAAAATATAAAATCCCCAACAAAACAGTAACTGAACATCTTTTTAAAAATTGTAAAAAACTAACAAGAGAAACTAATGTGTGTGTTTGTTAATATTAAAAAAAGTGAAAAATCTCTGGATGGGGGACTCCCACCCCCTAGCTTTACATATCTCACCGTCATCAGTCTGTGGGCCTTGAATACTTTGGATATAAACTTAGAGCTACAATGGCATTAGATGTGTGTGGTATAGCATGGGTGCATGCTACTTATAAACTTTCTAAAAACCGAAAGTGAAGCAGATGGTCATAATGCAGCTCATCATAAGTATAATACAGCACAACTCAGAGATTGTGTTTACTGCGTCTTTGAAATGATATGAGCCAATTGAGATGTGGGATGAGGAACTGAATGTGAAATTGACCTGTTTTTTAAAAGCTTGAATGATCTGGAAGGCTAAATGGAATGGGAAAAAGTATGGTTTCAATCCTTGGAATAGTGATTTGGGGACCTTTCAGGAACCTGTTTCATGACGCCAATTTACTTCCAACACTGTGGATAGTGACACACATTCAATGAAGCAAGTGCTTGACTGCCAACTTTGAGCCGGCTCTATGACTGCCTACTCAGCCTATCCAGACATTTCCTAGTAAACTGGCATTATATTTTTTTAGCCAAATAAGTTTCTAATGGCTAATTTATTCAGTTTCCATAAAACACATTATTTAATAACACTTTTTTAATCTTCACAAATGAAAATGTGGTTCTAAAGTATAATCACCAAGGTTATTAGGTAAAAGGGACTGCAGGACACAAGGTACTAGGAACTTCAGAAACCTAGGGATTTGGGCGGAAACACTGATTGAGGCACACTAAGACACCGCTTGACATGGAATAGCCCTCATGTGGTCCTACGACGTGTGATATCTAGGCAGTGAGCCCTCCTACTCAGTCACAATCTCCTACTCCTCAGAACTGTTTTGGAGTCAGGGGAGACTGCATATAAAGTCCCCAGAAAGGATCAGTGTCTAGGCTGGAGTCTGAACGCATCAATATATTAAAGATACTTGCTTCTGTTTGCATCACTTTTATCCCTATCATTCTTCTCCTGCAGCCAAAACTCAGTCCCAGGGGGAGGGCAACAACAGTAACCAGACTGTTCTGTCTGACTTCTACGTTAGGACACATAGACCATCTGAATAAACCCTTTGATTCTGTGTCCCTCTCCTTCCCATAGACAAAACTGCAGCCAGCACCAGACCTTAAACCTGCAGACTAAAGGTTTGTCAAAAGTCTAGAAAGAGCAGTCAATACCCTGAAAACCTAGCCTGCAGAAGAGAAGACACAGAATCAAAAGCTACAACTGAAAAAAAAAAAAAAAAAGCTCCAGGTGGGTGTCATTCAGACAACCGATTCCAATGAAAACACTTGAGCTACTCACAGTGAAAATTGTTTTACTTCCATACTGTTGTAACTCAAACAGTTTCCCATATCTCACCTCCAAATATAACTCCAGCAGATCAAGTTTATTAAGGAAGAGGCAATTATTCTGGTGTTTCCCCTGCACCGATTATGGAGCCTCAAACAGTTTTACTATTCTCAGCTCATGCCTTAGATTTTCAACTATTTGAATGTGAAGGAAATCTTAACATGCCGCGTTTCAAAGGGTGACTTCAGTGTTGCCTCAACCAGATTTAAGTTTTTCATTTCTAGAGTGCCTCAACATGAGTTGTTTTTTTTGGGGGGGGAGGGGTAAGGAGCATTATCATTTTCCATCATCAGTTGTTGATGGGAAATTTTACATCCTGCAGGTTCCCGTATACAATAATTACATTAAACAATGGAGTTTTCTGTATCTTCCTGTTTTTCACATCAGGTTATGCTCACTCATATTGTTAGCTTATCACGCCAAATGTCCAAGAGGCACAGGTGGTGTTAATTGAAGGGCGGAATGATTCATGCATTGGTCACTTTAGCATTGCAAGTTCTTGAGCATCTTGATTTTGAAATTCAGTAAAGTGAGATGATGCCTTAGCCAGTTAAATGCTACTCCTTCCAAACCTCACGTACACTCAGACATATCTGAGCAGAAGCCACATTATCTACGTGAAACAGCTTTGGGTGCTTCCCAGCAATATGCAGATGCCTACCAAATATGAGATTATTTTGCTTTCTCTGACTTGGCTCATACTAGCAATCAGCCTCTTTCCATCTCTTTTGTAGATGGTTGTGGATTCTGGGTGGCCTATGGCATAATGGTTGGCTTATGAGATTAAAAAGATCTTTTAGGGAAGTTTCTTTATGTGCATTTAATATTTAATTACAACTCTCTTTTATACACGTGTGTCTGTGGATTTCCACATCTAAAGTGCACAGATTAACACATTCCCATAGCAGAGTGAACCTCCCTTCCGTCATGTCTATAGGTATTTCTCCTTCCTATGGGCAGCTGGACAGTAATTCATCTGGGAAACACCTGGTAAACCAGGACAATGTTGCTTCCCCAGCTTTCTGTGATGAGGGACCAGGACATTGGTTACCTTTATAAAAGTCTCCTGACACGTCCTCGTGATGTCTGTTTCTGGGATCATAGAGGCTTCCTCTTCCTTGGTTGGTCTTGTTGGTAGGTACTATCCAGTTGGTCTGCTTCAAAGCAACCGCAATGTACAGGACAAGGAAAGGCTTGCCAATCCTGGGCCACCCTCATATCTTTTTGATGTTTGAACCCATCTCTGAAGCCCCCGTTGCCATGCATCGTGTAAAAGACCTGGCTCTTTGTCACTGGCCCTCCCCTTTAAACTGACCAGAAGTTTTCGTCATCTGGCCCTCTCTCTGGCAAGGTTCTGCCTTGGTTTACTAGTCCTTCACTACCTGACAATGTTTCCATGATTAGCATAAGGTTTTCAGTGGTGTATTTTGTCATCCTCAGTGTGTCCTTCGTCTAGACACCCTGCTGCACGCTTTGCCCTTTACATGACATTGCTGGCATTGGAAATAGCAGTGACATGCACTCTGACTTTCCTTTCTGGACCTAGCTACAAATGGACAGATTTTAAACAGGTCACAGTTTATCACCGACCCATGTACCACCCTTGAAGCAGCATTGGGGTAGATAATAAATCACAAGTAGTCCTGCACAAGGAGATGGAGCCCTCATGTCTGAGTGGTTACAAACACCAGCCACTCCAGGCGCACAAAAGGCGCTTTCAATTCCAGTAAAGAGTTAACAACCTCAGAAACCCAGATGGGCAGTTCTTTCCACCTGCAGCCACCCACACTGCATGTCTTTGTTGAGATGGAGGAGGACATTGTGGATTGGTGTGGGACATATGGGCTAATGTTGGACTTGTACACTTGGGCTGCACTGGTTTGGGATTTTTTCTCCATGTGCATTTACCCTTTATCTAAAGCTCTCTTTTATACATTTCAGTTTCTGTGGATTTATTTCTCTAATGTACTCAGACTAACACAAGTAATATAAGAAGAGGCAGGACACAAGTAAGCACCCGTTTCCGTTTGGGAAAGACACTAAACAGTGAAAAGCTATTTTCCAACAAGTCATCTCTGGGTGGCACAAACAGTTAAGTGCTCAATTCATAATTTAAACGATCATCTGAACCCATATCGTGGTACCTCAGAAGGCAGACCTGGTGGTTTGCTTTTGAACCCTCACAGAGCCTTGCAGCCCCTATCTAACAAGGTTCAGTTTGGCTCTGCACACCAGGTTTCAATGACTTGGAATCTACCCCACAATAACTGTTTGGATGCAAGTATACTCAGTCCTGAGTTATGACCGGCCCCATCCTGACGATTCTGTCATGAGGCAGTTCTGACCGAAGTCAAATACCTCATGATACTAGCTTTTCTTTTCTTATTTTTTTCCACAGGTAGTTAAAAGACTTTATTCGGAAGGCTTTGAAGTCAAAAGTAACACTCTTGATAGAATTTTCTTTCATCCTTTAAGTCGGCTCTGCAAATATATAATCAGCGATTTAGCTGTAAGATCAAAGATACGTTAATTTATTTAAGATAAAATATGTTTTAGTTCTTAAAATTTATTCCATAAAGTACATATTTCCCTATAAATTCCCTAATTATACAAAAGAGGTAAAAAATAAACACAAAATATAAAATCCCCAACAAAACAGTAACTGAACATCTTTTTAAAAATTGTAAAAAACTAACAAGAGAAACTAATGTGTGTGTTTGTTAATATTAAAAAAAGTGAAAAATCTCTGGATGGGGGACTCCCACCCCCTAGCTTTACATATCTCACCGTCATCAGTCTGTGGGCCTTGAATACTTTGGATATAAACTTAGAGCTACAATGGCATTAGATGTGTGTGGTATAGCATGGGTGCATGCTACTTATAAACTTTCTAAAAACCGAAAGTGAAGCAGATGGTCATAATGCAGCTCATCATAAGTATAATACAGCACAACTCAGAGATTGTGTTTACTGCGTCTTTGAAATGATATGAGCCAATTGAGATGTGGGATGAGGAACTGAATGTGAAATTGACCTGTTTTTTAAAAGCTTGAATGATCTGGAAGGCTAAATGGAATGGGAAAAAGTATGGTTTCAATCCTTGGAATAGTGATTTGGGGACCTTTCAGGAACCTGTTTCATGACGCCAATTTACTTCCAACACTGTGGATAGTGACACACATTCAATGAAGCAAGTGCTTGACTGCCAACTTTGAGCCGGCTCTATGACTGCCTACTCAGCCTATCCAGACATTTCCTAGTAAACTGGCATTATATTTTTTTAGCCAAATAAGTTTCTAATGGCTAATTTATTCAGTTTCCATAAAACACATTATTTAATAACACTTTTTTAATCTTCACAAATGAAAATGTGGTTCTAAAGTATAATCACCAAGGTTATTAGGTAAAAGGGACTGCAGGACACAAGGTACTAGGAACTTCAGAAACCTAGGGATTTGGGCGGAAACACTGATTGAGGCACACTAAGACACCGCTTGACATGGAATAGCCCTCATGTGGTCCTACGACGTGTGATATCTAGGCAGTGAGCCCTCCTACTCAGTCACAATCTCCTACTCCTCAGAACTGTTTTGGAGTCAGGGGAGACTGCATATAAAGTCCCCAGAAAGGATCAGTGTCTAGGCTGGAGTCTGAACGCATCAATATATTAAAGATACTTGCTTCTGTTTGCATCACTTTTATCCCTATCATTCTTCTCCTGCAGCCAAAACTCAGTCCCAGGGGGAGGGCAACAACAGTAACCAGACTGTTCTGTCTGACTTCTACGTTAGGACACATAGACCATCTGAATAAACCCTTTGATTCTGTGTCCCTCTCCTTCCCATAGACAAAACTGCAGCCAGCACCAGACCTTAAACCTGCAGACTAAAGGTTTGTCAAAAGTCTAGAAAGAGCAGTCAATACCCTGAAAACCTAGCCTGCAGAAGAGAAGACACAGAATCAAAAGCTACAACTGAAAAAAAAAAAAAAAAAGCTCCAGGTGGGTGTCATTCAGACAACCGATTCCAATGAAAACACTTGAGCTACTCACAGTGAAAATTGTTTTACTTCCATACTGTTGTAACTCAAACAGTTTCCCATATCTCACCTCCAAATATAACTCCAGCAGATCAAGTTTATTAAGGAAGAGGCAATTATTCTGGTGTTTCCCCTGCACCGATTATGGAGCCTCAAACAGTTTTACTATTCTCAGCTCATGCCTTAGATTTTCAACTATTTGAATGTGAAGGAAATCTTAACATGCCGCGTTTCAAAGGGTGACTTCAGTGTTGCCTCAACCAGATTTAAGTTTTTCATTTCTAGAGTGCCTCAACATGAGTTGTTTTTTTTTGGGGGGGAGGGGTAAGGAGCATTATCATTTTCCATCATCAGTTGTTGATGGGAAATTTTACATCCTGCAGGTTCCCGTATACAATAATTACATTAAACAATGGAGTTTTCTGTATCTTCCTGTTTTTCACATCAGGTTATGCTCACTCATATTGTTAGCTTATCACGCCAAATGTCCAAGAGGCACAGGTGGTGTTAATTGAAGGGCGGAATGATTCATGCATTGGTCACTTTAGCATTGCAAGTTCTTGAGCATCTTGATTTTGAAATTCAGTAAAGTGAGATGATGCCTTAGCCAGTTAAATGCTACTCCTTCCAAACCTCACGTACACTCAGACATATCTGAGCAGAAGCCACATTATCTACGTGAAACAGCTTTGGGTGCTTCCCAGCAATATGCAGATGCCTACCAAATATGAGATTATTTTGCTTTCTCTGACTTGGCTCATACTAGCAATCAGCCTCTTTCCATCTCTTTTGTAGATGGTTGTGGATTCTGGGTGGCCTATGGCATAATGGTTGGCTTATGAGATTAAAAAGATCTTTTAGGGAAGTTTCTTTATGTGCATTTAATATTTAATTACAACTCTCTTTTATACACGTGTGTCTGTGGATTTCCACATCTAAAGTGCACAGATTAACACATTCCCATAGCAGAGTGAACCTCCCTTCCGTCATGTCTATAGGTATTTCTCCTTCCTATGGGCAGCTGGACAGTAATTCATCTGGGAAACACCTGGTAAACCAGGACAATGTTGCTTCCCCAGCTTTCTGTGATGAGGGACCAGGACATTGGTTACCTTTATAAAAGTCTCCTGACACGTCCTCGTGATGTCTGTTTCTGGGATCATAGAGGCTTCCTCTTCCTTGGTTGGTCTTGTTGGTAGGTACTATCCAGTTGGTCTGCTTCAAAGCAACCGCAATGTACAGGACAAGGAAAGGCTTGCCAATCCTGGGCCACCCTCATATCTTTTTGATGTTTGAACCCATCTCTGAAGCCCCCGTTGCCATGCATCGTGTAAAAGACCTGGCTCTTTGTCACTGGCCCTCCCCTTTAAACTGACCAGAAGTTTTCGTCATCTGGCCCTCTCTCTGGCAAGGTTCTGCCTTGGTTTACTAGTCCTTCACTACCTGACAATGTTTCCATGATTAGCATAAGGTTTTCAGTGGTGTATTTTGTCATCCTCAGTGTGTCCTTCGTCTAGACACCCTGCTGCACGCTTTGCCCTTTACATGGCATTGCTGGCATTGGAAATAGCAGTGACATGCACTCTGACTTTCCTTTCTGGACCTAGCTACAAATGGACAGATTTTAAACAGGTCACAGTTTATCACCGACCCATGTACCACCCTTGAAGCAGCATTGGGGTAGATAATAAATCACAAGTAGTCCTGCACAAGGAGATGGAGCCCTCATGTCTGAGTGGTTACAAACACCAGCCACTCCAGGCGCACAAAAGGCGCTTTCAATTCCAGTAAAGAGTTAACAACCTCAGAAACCCAGATGGGCAGTTCTTTCCACCTGCAGCCACCCACACTGCATGTCTTTGTTGAGATGGAGGAGGACATTGTGAATTGGTGTGGGACATATGGGCTAATGTTGGACTTGTACACTTGGGCTGCACTGGTTTGGGATTTTTTCTCCATGTGCATTTACCCTTTATCTAAAGCTCTCTTTTATACATTTCAGTTTCTGTGGATTTATTTCTCTAATGTACTCAGACTAACACAAGTAATATAAGAAGAGGCAGGACACAAGTAAGCACCCGTTTCCTTTTGGGAAAGACACTAAACAGTGAAAAGCTATTTTCCAACAAGCCATCTCTGGGTGGCACAAACAGTTAAGTGCTCAATTCATAACTTAAACGATCATCTGAACCCATATCGTGGTACCTCAGAAGGCAGACCTGGTGGTTTGCTTTTGAACCCTCACAGAGCCTTGCAGCCCCTATCTAACAAGGTTCAGTTTGGCTCTGCACACCAGGTTTCAATGACTTGGAATCTACCCCACAATAACTGTTTGGATGCAAGTATACTCAGTCCTGAGTTATGACCGGCCCCATCCTGACGATTCTGTCATGAGGCAGTTCTGACCGAAGTCAAATACTTCATGATACTAGCTTTTCTTTTCTTATTTTTTTCCACAGGTAGTTAAAAGACTTTATTCGGAAGGCTTTGAAGTCAAAAGTAACACTCTTGATAGAATTTTCTTTCATCCTTTAAGTCGGCTCTGCAAATATATAATCAGCGATTTAGCTGTAAGATCAAAGATACGTTAATTTATTTAAGATAAAATATGTTTTAGTTCTTAAAATTTATTCCATAAAGTACATATTTCCCTATAAATTCCCTAATTATACAAAAGAGGTAAAAAATAAACACAAAATATAAAATCCCCAACAAAACAGTAACTGAACATCTTTTTAAAAATTGTAAAAAACTAACAAGAGAAACTAATGTGTGTGTTTGTTAATATTAAAAAAAGTGAAAAATCTCTGGATGGGGGACTCCCACCCCCTAGCTTTACATATCTCACCGTCATCACTCTGTGGGCCTTGAATACTTTGGATATAAACTTAGAGCTACAATGGCATTAGATGTGTGTGGTATAGCATGGGTGCATGCTACTTATAAACTTTCTAAAAACCGAAAGTGAAGCAGATGGTCATAATGCAGCTCATCATAAGTATAATACAGCACAACTCAGAGATTGTGTTTACTGCGTCTTTGAAATGATATGAGCCAATTGAGATGTGGGATGAGGAACTGAATGTGAAATTGACCTGTTTTTTAAAAGCTTGAATGATCTGGAAGGCTAAATGGAATGGGAAAAAGTATGGTTTCAATCCTTGGAATAGTGATTTGGGGACCTTTCAGGAACCTGTTTCATGACGCCAATTTACTTCCAACACTGTGGATAGTGACACACATTCAATGAAGCAAGTGCTTGACTGCCAACTTTGAGCCGGCTCTATGACTGCCTACTCAGCCTATCCAGACATTTCCTAGTAAACTGGCATTATATTTTTTTAGCCAAATAAGTTTCTAATGGCTAATTTATTCAGTTTCCATAAAACACATTATTTAATAACACTTTTTTAATCTTCACAAATGAAAATGTGGTTCTAAAGTATAATCACCAAGGTTATTAGGTAAAAGGGACTGCAGGACACAAGGTACTAGGAACTTCAGAAACCTAGGGATTTGGGCGGAAACACTGATTGAGGCACACTAAGACACCGCTTGACATGGAATAGCCCTCATGTGGTCCTACGACGTGTGATATCTAGGCAGTGAGCCCTCCTACTCAGTCACAATCTCCTACTCCTCAGAACTGTTTTGGAGTCAGGGGAGACTGCATATAAAGTCCCCAGAAAGGATCAGTGTCTAGGCTGGAGTCTGAACGCATCAATATATTAAAGATACTTGCTTCTGTTTGCATCACTTTTATCCCTATCATTCTTCTCCTGCAGCCAAAACTCAGTCCCAGGGGGAGGGCAACAACAGTAACCAGACTGTTCTGTCTGACTTCTACGTTAGGACACATAGACCATCTGAATAAACCCTTTGATTCTGTGTCCCTCTCCTTCCCATAGACAAAACTGCAGCCAGCACCAGACCTTAAACCTGCAGACTAAAGGTTTGTCAAAAGTCTAGAAAGAGCAGTCAATACCCTGAAAACCTAGCCTGCAGAAGAGAAGACACAGAATCAAAAGCTACAACTGAAAAAAAAAAAAAAAAAGCTCCAGGTGGGTGTCATTCAGACAACCGATTCCAATGAAAACACTTGAGCTACTCACAGTGAAAATTGTTTTACTTCCATACTGTTGTAACTCAAACAGTTTCCCATATCTCACCTCCAAATATAACTCCAGCAGATCAAGTTTATTAAGGAAGAGGCAATTATTCTGGTGTTTCCCCTGCACCGATTATGGAGCCTCAAACAGTTTTACTATTCTCAGCTCATGCCTTAGATTTTCAACTATTTGAATGTGAAGGAAATCTTAACATGCCGCGTTTCAAAGGGTGACTTCAGTGTTGCCTCAACCAGATTTAAGTTTTTCATTTCTAGAGTGCCTCAACATGAGTTGTTTTTTTTGGGGGGGGAGGGGTAAGGAGCATTATCATTTTCCATCATCAGTTGTTGATGGGAAATTTTACATCCTGCAGGTTCCCGTATACAATAATTACATTAAACAATGGAGTTTTCTGTATCTTCCTGTTTTTCACATCAGGTTATGCTCACTCATATTGTTAGCTTATCACGCCAAATGTCCAAGAGGCACAGGTGGTGTTAATTGAAGGGCGGAATGATTCATGCATTGGTCACTTTAGCATTGCAAGTTCTTGAGCATCTTGATTTTGAAATTCAGTAAAGTGAGATGATGCCTTAGCCAGTTAAATGCTACTCCTTCCAAACCTCACGTACTCTCAGACATATCTGAGCAGAAGCCACATTATCTACGTGAAACAGCTTTGGGTGCTTCCCAGCAATATGCAGATGCCTACCAAATATGAGATTATTTTGCTTTCTCTGACTTGGCTCATACTAGCAATCAGCCTCTTTCCATCTCTTTTGTAGATGGTTGTGGATTCTGGGTGGCCTATGGCATAATGGTTGGCTTATGAGATTAAAAAGATCTTTTAGGGAAGTTTCTTTATGTGCATTTAATATTTAATTACAACTCTCTTTTATACACGTGTGTCTGTGGATTTCCACATCTAAAGTGCACAGATTAACACATTCCCATAGCAGAGTGAACCTCCCTTCCGTCATGTCTATAGGTATTTCTCCTTCCTATGGGCAGCTGGACAGTAATTCATCTGGGAAACACCTGGTAAACCAGGACAATGTTGCTTCCCCAGCTTTCTGTGATGAGGGACCAGGACATTGGTTACCTTTATAAAAGTCTCCTGACACGTCCTCGTGATGTCTGTTTCTGGGATCATAGAGGCTTCCTCTTCCTTGGTTGGTCTTGTTGGTAGGTACTATCCAGTTGGTCTGCTTCAAAGCAACCGCAATGTACAGGACAAGGAAAGGCTTGCCAATCCTGGGCCACCCTCATATCTTTTTGATGTTTGAACCCATCTCTGAAGCCCCCGTTGCCATGCATCGTGTAAAAGACCTGGCTCTTTGTCACTGGCCCTCCCCTTTAAACTGACCAGAAGTTTTCGTCATCTGGCCCTCTCTCTGGCAAGGTTCTGCCTTGGTTTACTAGTCCTTCACTACCTGACAATGTTTCCATGATTAGCATAAGGTTTTCAGTGGTGTATTTTGTCATCCTCAGTGTGTCCTTCGTCTAGACACCCTGCTGCACGCTTTGCCCTTTACATGGCATTGCTGGCATTGGAAATAGCAGTGACATGCACTCTGACTTTCCTTTCTGGACCTAGCTACAAATGGACAGATTTTAAACAGGTCACAGTTTATCACCGACCCATGTACCACCCTTGAAGCAGCATTGGGGTAGATAATAAATCACAAGTAGTCCTGCACAAGGAGATGGAGCCCTCATGTCTGAGTGGTTACAAACACCAGCCACTCCAGGCGCACAAAAGGCGCTTTCAATTCCAGTAAAGAGTTAACAACCTCAGAAACCCAGATGGGCAGTTCTTTCCACCTGCAGCCACCCACACTGCATGTCTTTGTTGAGATGGAGGAGGACATTGTGGATTGGTGTGGGACATATGGGCTAATGTTGGACTTGTACACTTGGGCTGCACTGGTTTGGGATTTTTTCTCCATGTGCATTTACCCTTTATCTAAAGCTCTCTTTTATACATTTCAGTTTCTGTGGATTTATTTCTCTAATGTACTCAGACTAACACAAGTAATATAAGAAGAGGCAGGACACAAGTAAGCACCCGTTTCCTTTTGGGAAAGACACTAAACAGTGAAAAGCTATTTTCCAACAAGCCATCTCTGGGTGGCACAAACAGTTAAGTGCTCAATTCATAACTTAAACGATCATCTGAACCCATATCGTGGTACCTCAGAAGGCAGACCTGGTGGTTTGCTTTTGAACCCTCACAGAGCCTTGCAGCCCCTATCTAACAAGGTTCAGTTTGGCTCTGCACACCAGGTTTCAATGACTTGGAATCTACCCCACAATAACTGTTTGGATGCAAGTATACTCAGTCCTGAGTTATGACCGGCCCCATCCTGACGATTCTGTCATGAGGCAGTTCTGACCGAAGTCAAATACCTCATGATACTAGCTTTTCTTTTCTTATTTTTTTCCACAGGTAGTTAAAAGACTTTATTCGGAAGGCTTTGAAGTCAAAAGTAACACTCTTGATAGAATTTTCTTTCATCCTTTAAGTCGGCTCTGCAAATATATAATCAGCGATTTAGCTGTAAGATCAAAGATACGTTAATTTATTTAAGATAAAATATGTTTTAGTTCTTAAAATTTATTCCATAAAGTACATATTTCCCTATAAATTCCCTAATTATACAAAAGAGGTAAAAAATAAACACAAAATATAAAATCCCCAACAAAACAGTAACTGAACATCTTTTTAAAAATTGTAAAAAACTAACAAGAGAAACTAATGTGTGTGTTTGTTAATATTAAAAAAAGTGAAAAATCTCTGGATGGGGGACAACAACCCCCTAGCTTTACATATCTCACCGTCATCACTCTGTGGGCCTTGAATACTTTGGATATAAACTTAGAGCTACAATGGCATTAGATGTGTGTGGTATAGCATGGGTGCATGCTACTTATAAACTTTCTAAAAACCGAAAGTGAAGCAGATGGTCATAATGCAGCTCATCATAAGTATAATACAGCACAACTCAGAGATTGTGTTTACTGCGTCTTTGAAATGATATGAGCCAATTGAGATGTGGGATGAGGAACTGAATGTGAAATTGACCTGTTTTTTAAAAGCTTGAATGATCTGGAAGGCTAAATGGAATGGGAAAAAGTATGGTTTCAATCCTTGGAATAGTGATTTGGGGACCTTTCAGGAACCTGTTTCATGACGCCAATTTACTTCCAACACTGTGGATAGTGACACACATTCAATGAAGCAAGTGCTTGACTGCCAACTTTGAGCCGGCTCTATGACTGCCTACTCAGCCTATCCAGACATTTCCTAGTAAACTGGCATTATATTTTTTTAGCCAAATAAGTTTCTAATGGCTAATTTATTCAGTTTCCATAAAACACATTATTTAATAACACTTTTTTAATCTTCACAAATGAAAATGTGGTTCTAAAGTATAATCACCAAGGTTATTAGGTAAAAGGGACTGCAGGACACAAGGTACTAGGAACTTCAGAAACCTAGGGATTTGGGCGGAAACACTGATTGAGGCACACTAAGACACCGCTTGACATGGAATAGCCCTCATGTGGTCCTACGACGTGTGATATCTAGGCAGTGAGCCCTCCTACTCAGTCACAATCTCCTACTCCTCAGAACTGTTTTGGAGTCAGGGGAGACTGCATATAAAGTCCCCAGAAAGGATCAGTGTCTAGGCTGGAGTCTGAACGCATCAATATATTAAAGATACTTGCTTCTGTTTGCATCACTTTTATCCCTATCATTCTTCTCCTGCAGCCAAAACTCAGTCCCAGGGGGAGGGCAACAACAGTAACCAGACTGTTCTGTCTGACTTCTACGTTAGGACACATAGACCATCTGAATAAACCCTTTGATTCTGTGTCCCTCTCCTTCCCATAGACAAAACTGCAGCCAGCACCAGACCTTAAACCTGCAGACTAAAGGTTTGTCAAAAGTCTAGAAAGAGCAGTCAATACCCTGAAAACCTAGCCTGCAGAAGAGAAGACACAGAATCAAAAGCTACAACTGAAAAAAAAAAAAAAAAAGCTCCAGGTGGGTGTCATTCAGACAACCGATTCCAATGAAAACACTTGAGCTACTCACAGTGAAAATTGTTTTACTTCCATACTGTTGTAACTCAAACAGTTTCCCATATCTCACCTCCAAATATAACTCCAGCAGATCAAGTTTATTAAGGAAGAGGCAATTATTCTGGTGTTTCCCCTGCACCGATTATGGAGCCTCAAACAGTTTTACTATTCTCAGCTCATGCCTTAGATTTTCAACTATTTGAATGTGAAGGAAATCTTAACATGCCGCGTTTCAAAGGGTGACTTCAGTGTTGCCTCAACCAGATTTAAGTTTTTCATTTCTAGAGTGCCTCAACATGAGTTGTTTTTTTTGGGGGGGGAGGGGTAAGGAGCATTATCATTTTCCATCATCAGTTGTTGATGGGAAATTTTACATCCTGCAGGTTCCCGTATACAATAATTACATTAAACAATGGAGTTTTCTGTATCTTCCTGTTTTTCACATCAGGTTATGCTCACTCATATTGTTAGCTTATCACGCCAAATGTCCAAGAGGCACAGGTGGTGTTAATTGAAGGGCGGAATGATTCATGCATTGGTCACTTTAGCATTGCAAGTTCTTGAGCATCTTGATTTTGAAATTCAGTAAAGTGAGATGATGCCTTAGCCAGTTAAATGCTACTCCTTCCAAACCTCACGTACTCTCAGACATATCTGAGCAGAAGCCACATTATCTACGTGAAACAGCTTTGGGTGCTTCCCAGCAATATGCAGATGCCTACCAAATATGAGATTATTTTGCTTTCTCTGACTTGGCTCATACTAGCAATCAGCCTCTTTCCATCTCTTTTGTAGATGGTTGTGGATTCTGGGTGGCCTATGGCATAATGGTTGGCTTATGAGATTAAAAAGATCTTTTAGGGAAGTTTCTTTATGTGCATTTAATATTTAATTACAACTCTCTTTTATACACGTGTGTCTGTGGATTTCCACATCTAAAGTGCACAGATTAACACATTCCCATAGCAGAGTGAACCTCCCTTCCGTCATGTCTATAGGTATTTCTCCTTCCTATGGGCAGCTGGACAGTAATTCATCTGGGAAACACCTGGTAAACCAGGACAATGGTGCTTCCCCAGCTTTCTGTGATGAGGGACCAGGACATTGGTTACCTTTATAAAAGTCTCCTGACACGTCCTCGTGATGTCTGTTTCTGGGATCATAGAGGCTTCCTCTTCCTTGGTTGGTCTTGTTGGTAGGTACTATCCAGTTGGTCTGCTTCAAAGCAACCGCAATGTACAGGACAAGGAAAGGCTTGCCAATCCTGGGCCACCCTCATATCTTTTTGATGTTTGAACCCATCTCTGAAGCCCCCGTTGCCATGCATCGTGTAAAAGACCTGGCTCTTTGTCACTGGCCCTCCCCTTTAAACTGACCAGAAGTTTTCGTCATCTGGCCCTCTCTCTGGCAAGGTTCTGCCTTGGTTTACTAGTCCTTCACTACCTGACAATGTTTCCATGATTAGCATAAGGTTTTCAGTGGTGTATTTTGTCATCCTCAGTGTGTCCTTCGTCTAGACACCCTGCTGCACGCTTTGCCCTTTACATGGCATTGCTGGCATTGGAAATAGCAGTGACATGCACTCTGACTTTCCTTTCTGGACCTAGCTACAAATGGACAGATTTTAAACAGGTCACAGTTTATCACCGACCCATGTACCACCCTTGAAGCAGCATTGGGGTAGATAATAAATCACAAGTAGTCCTGCACAAGGAGATGGAGCCCTCATGTCTGAGTGGTTACAAACACCAGCCACTCCAGGCGCACAAAAGGCGCTTTCAATTCCAGTAAAGAGTTAACAACCTCAGAAACCCAGATGGGCAGTTCTTTCCACCTGCAGCCACCCACACTGCATGTCTTTGTTGAGATGGAGGAGGACATTGTGGATTGGTGTGGGACATATGGGCTAATGTTGGACTTGTACACTTGGGCTGCACTGGTTTGGGATTTTTTCTCCATGTGCATTTACCCTTTATCTAAAGCTCTCTTTTATACATTTCAGTTTCTGTGGATTTATTTCTCTAATGTACTCAGACTAACACAAGTAATATAAGAAGAGGCAGGACACAAGTAAGCACCCGTTTCCTTTTGGGAAAGACACTAAACAGTGAAAAGCTATTTTCCAACAAGCCATCTCTGGGTGGCACAAACAGTTAAGTGCTCAATTCATAACTTAAACGATCATCTGAACCCATATCGTGGTACCTCAGAAGGCAGACCTGGTGGTTTGCTTTTGAACCCTCACAGAGCCTTGCAGCCCCTATCTAACAAGGTTCAGTTTGGCTCTGCACACCAGGTTTCAATGACTTGGAATCTACCCCACAATAACTGTTTGGATGCAAGTATACTCAGTCCTGAGTTATGACCGGCCCCATCCTGACGATTCTGTCATGAGGCAGTTCTGACCGAAGTCAAATACCTCATGATACTAGCTTTTCTTTTCTTATTTTTTTCCACAGGTAGTTAAAAGACTTTATTCGGAAGGCTTTGAAGTCAAAAGTAACACTCTTGATAGAATTTTCTTTCATCCTTTAAGTCGGCTCTGCAAATATATAATCAGCGATTTAGCTGTAAGATCAAAGATACGTTAATTTATTTAAGATAAAATATGTTTTAGTTCTTAAAATTTATTCCATAAAGTACATATTTCCCTATAAATTCCCTAATTATACAAAAGAGGTAAAAAATAAACACAAAATATAAAATCCCCAACAAAACAGTAACTGAACATCTTTTTAAAAATTGTAAAAAACTAACAAGAGAAACTAATGTGTGTGTTTGTTAATATTAAAAAAAGTGAAAAATCTCTGGATGGGGGACTCCCACCCCCTAGCTTTACATATCTCACCGTCATCACTCTGTGGGCCTTGAATACTTTGGATATAAACTTAGAGCTACAATGGCATTAGATGTGTGTGGTATAGCATGGGTGCATGCTACTTATAAACTTTCTAAAAACCGAAAGTGAAGCAGATGGTCATAATGCAGCTCATCATAAGTATAATACAGCACAACTCAGAGATTGTGTTTACTGCGTCTTTGAAATGATATGAGCCAATTGAGATGTGGGATGAGGAACTGAATGTGAAATTGACCTGTTTTTTAAAAGCTTGAATGATCTGGAAGGCTAAATGGAATGGGAAAAAGTATGGTTTCAATCCTTGGAATAGTGATTTGGGGACCTTTCAGGAACCTGTTTCATGACGCCAATTTACTTCCAACACTGTGGATAGTGACACACATTCAATGAAGCAAGTGCTTGACTGCCAACTTTGAGCCGGCTCTATGACTGCCTACTCAGCCTATCCAGACATTTCCTAGTAAACTGGCATTATATTTTTTTAGCCAAATAAGTTTCTAATGGCTAATTTATTCAGTTTCCATAAAACACATTATTTAATAACACTTTTTTAATCTTCACAAATGAAAATGTGGTTCTAAAGTATAATCACCAAGGTTATTAGGTAAAAGGGACTGCAGGACACAAGGTACTAGGAACTTCAGAAACCTAGGGATTTGGGCGGAAACACTGATTGAGGCACACTAAGACACCGCTTGACATGGAATAGCCCTCATGTGGTCCTACGACGTGTGATATCTAGGCAGTGAGCCCTCCTACTCAGTCACAATCTCCTACTCCTCAGAACTGTTTTGGAGTCAGGGGAGACTGCATATAAAGTCCCCAGAAAGGATCAGTGTCTAGGCTGGAGTCTGAACGCATCAATATATTAAAGATACTTGCTTCTGTTTGCATCACTTTTATCCCTATCATTCTTCTCCTGCAGCCAAAACTCAGTCCCAGGGGGAGGGCAACAACAGTAACCAGACTGTTCTGTCTGACTTCTACGTTAGGACACATAGACCATCTGAATAAACCCTTTGATTCTGTGTCCCTCTCCTTCCCATAGACAAAACTGCAGCCAGCACCAGACCTTAAACCTGCAGACTAAAGGTTTGTCAAAAGTCTAGAAAGAGCAGTCAATACCCTGAAAACCTAGCCTGCAGAAGAGAAGACACAGAATCAAAAGCTACAACTGAAAAAAAAAAAAAAAAAGCTCCAGGTGGGTGTCATTCAGACAACCGATTCCAATGAAAACACTTGAGCTACTCACAGTGAAAATTGTTTTACTTCCATACTGTTGTAACTCAAACAGTTTCCCATATCTCACCTCCAAATATAACTCCAGCAGATCAAGTTTATTAAGGAAGAGGCAATTATTCTGGTGTTTCCCCTGCACCGATTATGGAGCCTCAAACAGTTTTACTATTCTCAGCTCATGCCTTAGATTTTCAACTATTTGAATGTGAAGGAAATCTTAACATGCCGCGTTTCAAAGGGTGACTTCAGTGTTGCCTCAACCAGATTTAAGTTTTTCATTTCTAGAGTGCCTCAACATGAGTTGTTTTTTTTGGGGGGGGAGGGGTAAGGAGCATTATCATTTTCCATCATCAGTTGTTGATGGGAAATTTTACATCCTGCAGGTTCCCGTATACAATAATTACATTAAACAATGGAGTTTTCTGTATCTTCCTGTTTTTCACATCAGGTTATGCTCACTCATATTGTTAGCTTATCACGCCAAATGTCCAAGAGGCACAGGTGGTGTTAATTGAAGGGCGGAATGATTCATGCATTGGTCACTTTAGCATTGCAAGTTCTTGAGCATCTTGATTTTGAAATTCAGTAAAGTGAGATGATGCCTTAGCCAGTTAAATGCTACTCCTTCCAAACCTCACGTACTCTCAGACATATCTGAGCAGAAGCCACATTATCTACGTGAAACAGCTTTGGGTGCTTCCCAGCAATATGCAGATGCCTACCAAATATGAGATTATTTTGCTTTCTCTGACTTGGCTCATACTAGCAATCAGCCTCTTTCCATCTCTTTTGTAGATGGTTGTGGATTCTGGGTGGCCTATGGCATAATGGTTGGCTTATGAGATTAAAAAGATCTTTTAGGGAAGTTTCTTTATGTGCATTTAATATTTAATTACAACTCTCTTTTATACACGTGTGTCTGTGGATTTCCACATCTAAAGTGCACAGATTAACACATTCCCATAGCAGAGTGAACCTCCCTTCCGTCATGTCTATAGGTATTTCTCCTTCCTATGGGCAGCTGGACAGTAATTCATCTGGGAAACACCTGGTAAACCAGGACAATGGTGCTTCCCCAGCTTTCTGTGATGAGGGACCAGGACATTGGTTACCTTTATAAAAGTCTCCTGACACGTCCTCGTGATGTCTGTTTCTGGGATCATAGAGGCTTCCTCTTCCTTGGTTGGTCTTGTTGGTAGGTACTATCCAGTTGGTCTGCTTCAAAGCAACCGCAATGTACAGGACAAGGAAAGGCTTGCCAATCCTGGGCCACCCTCATATCTTTTTGATGTTTGAACCCATCTCTGAAGCCCCCGTTGCCATGCATCGTGTAAAAGACCTGGCTCTTTGTCACTGGCCCTCCCCTTTAAACTGACCAGAAGTTTTCGTCATCTGGCCCTCTCTCTGGCAAGGTTCTGCCTTGGTTTACTAGTCCTTCACTACCTGACAATGTTTCCATGATTAGCATAAGGTTTTCAGTGGTGTATTTTGTCATCCTCAGTGTGTCCTTCGTCTAGACACCCTGCTGCACGCTTTGCCCTTTACATGACATTGCTGGCATTGGAAATAGCAGTGACATGCACTCTGACTTTCCTTTCTGGACCTAGCTACAAATGGACAGATTTTAAACAGGTCACAGTTTATCACCGACCCATGTACCACCCTTGAAGCAGCATTGGGGTAGATAATAAATCACAAGTAGTCCTGCACAAGGAGATGGAGCCCTCATGTCTGAGTGGTTACAAACACCAGCCACTCCAGGCGCACAAAAGGCGCTTTCAATTCCAGTAAAGAGTTAACAACCTCAGAAACCCAGATGGGCAGTTCTTTCCACCTGCAGCCACCCACACTGCATGTCTTTGTTGAGATGGAGGAGGACATTGTGGATTGGTGTGGGACATATGGGCTAATGTTGGACTTGTACACTTGGGCTGCACTGGTTTGGGATTTTTTCTCCATGTGCATTTACCCTTTATCTAAAGCTCTCTTTTATACATTTCAGTTTCTGTGGATTTATTTCTCTAATGTACTCAGACTAACACAAGTAATATAAGAAGAGGCAGGACACAAGTAAGCACCCGTTTCCTTTTGGGAAAGACACTAAACAGTGAAAAGCTATTTTCCAACAAGCCATCTCTGGGTGGCACAAACAGTTAAGTGCTCAATTCATAACTTAAACGATCATCTGAACCCATATCGTGGTACCTCAGAAGGCAGACCTGGTGGTTTGCTTTTGAACCCTCACAGAGCCTTGCAGCCCCTATCTAACAAGGTTCAGTTTGGCTCTGCACACCAGGTTTCAATGACTTGGAATCTACCCCACAATAACTGTTTGGATGCAAGTATACTCAGTCCTGAGTTATGACCGGCCCCATCCTGACGATTCTGTCATGAGGCAGTTCTGACCGAAGTCAAATACCTCATGATACTAGCTTTTCTTTTCTTATTTTTTTCCACAGGTAGTTAAAAGACTTTATTCGGAAGGCTTTGAAGTCAAAAGTAACACTCTTGATAGAATTTTCTTTCATCCTTTAAGTCGGCTCTGCAAATATATAATCAGCGATTTAGCTGTAAGATCAAAGATACGTTAATTTATTTAAGATAAAATATGTTTTAGTTCTTAAAATTTATTCCATAAAGTACATATTTCCCTATAAATTCCCTAATTATACAAAAGAGGTAAAAAATAAACACAAAATATAAAATCCCCAACAAAACAGTAACTGAACATCTTTTTAAAAATTGTAAAAAACTAACAAGAGAAACTAATGTGTGTGTTTGTTAATATTAAAAAAAGTGAAAAATCTCTGGATGGGGGACTCCCACCCCCTAGCTTTACATATCTCACCGTCATCAGTCTGTGGGCCTTGAATACTTTGGATATAAACTTAGAGCTACAATGGCATTAGATGTGTGTGGTATAGCATGGGTGCATGCTACTTATAAACTTTCTAAAAACCGAAAGTGAAGCAGATGGTCATAATGCAGCTCATCATAAGTATAATACAGCACAACTCAGAGATTGTGTTTACTGCGTCTTTGAAATGATATGAGCCAATTGAGATGTGGGATGAGGAACTGAATGGGAAATTGACCTGTTTTTTAAAAGCTTGAATGTTCTGGAAGGCTAAATGGAATGGGAAAAAGTATGGTTTCAATCCTTGGAATAGTGATTTGGGGACCTTTCAGGAACCTGTTTCATGACGCCAATTTACTTCCAACACTGTGGATAGTGACACACATTCAATGAAGCAAGTGCTTGACTGCCAACTTTGAGCCGGCTCTATGACTGCCTACTCAGCCTATCCAGACATTTCCTTGAAAACTGGCATTATATTTTTTTAGCCAAATAAGTTTCTAATGGCTAATTTATTCAGTTTCCATAAAACACATTATTTAATAACACTTTTTTAATCTCCACAAATGAAAATGTGGTTCTAAAGTATAATCACCAAGGTTATTAGGTAAAAGGGACTGCAGGACACAAGGTACTAGGAACTTCAGAAACCTAGGGATTTGGGCGGAAACACTGATTGAGGCACACTAAGACACCGCTTGACATGGAATAGCCCTCATGTGGTCCTACGACGTGTGATATCTAGGCAGTGAGCCCTCCTACTCAGTCACAATCTCCTACTCCTCAGAACTGTTTTGGAGTCAGGGGAGACTGCATATAAAGTCCCCAGAAAGGATCAGTGTCTAGGCTGGAGTCTGAACGCATCAATATATTAAAGATACTTGCTTCTGTTTGCATCACTTTTATCCCTATCATTCTTCTCCTGCAGCCAAAACTCAGTCCCAGGGGGAGGGCAACAACAGTAACCAGACTGTTCTGTCTGACTTCTACGTTAGGACACATAGACCATCTGAATAAACCCTTTGATTCTGTGTCCCTCTCCTTCCCATAGACAAAACTGCAGCCAGCACCAGACCTTAAACCTGCAGACTAAAGGTTTGTCAAAAGTCTAGAAAGAGCAGTCAATACCCTGAAAACCTAGCCTGCAGAAGAGAAGACACAGAATCAAAAGCTACAACTGAAAAAAAAAAAAAAAAGCTCCAGGTGGGTGTCATTCAGACAACCGATTCCAATGAAAACACTTGAGCTACTCACAGTGAAAATTGTTTTACTTCCATACTGTTGTAACTCAAACAGTTTCCCATATCTCACCTCCAAATATAACTCCAGCAGATCAAGTTTATTAAGGAAGAGGCAATTATTCTGGTGTTTCCCCTGCACCGATTATGGAGCCTCAAACAGTTTTACTATTCTCAGCTCATGCCTTAGATTTTCAACTATTTGAATGTGAAGGAAATCTTAACATGCCGCGTTTCAAAGGGTGACTTCAGTGTTGCCTCAACCAGATTTAAGTTTTTCATTTCTAGAGTGCCTCAACATGAGTTGTTTTTTTTGGGGGGGGGAGGGGTAAGGAGCATTATCATTTTCCATCATCAGTTGTTGATGGGAAATTTTACATCCTGCAGGTTCCCGTATACAATAATTACATTAAACAATGGAGTTTTCTGTATCTTCCTGTTTTTCACATCATGTTATGCTCACTCATATTGTTAGCTTATCACGCCAAATGTCCAAGAGGCACAGGTGGTGTTAATTGAAGGGCGGAATGATTCATGCATTGGTCACTTTAGCATTGCAAGTTCTTGAGCATCTTGATTTTGAAATTCAGTAAAGTGAGATGATGCCTTAGCCAGTTAAATGCTACTCCTTCCAAACCTCACGTACACTCAGACATATCTGAGCAGAAGCCACATTATCTACGTGAAACAGCTTTGGGTGCTTCCCAGCAATATGCAGATGCCTACCAAATATGAGATTATTTTGCTTTCTCTGACTTGGCTCATACTAGCAATCAGCCTCTTTCCATCTCTTTTGTAGATGGTTGTGGATTCTGGGTGGCCTATGGCATAATGGTTGGCTTATGAGATTAAAAAGATCTTTTAGGGAAGTTTCTTTATGTGCATTTAATATTTAATTACAACTCTCTTTTATACACGTGTGTCTGTGGATTTCCACATCTAAAGTGCACAGATTAACACATTCCCATAGCAGAGTGAACCTCCCTTCCGTCATGTCTATAGGTATTTCTCCTTCCTATGGGCAGCTGGACAGTAATTCATCTGGGAAACACCTGGTAAACCAGGACAATGGTGTTTCCCCAGCTTTCTGTGATGAGGGACCAGGACATTGGTTACCTTTATAAAAGTCTCCTGACACGTCCTCGTGATGTCTGTTTCTGGGATCATAGAGGCTTCCTCTTCCTTGGTTGGTCTTGTTGGTAGGTACTATCCAGTTGGTCTGCTTCAAAGCAACCGCAATGTACAGGACAAGGAAAGGCTTGCCAATCCTGGGCCACCCTCATATCTTTTTGATGTTTGAACCCATCTCTGAAGCCCCCGTTGCCATGCATCGTGTAAAAGACCTGGCTCTTTGTCACTGGCCCTCCCCTTTAAACTGACCAGAAGTTTTCGTCATCTGGCCCTCTCTCTGGCAAGGTTCTGCCTTGGTTTACTAGTCCTTCACTACCTGACAATGTTTCCATGATTAGCATAAGGTTTTCAGTGGTGTATTTTGTCATCCTCAGTGTGTCCTTCGTCTAGACACCCCGCTGCACGCTTTGCCCTTTACATGACATTGCTGGCATTGGAAATAGCAGTGACATGCACTCTGACTTTCCTTTCTGGACCTAGCTACAAATGGACAGATTTTAAACAGGTCACAGTTTATCACCGACCCATGTACCACCCTTGAAGCAGCATTGGGGTAGATAATAAATCACAAGTAGTCCTGCACAAGGAGATGGAGCCCTCATGTCTGAGTGGTTACAAACACCAGCCACTCCAGGCGCACAAAAGGCGCTTTCAATTCCAGTAAAGAGTTAACAACCTCAGAAACCCAGATGGGCAGTTCTTTCCACCTGCAGCCACCCACACTGCATGTCTTTGTTGAGATGGAGGAGGACATTGTGGATTGGTGTGGGACATATGGGCTAATGTTGGACTTGTACACTTGGGCTGCACTGGTTTGGGATTTTTTCTCCATGTGCATTTACCCTTTATCTAAAGCTCTCTTTTATACATTTCAGTTTCTGTGGATTTATTTCTCTAATGTACTCAGACTAACACAAGTAATATAAGAAGAGGCAGGACACAAGTAAGCACCCGTTTCCTTTTGGGAAAGACACTAAACAGTGAAAAGCTATTTTCCAACAAGCCATCTCTGGGTGGCACAAACAGTTAAGTGCTCAATTCATAACTTAAACGATCATCTGAACCCATATCGTGGTACCTCAGAAGGCAGACCTGGTGGTTTGCTTTTGAACCCTCACAGAGCCTTGCAGCCCCTATCTAACAAGGTTCAGTTTGGCTCTGCACACCAGGTTTCAATGACTTGGAATCTACCCCACAATAACTGTTTGGATGCAAGTATACTCAGTCCTGAGTTATGACCGGCCCCATCCTGACGATTCTGTCATGAGGCAGTTCTGACCGAAGTCAAATACCTCATGATACTAGCTTTTCTTTTCTTATTTTTTTCCACAGGTAGTTAAAAGACTTTATTCGGAAGGCTTTGAAGTCAAAAGTAACACTCTTGATAGAATTTTCTTTCATCCTTTAAGTCGGCTCTGCAAATATATAATCAGCGATTTAGCTGTAAGATCAAAGATACGTTAATTTATTTAAGATAAAATATGTTTTAGTTCTTAAAATTTATTCCATAAAGTACATATTTCCCTATAAATTCCCTAATTATACAAAAGAGGTAAAAAATAAACACAAAATATAAAATCCCCAACAAAACAGTAACTGAACATCTTTTTAAAAATTGTAAAAAACTAACAAGAGAAACTAATGTGTGTGTTTGTTAATATTAAAAAAAGTGAAAAATCTCTGGATGGGGGACTCCCACCCCCTAGCTTTACATATCTCACCGTCATCAGTCTGTGGGCCTTGAATACTTTGGATATAAACTTAGAGCTACAATGGCATTAGATGTGTGTGGTATAGCATGGGTGCATGCTACTTATAAACTTTCTAATAACCGAAAGTGAAGCAGATGGTCATAATGCAGCTCATCATAAGTATAATACAGCACAACTCAGAGATTGTGTTTACTGCGTCTTTGAAATGATATGAGCCAATTGAGATGTGGGATGATGAACTGAATGTGAAATTGACCTGTTTTTTAAAAGCTTGAATGTTCTGGAAGGCTAAATGGAATGGGAAAAAGTATGGTTTCAATCCTTGGAATAGTGATTTGGGGACCTTTCAGGAACCTGTTTCATGACGCCAATTTACTTCCAACACTGTGGATAGTGACACACATTCAATGAAGCAAGTGCTTGACTGCCAACTTTGAGCCGGCTCTATGACTGCCTACTCAGCCTATCCAGACATTTCCTAGTAAACTGGCATTATATTTTTTTAGCCAAATAAGTTTCTAATGGCTAATTTATTCAGTTTCCATAAAACACATTATTTAATAACACTTTTTTAATCTCCACAAATGAAAATGTGGTTCTAAAGTATAATCACCAAGGTTATTAGGTAAAAGGGACTGCAGGACACAAGGTACTAGGAACTTCAGAAACCTAGGGATTTGGGCGGAAACACTGATTGAGGCACACTAAGACACCGCTTGACATGGAATAGCCCTCATGTGGTCCTACGACGTGTGATATCTAGGCAGTGAGCCCTCCTACTCAGTCACAATCTCCTACTCCTCAGAACTGTTTTGGAGTCAGGGGAGACTGCATATAAAGTCCCCAGAAAGGATCAGTGTCTAGGCTGGAGTCTGAACGCATCAATATATTAAAGATACTTGCTTCTGTTTGCATCACTTTTATCCCTATCATTCTTCTCCTGCAGCCAAAACTCAGTCCCAGGGGGAGGGCAACAACAGTAACCAGACTGTTCTGTCTGACTTCTACGTTAGGACACATAGACCATCTGAATAAACCCTTTGATTCTGTGTCCCTCTCCTTCCCATAGACAAAACTGCAGCCAGCACCAGACCTTAAACCTGCAGACTAAAGGTTTGTCAAAAGTCTAGAAAGAGCAGTCAATACCCTGAAAACCTAGCCTGCAGAAGAGAAGACACAGAATCAAAAGCTACAACTGAAAAAAAAAAAAAACAGCTCCAGGTGGGTGTCATTCAGACAACCGATTCCAATGAAAACACTTGAGCTACTCACAGTGAAAATTGTTTTACTTCCATACTGTTGTAACTCAAACAGTTTCCCATATCTCACCTCCAAATATAACTCCAGCAGATCAAGTTTATTAAGGAAGAGGCAATTATTCTGGTGTTTCCCCTGCACCGATTATGGAGCCTCAAACAGTTTTACTATTCTCAGCTCATGCCTTAGATTTTCAACTATTTGAATGTGAAGGAAATCTTAACATGCCGCGTTTCAAAGGGTGACTTCAGTGTTGCCTCAACCAGATTTAAGTTTTTCATTTCTAGAGTGCCTCAACATGAGTTGTTTTTTTTTGGGGGGGGAGGGGTAAGGAGCATTATCATTTTCCATCATCAGTTGTTGATGGGAAATTTTACATCCTGCAGGTTCCCGTATACAATAATTACATTAAACAATGGAGTTTTCTGTATCTTCCTGTTTTTCACATCATGTTATGCTCACTCATATTGTTAGCTTATCACGCCAAATGTCCAAGAGGCACAGGTGGTGTTAATTGAAGGGCGGAATGATTCATGCATTGGTCACTTTAGCATTGCAAGTTCTTGAGCATCTTGATTTTGAAATTCAGTAAAGTGAGATGATGCCTTAGCCAGTTAAATGCTACTCCTTCCAAACCTCACGTACACTCAGACATATCTGAGCAGAAGCCACATTATCTACGTGAAACAGCTTTGGGTGCTTCCCAGCAATATGCAGATGCCTACCAAATATGAGATTATTTTGCTTTCTCTGACTTGGCTCATACTAGCAATCAGCCTCTTTCCATCTCTTTTGTAGATGGTTGTGGATTCTGGGTGGCCTATGGCATAATGGTTGGCTTATGAGATTAAAAAGATCTTTTAGGGAAGTTTCTTTATGTGCATTTAATATTTAATTACAACTCTCTTTTATACACGTGTGTCTGTGGATTTCCACATCTAAAGTGCACAGATTAACACATTCCCATAGCAGAGTGAACCTCCCTTCCGTCATGTCTATAGGTATTTCTCCTTCCTATGGGCAGCTGGACAGTAATTCATCTGGGAAACACCTGGTAAACCAGGACAATGGTGTTTGCCCAGCTTTCTGTGATGAGGGACCAGGACATTGGTTACCTTTATAAAAGTCTCCTGACACGTCCTCGTGATGTCTGTTTCTGGGATCATAGAGGCTTCCTCTTCCTTGGTTGGTCTTGTTGGTAGGTACTATCCAGTTGGTCTGCTTCAAAGCAACCGCAATGTACAGGACAAGGAAAGGCTTGCCAATCCTGGGCCACCCTCATATCTTTTTGATGTTTGAACCCATCTCTGAAGCCCCCGTTGCCATGCATCGTGTAAAAGACCTGGCTCTTTGTCACTGGCCCTCCCCTTTAAACTGACCAGAAGTTTTCGTCATCTGGCCCTCTCTCTGGCAAGGTTCTGCCTTGGTTTACTAGTCCTTCACTACCTGACAATGTTTCCATGATTAGCATAAGGTTTTCAGTGGTGTATTTTGTCATCCTCAGTGTGTCCTTCGTCTAGACACCCTGCTGCACGCTTTGCCCTTTACATGGCATTGCTGGCATTGGAAATAGCAGTGACATGCACTCTGACTTTCCTTTCTGGACCTAGCTACAAATGGACAGATTTTAAACAGGTCACAGTTTATCACCGACCCATGTACCACCCTTGAAGCAGCATTGGGGTAGATAATAAATCACAAGTAGTCCTGCACAAGGAGATGGAGCCCTCATGTCTGAGTGGTTACAAACACCAGCCACTCCAGGCGCACAAAAGGCGCTTTCAATTCCAGTAAAGAGTTAACAACCTCAGAAACCCAGATGGGCAGTTCTTTCCACCTGCAGCCACCCACACTGCATGTCTTTGTTGAGATGGAGGAGGACATTGTGGATTGGTGTGGGACATATGGGCTAATGTTGGACTTGTACACTTGGGCTGCACTGGTTTGGGATTTTTTCTCCATGTGCATTTACCCTTTATCTAAAGCTCTCTTTTATACATTTCAGTTTCTGTGGATTTATTTCTCTAATGTACTCAGACTAACACAAGTAATATAAGAAGAGGCAGGACACAAGTAAGCACCCGTTTCCTTTTGGGAAAGACACTAAACAGTGAAAAGCTATTTTCCAACAAGCCATCTCTGGGTGGCACAAACAGTTAAGTGCTCAATTCATAACTTAAACGATCATCTGAACCCATATCGTGGTACCTCAGAAGGCAGACCTGGTGGTTTGCTTTTGAACCCTCACAGAGCCTTGCAACCCCTATCTAACAAGGTTCAGTTTGGCTCTGCACACCAGGTTTCAATGACTTGGAATCTACCCCACAATAACTGTTTGGATGCAAGTATACTCAGTCCTGAGTTATGACCGGCCCCATCCTGACGATTCTGTCATGAGGCAGTTCTGACCGAAGTCAAATACCTCATGATACTAGCTTTTCTTTTCTTATTTTTTTCCACAGGTAGTTAAAAGACTTTATTCGGAAGGCTTTGAAGTCAAAAGTAACACTCTTGATAGAATTTTCTTTCATCCTTTAAGTCGGCTCTGCAAATATATAATCAGCGATTTAGCTGTAAGATCAAAGATACGTTAATTTATTTAAGATAAAATATGTTTTAGTTCTTAAAATTTATTCCATAAAGTACATATTTCCCTATAAATTCCCTAATTATACAAAAGAGGTAAAAAATAAACACAAAATATAAAATCCCCAACAAAACAGTAACTGAACATCTTTTTAAAAATTGTAAAAAACTAACAAGAGAAACTAATGTGTGTGTTTGTTAATATTAAAAAAAGTGAAAAATCTCTGGATGGGGGACTCCCACCCCCTAGCTTTACATATCTCACCGTCATCAGTCTGTGGGCCTTGAATACTTTGGATATAAACTTAGAGCTACAATGGCATTAGATGTGTGTGGTATAGCATGGGTGCATGCTACTTATAAACTTTCTAAAAACCGAAAGTGAAGCAGATGGTCATAATGCAGCTCATCATAAGTATAATACAGCACAACTCAGAGATTGTGTTTACTGCGTCTTTGAAATGATATGAGCCAATTGAGATGTGGGATGATGAACTGAATGTGAAATTGACCTGTTTTTTAAAAGCTTGAATGTTCTGGAAGGCTAAATGGAATGGGAAAAAGTATGGTTTCAATCCTTGGAATAGTGATTTGGGGACCTTTCAGGAACCTGTTTCATGACGCCAATTTACTTCCAACACTGTGGATAGTGACACACATTCAATGAAGCAAGTGCTTGACTGCCAACTTTGAGCCGGCTCTATGACTGCCTACTCAGCCTATCCAGACATTTCCTTGTAAATTGGCATTATATTTTTTTAGCCAAATAATTTTCTAATGGCTAATTTATTCAGTTTCCATAAAACACATTATTTAATAACACTTTTTTAATCTCCACAAATGAAAATGTGGTTCTAAAGTATAATCACCAAGGTTATTAGGTAAAAGGGACTGCAGGGCACAAGGTACTAGGAACTTCAGAAACCTAGGGATTTGGGCGGAAACACTGATTGAGGCACACTAAGACACCGCTTGACATGGAATAGCCCTCATGTGGTCCTACGACGTGTGATATCTAGGCAGTGAGCCCTCCTACTCAGTCACAATCTCCTACTCCTCAGAACTGTTTTGGAGTCAGGGGAGACTGCATATAAAGTCCCCAGAAAGGATCAGTGTGTAGGCTGGAGTCTGAACGCATCAATATATTAAAGATACTTGCTTCTGTTTGCATCACTTTTATCCCTATCATTCTTCTCCTGCAGCCAAAACTCAGTCCCAGGGGGAGGGCAACAACAGTAACCAGACTGTTCTGTCTGACTTCTACGTTAGGACACATAGACCATCTCAATAAACCCTTTGATTCTGTGTCCCTCTCCTTCCCATAGACAAAACTGCAGCCAGCACCAGACCTTAAACCTGCAGACTAAAGGTTTGTCAAAAGTCTAGAAAGAGCAGTCAATACCCTGAAAACCTAGCCTGCAGAAGAGAAGACACAGAATCAAAAGCTACAACTGAAAAAAAAAAAAAAAAGCTCCAGGTGGGTGTCATTCAGACAACCGATTCCAATGAAAACACTTGAGCTACTCACAGTGAAAATTGTTTTACTTCCATACTGTTGTAACTCAAACAGTTTCCCATATCTCACCTCCAAATATAACTCCAGCAGATCAAGTTTATTAAGGAAGAGGCAATTATTCTGGTGTTTCCCCTGCACCGATTATGGAGCCTCAAACAGTTTTACTATTCTCAGCTCATGCCTTAGATTTTCAACTATTTGAATGTGAATGAAATCTTAACATGCCGCGTTTCAAAGGGTGACTTCAGTGTTGCCTCACCCAGATTTAAGTTTTTCATTTCTAGAGTGCCTCAACATGAGTTGTTTTTTTTGGGGGGGGAGGGGTAAGGAGCATTATCATTTTCCATCATCAGTTGTTGATGGGAAATTTTACATCCTGCAGGTTCCCGTATACAATAATTACATTAAACAAATGAGTTTTCTGTATGTTCCTGTTTTTCACATCATGTTATGCTCACTCATATTGTTAGCTTATCACGCCAAATGTCCAAGAGGCACAGGTGGTGTTAATTGAAGGGCGGAATGATTCATGCATTGGTCACTTTAGCATTGCAAGTTCTTGAGCATCTTGATTTTGAAATTCAGTAAAGTGAGATGATGCCTTAGCCAGTTAAATGCTACTCCTTCCAAACCTCACGTACACTCAGACATATCTGAGCAGAAGCCACATTATCTACGTGAAACAGCTTTGGGTGCTTCCCAGCAATATGCAGATGCCTACCAAATATGAGATTATTTTGCTTTCTCTGACTTGGCTCATACTAGCAATCAGCCTCTTTCCATCTCTTTTGTAGATGGTTGTGGATTCTGGGTGGCCTATGGCATAATGGTTGGCTTATGAGATTAAAAAGATCTTTTAGGGAAGTTTCTTTATGTGCATTTAATATTTAATTACAACTCTCTTTTATACACGTGTGTCTGTGGATTTCCACATCTAAAGTGCACAGATTAACACATTCCCATAGCAGAGTGAACCTCCCTTCCGTCATGTCTATAGGTATTTCTCCTTCCTATGGGCAGCTGGACAGTAATTCATCTGGGAAACACCTGGTAAACCAGGACAATGGTGTTTCCCCAGCTTTCTGTGATGAGGGACCAGGACATTGGTTACCTTTATAAAAGTCTCCTGACACGTCCTCGTGATGTCTGTTTCTGGGATCATAGAGGCTTCCTCTTCCTTGGTTGGTCTTGTTGGTAGGTACTATCCAGTTGGTCTGCTTCAAAGCAACCACAATGTACAGGACAAGGAAAGGCTTGCCAATCCTGGGCCACCCTCATATCTTTTTGATGTTTGAACCCATCTCTGAAGCCCCCGTTGCCATGCATCGTGTAAAAGACCTGGCTCTTTGTCACTGGCCATCCCCTTTAAACTGACCAGAAGTTTTCGTCATCTGGCCCTCTCTCTGGCAAGGTTCTGCCTTGGTTTACTAGTCCTTCACTACCTGACAATGTTTCCATGATTAGCATAAGGTTTTCAGTGGTGTATTTTGTCATCCTCAGTGTGTCCTTCGTCTAGACACCCTGCTGCACGCTTTGCCCTTTACATGACATTGCTGGCATTGGAAATAGCAGTGACATGCACTCTGACTTTCCTTTCTGGACCTAGCTACAAATGGACAGATTTTAAACAGGTCACATTTATCACCGACCCATGTACCACCCTTGAAGCAGCATTGGGGTAGATAATAAATCACAAGTAGTCCTGCACAAGGAGATGGAGCCCTCATGTCTGAGTGGTTACAAACACCAGCCACTCCAGGCGCACAAAAGGCGCTTTCAATTCCAGTAAAGAGTTAACAACCTCAGAAACCCAGATGGGCAGTTCTTTCCACCTGCAGCCACCCACACTGCATGTCTTTGTTGAGATGGAGGAGGACATTGTGGATTGGTGTGGGACATATGGGCTAATGTTGGACTTGTACACTTGGGCTGCACTGGTTTGGGATTTTTTCTCCATGTGCATTTACCCTTTATCTAAAGCTCTCTTTTATACATTTCAGTTTCTGTGGATTTATTTCTCTAATGTACTCAGACTAACACAAGTAATATAAGAAGAGGCAGGACACAAGTAAGCACCCGTTTCCTTTTGGGAAAGACACTAAACAGTGAAAAGCTATTTTCCAACAAGCCATCTCTGGGTGGCACAAACAGTTAAGTGCTCAATTCATAACTTAAACGATCATCTGAACCCATATCGTGGTACCTCAGAAGGCAGACCTAGTGGTTTGCTTTTGAACCCTCACAGAGCCTTGCAGCCCCTATCTAACAAGGTTCAGTTTGGCTCTGCACACCAGGTTTCAATGACTTGGAATCTACCCCACAGTAACTGTTTGGATGCAAGTATACTCAGTCCTGAGTTATGACCGGCCCCATCCTGACGATTCTGTCATGAGGCAGTTCTGACCGAAGTCAAATACCTCATGATACTAGCTTTTCTTTTCTTATTTTTTTCCACAGGTAGTTAAAAGACTTTATTCGGAAGGCTTTGAAGTCAAAAGTAACACTCTTGATAGAATTTTCTTTCATCCTTTAAGTCGGCTCTGCACATATATAATCAGTGATTTAGCTGTAAGATCAAAGATACGTTAATTTATTTAAGATAAAATATATTTTAGCTCTTAAAATTTATTCCATAAAGTACATATTTCCCTATAAATTCCCTACTTATACAAAAGAGGTAAAAAATAAACACAAAATATAAAATCGGCAACAAAACAGTAACTGAACATCTTTTTAAAAATTGTAAAAAAACTAACAAGAGAAACTAATGTGTGTGTTTGTTAATATTAAAAAAAGTGAAAAATCTCTGGATGGGGGACTCCCACCCCCTAGCTTTACATATCTCACCGTCATCAGTCTGTGGGCCTTGAATACTTTGGATATAAACTTAGAGCTACAATGGTATTAGATGTGTGTGGTATAGCATGGGTGCATGCTACTTATAAACTTTCTAAAAACAGAAAGTGAAGCAGATGGTCATAATGCAGCTCATCATAAGTATAATACAGCACAACTCAGAGATTGTGTTTACTGGGTCTTTGAACTGATATGAGCCAATTGAGATGTGGGATGATGAACTGAATGTGAAATTGACCTGTTTTTTAAAAGCTTGAATGATCTGGAAGGCTAAATGGAATGGGAAAAAGTATGGTTTCAATCCTTGGAATAGTGATTTGGGGACCTTTCAGGAACCTGTTTCATGACGCCAATTTACTTCCAACACTGTGGATAGTGACACACATTCAATGAAGCAAGTGCTTGACTGCCAACTTTGAGCCGGCTCTATGACTGCCTACTCAGCCTATCCAGACATTTCCTTGTAAACTGGCATTATATTTTTTTAGCCAAATAAGTTTCTAATGGCTAATTTATTCAGTTTCCATAAAACACATTATTTAATAACACTTTTTTAATCTCCACAAATGAAAATGTGGTTCTAAAGTATAATCACCAAGGTTATTGGGTAAAAGGGACTGCAGGACACAAGGTACTAGGAACTTCAGAAGCCTAGGGATTTGGGCGGAAACACTGATTGAGGCACACTAAGACACCGCTTGACATGGAATAGCCCTCATGTGGTCCTACGACGTGTGATATCTAGGCAGTGAGCCCTCCTACTCAGTCACAATCTCCTACTCCTCAGAACTGTTTTGGAGTCAGGGGAGACTGCATATAAAGTCCCCAGAAAGGATCAGTGTGTAGGCTGGAGTCTGAACGCATCAATATATTAAAGATACTTGCTTCTGTTTGCATCACTTTTATCCCTATCATTCTTCTCCTGCAGCCAAAACTCAGTCCCAGGGGGAGGGCAACAACAGTAACCAGACTGTTCTGTCTGACTTCTACGTTAGGACAAATAGAACATCTGAATAAACCCTTTGATTCTGTGTCCCTCTCCTTCCCGTAGACAAAACTGCAGCCAGCACCAGACCTTAAACCTGCAGACTAAAGGTTTGTCAAAAGTCTAGAAAGAGCAGTCAATACCCTGAAAACCTAGCCTGCAGAAGAGAAGACACAGAATCAAAAGCTACAACTGAAAAAAAAAAAAAAAAAAGCTCCAGGTGGGTGTCATTCAGACAACCGATTCCAATGAAAACACTTGAGCTACTCACTGTGAAAATTGTTTTACTTCCATACTATTGTAACTCAAACAGTTTCCCATATCTCACCTCCAAATATAACTCCAGCATATTCAAGTATATTAAGGAAGAGGCAATTATTCTGGTGTTTCACCTGCACCGATTATGGAGCCTCAAACAGTTTTACTATTCTCAGCTCATGCCTTAGATTTTCAACTATTTGAATGTGAAGGAAATCTTAACATGCCGCGTTTCAAAGGGTGACTTCAGTGTTGCCTCACCCAGATTTAAGTTTTTCATTTCTAGAGTGCCTCAACATGAGTTGTTTTTTTTTTGGGGGGGGGGAGGGGTAAGGAGCATTATCATTTTCCATCATCAGTTGTTGATGGGAAATTTTACATCCTGCAGGTTCCCGTATACAATAATTACATTAAACAATGGAGTTTTCTGTATCTTCCTGTTTTTCACATCAGGTTATGCTCACTCATATTGTTAGCTTATCACGCCAAATGTCCAAGAGGCACAGGTGGTGTTAATTGAAGGGCGGAATGATTCATGCATTGGTCACTTTAGCATTGCAAGTTCTTGAGCATCTTGATTTTGAAATTCAGTAAAGTGAGATGATGCCTTAGCCAGTTAAATGCTACTCCTTCCAAACCTCACGTACACTCAGACATATCTGAGCAGAAGCCACATTATCTACGTGAAACAGCTTTGGGTGCTCCCAAGCTATATGCAGATGCCCACCAAATATGAGATTATTTTGCTTTCTCTGACTTGGCTCCTAATAGCAGTCAGCCTCATTCCATCTCTTTTGTAGATGGTTGTGGATTCTGGGGGGCCTATGGCATAATGGTTGGCTTATGAGATTAAAAAGACCTTTTAGGGAAGTTTCTTGATGTGCATTTAATATTTAATTACAACTCTCTTTTATACACGTGTGTCTGTGGATTTCCACATCTAAAGTGCACAGATTAACACATTCCCATAGCAGAGTGAACCTCCCTTCCGTCATGTCTATAGGTATTTCTCCTTCCTATGGGCAGCTGGACAGTAATTCATCTGGGAAACACCTGGTAAACCAGGACAATGGTGCTTCCCCAGCTTTCTGTGATGAGGGACCAGGACATTGGTTACCTTTATAAAAGTCTCCTGACACGTCCTCGTGATGTCTGTTTCTGGGATCATAGAGGCTTCCTCTTCCTTGGTTGGTCTTGTTGGTAGCTACTATCCAGTTGGTCTGCTTCAAAGCAACCGCAATGTACAGGACAAGGAAAGGCTTGCCAATCCTGGGCCACCCTCATATCTTTTTGATGTTTGAACCCATCTCTGAAGCCCCCGTTGCCATGCATCGTGCAAAAGACCTGGCTCTTTGTCACTGGCCCTCCCCTTTAAACTGACCAGAAGTTTTCGTCATCTGGCCCTCTCTCTGGCAAGGTTCTGCCTTGGTTTACTAGTCCTTCACTACCTGACAATGTTTCCATGATTAGCATAAGGTTTTCAGTGGTGTATTTTGTCATCCTCAGTGTGTCCTTCGTCTAGACACCCTGCTGCACGCTTTGCCCTTTACATGACATTGCTGGCATTGGAAATAGCAGTGACATGCACTCTGACTTTCCTTTCTGGACCTAGCTACAAATGGACAGATTTTAAACAGGTCACATTTATCACCGACCCATGTACCACCCTTGAAGCAGCATTGGGGTAGATAATAAATCACAAGTAGTCCTGCACAAGGAGATGGAGCCCTCATGTCTGAGTGGTTACAAACACCAGCCACTCCAGGCGCACAAAAGGCGCTTTCAATTCCAGTAAAGAGTTAACAACCTCAGAAACCCAGATGGGCAGTTCTTTCCACCTGCAGCCACCCACACTGCATGTCTTTGTTGAGATGGAGGAGGACATTGTGGATTGGTGTGGGACATATGGGCTAATGTTGGACTTGTACACTTGGGCTGCACTGGTTTGGGATTTTTTCTCCATGTGCATTTACCCTTTATCTAAAGCTCTCTTTTATACATTTCAGTTTCTGTGGATTTATTTCTCTAATGTACTCAGACTAACACAAGTAATATAAGAAGAGGCAGGACACAAGTAAGCACCCGTTTCCTTTTGGGAAAGACACTAAACAGTGAAAAGCTATTTTCCAACAAGCCATCTCTGGGTGGCACAAACAGTTAAGTGCTCAATTCATAACTTAAACGATCATCTGAACCCATATCGTGGTACCTCAGAAGGCAGACCTAGTGGTTTGCTTTTGAACCCTCACAGAGCCTTGCAGCCCCTATCTAACAAGGTTCAGTTTGGCTCTGCACACCAGGTTTCAATGACTTGGAATCTACCCCACAGTAACTGTTTGGATGCAAGTATACTCAGTCCTGAGTTATGACCGGCCCCATCCTGACGATTCTGTCATGAGGCAGTTCTGACCGAAGTCAAATACCTCATGATACTAGCTTTTCTTTTCTTATTTTTTTCCACAGGTAGTTAAAAGACTTTATTCGGAAGGCTTTGAAGTCAAAAGTAACACTCTTGATAGAATTTTCTTTCATCCTTTAAGTCGGCTCTGCACATATATAATCAGTGATTTAGCTGTAAGATCAAAGATACGTTAATTTATTTAAGATAAAATATATTTTAGCTCTTAAAATTTATTCCATAAAGTACATATTTCCCTATAAATTCCCTACTTATACAAAAGAGGTAAAAAATAAACACAAAATATAAAATCCCCAGCAAAACAGTAACTGAACATCTTTTTAAAAATTGTAAAAAAACTAACAAGAGAAACTAATGTGTGTGTTTGTTAATATTAAAAAAAGTGAAAAATCTCTGGATGGGGGACTCCCACCCCCTAGCTTTACATATCTCACCGTCATCAGTCTGTGGGCCTTGAATACTTTGGATATAAACTTACAGCTACAATGGCATTAGATGTGTGTGGTATAGCATGGGTGCATGCTACTTATAAACTTTCTAAAAACAGAAAGTGAAGCAGATGGTCATAATGCAGCTCATCATAAGTATAATACAGCACAACTCAGAGATTGTGTTTACTGGGTCTTTGAACTGATATGAGCCAATTGAGATGTGGGATGATGAACTGAATGTGAAATTGACCTGTTTTTTAAAAGCTTGAATGATCTGGAAGGCTAAATGGAATGGGAAAAAGTATGGTTTCAATCCTTGGAATAGTGATTTGGGGACCTTTCAGGAACCTGTTTCATGACGCCAATTTACTTCCAACACTGTGGATAGTGACACACATTCAATGAAGCAAGTGCTTGACTGCCAACTTTGAGCCGGCTCTATGACTGCCTACTCAGCCTATCCAGACATTTCCTTGTAAACTGGCATTATATTTTTTTAGCCAAATAAGTTTCTAATGGCTAATTTATTCAGTTTCCATAAAACACATTATTTAATAACACTTTTTTAATCTCCACAAATGAAAATGTGGTTCTAAAGTATAATCACCAAGGTTATTGGGTAAAAGGGACTGCAGGACACAAGGTACTAGGAACTTCAGAAGCCTAGGGATTTGGGCGGAAACACTGATTGAGGCACACTAAGACACCGCTTGACATGGAATAGCCCTCATGTGGTCCTACGACGTGTGATATCTAGGCAGTGAGCCCTCCTACTCAGTCACAATCTCCTACTCCTCAGAACTGTTTTGGAGTCAGGGGAGACTGCATATAAAGTCCCCAGAAAGGATCAGTGTGTAGGCTGGAGTCTGAACGCATCAATATATTAAAGATACTTGCTTCTGTTTGCATCACTTTTATCCCTATCATTCTTCTCCTGCAGCCAAAACTCAGTCCCAGGGGGAGGGCAACAACAGTAACCAGACTGTTCTGTCTGACTTCTACGTTAGGACAAATAGAACATCTGAATAAACCCTTTGATTCTGTGTCCCTCTCCTTCCCGTAGACAAAACTGCAGCCAGCACCAGACCTTAAACCTGCAGACTAAAGGTTTGTCAAAAGTCTAGAAAGAGCAGTCAATACCCTGAAAACCTAGCCTGCAGAAGAGAAGACACAGAATCAAAAGCTACAACTGAAAAAAAAAAAAAAAAAAGCTCCAGGTGGGTGTCATTCAGACAACCGATTCCAATGAAAACACTTGAGCTACTCACTGTGAAAATTGTTTTACTTCCATACTATTGTAACTCAAACAGTTTCCCATATCTCACCTCCAAATATAACTCCAGCATATTCAAGTATATTAAGGAAGAGGCAATTATTCTGGTGTTTCACCTGCACCGATTATGGAGCCTCAAACAGTTTTACTATTCTCAGCTCATGCCTTAGATTTTCAACTATTTGAATGTGAAGGAAATCTTAACATGCCGCGTTTCAAAGGGTGACTTCAGTGTTGCCTCACCCAGATTTAAGTTTTTCATTTCTAGAGTGCCTCAACATGAGTTGTTTTTTTTTTGGGGGGGGGGAGGGGTAAGGAGCATTATCATTTTCCATCATCAGTTGTTGATGGGAAATTTTACATCCTGCAGGTTCCCGTATACAATAATTACATTAAACAATGGAGTTTTCTGTATCTTCCTGTTTTTCACATCAGGTTATGCTCACTCATATTGTTAGCTTATCACGCCAAATGTCCAAGAGGCACAGGTGGTGTTAATTGAAGGGCGGAATGATTCATGCATTGGTCACTTTAGCATTGCAAGTTCTTGAGCATCTTGATTTTGAAATTCAGTAAAGTGAGATGATGCCTTAGCCAGTTAAATGCTACTCCTTCCAAACCTCACGTACACTCAGACATATCTGAGCAGAAGCCACATTATCTACGTGAAACAGCTTTGGGTGCTCCCAAGCTATATGCAGATGCCCACCAAATATGAGATTATTTTGCTTTCTCTGACTTGGCTCCTAATAGCAGTCAGCCTCATTCCATCTCTTTTGTAGATGGTTGTGGATTCTGGGGGGCCTATGGCATAATGGTTGGCTTATGAGATTAAAAAGACCTTTTAGGGAAGTTTCTTGATGTGCATTTAATATTTAATTACAACTCTCTTTTATACACGTGTGTCTGTGGATTTCCACATCTAAAGTGCACAGATTAACACATTCCCATAGCAGAGTGAACCTCCCTTCCGTCATGTCTATAGGTATTTCTCCTTCCTATGGGCAGCTGGACAGTAATTCATCTGGGAAACACCTGGTAAACCAGGACAATGGTGCTTCCCCAGCTTTCTGTGATGAGGGACCAGGACATTGGTTACCTTTATAAAAGTCTCCTGACACGTCCTCGTGATGTCTGTTTCTGGGATCATAGAGGCTTCCTCTTCCTTGGTTGGTCTTGTTGGTAGCTACTATCCAGTTGGTCTGCTTCAAAGCAACCGCAATGTACAGGACAAGGAAAGGCTTGCCAATCCTGGGCCACCCTCATATCTTTTTGATGTTTGAACCCATCTCTGAAGCCCCCGTTGCCATGCATCGTGCAAAAGACCTGGCTCTTTGTCACTGGCCCTCCCCTTTAAACTGACCAGAAGTTTTCGTCATCTGGCCCTCTCTCTGGCAAGGTTCTGCCTTGGTTTACTAGTCCTTCACTACCTGACAGTGTTTCCATGATTAGCATAAGGTTTTCAGTGGTGTATTTTGTCATGCTCAGTGTGTCCTTCGTCTAGACACCCTGCTGCACGCTTTGCCCTTTACATGACATTGCTGGCATTGGAAATAGCAGTGACATGCACGCTGACTTTCCTTTCTGGACCTAGCTACAAATGGACAGATTTTAAACAGGTCACAGTTTATCACCGACCCATGTACCACCCTTGAAGCAGCATTGGGGTAGATAATAAATCACAAGTAGTCCTGCACAAGGAGATGGAGCCCTCATGTCTGAGTGGTTACAAACACCAGCCGCCTCAGGCGCACAAAAGGCGCTTTCAATTCCAGTAAAGAGTTAACAACCTCAGAAACCCAGATGGGCAGTTCTTTCCACCTGCAGCCACCCACACTGCATGTCTTTGTTGAGATGGAGGAGGACATTGTGGATTGGTGTGGGACATATGGGCTAATGTTGGACTTGTACACTTGGGCTGCACTGGTTTGGGATTTTTTCTCCATGTGCATTTACCCTTTATCTAAAGCTCTCTTTTATACATTTCAGTTTCTGTGGATTTATTTCTCTAATGTACTCAGACTAACACAAGTAATATAAGAAGAGGCAGGACACAAGTAAGCACCCGTTTCCTTTTGGGAAAGACACTAAACAGTGAAAAGCTATTTTCCAACAAGCCATCTCTGGGTGGCACAAACTTTAAGTGCTCAATTCATAACTTAAACGATCATCTGAACCCATATCGTGGTACCTCAGAAGGCAGACCTAGTGGTTTGCTTTTGAACCCTCACAGAGCCTTGCAGCCCCTATCTAACAAGGTTCAGTTTGGCTCTGCACACCAGGTTTCAATGACTTGGAATCTACCCCACAGTAACTGTTTGGATGCAAGTATACTCAGTCCTGAGTTATGACCGGCCCCATCCTGACGATTCTGTCATGAGGCAGTTCTGACCGAAGTCAAATACCTCATGATACTAGCTTTTCTTTTCTTATTTTTTTCCACAGGTAGTTAAAAGACTTTATTCGGAAGGCTTTGAAGTCAAAAGTAACACTCTTGATAGAATTTTCTTTCATCCTTTAAGTCGGCTCTGCACATATATAATCAGTGATTTAGCTGTAAGATCAAAGATACGTTAATTTATTTAAGATAAAATATATTTTAGCTCTTAAAATTTATTCCATAAAGTACATATTTCCCTATAAATTCCCTACTTATACAAAAGAGGTAAAAATAAACACAAAATATAAAATCCCCAGCAAAACAGTAACTGAACATCTTTTTAAAAATTGTAAAAAACTAACAAGAGAAACTAATGTGTGTGTTTGTTAATATTAAAAAAAGTGAAAAATCTCTGGATGGGGGACTCCCACCCCCTAGCTTTACATATCTCACCGTCATCAGTCTGTGGGCCTTGAATACTTTGGATATAAACTTACAGCTACAATGGCATTAGATGTGTGTGGTATAGCATGGGTGCATGCTACTTATAAACTTTCTAAAAACAGAAAGTGAAGCAGATGGTCATAATGCAGCTCATCATAAGTATAATACAGCACAACTCAGAGATTGTGTTTACTGGGTCTTTGAACTGATATGAGCCAATTGAGATGTGGGATGATGAACTGAATGTGAAATTGACCTGTTTTTTAAAAGCTTGAATGATCTGGAAGGCTAAATGGAATGGGAAAAAGTATGGTTTCAATCCTTGGAATAGTGATTTGGGGACCTTTCAGGAACCTGTTTCATGACGCCAATTTACTTCCAACACTGTGGATAGTGACACACATTCAATGAAGCAAGTGCTTGACTGCCAACTTTGAGCCGGCTCTATGACTGCCTACTCAGCCTATCCAGACATTTCCTTGTAAACTGGCATTATATTTTTTTAGCCAAATAAGTTTCTAATGGCTAATTTATTCAGTTTCCATAAAACACATTATTTAATAACACTTTTTTAATCTCCACAAATGAAAATGTGGTTCTAAAGTATAATCACCAAGGTTATTGGGTAAAAGGGACTGCAGGACACAAGGTGCTAGGAACTTCAGAAACCTAGGGATTTGGGCGGAAACGCTGATTGAGGCACACTAAGACACCGCTTGACATGGAATAGCCCTCATGTGGTCCTACGACGTGTGATATCTAGGCAGTGAGCCCTCCTACTCAGTCACAATCTCCTACTCCTCAGAACTGTTTTGGAGTCAGGGGCGACTGCATATAAAGTCCCCAGAAAGGATCAGTGTGTAGGCTGGAGTCTGAACGCATCAATATATTAAAGATACTTGCTTCTGTTTGCATCACTTTTTTCCCTATCATTCTTCTCCTGCAGCCAAAACTCAGTCCCAGGGGGAGGGCAACAACAGTAATCAGACTGTTCTGTCTGACTTCTACGTTAGGACACAAAGACCATCTGAATAAACCCTTTGATTCTGTGTCCCTCTCCTTCCCATAGACAAAACTGCAGCTAGCACCAGACATTAAACCTGCAGACTAAAGGTTTGTCAAAAGTCTAGAAAGAGCAGTCAATACCCTGAAAACCTAGCCTGCAGAAGAGAAGACACAGAATCAAAAGCTACAACTGAAAAAAAAAAAAAAAGCTCCAGGTGGGTGTCATACAGATAACCGATTCCAATGAAAACACTTGAGCTACTCACAGTGAAAATTGTTTTACTTCCATACTATTGTAATTCAAACAGTTTCCCATATCTCACCTCCAAATATAACTCCAGCAGATTCAAGTATATTAAGGAAGAGGCAATTATTCTGGTATTTCCTCTGCACCGATTATGGAGCCTCAAACAGTTTTACTATTCTCAGCTCATGCCTTAGATTTTCAACTATTTGAATGTGAAGGAAATCTTAACATGCCGCGTTTCAAAGGGTGACTTCAGTGTTGCCTCACCCAGATTTACGTTTTTCATTTCTAGAGTGCCTCAACGTGAGTTTTTTTTTTTTTTTTTGGGGGGGGTGGGTTAAGCAGCATTATCAGTTTCCATCATCAGTTGTTGATGGGAAATTTTACATCCTGCAGGTTCCCGTATACAATAATTACATTAAACAATGGAGTTTTCTGTATCTTCCTGTTTTTCACATCAGGTTATGCTGCTCACTCATATTGTTAGCTTATCACGCCAAATGTCCAAGATGCACAGGTGGTGTTAATTGAAGGGCTGAATGATTCATGCATTGGTCACTTTAGTATTGCAAGTTCTTGAGCATCTTGATTTTGAAATTCAGTAAAGTGAGATGATGCCTTAGCCAGTTAAATGCTACTCCTTCCAAACCTCACGTACACTCAGACATATCTGAGCAGAAGCCACATTATCTACGTGAAACAGCTTTGGGTGCTCCCAAGCTATATGCAGATGCCCACCAAATATGAGATTATTTTGCTTTCTCTGACTTGGCTCCTAATAGCAGTCAGCCTCATTCCATCTCTTTTGTAGATGGTTGTGGATTCTGGGGGGCCTATGGCATAATGGTTGGCTTATGAGATTAAAAAGACCTTTTAGGGAAGTTTCTTGATGTGCATTTAATATTTAATTACAACTCTCTTTTATACACGTGTGTCTGTGGATTTCCACATCTAAAGTGCACAGATTAACACATTCCCATAGCAGAGTGAACCTCCCTTCCGTCATGTCTATAGGTATTTCTCCTTCCTATGGGCAGCTGGACAGTAATTCATCTGGGAAACACCTGGTAAACCAGGACAATGGTGCTTCCCCAGCTTTCTGTGATGAGGGACCAGGACATTGGTTACCTTTATAAAAGTCTCCTGACACGTCCTCGTGATGTCTGTTTCTGGGATCATAGAGGCTTCCTCTTCCTTGGTTGGTCTTGTTGGTAGCTACTATCCAGTTGGTCTGCTTCAAAGCAACCGCAATGTACAGGACAAGGAAAGGCTTGCCAATCCTGGGCCACCCTCATATCTTTTTGATGTTTGAACCCATCTCTGAAGCCCCCGTTGCCATGCATCGTGCAAAAGACCTGGCTCTTTGTCACTGGCCCTCCCCTTTAAACTGACCAGAAGTTTTCGTCATCTGGCCCTCTCTCTGGCAAGGTTCTGCCTTGGTTTACTAGTCCTTCACTACCTGACAGTGTTTCCATGATTAGCATAAGGTTTTCAGTGGTGTATTTTGTCATGCTCAGTGTGTCCTTCGTCTAGACACCCTGCTGCACGCTTTGCCCTTTACATGACATTGCTGGCATTGGAAATAGCAGTGACATGCACGCTGACTTTCCTTTCTGGACCTAGCTACAAATGGACAGATTTTAAACAGGTCACAGTTTATCACCGACCCATGTACCACCCTTGAAGCAGCATTGGGGTAGATAATAAATCACAAGTAGTCCTGCACAAGGAGATGGAGCCCTCATGTCTGAGTGGTTACAAACACCAGCCGCCTCAGGCGCACAAAAGGCGCTTTCAATTCCAGTAAAGAGTTAACAACCTCAGAAACCCAGATGGGCAGTTCTTTCCACCTGCAGCCACCCACACTGCATGTCTTTGTTGAGATGGAGGAGGACATTGTGGATTGGTGTGGGACATATGGGCTAATGTTGGACTTGTACACTTGGGCTGCACTGGTTTGGGATTTTTTCTCCATGTGCATTTACCCTTTATCTAAAGCTCTCTTTTATACATTTCAGTTTCTGTGGATTTATTTCTCTAATGTACTCAGACTAACACAAGTAATATAAGAAGAGGCAGGACACAAGTAAGCACCCGTTTCCTTTTGGGAAAGACACTAAACAGTGAAAAGCTATTTTCCAACAAGCCATCTCTGGGTGGCACAAACTTTAAGTGCTCAATTCATAACTTAAACGATCATCTGAACCCATATCGTGGTACCTCAGAAGGCAGACCTAGTGGTTTGCTTTTGAACCCTCACAGAGCCTTGCAGCCCCTATCTAACAAGGTTCAGTTTGGCTCTGCACACCAGGTTTCAATGACTTGGAATCTACCCCACAGTAACTGTTTGGATGCAAGTATACTCAGTCCTGAGTTATGACCGGCCCCATCCTGACGATTCTGTCATGAGGCAGTTCTGACCGAAGTCAAATACCTCATGATACTAGCTTTTCTTTTCTTATTTTTTTCCACAGGTAGTTAAAAGACTTTATTCGGAAGGCTTTGAAGTCAAAAGTAACACTCTTGATAGAATTTTCTTTCATCCTTTAAGTCGGCTCTGCACATATATAATCAGTGATTTAGCTGTAAGATCAAAGATACGTTAATTTATTTAAGATAAAATATATTTTAGCTCTTAAAATTTATTCCATAAAGTACATATTTCCCTATAAATTCCCTACTTATACAAAAGAGGTAAAAATAAACACAAAATATAAAATCCCCAGCAAAACAGTAACTGAACATCTTTTTAAAAATTGTAAAAAACTAACAAGAGAAACTAATGTGTGTGTTTGTTAATATTAAAAAAAGTGAAAAATCTCTGGATGGGGGACTCCCACCCCCTAGCTTTACATATCTCACCGTCATCAGTCTGTGGGCCTTGAATACTTTGGATATAAACTTACAGCTACAATGGCATTAGATGTGTGTGGTATAGCATGGGTGCATGCTACTTATAAACTTTCTAAAAACAGAAAGTGAAGCAGATGGTCATAATGCAGCTCATCATAAGTATAATACAGCACAACTCAGAGATTGTGTTTACTGGGTCTTTGAACTGATATGAGCCAATTGAGATGTGGGATGATGAACTGAATGTGAAATTGACCTGTTTTTTAAAAGCTTGAATGATCTGGAAGGCTAAATGGAATGGGAAAAAGTATGGTTTCAATCCTTGGAATAGTGATTTGGGGACCTTTCAGGAACCTGTTTCATGACGCCAATTTACTTCCAACACTGTGGATAGTGACACACATTCAATGAAGCAAGTGCTTGACTGCCAACTTTGAGCCGGCTCTATGACTGCCTACTCAGCCTATCCAGACATTTCCTTGTAAACTGGCATTATATTTTTTTAGCCAAATAAGTTTCTAATGGCTAATTTATTCAGTTTCCATAAAACACATTATTTAATAACACTTTTTTAATCTCCACAAATGAAAATGTGGTTCTAAAGTATAATCACCAAGGTTATTGGGTAAAAGGGACTGCAGGACACAAGGTGCTAGGAACTTCAGAAACCTAGGGATTTGGGCGGAAACGCTGATTGAGGCACACTAAGACACCGCTTGACATGGAATAGCCCTCATGTGGTCCTACGACGTGTGATATCTAGGCAGTGAGCCCTCCTACTCAGTCACAATCTCCTACTCCTCAGAACTGTTTTGGAGTCAGGGGCGACTGCATATAAAGTCCCCAGAAAGGATCAGTGTGTAGGCTGGAGTCTGAACGCATCAATATATTAAAGATACTTGCTTCTGTTTGCATCACTTTTTTCCCTATCATTCTTCTCCTGCAGCCAAAACTCAGTCCCAGGGGGAGGGCAACAACAGTAATCAGACTGTTCTGTCTGACTTCTACGCTAGGACACAAAGACCATCTGAATAAACCCTTTGATTCTGTGTCCCTCTCCTTCCCATAGACAAAACTGCAGCTAGCACCAGACATTAAACCTGCAGACTAAAGGTTTGTCAAAAGTCTAGAAAGAGCAGTCAATACCCTGAAAACCTAGCCTGCAGAAGAGAAGACACAGAATCAAAAGCTACAACTGAAAAAAAAAAAAAAAGCTCCAGGTGGGTGTCATACAGATAACCGATTCCAATGAAAACACTTGAGCTACTCACAGTGAAAATTGTTTTACTTCCATACTATTGTAATTCAAACAGTTTCCCATATCTCACCTCCAAATATAACTCCAGCAGATTCAAGTATATTAAGGAAGAGGCAATTATTCTGGTATTTCCTCTGCACCGATTATGGAGCCTCAAACAGTTTTACTATTCTCAGCTCATGCCTTAGATTTTCAACTATTTGAATGTGAAGGAAATCTTAACATGCCGCGTTTCAAAGGGTGACTTCAGTGTTGCCTCACCCAGATTTACGTTTTTCATTTCTAGAGTGCCTCAACGTGAGTTTTTTTTTTTTTTTTGGGGGGGGTGGGTTAAGCAGCATTATCAGTTTCCATCATCAGTTGTTGATGGGAAATTTTACATCCTGCAGGTTCCCGTATACAATAATTACATTAAACAATGGAGTTTTCTGTATCTTCCTGTTTTTCACATCAGGTTATGCTGCTCACTCATATTGTTAGCTTATCACGCCAAATGTCCAAGATGCACAGGTGGTGTTAATTGAAGGGCTGAATGATTCATGCATTGGTCACTTTAGTATTGCAAGTTCTTGAGCATCTTGATTTTGAAATTCAGTAAAGTGAGATGATGCCTTAGCCAGTTAAATGCTACTCCTTCCAAACCTCACGTACACTCAGACATATCTGAGCAGAAGCCACATTATCTACGTGAAACAGCTTTGGGTGCTCCCAAGCTATATGCAGATGCCCACCAAATATGAGATTATTTTGCTTTCTCTGACTTGGCTCCTAATAGCAGTCAGCCTCATTCCATCTCTTTTGTAGATGGTTGTGGATTCTGGGGGGCCTATGGCATAATGGTTGGCTTATGAGATTAAAAAGACCTTTTAGGGAAGTTTCTTGATGTGCATTTAATATTTAATTACAACTCTCTTTTATACACGTGTGTCTGTGGATTTCCACATCTAAAGTGCACAGATTAACACATTCCCATAGCAGAGTGAACCTCCCTTCCGTCATGTCTATAGGTATTTCTCCTTCCTATGGGCAGCTGGACAGTAATTCATCTGGGAAACACCTGGTAAACCAGGACAATGGTGCTTCCCCAGCTTTCTGTGATGAGGGACCAGGACATTGGTTACCTTTATAAAAGTCTCCTGACACGTCCTCGTGATGTCTGTTTCTGGGATCATAGAGGCTTCCTCTTCCTTGGTTGGTCTTGTTGGTAGCTACTATCCAGTTGGTCTGCTTCAAAGCAACCGCAATGTACAGGACAAGGAAAGGCTTGCCAATCCTGGGCCACCCTCATATCTTTTTGATGTTTGAACCCATCTCTGAAGCCCCCGTTGCCATGCATCGTGCAAAAGACCTGGCTCTTTGTCACTGGCCATCCCCTTTAAACTGACCAGAAGTTTTCGTCATCTGGCCCTCTCTCTGGCAAGGTTCTGCCTTGGTTTACTAGTCCTTCACTACCTGACAGTGTTTCCATGATTAGCATAAGGTTTTCAGTGGTGTATTTTGTCATGCTCAGTGTGTCCTTCGTCTAGACACCCTGCTGCACGCTTTGCCCTTTACATGACATTGCTGGCATTGGAAATAGCAGTGACATGCACTCTGACTTTCCTTTCTGGACCTAGCTACAAATGGACAGATTTTAAACAGGTCACAGTTTATCACCGACCCATGTACCACCCTTGAAGCAGCATTGGGGTAGATAATAAATCACAAGTAGTCCTGCACAAGGAGATGGAGCCCTCATGTCTGAGTGGTTACAAACACCAGCTGCTCCAGGCGCACAAAAGGCGCTTTCAATTCCAGTAAAGAGTTAACAACCTCAGAAACCCAGATGGGCAGTTCTTTCCACCTGCAGCCACCCACACTGCATGTCTTTGTTGAGATGGAGGAGGACATTGTGGATTGGTGTGGGACATATGGGTTAATGTTGGACTTGTACACTTGGGCTGCACTGGTTTGGGATTTTTTCTCCATGTGCATTTACCCTTTATCTAAAGCTCTCTTTTATACATTTCAGTTTCTGTGGATTTATTTCTCTAATGTACTCAGACTAACACAAGTAATATAAGAAGAGGCAGGACACAAGTAAGCACCCGTTTCCTTTTGGGAAAGACACTAAACAGTGAAAAGCTATTTTCCAACAAGCCATCTCTGGGTGGCACAAACAGTTAAGTGCTCAATTCATAACTTAAACGATCATCTGAACCCATATCGTGGTACCTCAGAAGGCAGACCTGGTGGTTTCCTTTTGAACCCTCACAGAGCCTTGCAGCCCCTATCTAACAAGGTTCAGTTTGGCTCTGCACACCAGGTTTCAATGACTTGGAATCTACCCCACAGTAACTGTTTGGATGCAAGTATACTCAGTCCTGAGTTATGACCGGCCCCATCCTGACGATTCTGTCATGAGGCAGTTCTGACCGAAGTCAAATACCTCATGATACTAGCTTTTCTTTTCTTATTTTTTTCCACAGGTAGTTAAAAGACTTTATTCGGAAGGCTTTGAAGTCAAAAGTAACACTCTTGATAGAATTTTCTTTCATCCTTTAAGTCGGCTCTGCAAATATATAATCAGTGATTTATGTGTAAGATCAAAGATACGTTAATTTATTTAAGATAAAATATATTTTAGTTCTTAAAATTTATTCCATAAAGTACATATTTCCCTATAAATTCCCTACTTATACAAAAGAGGTAAAAATAAACACAAAATATAAAATCCCCAGCAAAACAGTAACTGAACATCTTTTTAAAAATTGTAAAAAACTAACAAGAGAAACTAATGTGTGTGTTTGTTAATATTAAAAAAAGTGAAAAATCTCTGGATGGGGGACTCCCACCCCCTAGCTTTACATATCTCACCGTCATCAGTCTGTGGGCCTTGAATACTTTGGATATAAACTTACAGCTACAATGGCATTAGATGTGTGTGGTATAGCATGGGTGCATGCTACTTATAAACTTTCTAAAAACAGAAAGTGAAGCAGATGGTCATAATGCAGCTCATCATAAGTATAATACAGCACAACTCAGAGATTGTGTTTACTGGGTCTTTGAACTGATATGAGCCAATTGAGATGTGGGATGATGAACTGAATGTGAAATTGACCTGTTTTTTAAAAGCTTGAATGATCTGGAAGGCTAAATGGAATGGGAAAAAGTATGGTTTCAATCCTTGGAATAGTGATTTGGGGACCTTTCAGGAACCTGTTTCATGACGCCAATTTTCTTCCAACACTGTGGATAGTGACACACATTCAATGAAGCAAGTGCTTGACTGCCAACTTTGAGCCGGCTCTATGACTGCCTACTCAGCCTATCCAGACATTTCCTTGTAAACTGGCATTATATTTTTTTAGCCAAATAAGTTTCTAATGGCTAATTTATTCAGTTTCCATAAAACACATTATTTAATAACACTTTTTTAATCTCCACAAATGAAAATGTGGTTCTAAAGTATAATCACCAAGGTTATTGGGTAAAAGGGACTGCAGGACACAAGGTGCTAGGAACTTCAGAAACCTAGGGATTTGGGCGGAAACGCTGATTGAGGCACACTAAGACACCGCTTGACATGGAATAGCCCTCATGTGGTCCTACGACGTGTGATATCTAGGCAGTGAGCCCTCCTACTCAGTCACAATCTCCTACTCCTCAGAACTGTTTTGGAGTCAGGGGAGACTGCATATAAAGTCCCCAGAAAGGATCAGTGTGTAGGCTGGAGTCTGAACGCATCAATATATTAAAGATACTTGCTTCTGTTTGCATCACTTTTATCCCTATCATTCTTCTCCTGCAGCCAAAACTCAGTCCCAGGGGGAGGGCAACAACAGTAATCAGACTGTTCTGTCTGACTTCTACGTTAGGACACAAAGACCATCTGAATAAACCCTTTGATTCTGTGTCCCTCTCCTTCCCATAGACAAAACTGCAGCCAGCACCAGACCTTAAACCTGCAGACTAAAGGTTTGTCAAAAGTCTAGAAAGAGCAGTCAATACCCTGAAAACCTAGCCTGCAGAAGAGAAGACACAGAATCAAAAGCTACAACTGAAAAAAAAAAAAAAAGCTCCAGGTGGGTGTCATACAAATAACCGATTCCAATGAAAACACTTGAGCTACTCACAGTGAAAATTGTTTTACTTCCATACTATTGTAATTCAAACAGTTTCCCATATCTCACCTCCAAATATAACTCCAGCAGATTCAAGTATATTAAGGAAGAGGCAATTATTCTGGTATTTCCTCTGCACCGATTATGGAGCCTCAAACAGTTTTACTATTCTCAGCTCATGCCTTAGATTTTCAACTATTTGAATGTGAAGGAAATCTTAACATGCCGCGTTTCAAAGGGTGACTTCAGTGTTGCCTCACCCAGATTTACGTTTTTCATTTCTAGAGTGCCTCAACGTGAGTTTTTTTTTTTGGGGGGGGGGGGTGGGTTAAGCAGCATTATCAGTTTCCATCATCAGTTGTTGATGGGAAATTTTACATCCTGCAGGTTCCCGTATACAATAATTACATTAAACAATGGAGTTTTCTGTATCTTCCTGTTTTTCACATCAGGTTATGCTGCTCACTCATATTGTTAGCTTATCACGCCAAATGTCCAAGATGCACAGGTGGTGTTAATTGAAGGGCTGAATGATTCATGCATTGGTCACTTTAGTATTGCAAGTTCTTGAGCATCTTGATTTTGAAATTCAGTAAAGTGAGATGATGCCTTAGCCAGTTAAATGCTACTCCTTCCAAACCTCACGTACACTCAGACATATCTGAGCAGAAGCCACATTATCTACGTGAAACAGCTTTGGGTGCTCCCAAGCTATATGCAGATGCCCACCAAATATGAGATTATTTTGCTTTCTCTGACTTGGCTCTTAATAGCAGTCAGCCTCATTCCATCTCTTTTGTAGATGGTTGTGGATTCTGGGGGGCCTATGGCATAATGGTTGGCTTATGAGATTAAAAAGACCTTTTAGGGAAGTTTCTTGATGTGCATTTAATATTTAATTACAACTCTCTTTTATACACGTGTGTCTGTGGATTTCCACATCTAAAGTGCACAGATTAACACATTCCCATAGCAGAGTGAACCTCCCTTCCGTCATGTCTATAGGTATTTCTCCTTCCTATGGGCAGCTGGACAGTAATTCATCTGGGAAACACCTGGTAAACCAGGACAATGGTGCTTCCCCAGCTTTCTGTGATGAGGGACCAGGACATTGGTTACCTTTATAAAAGTCTCCTGACACGTCCTCGTGATGTCTGTTTCTGGGATCATAGAGGCTTCCTCTTCCTTGGTTGGTCTTGTTGGTAGCTACTATCCAGTTGGTCTGCTTCAAAGCAACCGCAATGTACAGGACAAGGAAAGGCTTGCCAATCCTGGGCCACCCTCATATCTTTTTGATGTTTGAACCCATCTCTGAAGCCCCCGTTGCCATGCATCGTGCAAAAGACCTGGCTCTTTGTCACTGGCCCTCCCCTTTAAACTGACCAGAAGTTTTCGTCATCTGGCCCTCTCTCTGGCAAGGTTCTGCCTTGGTTTACTAGTCCTTCACTACCTGACAGTGTTTCCATGATTAGCATAAGGTTTTCAGTGGTGTATTTTGTCATGCTCAGTGTGTCCTTCGTCTAGACACCCTGCTGCACGCTTTGCCCTTTACATGACATTGCTGGCATTGGAAATAGCAGTGACATGCACTCTGACTTTCCTTTCTGGACCTAGCTACAAATGGACAGATTTTAAACAGGTCACAGTTTATCACCAACCCATGTACCACCCTTGAAGCAGCATTGGGGTAGATAATAAATCACAAGTAGTCCTGCACAAGGAGATGGAGCCCTCATGTCTGAGTGGTTACAAACACCAGCCGCCTCAGGCGCACAAAAGGCGCTTTCAATTCCAGTAAAGAGTTAACAACCTCAGAAACCCAGATGGGCAGTTCTTTCCACCTGCAGCCACCCACACTGCATGTCTTTGTTGAGATGGAGGAGGACATTGTGGATTGGTGTGGGACATATGGGCTAATGTTGGACTTGTACACTTGGGCTGCACTGGTTTGGGATTTTTTCTCCATGTGCATTTACCCTTTATCTAAAGCTCTCTTTTATACATTTCAGTTTCTGTGGATTTATTTCTCTAATGTACTCAGACTAACACAAGTAATATAAGAAGAGGCAGGACACAAGTAAGCACCCGTTTCCTTTTGGGAAAGACACTAAACAGTGAAAAGCTATTTTCCAACAAGCCATCTCTGGGTGGCACAAACAGTTAAGTGCTCAATTCATAACTTAAACGATCATCTGAACCCATATCGTGGTACCTCAGAAGGCAGACCTGGTGGTTTCCTTTTGAACCCTCACAGAGCCTTGCAGCCCCTATTTAACAAGGTTCAGTTTGGCTCTGCACACCAGGTTTCAATGACTTGGAATCTACCCCACAGTAACTGTTTGGATGCAAGTATACTCAGTCCTGAGTTATGACCGGCCCCATCCTGACGATTCTGTCATGAGGCAGTTCTGACCGAAGTCAAATACCTCATGATACTAGCTTTTCTTTTCTTATTTTTTTCCACAGGTAGTTAAAAGACTTTATTCGGAAGGCTTTGAAGTCAAAAGTAACACTCTTGATAGAATTTTCTTTCATCCTTTAAGTCGGCTCTGCAAATATATAATCAGTGATTTATGTGTAAGATCAAAGATACGTTAATTTATTTAAGATAAAATATATTTTAGTTCTTAAAATTTATTCCATAAAGTACATATTTCCCTATAAATTCCCTACTTATACAAAAGAGGTAAAAATAAACACAAAATATAAAATCCCCAGCAAAACAGTAACTGAACATCTTTTTAAAAATTGTAAAAAACTAACAAGAGAAACTAATGTGTGTGTTTGTTAATATTAAAAAAAGTGAAAAATCTCTGGATGGGGGACTCCCACCCCCTAGCTTTACATATCTCACCGTCATCAGTCTGTGGGCCTTGAATACTTTGGATATAAACTTACAGCTACAATGGCATTAGATGTGTGTGGTATAGCATGGGTGCATGCTACTTATAAACTTTCTAAAAACAGAAAGTGAAGCAGATGGTCATAATGCAGCTCATCATAAGTATAATACAGCACAACTCAGAGATTGTGTTTACTGGGTCTTTGAACTGATATGAGCCAATTGAGATGTGGGATGATGAACTGAATGTGAAATTGACCTGTTTTTTAAAAGCTTGAATGATCTGGAAGGCTAAATGGAATGGGAAAAAGTATGGTTTCAATCCTTGGAATAGTGATTTGGGGACCTTTCAGGAACCTGTTTCATGACGCCAATTTACTTCCAACACTGTGGATAGTGACACACATTCAATGAAGCAAGTGCTTGACTGCCAACTTTGAGCCGGCTCTATGACTGCCTACTCAGCCTATCCAGACATATCCTTGTAAACTGGCATTATATTTTTTTAGCCAAATAAGTTTCTAATGGCTAATTTATTCAGTTTCCATAAAACACATTATTTAATAACACTTTTTTAATCTCCACAAATGAAAATGTGGTTCTAAAGTATAATCACCAAGGTTATTGGGTAAAAGGGACTGCAGGACACAAGGTACTAGGAACTTCAGAAACCTAGGGATTTGGGCGGAAACACTGATTGAGGCACACTAAGACACCGCTTGACATGGAATAGCCCTCATGTGGTCCTACGACGTGTGATATCTAGGCAGTGAGCCCTCCTACTCAGTCACAATCTCCTACTCCTCAGAACTGTTTTGGAGTCAGGGGAGACTGCATATAAAGTCCCCAGAAAGGATCAGTGTGTAGGCTGGAGTCTGAACGCATCAATATATTAAAGATACTTGCTTCTGTTTGCATCACTTTTATCCCTATCATTCTTCTCCTGCAGCCAAAACTCAGTCCCAGGGGGAGGGCAACAACAGTATTCAGACTGTTCTGTCTGACTTCTACGTTAGGACACAAAGACCATCTGAATAAACCCTTTGATTCTGTGTCCCTCTCCTTCCCATAGACAAAACTGCAGCCAGCACCAGACCTTAAACCTGCAGACTAAAGGTTTGTCAAAAGTCTAGAAAGAGCAGTCAATACCCTGAAAACCTAGCCTGCAGAAGAGAAGACACAGAATCAAAAGCTACAACTGAAAAAAAAAAAAAAAGCTCCAGGTGGGTGTCATACAGATAACCAATTCCAATGAAAACACTTGAGCTACTCACAGTGAAAATTGTTTTACTTCCATACTATTGTAATTCAAACAGTTTCCCATATCTCACCTCCAAATATAACTCCAGCAGATTCAAGTATATTAAGGAAGAGGCAATTATTCTGGTATTTCCTCTGCACCGATTATGGAGCCTCAAACAGTTTTACTATTCTCAGCTCATGCCTTAGATTTTCAACTATTTGAATGTGAAGGAAATCTTAACATGCCGCGTTTCAAAGGGTGACTTCAGTGTTGCCTCACCCAGATTTACGTTTTTCATTTCTAGAGTGCCTCAACGTGAGTTTTTTTTTTTTTGGGGGGGGGTGGGTTAAGCAGCATTATCAGTTTCCATCATCAGTTGTTGATGGGAAATTTTACATCCTGCAGGTTCCCGTATACAATAATTACATTAAACAATGGAGTTTTCTGTATCTTCCTGTTTTTCACATCAGGTTATGCTGCTCACTCATATTGTTAGCTTATCACGCCAAATGTCCAAGATGCACAGGTGGTGTTAATTGAAGGGCTGAATGATTCATGCATTGGTCACTTTAGTATTGCAAGTTCTTGAGCATCTTGATTTTGAAATTCAGTAAAGTGAGATGATGCCTTAGCCAGTTAAATGCTACTCCTTCCAAACCTCACGTACACTCAGACATATCTGAGCAGAAGCCACATTATCTACGTGAAACAGCTTTGGGTGCTCCCAAGCTATATGCAGATGCCCACCAAATATGAGATTATTTTGCTTTCTCTGACTTGGCTCTTAATAGCAGTCAGCCTCATTCCATCTCTTTTGTAGATGGTTGTGGATTCTGGGGGGCCTATGGCATAATGGTTGGCTTATGAGATTAAAAAGACCTTTTAGGGAAGTTTCTTGATGTGCATTTAATATTTAATTACAACTCTCTTTTATACACGTGTGTCTGTGGATTTCCACATCTAAAGTGCACAGATTAACACATTCCCATAGCAGAGTGAACCTCCCTTCCGTCATGTCTATAGGTATTTCTCCTTCCTATGGGCAGCTGGACAGTAATTCATCTGGGAAACACCTGGTAAACCAGGACAATGGTGCTTCCCCAGCTTTCTGTGATGAGGGACCAGGACATTGGTTACCTTTATAAAAGTCTCCTGACACGTCCTCGTGATGTCTGTTTCTGGGATCATAGAGGCTTCCTCTTCCTTGGTTGGTCTTGTTGGTAGCTACTATCCAGTTGGTCTGCTTCAAAGCAACCGCAATGTACAGGACAAGGAAAGGCTTGCCAATCCTGGGCCACCCTCATATCTTTTTGATGTTTGAACCCATCTCTGAAGCCCCCGTTGCCATGCATCGTGCAAAAGACCTGGCTCTTTGTCACTGGCCATCCCCTTTAAACTGACCAGAAGTTTTCGTCATCTGGCCCTCTCTCTGGCAAGGTTCTGCCTTGGTTTACTAGTCCTTCACTACCTGACAATGTTTCCATGATTAGCATAAGGTTTTCAGTGGTGTATTTTGTCATGCTCAGTGTGTCCTTCGTCTAGACACCCTGCTGCACGCTTTGCCCTTTACATGACATTGCTGGCATTGGAAATAGCAGTGACATGCACTCTGACTTTCCTTTCTGGACCTAGCTACAAATGGACAGATTTTAAACAGGTCACAGTTTATCACCGACCCATGTACCACCCTTGAAGCAGCATTGGGGTAGATAATAAATCACAAGTAGTCCTGCACAAGGAGATGGAGCCCTCATGTCTGAGTGGTTACAAACACCAGCCGCTCCAGGCGCACAAAAGGCGCTTTCAATTCCAGTAAAGAGTTAACAACCTCAGAAACCCAGATGGGCAGTTCTTTCCACCTGCAGCCACCCACACTGCATGTCTTTGTTGAGATGGAGGAGGACATTGTGGATTGGTGTGGGACATATGGGCTAATGTTGGACTTGTACACTTGGGCTGCACTGGTTTGGGATTTTTTCTCCATGTGCATTTACCCTTTATCTAAAGCTCTCTTTTATACATTTCAGTTTCTGTGGATTTATTTCTCTAATGTACTCAGACTAACACAAGTAATATAAGAAGAGGCAGGACACAAGTAAGCACCCGTTTCCTTTTGGGAAAGACACTAAACAGTGAAAAGCTATTTTCCAACAAGCCATCTCTGGGTGGCACAAACAGTTAAGTGCTCAATTCATAACTTAAACGATCATCTGAACCCATATCGTGGTACCTCAGAAGGCAGACCTGGTGGTTTCCTTTTGAACCCTCACAGAGCCTTGCAGCCCCTATCTAACAAGGTTCAGTTTGGCTCTGCACACCAGGTTTCAATGACTTGGAATCTACCCCACAGTAACTGTTTGGATGCAAGTATACTCAGTCCTGAGTTATGACCGGCCCCATCCTGACGATTCTGTCATGAGGCAGTTCTGACCGAAGTCAAATACCTCATGATACTAGCTTTTCTTTTCTTATTTTTTTCCACAGGTAGTTAAAAGACTTTATTCGGAAGGCTTTGAAGTCAAAAGTAACACTCTTGATAGAATTTTCTTTCATCCTTTAAGTCGGCTCTGCAAATATATAATCAGTGATTTATGTGTAAGATCAAAGATACGTTAATTTATTTAAGATAAAATATATTTTAGTTCTTAAAATTTATTCCATAAAGTACATATTTCCCTATAAATTCCCTACTTATACAAAAGAGGTAAAAATAAACACAAAATATAAAATCCCCAGCAAAACAGTAACTGAACATCTTTTTAAAAATTGTAAAAAACTAACAAGAGAAACTAATGTGTGTGTTTGTTAATATTAAAAAAAGTGAAAAATCTCTGGATGGGGGACTCCCACCCCCTAGCTTTACATATCTCACCGTCATCAGTCTGTGGGCCTTGAATACTTTGGATATAAACTTACAGCTACAATGGCATTAGATGTGTGTGGTATAGCATGGGTGCATGCTACTTATAAACTTTCTAAAAACAGAAAGTGAAGCAGATGGTCATAATGCAGCTCATCATAAGTATAATACAGCACAACTCAGAGATTGTGTTTACTGGGTCTTTGAACTGATATGAGCCAATTGAGATGTGGGATGATGAACTGAATGTGAAATTGACCTGTTTTTTAAAAGCTTGAATGATCTGGAAGGCTAAATGGAATGGGAAAAAGTATGGTTTCAATCCTTGGAATAGTGATTTGGGGACCTTTCAGGAACCTGTTTCATGACGCCAATTTACTTCCAACACTGTGGATAGTGACACACATTCAATGAAGCAAGTTCTTGACTGCCAACTTTGAGCCGGCTCTATGACTGCCTACTCAGCCTATCCAGACATTTCCTTGTAAACTGGCATTATATTTTTTTTAGCCAAATAAGTTTCTAATGGCTAATTTATTCAGTTTCCATAAAACACATTATTTAATAACACTTTTTTAATCTCCACAAATGAAAATGTGGTTCTAAAGTATAATCACCAAGGTTATTGGGTAAAAGGGACTGCAGGACACAAGGTACTAGGAACTTCAGAAACCTAGGGAATTGGGCGGAAACACTGATTGAGGCACACTAAGACACCGCTTGACATGGAATAGCCCTCATGTGGTCCTACGACGTGTGATATCTAGGCAGTGAGTCCTCCTACTCAGTCACAATCTCCTACTCCTCAGAACTGTTTTGGAGTCAGGGGAGACTGCATATAAAGTCCCCAGAAAGGATCAGTGTGTAGGCTGGAGTCTGAACGCATCAATATATTAAAGATACTTGCTTCTGTTTGCATCACTTTTATCCATATCATTCTTCTCCTGCAGCCAAAACTCAGTCCCAGGGGGAGGGCAACAACAGTAATCAGACTGTTCTGTCTGACTTCTACGTTAGGACACAAAGACCATCTGAATAAACCCTTTGATTCTGTGTCCCTCTCCTTCCCATAGACAAAACTGCAGCCAGCACCAGACCTTAAACCTGCAGACTAAAGGTTTGTCAAAAGTCTAGAAAGAGCAGTCAATACCCTGAAAACCTAGCCTGCAGAAGAGAAGACACAGAATCAAAAGCTACAACTGAAAAAAAAAAAAAAAAGCTCCAGGTGGGTGTCATACAGATAACCAATTCCAATGAAAACACTTGAGCTACTCACAGTGAAAATTGTTTTACTTCCATACTATTGTAATTCAAACAGTTTCCCATATCTCACCTCCAAATATAACTCCAGCAGATTCAAGTATATTAAGGAAGAGGCAATTATTCTGGTATTTCCTCTGCACCGATTATGGAGCCTCAAACAGTTTTACTATTCTCAGCTCATGCCTTAGATTTTCAACTATTTGAATGTGAAGGAAATCTTAACATGCCGCGTTTCAAAGGGTGACTTCAGTGTTGCCTCACCCAGATTTACGTTTTTCATTTCTAGAGTGCCTCAACGTGAGTTTTTTTTTTTTGGGGGGGGGTGGGTTAAGCAGCATTATCAGTTTCCATCATCAGTTGTTGATGGGAAATTTTACATCCTGCAGGTTCCCGTATACAATAATTACATTAAACAATGGAGTTTTCTGTATCTTCCTGTTTTTCACATCAGGTTATGCTGCTCACTCATATTGTTAGCTTATCACGCCAAATGTCCAAGATGCACAGGTGGTGTTAATTGAAGGGCTGAATGATTCATGCATTGGTCACTTTAGTATTGCAAGTTCTTGAGCATCTTGATTTTGAAATTCAGTAAAGTGAGATGATGCCTTAGCCAGTTAAATGCTACTCCTTCCAAACCTCACGTACACTCAGACATATCTGAGCAGAAGCCACATTATCTACGTGAAACAGCTTTGGGTGCTCCCAAGCTATATGCAGATGCCCACCAAATATGAGATTATTTTGCTTTCTCTGACTTGGCTCTTAATAGCAGTCAGCCTCATTCCATCTCTTTTGTAGATGGTTGTGGATTCTGGGGGGCCTATGGCATAATGGTTGGCTTATGAGATTAAAAAGACCTTTTAGGGAAGTTTCTTGATGTGCATTTAATATTTAATTACAACTCTCTTTTATACACGTGTGTCTGTGGATTTCCACATCTAAAGTGCACAGATTAACACATTCCCATAGCAGAGTGAACCTCCCTTCCGTCATGTCTATAGGTATTTCTCCTTCCTATGGGCAGCTGGACAGTAATTCATCTGGGAAACACCTGGTAAACCAGGACAATGGTGCTTCCCCAGCTTTCTGTGATGAGGGACCAGGACATTGGTTACCTTTATAAAAGTCTCCTGACACGTCCTCGTGATGTCTGTTTCTGGGATCATAGAGGCTTCCTCTTCCTTGGTTGGTCTTGTTGGTAGCTACTATCCAGTTGGTCTGCTTCAAAGCAACCGCAATGTACAGGACAAGGAAAGGCTTGCCAATCCTGGGCCACCCTCATATCTTTTTGATGTTTGAACCCATCTCTGAAGCCCCCGTTGCCATGCATCGTGCAAAAGACCTGGCTCTTTGTCACTGGCCCTCCCCTTTAAACTGACCAGAAGTTTTCGTCATCTGGCCCTCTCTCTGGCAAGGTTCTGCCTTGGTTTACTAGTCCTTCACTACCTGACAGTGTTTCCATGATTAGCATAAGGTTTTCAGTGGTGTATTTTGTCATGCTCAGTGTGTCCTTCGTCTAGACACCCTGCTGCACGCTTTGCCCTTTACATGACATTGCTGGCATTGGAAATAGCAGTGACATGCACTCTGACTTTCCTTTCTGGACCTAGCTACAAATGGACAGATTTTAAACAGGTCACAGTTTATCACCGACCCATGTACCACCCTTGAAGCAGCATTGGGGTAGATAATAAATCACAAGTAGTCCTGCACAAGGAGATGGAGCCCTCATGTCTGAGTGGTTACAAACACCAGCCGCTCCAGGCGCACAAAAGGCGCTTTCAATTCCAGTAAAGAGTTAACAACCTCAGAAACCCAGATGGGCAGTTCTTTCCACCTGCAGCCACCCACACTGCATGTCTTTGTTGAGATGGAGGAGGACATTGTGGATTGGTGTGGGACATATGGGCTAATGTTGGACTTGTACACTTGGGCTGCACTGGTTTGGGATTTTTTCTCCATGTGCATTTACCCTTTATCTAAAGCTCTCTTTTATACATTTCAGTTTCTGTGGATTTATTTCTCTAATGTACTCAGACTAACACAAGTAATATAAGAAGAGGCAGGACACAAGTAAGCACCCGTTTCCTTTTGGGAAAGACACTAAACAGTGAAAAGCTATTTTCCAACAAGCCATCTCTGGGTGGCACAAACAGTTAAGTGCTCAATTCATAACTTAAACGATCATCTGAACCCATATCGTGGTACCTCAGAAGGCAGACCTGGTGGTTTCCTTTTGAACCCTCACAGAGCCTTGCAGCCCCTATCTAACAAGGTTCAGTTTGGCTCTGCACACCAGGTTTCAATGACTTGGAATCTACCCCACAGTAACTGTTTGGATGCAAGTATACTCAGTCCTGAGTTATGACCGGCCCCATCCTGACGATTCTGTCATGAGGCAGTTCTGACCGAAGTCAAATACCTCATGATACTAGCTTTTCTTTTCTTATTTTTTTCCACAGGTAGTTAAAAGACTTTATTCGGAAGGCTTTGAAGTCAAAAGTAACACTCTTGATAGAATTTTCTTTCATCCTTTAAGTCGGCTCTGCAAATATATAATCAGTGATTTATGTGTAAGATCAAAGATACGTTAATTTATTTAAGATAAAATATATTTTAGCTCTTAAAATTTATTCCATAAAGTACATATTTCCCTATAAATTCCCTACTTATACAAAAGAGGTAAAAATAAACACAAAATATAAAATCCCCAGCAAAACAGTAACTGAACATCTTTTTAAAAATTGTAAAAAACTAACAAGAGAAACTAATGTGTGTGTTTGTTAATATTAAAAAAAGTGAAAAATCTCTGGATGGGGGACTCCCACCCCCTAGCTTTACATATCTCACCGTCATCAGTCTGTGGGCCTTGAATACTTTGGATATAAACTTACAGCTACAATGGCATTAGATGTGTGTGGTATAGCATGGGTGCATGCTACTTATAAACTTTCTAAAAACAGAAAGTGAAGCAGATGGTCATAATGCAGCTCATCATAAGTATAATACAGCACAACTCAGAGATTGTGTTTACTGGGTCTTTGAACTGATATGAGCCAATTGAGATGTGGGATGATGAACTGAATGTGAAATTGACCTGTTTTTTAAAAGCTTGAATGATCTGGAAGGCTAAATGGAATGGGAAAAAGTATGGTTTCAATCCTTGGAATAGTGATTTGGGGACCTTTCAGGAACCTGTTTCATGACGCCAATTTACTTCCAACACTGTGGATAGTGACACACATTCAATGAAGCAAGTGCTTGACTGCCAACTTTGAGCCGGCTCTATGACTGCCTACTCAGCCTATCCAGACATTTCCTTGTAAACTGGCATTATATTTTTTTAGCCAAATAAGTTTCTAATGGCTAATTTATTCAGTTTCCATAAAACACATTATTTAATAACACTTTTTTAATCTCCACAAATGAAAATGTGGTTCTAAAGTATAATCACCAAGGTTATTGGGTAAAAGGGACTGCAGGACACAAGGTGCTAGGAACTTCAGAAACCTAGGGATTTGGGCGGAAACGCTGATTGAGGCACACTAAGACACCGCTTGACATGGAATAGCCCTCATGTGGTCCTACGACGTGTGATATCTAGGCAGTGGCCCTCCTACTCAGTCACAATCTCCTACTCCTCAGAACTGTTTTGGAGTCAGGGGAGACTGCATATAAAGTCCCCAGAAAGGATCAGTGTGTAGGCTGGAGTCTGAACGCATCAATATATTAAAGATACTTGCTTCTGTTTGCATCACTTTTATCCCTATCATTCTTCTCCTGCAGCCAAAACTCAGTCCCAGGGGGAGGGCAACAACAGTAATCAGACTGTTCTGTCTGACTTCTACGTTAGGACACAAAGACCATCTGAATAAACCCTTTGATTCTGTGTCCCTCTCCTTCCCATAGACAAAACTGCATCCAGCACCAGACCTTAAACCTGCAGACTAAAGGTTTGTCAAAAGTCTAGAAAGAGCAGTCAATACCCTGAAAACCTAGCCTGCAGAAGAGAAGACACAGAATCAAAAGCTACAACTGAAAAAAAAAAAAAAGCTCCAGGTGGGTGTCATACAAATAACCGATTCCAATGAAAACACTTGAGCTACTCACAGTGAAAATTGTTTTACTTCCATACTATTGTAATTCAAACAGTTTCCCATATCTCACCTCCAAATATAACTCCAGCAGATTCAAGTATATTAAGGAAGAGGCAATTATTCTGGTATTTCCTCTGCACCGATTATGGAGCCTCAAACAGTTTTACTATTCTCAGCTCATGCCTTAGATTTTCAACTATTTGAATGTGAAGGAAATCTTAACATGCCGCGTTTCAAAGGGTGACTTCAGTGTTGCCTCACCCAGATTTACGTTTTTCATTTCTAGAGTGCCTCAATGTGAGTTTTTTTTTTTGGGGGGGTGTGGGGGTGGGTTAAGCAGCATTATCAGTTTCCATCATCAGTTGTTGATGGGAAATTTTACATCCTGCAGGTTCCCGTATACAATAATTACATTAAACAATGGAGTTTTCTGTATCTTCCTGTTTTTCACATCAGGTTATGCTGCTCACTCATATTGTTAGCTTATCACGCCAAATGTCCAAGATGCACAGGTGGTGTTAATTGAAGGGCTGAATGATTCATGCATTGGTCACTTTAGTATTGCAAGTTCTTGAGCATCTTGATTTTGAAATTCAGTAAAGTGAGATGATGCCTTAGCCAGTTAAATGCTACTCCTTCCAAACCTCACGTACACTCAGACATATCTGAGCAGAAGCCACATTATCTACGTGAAACAGCTTTGGGTGCTCCCAAGCTATATGCAGATGCCCACCAAATATGAGATTATTTTGCTTTCTCTGACTTGGCTCTTAATAGCAGTCAGCCTCATTCCATCTCTTTTGTAGATGGTTGTGGATTCTGGGGGGCCTATGGCATAATGGTTGGCTTATGAGATTAAAAAGACCTTTTAGGGAAGTTTCTTGATGTGCATTTAATATTTAATTACAACTCTCTTTTATACACGTGTGTCTGTGGATTTCCACATCTAAAGTGCACAGATTAACACATTCCCATAGCAGAGTGAACCTCCCTTCCGTCATGTCTATAGGTATTTCTCCTTCCTATGGGCAGCTGGACAGTAATTCATCTGGGAAACACCTGGTAAACCAGGACAATGGTGCTTCCCCAGCTTTCTGTGATGAGGGACCAGGACATTGGTTACCTTTATAAAAGTCTCCTGACACGTCCTCGTGATGTCTGTTTCTGGGATCATAGAGGCTTCCTCTTCCTGGGTTGGTCTTGTTGGTAGCTACTATCCAGTTGGTCTGCTTCAAAGCAACCGCAATGTACAGGACAAGGAAAGGCTTGCCAATCCTGGGCCACCCTCATATCTTTTTGATGTTTGAACCCATCTCTGAAGCCCCCGTTGCCATGCATCGTGCAAAAGACCTGGCTCTTTGTCACTGGCCATCCCCTTTAAACTGACCAGAAGTTTTCGTCATCTGGCCCTCTCTCTGGCAAGGTTCTGCCTTGGTTTACTAGTCCTTCACTACCTGACAGTGTTTCCATGATTAGCATAAGGTTTTCAGTGGTGTATTTTGTCATGCTCAGTGTGTCCTTCGTCTAGACACCCTGCTGCACGCTTTGCCCTTTACATGACATTGCTGGCATTGGAAATAGCAGTGACATGCACTCTGACTTTCCTTTCTGGACCTAGCTACAAATGGACAGATTTTAAACAGGTCACAGTTTATCACCGACCCATGTACCACCCTTGAAGCAGCATTGGGGTAGATAATAAATCACAAGTAGTCCTGCACAAGGAGATGGAGCCCTCATGTCTGAGTGGTTACAAACACCAGCCGCTCCAGGCGCACAAAAGGCGCTTTCAATTCCAGTAAAGAGTTAACAACCTCAGAAACCCAGATGGGCAGTTCTTTCCACCTGCAGCCACCCACACTGCATGTCTTTGTTGAGATGGAGGAGGACATTGTGGATTGGTGTGGGACATATGGGCTAATGTTGGACTTGTACACTTGGGCTGCACTGGTTTGGGATTTTTTCTCCATGTGCATTTACCCTTTATCTAAAGCTCTCTTTTATACATTTCAGTTTCTGTGGATTTATTTCTCTAATGTACTCAGACTAACACAAGTAATATAAGAAGAGGCAGGACACAAGTAAGCACCCGTTTCCTTTTGGGAAAGACACTAAACAGTGAAAAGCTATTTTCCAACAAGCCATCTCTGGGTGGCACAAACAGTTAAGTGCTCAATTCATAACTTAAACGATCATCTGAACCCATATCGTGGTACCTCAGAAGGCAGACCTGGTGGTTTCCTTTTGAACCCTCACAGAGCCTTGCAGCCCCTATCTAACAAGGTTCAGTTTGGCTCTGCACACCAGGTTTCAATGACTTGGAATCTACCCCACAGTAACTGTTTGGATGCAAGTATACTCAGTCCTGAGTTATGACCGGCCCCATCCTGACGATTCTGTCATGAGGCAGTTCTGACCGAAGTCAAATACCTCATGATACTAGCTTTTCTTTTCTTATTTTTTTCCACAGGTAGTTAAAAGACTTTATTCGGAAGGCTTTGAAGTCAAAAGTAACACTCTTGATAGAATTTTCTTTCATCCTTTAAGTCGGCTCTGCAAATATATAATCAGTGATTTATGTGTAAGATCAAAGATACGTTAATTTATTTAAGATAAAATATATTTTAGTTCTTAAAATTTATTCCATAAAGTACATATTTCCCTATAAATTCCCTACTTATACAAAAGAGGTAAAAATAAACACAAAATATAAAATCCCCAGCAAAACAGTAACTGAACATCTTTTTAAAAATTGTAAAAAACTAACAAGAGAAACTAATGTGTGTGTTTGTTAATATTAAAAAAAGTGAAAAATCTCTGGATGGGGGACTCCCAACCCCTAGCTTTACATATCTCACCGTCATCAGTCTGTGGGCCTTGAATACTTTGGATATAAACTTACAGCTACAATGGCATTAGATGTGTGTGGTATAGCATGGGTGCATGCTACTTATAAACTTTCTAAAAACAGAAAGTGAAGCAGATGGTCATAATGCAGCTCATCATAAGTATAATACAGCACAACTCAGAGATTGTGTTTACTGGGTCTTTGAACTGATATGAGCCAATTGAGATGTGGGATGATGAACTGAATGTGAAATTGACCTGTTTTTTAAAAGCTTGAATGATCTGGAAGGCTAAATGGAATGGGAAAAAGTATGGTTTCAATCCTTGGAATAGTGATTTGGGGACCTTTCAGGAACCTGTTTCATGACGCCAATTTACTTCCAACACTGTGGATAGTGACACACATTCAATGAAGCAAGTGCTTGACTGCCAACTTTGAGCCGGCTCTATGACTGCCTACTCAGCCTATCCAGACATTTCCTTGTAAACTGGCATTATATTTTTTTAGCCAAATAAGTTTCTAATGGCTAATTTATTCAGTTTCCATAAAACACATTATTTAATAACACTTTTTTAATCTCCACAAATGAAAATGTGGTTCTAAAGTATAATCACCAAGGTTATTGGGTAAAAGGGACTGCAGGACACAAGGTACTAGGAACTTCAGAAACCTAGGGAATTGGGCGGAAACACTGATTGAGGCACACTAAGACACCGCTTGACATGGAATAGCCCTCATGTGGTCCTACGACGTGTGATATCTAGGCAGTGAGTCCTCCTACTCAGTCACAATCTCCTACTCCTCAGAACTGTTTTGGAGTCAGGGGAGACTGCATATAAAGTCCCCAGAAAGGATCAGTGTGTAGGCTGGAGTCTGAACGCATCAATATATTAAAGATACTTGCTTCTGTTTGCATCACTTTTATCCCTATCATTCTTCTCCTGCAGCCAAAACTCAGTCCCAGGGGGAGGGCAACAACAGTAATCAGACTGTTCTGTCTGACTTCTACGTTAGGACACAAAGACCATCTGAATAAACCCTTTGATTCTGTGTCCCTCTCCTTCCCATAGACAAAACTGCAGCCAGCACCAGACCTTAAACCTGCAGACTAAAGGTTTGTCAAAAGTCTAGAAAGAGCAGTCAATACCCTGAAAACCTAGCCTGCAGAAGAGAAGACACAGAATCAAAAGCTACAACTGAAAAAAAAAAAAAAAGCTCCAGGTGGGTGTCATACAGATAACCAATTCCAATGAAAACACTTGAGCTACTCACAGTGAAAATTGTTTTACTTCCATACTATTGTAATTCAAACAGTTTCCCATATCTCACCTCCAAATATAACTCCAGCAGATTCAAGTATATTAAGGAAGAGGCAATTATTCTGGTATTTCCTCTGCACCGATTATGGAGCCTCAAACAGTTTTACTATTCTCAGCTCATGCCTTAGATTTTCAACTATTTGAATGTGAAGGAAATCTTAACATGCCGCGTTTCAAAGGGTGACTTCAGTGTTGCCTCACCCAGATTTACGTTTTTCATTTCTAGAGTGCCTCAACGTGAGTTTTTTTTTTTTTGGGGGGGGGTGGGTTAAGCAGCATTATCAGTTTCCATCATCAGTTGTTGATGGGAAATTTTACATCCTGCAGGTTCCCGTATACAATAATTACATTAAACAATGGAGTTTTCTGTATCTTCCTGTTTTTCACATCAGGTTATGCTGCTCACTCATATTGTTAGCTTATCACGCCAAATGTCCAAGATGCACAGGTGGTGTTAATTGAAGGGCTGAATGATTCATGCATTGGTCACTTTAGTATTGCAAGTTCTTGAGCATCTTGATTTTGAAATTCAGTAAAGTGAGATGATGCCTTAGCCAGTTAAATGCTACTCCTTCCAAACCTCACGTACACTCAGACATATCTGAGCAGAAGCCACATTATCTACGTGAAACAGCTTTGGGTGCTCCCAAGCTATATGCAGATGCCCACCAAATATGAGATTATTTTGCTTTCTCTGACTTGGCTCTTAATAGCAGTCAGCCTCATTCCATCTCTTTTGTAGATGGTTGTGGATTCTGGGGGGCCTATGGCATAATGGTTGGCTTATGAGATTAAAAAGACCTTTTAGGGAAGTTTCTTGATGTGCATTTAATATTTAATTACAACTCTCTTTTATACACGTGTGTCTGTGGATTTCCACATCTAAAGTGCACAGATTAACACATTCCCATAGCAGAGTGAACCTCCCTTCCGTCATGTCTATAGGTATTTCTCCTTCCTATGGGCAGCTGGACAGTAATTCATCTGGGAAACACCTGGTAAACCAGGACAATGGTGCTTCCCCAGCTTTCTGTGATGAGGGACCAGGACATTGGTTACCTTTATAAAAGTCTCCTGACACGTCCTCGTGATGTCTGTTTCTGGGATCATAGAGGCTTCCTCTTCCTGGGTTGGTCTTGTTGGTAGCTACTATCCAGTTGGTCTGCTTCAAAGCAACCGCAATGTACAGGACAAGGAAAGGCTTGCCAATCCTGGGCCACCCTCATATCTTTTTGATGTTTGAACCCATCTCTGAAGCCCCCGTTGCCATGCATCGTGCAAAAGACCTGGCTCTTTGTCACTGGCCATCCCCTTTAAACTGACCAGAAGTTTTCGTCATCTGGCCCTCTCTCTGGCAAGGTTCTGCCTTGGTTTACTAGTCCTTCACTACCTGACAGTGTTTCCATGATTAGCATAAGGTTTTCAGTGGTGTATTTTGTCATGCTCAGTGTGTCCTTCGTCTAGACACCCTGCTGCACGCTTTGCCCTTTACATGACATTGCTGGCATTGGAAATAGCAGTGACATGCACTCTGACTTTCCTTTCTGGACCTAGCTACAAATGGACAGATTTTAAACAGGTCACAGTTTATCACCGACCCATGTACCACCCTTGAAGCAGCATTGGGGTAGATAATAAATCACAAGTAGTCCTGCACAAGGAGATGGAGCCCTCATGTCTGAGTGGTTACAAACACCAGCCGCTCCAGGCGCACAAAAGGCGCTTTCAATTCCAGTAAAGAGTTAACAACCTCAGAAACCCAGATGGGCAGTTCTTTCCACCTGCAGCCACCCACACTGCATGTCTTTGTTGAGATGGAGGAGGACATTGTGGATTGGTGTGGGACATATGGGCTAATGTTGGACTTGTACACTTGGGCTGCACTGGTTTGGGATTTTTTCTCCATGTGCATTTACCCTTTATCTAAAGCTCTCTTTTATACATTTCAGTTTCTGTGGATTTATTTCTCTAATGTACTCAGACTAACACAAGTAATATAAGAAGAGGCAGGACACAAGTAAGCACCCGTTTCCTTTTGGGAAAGACACTAAACAGTGAAAAGCTATTTTCCAACAAGCCATCTCTGGGTGGCACAAACAGTTAAGTGCTCAATTCATAACTTAAACGATCATCTGAACCCATATCGTGGTACCTCAGAAGGCAGACCTGGTGGTTTCCTTTTGAACCCTCACAGAGCCTTGCAGCCCCTATCTAACAAGGTTCAGTTTGGCTCTGCACACCAGGTTTCAATGACTTGGAATCTACCCCACAGTAACTGTTTGGATGCAAGTATACTCAGTCCTGAGTTATGACCGGCCCCATCCTGACGATTCTGTCATGAGGCAGTTCTGACCGAAGTCAAATACCTCATGATACTAGCTTTTCTTTTCTTATTTTTTTCCACAGGTAGTTAAAAGACTTTATTCGGAAGGCTTTGAAGTCAAAAGTAACACTCTTGATAGAATTTTCTTTCATCCTTTAAGTCGGCTCTGCAAATATATAATCAGTGATTTATGTGTAAGATCAAAGATACGTTAATTTATTTAAGATAAAATATATTTTAGTTCTTAAAATTTATTCCATAAAGTACATATTTCCCTATAAATTCCCTACTTATACAAAAGAGGTAAAAATAAACACAAAATATAAAATCCCCAGCAAAACAGTAACTGAACATCTTTTTAAAAATTGTAAAAAACTAACAAGAGAAACTAATGTGTGTGTTTGTTAATATTAAAAAAAGTGAAAAATCTCTGGATGGGGGACTCCCACCCCCTAGCTTTACATATCTCACCGTCATCAGTCTGTGGGCCTTGAATACTTTGGATATAAACTTACAGCTACAATGGCATTAGATGTGTGTGGTATAGCATGGGTGCATGCTACTTATAAACTTTCTAAAAACAGAAAGTGAAGCAGATGGTCATAATGCAGCTCATCATAAGTATAATACAGCACAACTCAGAGATTGTGTTTACTGGGTCTTTGAACTGATATGAGCCAATTGAGATGTGGGATGATGAACTGAATGTGAAATTGACCTGTTTTTTAAAAGCTTGAATGATCTGGAAGGCTAAATGGAATGGGAAAAAGTATGGTTTCAATCCTTGGAATAGTGATTTGGGGACCTTTCAGGAACCTGTTTCATGACGCCAATTTACTTCCAACACTGTGGATAGTGACACACATTCAATGAAGCAAGTGCTTGACTGCCAACTTTGAGCCGGCTCTATGACTGCCTACTCAGCCTATCCAGACATTTCCTTGTAAACTGGCATTATATTTTTTTAGCCAAATAAGTTTCTAATGGCTAATTTATTCAGTTTCCATAAAACACATTATTTAATAACACTTTTTTAATCTCCACAAATGAAAATGTGGTTCTAAAGTATAATCACCAAGGTTATTGGGTAAAAGGGACTGCAGGACACAAGGTGCTAGGAACTTCAGAAACCTAGGGATTTGGGCGGAAACGCTGATTGAGGCACACTAAGACACCGCTTGACATGGAATAGCCCTCATGTGGTCCTACGACGTGTGATATCTAGTCAGTGAGCCCTCCTACTCAGTCACAATCTCCTACTCCTCAGAACTGTTTTGGAGTCAGGGGAGACTGCATATAAAGTCCCCAGAAAGGATCAGTGTGTAGGCTGGAGTCTGAACGCATCAATATATTAAAGATACTTGCTTCTGTTTGCATCACTTTTATCCCTATCATTCTTCTCCTGCAGCCAAAACTCAGTCCCAGGGGGAGGGCAACAACAGTAATCAGACTGTTCTGTCTGACTTCTACGTTAGGACACAAAGACCATCTGAATAAACCCTTTGATTCTGTGTCCCTCTCCTTCCCATAGACAAAACTGCAGCCAGCACCAGACCTTAAACCTGCAGACTAAAGGTTTGTCAAAAGTCTAGAAAGAGCAGTCAATACCCTGAAAACCTAGCCTGCAGAAGAGAAGACACAGAATCAAAAGCTACAACTGAAAAAAAAAAAAAAGCTCCAGGTGGGTGTCATACAGATAACCGATTCCAATGAAAACACTTGAGCTACTCACAGTGAAAATTGTTTTACTTCCATACTATTGTAATTCAAACAGTTTCCCATATCTCACCTCCAAATATAACTCCAGCAGATTCAAGTATATTAAGGAAGAGGCAATTATTCTGGTGTTTCCCCTGCACCGATTATGGAGCCTCAAACAGTTTTACTATTCTCAGCTCATGCCTTAGATTTTCAACTATTTGAATGTGAAGGAAATCTTAACATGCCGCGTTTCAAAGGGTGACTTCAGTGTTGCCTCACCCAGATTTACGTTTTTCATTTCTAGAGTGCCTCAACGTGAGTTTTTTTTTGGGGGGGGGAGGGGTGGGTTAAGCAGCATTATCAGTTTCCATCATCAGTTGTTGATGGGAAATTTTACATCCTGCAGGTTCCCGTATACAATAATTACATTAAACAATGGAGTTTTCTGTATCTTCCTGTTTTTCACATCAGGTTATGCTGCTCACTCATATTGTTAGCTTATCACGCCAAATGTCCAAGATGCACAGGTGGTGTTAATTGAAGGGCTGAATGATTCATGCATTGGTCACTTTAGTATTGCAAGTTCTTGAGCATCTTGATTTTGAAATTCAGTAAAGTGAGATGATGCCTTAGCCAGTTAAATGCTACTCCTTCCAAACCTCACGTACACTCAGACATATCTGAGCAGAAGCCACATTATCTACGTGAAACAGCTTTGGGTGCTCCCAAGCTATATGCAGATGCCCACCAAATATGAGATTATTTTGCTTTCTCTGACTTGGCTCATACTAGCAATCAGCCTCTTTCCATCTCTTTTGTAGATGGTTGTGGATTCTGGGGGGCCTATGGCATAATGGTTGGCTTATGAGATTAAAAAGACCTTTTAGGGAAGTTTCTTGATGTGCATTTAATATTTAATTACAACTCTCTTTTATACACGTGTGTCTGTGGATTTCCACATCTAAAGTGCACAGATTAACACATTCCCATAGCAGAGTGAACCTCCCTTCCGTCATGTCTATAGGTATTTCTCCTTCCTATGGGCAGCTGGACAGTAATTCATCTGGGAAACACCTGGTAAACCAGGACAATGGTGCTTCCCCAGCTTTCTGTGATGAGGGACCAGGACATTGGTTACCTTTATAAAAGTCTCCTGACACGTCCTCGTGATGTCTGTTTCTGGGATCATAGAGGCTTCCTCTTCCTTGGTTGGTCTTGTTGGTAGGTACTATCCAGTTGGTCTGCTTCAAAGCAACCGCAATGTACAGGACAAGGAAAGGCTTGCCAATCCTGGGCCACCCTCATATCTTTTTGATGTTTGAACCCATCTCTGAAGCCCCCGTGGCCATGCATCGTGCAAAAGACCTGGCTCTTTGTCACTGGCCCTCCCCTTTAAACTGACCAGAAGTTTTCGTCATCTGGCCCTCTCTCTGGCAAGGTTCTGCCTTGGTTTACTAGTCCTTCACTACCTGACAGTGTTTCCATGATTAGCATAAGGTTTTCAGTGGTGTATTTTGTCATGCTCAGTGTGTCCTTCGTCTAGACACCCTGCTGCACGCTTTGCCCTTTACATGACATTGCTGGCATTGGAAATAGCAGTGACATGCACTCTGACTTTCCTTTCTGGACCTAGCTACAAATGGACAGATTTTAAACAGGTCACAGTTTATCACCGACCCATGTACCACCCTTGAAGCAGCATTGGGGTAGATAATAAATCACAAGTAGTCCTGCACAAGGAGATGGAGCCCTCATGTCTGAGTGGTTACAAACACCAGCCGCTCCAGGCGCACAAAAGGCGCTTTCAATTCCAGTAAAGAGTTAACAACCTCAGAAACCCAGATGGGCAGTTCTTTCCACCTGCAGCCACCCACACTGCATGTCTTTGTTGAGATGGAGGAGGACATTGTGGATTGGTGTGGGACATATGGGCTAATGTTGGACTTGTACACTTGGGCTGCACTGGTTTGGGATTTTTTCTCCATGTGCATTTACCCTTTATCTAAAGCTCTCTTTTATACATTTCAGTTTCTGTGGATTTATTTCTCTAATGTACTCAGACTAACACAAGTAATATAAGAAGAGGCAGGACACAAGTAAGCACCCGTTTCCTTTTGGGAAAGACACTAAACAGTGAAAAGCTATTTTCCAACAAGCCATCTCTGGGTGGCACAAACAGTTAAGTGCTCAATTCATAACTTAAACGATCATCTGAACATATATCGTGGTACCTCAGAAGGCAGACCTGGTGGTTTCCTTTTGAACCCTCACAGAGCCTTGCAGCCCCTATCTAACAAGGTTCAGTTTGGCTCTGCACACCAGGTTTCAATGACTTGGAATCTACCCCACAGTAACTGTTTGGATGCAAGTATACTCAGTCCTGAGTTATGACCGGCCCCATCCTGACGATTCTGTCATGAGGCAGTTCTGACCGAAGTCAAATACCTCATGATACTAGCTTTTCTTTTCTTATTTTTTTCCACAGGTAGTTAAAAGACTTTATTCGGAAGGCTTTGAAGTCAAAAGTAACACTCTTGATAGAATTTTCTTTCATCCTTTAAGTCGGCTCTGCAAATATATAATCAGTGATTTATGTGTAAGATCAAAGATACGTTAATTTATTTAAGATAAAATATATTTTAGTTCTTAAAATTTATTCCATAAAGTACATATTTCCCTATAAATTCCCTACTTATACAAAAGAGGGAAAAAATAAACACAAAATATAAAATCCCCAACCAAACAGTAACTAAACATCTTTTTAAAAATTGTAAAAAACTAACTAGAGAAACTAATGTGTGTGTTTGTTAATATTAAAAAAAGTGAAAAATCTCTGGATGGGGGACTCCCAACCCCTAGCTTTACATATCTCACCGTCATCAGTCTGTGGGCCTTGAATACTTTGGATATAAACTTACAGCTACAATGGCATTAGATGTGTGTGGTATAGCATGGGTGCATGCTACTTATAAACTTTCTAAAAACAGAAAGTGAAGCAGATGGTCATAATGCAGCTCATCATAAGTATAATACAGCACAACTCAGAGATTGTGTTTACTGGGTCTTTGAACTGATATGAGCCAATTGAGATGTGGGATGATGAACTGAATGTGAAATTGACCTGTTTTTTAAAAGCTTGAATGATCTGGAAGGCTAAATGGAATGGGAAAAAGTATGGTTTCAATCCTTGGAATAGTGATTTGGGGACCTTTCGGGAACCTGTTTCATGACGCCAATTTACTTCCAACACTGTGGATAGTGACACACATTCAATGAAGCAAGTGCTTGACTGCCAACTTTGAGCCGGCTCTATGACTGCCTACTCAGCCTATCCAGACATTTCCTTGTAAACTGGCATTATATTTTTTTAGCCAAATAAGTTTCTAATGGCTAATTTATTCAGTTTCCATAAAACACATTATTTAATAACACTTTTTTAATCTCCACAAATGAAAATGTGGTTCTAAAGTATAATCACCAAGGTTATTGGGTAAAAGGGACTGCAGGACACAAGGTACTAGGAACTTCAGAAACCTAGGGAATTGGGCGGAAACACTGATTGAGGCACACTAAGACACCGCTTGACATGGAATAGCCCTCATGTGGTCCTACGACGTGTGATATCTAGGTAGTGAGCCCTCCTACTCAGTCACAATCTCCTACTCCTCAGAACTGTTTTGGAGTCAGGGGAGACTGCATATAAAGTCCCCAGAACGGATCAGTGTCTAGTCTGGAGTCTGAACGCATCAATATATTAAAGATACTTGCTTCTGTTTGCATCACTTTTATCCCTATCATTCTTCTCCTGCAGCCAAAACTCAGTCCCAGGGGGAGGGCAACAACAGTAACCAGACTGTTCTGTCTGACTTCTACGTTAGGACACATAGACCATCTCAATAAACCCTTTGATTCTGTGTCCCTCTCCTTCCCATAGACAAAACTGCAGCCAGCACCAGACCTTAAACCTGCAGACTAAAGGTTTGTCAAAAGTCTAGAAAGAGCAGTCAATACCCTGAAAACCTAGCCTGCAGAAGAGAAGACACAGAATTAAAAATCTACAACTGAAAAAAAAAAAAAGCCCCAGGTGTGTGTCATTCAGACAACCGATTCCAAGGAAAACACTTGAGCTACTCACAGTGAAAATTGTTTTACTTCCATACTATTGTAACTCAAACAGTTTCCCATATCTCACCTCCAAATATAACTCCAGCAGATTCAAGTTTATTAAGGAAGAGGCAATTATTCTGGTGTTTCCCCTGCACCGATTATGGAGCCTCAAACAGTTTTACTATTCTCAGCTCATGCCTTAGATTTTGAACTATTTGAATGTGAAGGAAATCTTAACATGCTGCGTTTCAAAGGTTGACTTCAGTGTTGCCTCACCCAGATTTACGTTTTTCATTTCTAGAGTGCCTCAATGTGAGTTTTTTTTTTTGGGGGGGAGGGTTAAGGAGCATTATCATTTTCCATCATCAGTTGTTGATGGGAAATTTTACATCCTGCAGGTTCCCATATACAATAATTACATTAAACAATGGAGCTTTCTGTATCTTCCTGTTTTTCACAACAGGTTATGCTCACTCATATTGTTAGCTTATCACGCCAAATGTCCAAGATGCACAGGTGGTGTTAATTGAAGGGCGGAATGATTCATGCATTGGTCACTTTAGCATTGCAAGTTCTTGAGCATCTTGATTTTGAAATTCAGTAAAGTGAGATGATGCCTTAGCCAGTTAAATGCTACTCCTTCCAAACCTGACGTACACTCAGACATATCTGAGAAGAAGCCACATTATCTACGTGAAACAGCTTTGGGTGCTCCCCAGCTATATGCAGATGCCTACCAAATATGAGATTATTTTGCTTTCTCTGACTTGGCTCATACTAGCAATCAGCCTCTTTCCATCTCTTTTGTAGATGGTTGTGGATTCTGGGGGGCCTATGGCATAATGGTTGGCTTATGAGATTAAAAAGACCTTTTAGGGAAGTTTCTTGATGTGTATTTAATATTTAATTACAACTCTCTTTTATACAAGTGTGTCTGTGGATTTCCACATCTAAAGTGCACAGATGAACACATTCCCATAGCAGAGTGAACCACCCTTCCGTCATGTCTATAGGTATTTCTCCTTCCTATGGGCAGCTGGACAGTAATTCATCTGGGAAACATCTGGTAAACCAGGACAATGGTGCTTCCCCAGCTTTCTGTGATGAGGGACCAGGACATTGGTTACCTTTATAAAAGTCTCCTGACACCACCTCGTGATGTCTGTTTCTGGGATCATAGAGGCTTCTTCTTCCTTGGTTGGTCTTGTTGGTAGGTACTATCCAGTTGGTCTGCTTCAAAGCAACCGCAATGTACAGGACAAGAAAAGGCTTGCCAATCCTGGGCCACCCTCATATCTTTTTGATGTTTGAACCCATCTCTGAAGCCCCCGTGGCCATGCATTGTGCAAAAGACCTGGCTGTTTGTCACTGGTCCTCCCCTTTAATCTGACCAGAAGTGTTCGTCATCTGGCCCTCTCTCTGGCAAGGTTCTGCCTTGGTTTACTAGTCCTTCACTACCTGACAGTGTTTCCATGTTTAGCGTAAGTTTTTCAGTGGTGTATTTCGTCATCCTCAGTGTGTCCTTCGTCTAGACACCCTGCTGCGCGCTTTGCCCTTTACATGACATTGCTGGCATTGGAAATAGCAGTGACATGCACTCTGACTTTCCCTTCTGGACCTAGCTACAAATGGTCAGATTTTAAACAGGTCACAGTTTATCACCGACCCATGTACCACCCTTGAAGCAGCATTGGGGTAGATAATAAATCACGAGTAGACCTGAACAAGGAGATGGAGCCCTCGTGTCTGAGTGGTTACAAACACCAGCAGCTCCAGGCGCACAAAAGGCGCTTTCAATTCCAGTAAAGAGTTAACAACCTCAGAAACCCAGATGGGCAGTTCTTTCCACCTGCAGCCACCCACACTGCATGTCTTTGTTGAGATGGAGGAGGACATTGTGGATTGGTGTGGGACATATGGGCTAATGTTGGACTTGTACACTTGGGCTGCACTGGTTTGGGATTTTTTCTCCATGTGCATTTACCCTTTATCTAAAGCTCTCTTTTATACATTTCAGTTTCTGTGGATTTATTTCTCTAATGTACTCAGACTAACACAAGTAATATAAGAAGAGGCAGGACACAATTAAGCACCCGTTTCCGTTTGCAAAGACACTAAACAGTGAAAACCTATTTTCCAACAAGCCATCTCTGGGTGGCACAAACAGTTAAGTGCTCAATTCATAACTTAAACGATCATCTGAACCCATATCGTGGTACCTCAGAAGGCAGACCTGGTGGTTTGCTTTTGAAACCTCACAGAGCCTTGCAGCCCCTATCTAACAAGGTTCAGTTTGGCTCTGCACACCAGGTTTCAATGACTTGGAATCTACCCCACAGTAACTGTTTGGATGCAAGTATACTCAGTCCTGAGTTATGACCGGCCCCATCCTGACGATTCTGTCATGAGGCAGTTCTGACCGAAGTCAAATACCTCATGATACTAGCTTTCCTTTTCTTATTTTTTTTCCCACAGGTAGTTAAAAGACTTTATTAAGAAGGCTTTGAAGTCAAAAGTAACACTCTTGATAGAATTTCCTTTCATCCTTTAAGTCGGCTCTGCAAATATATAATCAGTGATTCAGCTGTAAGATCAAAGATCTGTTAATTTATTTAAATGAAAATACATTTTGGTTCTTAAAATTGAATCCATAAAGTACATATTTCCCTATAAATCCCCTACTTATACAAAAGAGGTAAAAAATAAAAAGAAACACAAAATATGAATTCCCCAACAATACAGTAACTGAGCAGCTTTTTAAAAATTGTGAAAAACTAACAAGAGAAACCAATTTTTTTTGTCTGTGTTAATATTTTAAAAAAGTGAAAAATCTCTGGATGGGGGAATCCTACCCGCTGGCTTTACATATCTCACCGTCATCAGTCTGTGGGCCTTGAATACATTGGATATAAACTTACAGCTACAACGGCATCAGAGGTTTGTGGTATAGCATGAGTGCATGCTACTTATGGTAAACTTTCTAAAAAAAAGAAAGAGAGGCAGATGGTCATAATGCAGCTCATCATAACTCTAATGCAGCACAACTCAGAGATTGTGTTTTCTGGGTCTTTGAACTGATATGAGCCAATTGAGTTGTGGGCTGATGAACTGAATGTGAAATTGACCTGTTTTTTAAAAGCTTGAATGATCTGGAAGGCTAAATGGAATGGGGAAAAGTATGGTTTCAATCCTTGGAATAGTGATTTGGGGACCTTTCAGGAACCTGTTTCATGACAACAATTTACTTCCAACACTGTGGATAGTGACACACATTCAATGAAGCAAGTGCTTGGCTGCCATCCTTGAGCCGGCTCTAGTACTACCTACTCAGCCTATCCAGACATTTCCTTGCAAACTGGCATTATTTTTGTTAGCCAAATAAGTTTTTGATGGCTTATATTTTCATTTACCATAAACACACATTATTTAATAACACATTTGTTTTTGATCTCCACAAATGAAAAGGTGGTTATAAAGTATAAACACCAGGGTTATTGAGTAAAAGGCACTGCAGGACACAGGGTACTGGGAACTTCAGAAGCCTAGGGATTTGGGTGGAAACACTGATTGAGGCACACTGAGAAACCGCTTGAGGTGGAATAGCCCTCATGCAGACCGACGGAGTGTGATATCTAGGCAGTGAGCCCTCCTACTCAGTCACTATCACCGACTCCTCAGAACTGTTTTGGAGTCAGGGGAGACTGCATATAAAGTCCCCAGAAAAGATCAGTGTCCAGGCTGGAGTCTGAAGGCATCAATATATTAAAAATACTTGCTTCTATTTGTATCACTTTTATCCCTATCATTCTTCTCATGCAGCCAAAACTCAGTCCCAGGCAGATGGCAACTAGAGTAACCACACTGTTCTGTCTGACTTCTACATTAGGACACATACACCATCTGAATAAACAATTTGATTCTCTGTCCCTATCCCTGTCATAGTCAAAGCTTCAGCCAGCACCAGACCTTAAACCTGCAGACTAAGAGTTTGTCAAAAGTCTAGAAAGAGCAGTCAATAACCTGGAAACCTAGCCTGCAGAAGAGAAGACACAGAATCAAAAGCTACAACTTAAAAAAAAAAAAAGCTCCAGGTGGGTGTCATTCAGACAACCGATTCCAATGAAAACACTTGAGCTTCTCACAGTGTAAAATTGCTTTTACTTCCATGCTATTGTAATTCAAACAGTTTCCCATATCTCACCTCCAAATGTAACTCCAGCAGATTCAAGTATATTAAGGAAGAGGCAATTATTCTGGTGTTTCCCCTGCACCGATTATGGAGCCTCAAACAGTTTTACTCTTCTCAGCTCATGCCTTAGATTTTCAACTACTTGAACGTGAAGGAAATCATAAAATGTCGCGATAAACATGCTGCCTTCTGAGTTGCCTCACCCAGATTTATGTTTTTCATAAATGTAGAGTGCCTCAATATGGTTTTTGTGGGGGGTCAAAGAGCATTATCATTTCCCAACATCAGTTGTTGATGGGAAATTTTACATCCTGCAGGTTCCCATATACAATAATTACATTAAACAATGGAGCTTTTTGTATCTTCCTGTTTTTCACAACAGGTTATGGTCACTGATATTGTTAGCTTAACATGCCAAATGTCCAAGATGCACAGGTGGTGTTAATTGAAGGGCGGAATGATTCAGGCATTGGTCACTTCAGCTTTGCAAGTTCTTGAGCATCTTGATTTTGAAATTCAGTATAGTGAGATGATGCCTTAGCCAGTTAAACGCTACTGCTTCCAAGCCTCAGGTACACTCAGAAATATCTGAGCAGAAGCCACATTATCTACGTGAAACAGCTTTGGGTGCTTCACAGCTATATGCACATGCCCACCAAATATGAGATTATTTTGCTTTCTCTGACTTGGCTTTTACTAGCAGTCAGCCTCATTCCATCTCTTTTGTAGATGGTTGAAGACTGTGTGGATTCTGGGAGGCCTTTGGCATAATGGTGGGCTTATGAGATTAAAAAGATCTTTTATGGAAGTTTTCTTGATGTGCATTTAATATTTAATTACAACTCTCTTTTATACACGTGTGTCTGTGGGTTTCAACATCTAAAGTGCACAGATAAACACATTCCCATAGTGGAGTGAACCTCCCTTCCGTCATGTCTATAGGTATTTCTCCTTCTTATGGGCATCTGGACAGTAATTCATCTGGGGAACGTCTGTTAAACCAGGACAATGGTGCTTGCCCAGCTTTCTGGGATGAGGGGCCAGGCCATTGGTTACATTTATAAAAGTCTCCTGACACGTCCTAGTGATGTCAGTTTCTGGGATCATAGAGGCTTCCTCTTCCTCGCTTGGTCTTGTTGGTAGATGCTATCCAGTTGGTCTGCTTCAAAGCAACCCCAATGTACAGGACAAGGAATGGCTTGCTAGTCTTCGGCCACCCTTATATCTTTCTGATGTTTGAACCCATCTTTGCAGCCCCCATGGCCATGCATCATGGAAACGGCCTGGCTCTTTGTCACTGGCCCTCCCCTTTAATCTGACCAGAAGGGTTCGTCAGCTGGCCCTCTCTCTGAAAAGATTCTGCCTTGCTTTACTAATCGTCCACTACCTGACAGTGTTTCCATGATTAGCATAAGATTTTCATTGGTGTATTTCGTCATCCTCAGTGTGTCGTTAGTCTAGAAACCCTGCTGTGTGCTTTGCCCTTTACATGACATTGCTGGCATTGGAAATAGCTGGGACCTGCACTCTGAACTTCCTTTCTGTACCTAGCTACAAATGGACATATTTTAAACAGGTCACAGTTTATCACCGGTCCATGTACCACCCTTGGAGCAGCATTGGGGTAGATAATAAATCACGAGTAGTCCTGCACAAGGAGATGGAGCCCTCGTGTCTGAGTGGTTACAAACACCAGCCGCTCCAGGCGCACAAAAGGTGCTTTTAATTCCCGTAAAGGGTTAACAACCTTCGAAAACCAGATGGGCAGTTCTTTCCACCTGCAGCCACCATCACAGCATGTGTTTGTTAAGATGGAGAGGACATTGTGGATTGGGGTGGGTCATATGGGCTAATGTTGGACTTGTAGACTTTGGCTGCGTTGGTTTGGGATTTTTTTCTCCATGTGCATTTTCCCTTTATCTAAAGCTCTATTTTATACATTTCAGTTTCTGTGGATTTATTTCTCTAATGTACTCAGACTAACACAACTAATATAAGAAAAGGCAGGACACAAGTAAGCACCCGTTTCCATTTGGGAAAAACACTAAACAGTGAAAAGCTATTTTCCTCCATGCCATCTCTGGTTGGCACAAACTGTTAAGTGCTCAATTCGTAACTAAAACGATCATCTGAGCCCATATGGTGGTACCTCAGAAGACAGACCTGGTGGTGATTTTCAACCCACACACAGTCTTGTAGCCCTTATCTCACACGGTTCAGTTTGGCTCTGCACACCTGGTAGTTCCATGACTTGGAATCTACCCCACAGTAACTGTTTGGATGAACGTTACTCAGTCCTGTGTTATGACAGGCCGCATCCTGACGATTCTGTCATGAGGCAGTCCTGACCGAAGTCAAATACCACATGATTCTTGCTTTCCTTTCTTATTTTTTTCCACAGGTAGTTAAAAGACTTTATTAAGAAGGCTTTGAAGTCAAAAGTAACACTCTTGATAGAATTTTCTTTCATCCTTTAAGTCGGCTCTGCAAATATATAATCAGTGATTCAGCTGTAAGATCAAAGATCTGTTAATTTATTTAAATGAAAATACATTTTGGTTCCTAAAATTTATTCCATAAAGTACATATTTCCCTAAAAATTATAAATCCACTACTTATACAAAAGAGGTAAAAAATAAAAACAAACACAAAATATAAATTCCCCAACAATACAGTAACTGAGCATCTTTTTAAAAATTGTGAAAAACTAACAAGAGAAACCAATGTTTTTTGTCTGTGTTACTATTTAAAAAAGTGAAAAATCTTAGGATGGGGGAATCCTACCCGCTGGCTTTACATATCTCACCGTCATCAGTCTGTGGGCCTTGAATACATTGGATATAAACTTATAGCTACAACGGCATCAGAGGTGTGTGTTATAGCATGAGTGCATGCTACTTATGGTAAACTTTCTAAAAAAAAGAAAGAGAGGCAGATGGTCATAATGCAGCTCATCATAACTCTAATTCAGCACAACTCAGAGATTGTGTTTTCTGGGTCTTTGAACTGATATGAGCCAATTGAGTTGTGGGCTGATGAACTGAATGTGAAATTGACCTGTTTTTTAAAAGCTTGAATGATCTGGAAGGCTAAATGGAATGGGGAAAAGTATGGTTTCAATCCTTGGAATAGTGATTTGGGGACCTTTCAGGAACCTGTTTCATGACAACAATTTACTTCCAACACTGTGGATAGTGACACACATTCAATGAAGCAAGTGCTTTGCTGCCAACCTTGAGCCGGCTCTATTACTGCCTACTCAGCCTATACAGACATTTCCTTTCAAACTGCTATTATTTTTGTTAGCCAAATAAGTTTCTGATGGCTTATTTTTTCATTTTCCATAAACACACATTATTTAATAACAAATTTGTTTTTCATCTCCCCAAATGAAAGGTGGTTATAAAGTATAAACACCAGGGTTATTGAGTAAACGGCACTGCAGGACACAGGGTACTGGGAACTTCAGAAGCCTAGGGATTTGGGTGGAAACACTGCTTGAGGCACACTGAGAAACCGCTTGAGGTGGAATAGCCCTCATGCAGACCGACGGAGTGTGATATCTAGGCAGTGAGCCCTCCTACTCAGTCACTATCACCGACTCCTCAGAACTGTTTTGGAGTCAGGGGAGACTGCATATAAAGTCCCCAGAAAAGATCAGTGTCCAGGCTGGAGTCTGAAGGCATCAATATATTAAAAATACTTGCTTCTATTTGTATCACTTTTATCCCTATCATTCTTCTCATGCAGCCAAAACTCAGTCCCAGGCAGATGGCAACTACAGTAACCACACTGTTCTGTCTGACTTCTACATTAGGACACATACACCATCTGAATAAACAATTTGATTCTCTGTCCCTATCCCTGTCATAGTCAAAGCTTCAGCCAGCACCAGACCTTAAACCTGCAGACTAAGAGTTTGTCAAAAGTCTAGAAAGAGCAGTCAATAACCTGGAAACCTAGCCTGCAGAAGAGAAGACACAGAATCAAAAGCTACAACTTAAAAAAAAAAAAAGCTCCAGGTGGGTGTCATTCAGACAACCGATTCCAATGAAAACACTTGAGCTTCTCACAGTGTAAAATTGCTTTTACTTCCATGCTATTGTAATTCAAACAGTTTCCCATATCTCACCTCCAAATGTAACTCCAGCAGATTCAAGTATATTAAGGAAGAGGCAATTATTCTGGTGTTTCCCCTGCACCGATTATGGAGCCTCAAACAGTTTTACTTTTCTCAGCTCATGCCTTAGATTTTCAACTACTTGAATGTGAAGGAAATCATAAAACGTCGCGTCAAACATGCTGCCTTCTGAATAGCCTCACCCAGATTTATGTTTTTCATAAATCTAGAGTGCATCAATATGGGTTTTGTGGGGGGTCAAAGAGCATTATCATTTCCCATCATCAGTTGTTGATGGGAAATTTTACATCCTGCAGGTTCCCATATACAATAATTACATTAAACACTGGAGCTTTTTGTATCTTCCTGTTTTTCACAACAGGTTATGCTCACTGATATTGTTAGCTTATCATGCCAAATGTCCAAGATACACAGGTGGTGTTAATTGAAGGGCGGAATGATTCAGGCATTGGTCACTTCAGCTTTGCAAGTTCTTGAGCATCTTGATTTTGAAATTCAGTATAGTGAGATGATGCCTTAGCCAGTTAAACGCTACTGCTTCCAAGCCTCAGGTACACTCAGAAATATCTGAGCAGAAGCCACATTATCTACGTGAAACAGCTTTGGGTGCTTCACAGCTATATGCACATGCCCACCAAATATGAGATTATTTTGCTTTCTCTGACTTGGCTTTTACTAGCAGTCAGCCTCATTCCATCTCTTTTGTAGATGGTTGAAGACTGTGTGGATTCTGGGAGGCCTTTGGCATAATGGTGGGCTTATGAGATTAAAAAGATCTTTCAGGGAAGTTTTCTTGATGTGCATTTAATATTTAATTACAACTCTCTTTTATACATGTGTGTCTGTGGGTTTCAACATCTAAAGTGCACAGATTAACACATTCCCATAGCGGAGTGAACCTCCCTTCCGTCATGTCTATAGGTATTTCTCCTTCTTATGGGCATCTGGACAGTAATTCATCTGGGGAACGTCTGTTAAACCAGGACAATGGTGCTTCCCCAGCTTTCTGGGATGAGGGGCCAGGCCATTGGTTACCTTTATAAAAGTCTCCTGACACGTCCTAGTGATGTTAGTTTCTGGGATCATAGAGGCTTCCTCTTCCTCGGTTGGTCTTGTTGGTAGATGCTATCCAGTTGGTCTGCTTCAAAGCAACCCCAATGTACAGGACAATGAATGGCTTGCTAGTCTTAGGCCACACTTATATCTTTCTGATGTTTGAACCCATCTTTGCAGCCCCCATGACCATGCATCATGGAAATGGCCTGGCTCTTTGTCACTGGCCCTCCCCTTTAATCTGACCAGAAGGGTTCGTCATCTGGCCCTCTCTCTGACAAGATTCTGCCTTGCTTTACTAGTCCTCCACTACCTGACAGTGTTTCCATGATTAGCATAAGATTTTCATTGGTGTATTTTGTCATCCTCAGTGTGTCGTTAGTCTAGAAACCCTGCTGTGTGCTTTGCCCTTTACATGACATTGCTGGCATTGGAAATAGCTGGGACCTGCACTCTGAACTTCCTTTCTGTACCTAGCTAAAAATGGACATATTTTAAACAGGTCACAGTTTATCACCGGCCCATATACCACCCTTGGAGCACCATTGGGGTAGATAATAAATCACGAGTAGTCCTGCACAAGGAGATGGAGCCCTCGTGTCTGAGTGGTTACAAACACCAGCCGCTGCAGGCGCACAAAAGGTTCTTTTAATTCCCGTAAAGGGTTAACAACCTCAGAAAACCAGATGGGCAGTTCTTTCCACCTGCAGCCACCATCACAGCATGTGTTTGTTAAGATGGAGAGGACATTGTGGATTGGGGTGGGTCATATGGGCTAATGTTGGACCTGTAGACTTTGGCTTCATTGGTTTGGGATTTTTTTCTCCATGTGCATTTTCCCTTTATCTAAAGCTCTATTTTATACATTTCAGTTTCTGTGGATTTATTTCTCTAATGTACTCAGACTAACACAACTAATATAAGAAAAGGCAGGACACAAGTAAGCACCCGTTTCCATTTGGGAAAAACACTAAACAGTGAAAAGCTATTTTCCTCCATGCCATCTCTGGTTGGCACAAACTGTTAAGTGCTCAATTCGTAACTAAAACGATCATCTGAGCCCATATGGTGGTACCTCAGAAGACAGACCTGGTGGTCTGATTTTCAACCCACACACAGCCTTGTAGCCCTTATCTCACACGGTTCAGTTTGGCTCTGCACACCTGGTAGTTCCATGACTTGGAATCTACCACACAGTAACTGTTTGGATGAAAGTTACTCAGTCCTGTGTTATGAGAGGTCCCATCCTGACGATTCTGTCATGAGGCAGTCCTGACCGAAGTCAAATACCTCATGATTCTTGCTTTGCTTTTCTTATTATTTTCCACAGGTAGTTAAAAGACTTTATTAAGAAGGCTTTGAAGTCAAAAGTAACACTCTTGATAGAATTTTCTTTCATCCTTTAAGTCGGCTCTGCAAATATATAATCAGTGATTCAGCTGTAAGATCAAAGATCTGTTAATTTATTTAAATGAAAATACATTTTGGTTCTTAAAATTGATTCCATAAAGTACATATTTCCCTATAAATTATAAATCCCCTACTTATACAAAAGAGGTAAAAAATAAAAACAAACACAAAATATGAATTCCCCAACAATACAGTAACCGAGCACCTTTTACAAATTGTGAAAAACTAACAAGAGAAACCAATGTTTTGTGTCAGTGCTAATATTTTTAAAAAGTGATAATCTTAGGATGGGGGTATCCTACCCGCTGGCTTTACATATATCACCGTCATCAGTCTGTGGGCCTTGAATACATTGGATATAAACTTACAGCTACAACGGCATCAGAGGTGTGTGTGCATGTGTGCATGCTACTTATGGTATACTTTCTAAAAAAAAGAAAGAGAGGCAGATGGTCATAATGCAGCTCATCATAACTATAATTCAGCACAACTCAGAGATTGTGTTTTCTGGGTCTTTGAACTGATATGAGCCAATTGAGTTGTGGGCTGATGAACTGAATGTGAAATTGACCTGTTTTTTAAAAGCTTGAATGATCTGGAAGGCTAAATGGAATGGGGAAAAGTATGGTTTCAATCCTTGGAATAGTGATTTGGGGACCTTTCAGGAACCTGTTTCATGACAACAATTTACTTCCAACACTGTGGATAGTGACACACATTCAATGAAGCAAGTGCTTGGCTGCCATCCTTGAGCCGGCTCTAGTACTGCCTACTCAGCCTATCCAGACATTTCCTTGCAAACTGGCATTATTTTTGTTAGCCAAATAAGTTTCTGATGGCTTATATTTTCATTTTCCATAAACACACATTATTTAATAACAAATTTGTTTTTGATCTCCACAAATGAAAAGGTGGTTATAAAGTATAAACACCAGGGTTATTGAGTAAACGGCACTGCAGGACACAGGGTACTGGGAACTTCAGAAGCCTAGGGATTTGGGTGGAAACACTGCTTGAGGCACACTGAGACACCGCTTGAGGTGGAATAGCCCTCATGCAGACCGACGGAGTGTGATATCTAGGCAGTGAGCCCTCCTACTCAGTCACTATCACCGACTCCTCAGAACTGTTTTGGAGTCAGGGGAGACTGCATATAAAGTCCCCAGAAAAGATCAGTGTCCAGGCTGGAGTCTGAAGGCATCAATATATTAAAAATACTTGCTTCTATTTGTATCACTTTTATCCCTATCATTCTTCTCATGCAGCCAAAACTCAGTCCCAGGCAGATGGCAACTACAGTAACCACACTGTTCTGTCTGACTTCTACATTAGGACACATAGATCATATGAATAAACAATTTGGTTGTGTGTCCCTATCCCTCTCATAGCCAAAGCTTCAGCCAACACCAGACCTTAAACCTGCAGACTAAGAGTTTGTCAAAAGTCTAGAAAGAGCAGTCAATAACCTGGAAACCTAGCCTGCAGAAGAGAAGACACAGAATCAAAAGCTACACTTAAAAAAAAAAAAAAGCTCCAGGTGGGTGTCATTCAGACAACCGATTCCAATGAAAACACTTGAGCTTCTCACAGTGTAAAATTGCTTTTACTTCCATGCTATTGTAATTCAAACATTTTCCCATATCTCACCTCCAAATGTAACTCCAGCAGATTCAAGTATATTAAGGAAGAGGCAATTATTCTGGTGTTTCCCCTGCACCGATTATGGAGCCTCAAACAGTTTTACTCTTCTCAGCTCATGCCTTAGATTTTCAACTACTTGAACGTGAAGGAAATCATAAAATGTCGCGTTAAACATGCTGCCTTCTGAGTTGCCTCACCCAGATTTATGTTTTTCATAAATGTAGAGTGCCTCAATATGGTTTTTGTGGGGGGTCAAAGAGCATTATCATTTCCCAACATCAGTTGTTGATGGGAAATTTTACATCCTGCAGGTTCCCATATACAATAATTACATTAAACAATGGAGCTTTTTGTATCTTCCTGTTTTTCACAACAGGTTATGGTCACTGATATTGTTAGCTTAACATGCCAAATGTCCAAGATGCACAGGTGGTGTTAATTGAAGGGCGGAATGATTCAGGCATTGGTCACTTCAGCTTTGCAAGTTCTTGAGCATCTTGATTTTGAAATTCAGTATAGTGAGATGATGCCTTAGCCAGTTAAACGCTACTGCTTCCAAGCCTCACGTACACTCAGAAATATCTGAGCAGAAGCCACATTATCTACGTGAAACAGCTTTGGGTGCTTCACAGCTATATGCACATGCCCACCAAATATGAGATTATTTTGCTTTCTTTGACTTGGCTTTTACTAGCAGTCAGCCTCATTCCATCTCTTTTGTAGATGTTTGAAGACTGTGTGGATTCTGGGAGGCCTTTGGGATAATGGTGGGCTTATGAGATTAAAAAGATCTTTTAGGGAAGTTATCTTGATGTGCATTTAATATTTAATTACAACTCTCTTTTATACACGTGTGTCTGTGGGTTTCAACATCTAAAGTGCACAGATAAACACATTCCCATAGTGGAGTGAACCTCCCTTCCGTCATGTCTATAGGTATTTCTCCTTCTTATGGGCATCTGGACAGTAATTCATCTGGGGAACGTCTGTTAAACCAGGACAATGGTGCTTGCCCAGCTTTCTGGGATGAGGGGCCAGGCCATTGGTTACATTTATAAAAGTCTCCTGACACGTCCTAGTGATGTCAGTTTCTGGGATCATAGAGGCTTCCTCTTCCTCGCTTGGTCTTGTTGGTAGATGCTATCCAGTTGGTCTGCTTCAAAGCAACCCCAATGTACAGGACAAGGAATGGCTTGCTAGTCTTCGGCCACCCTTATATCTTTCTGATGTTTGAACCCATCTTTGCAGCCCCCATGGCCATGCATCATGGAAACGGCCTGGCTCTTTGTCACTGGCCCTCCCCTTTAATCTGACCAGAAGGGTTCGTCAGCTGGCCCTCTCTCTGAAAAGATTCTGCCTTGCTTTACTAATCGTCCACTACCTGACAGTGTTTCCATGATTAGCATAAGATTTTCATTGGTGTATTTCGTCATCCTCAGTGTGTCGTTAGTCTAGAAACCCTGATGTGTGCTTTGCCCTTTACATGACATTGCTGGCATTGGAAATAGCTGGGACCTGCACTCTGACCTTCCTTTCTGTACCTAGCTACAAATGGACATATTTTAAACAGGTCACAGTTTATCACCGGTCCATGTACCACCCTTGGAGCAGCATTGGGGTAGATAATAAATCACGAGTAGTCCTGCACAAGGAGATGGAGCCCTCGTGTCTGAGTGGTTACAAACACCAGCCGCTCCAGGCGCACAAAAGGTGCTTTTAATTCCCGTAAAGGGTTAACAACCTTCGAAAACCAGATGGGCAGTTCTTTCCACCTGCAGCCACCATCACAGCATGTGTTTGTTAAGATGGAGAGGACATTGTGGATTGGGGTGGGTCATATGGGCTAATGTTGGACTTGTAGACTTTGGCTGCGTTGGTTTGGGATTTTTTTCTCCATGTGCATTTTCCCTTTATCTAAAGCTCTATTTTATACATTTCAGTTTCTGTGGATTTATTTCTCTAATGTACTCAGACTAACACAACTAATATAAGAAAAGGCAGGACACAAGTAAGCACCCGTTTCCATTTGGGAAAAACACTAAACAGTGAAAAGCTATTTTCCTCCATGCCATCTCTGGTTGGCACAAACTGTTAAGTGCTCAATTCGTAACTAAAACGATCATCTGAGCCCATATGGTGGTACCTCAGAAGACAGACCTGGTGGTGATTTTCAACCCACACACAGTCTTGTAGCCCTTATCTCACACGGTTCAGTTTGGCTCTGCACACCTGGTAGTTCCATGACTTGGAATCTACCCCACAGTAACTGTTTGGATGAAAGTTACTCAGTCCTGTGTTATGACAGGCCGCATCCTGACGATTCTGTCATGAGGCAGTCCTGACCGAAGTCAAATACCACATGATTCTTGCTTTCCTTTCTTATTTTTTTCCACAGGTAGTTAAAAGACTTTATTAAGAAGGCTTTGAAGTCAAAAGTAACACTCTTGATAGAATTTTCTTTCATCCTTTAAGTCGGCTCTGCAAATATATAATCAGTGATTCAGCTGTAAGATCAAAGATCTGTTAATTTATTTAAATGAAAATACATTTTGGTTCCTAAAATTTATTCCATAAAGTACATATTTCCCTATAAATTATAAATCCACTACTTATACAAAAGAGGTAAAAAATAAAAACAAACACAAAATATAAATTCCCCAACAATACAGTAACTGAGCAGCTTTTTAAAAATTGTGAAAAACTAACAAGAGAAACCAATGTTTTTTGTCTGTGTTACTATTTAAAAAAAGTGAAAAATCTTAGGATGGGGGAATCCTACCCGCTGGCTTTACATATCTCACCGTCATCAGTCTGTGGGCCTTGAATACATTGGATATAAACTTACAGCTACAACGGCATCAGAGGTGTGTGTTATAGCATGAGTGCATGCTACTTATGGTAAACTTTCTAAAAAAAAGAAAGAGAGGCAGATGGTCATAATGCAGCTCATCATAACTATAATTCAGCACAACTCAGAGATTGTGTTTTCTGGGTCTTTGAACTGATATGAGCCAATTGAGTTGTGGGCTGATGAACTGAATGTGAAATTGACCTGTTTTTTAAAAGCTTGAATGATCTGGAAGGCTAAATGGAATGGGGAAAAGTATGGTTTCAATCCTTGGAATAGTGATTTGGGGACCTTTCAGGAACCTGTTTCATGACAACAATTTACTTCCAACACTGTGGATAGTGACACACATTCAATGAAGCAAGTGCTTTGCTGCCAACCTTGAGCCGGCTCTATTACTGCCTACTCAGCCTATACAGACATTTCCTTTCAAACTGCTATTATTTTTGTTAGCCAAATAAGTTTCTGATGGCTTATATTTTCATTTTCCATAAACACACATTATTTAATAACAAATTTGTTTTTCATCTCCCCAAATGAAAGGTGGTTATAAAGTATAAACACCAGGGTTATTGAGTAAACGGCACTGCAGGACACAGGGTACTGGGAACTTCAGAAGCCTAGGGATTTGGGTGGAAACACTGCTTGAGGCACACTGAGAAACCGCTTGAGGTGGAATAGCCCTCATGCAGACCGACGGAGTGTGATATCTAGGCAGTGAGCCCTCCTACTCAGTCACTATCACCGACTCCTCAGAACTGTTTTGGAGTCAGGGGAGACTGCATATAAAGTCCCCAGAAAAGATCAGTGTCCAGGCTGGAGTCTGAAGGCATCAATATATTAAAAATACTTGCTTCTATTTGTATCACTTTTATCCCTATCATTCTTCTCATGCAGCCAAAACTCAGTCCCAGGCAGATGGCAACTACAGTAACCACACTGTTCTGTCTGACTTCTACATTAGGACACATACACCATCTGAATAAACAATTTGATTCTCTGTCCCTATCCCTGTCATAGTCAAAGCTTCAGCCAGCACCAGACCTTAAACCTGCAGACTAAGAGTTTGTCAAAAGTCTAGAAAGAGCAGTCAATAACCTGGAAACCTAGCCTGCAGAAGAGAAGACACAGAATCAAAAGCTACAACTTAAAAAAAAAAAAAGCTCCAGGTGGGTGTCATTCAGACAACCGATTCCAATGAAAACACTTGAGCTTCTCACAGTGTAAAATTGCTTTTACTTCCATGCTATTGTAATTCAAACAGTTTCCCATATCTCACCTCCAAATGTAACTCCAGCAGATTCAAGTATATTAAGGAAGAGGCAATTATTCTGGTGTTTCCCCTGCACCGATTATGGAGCCTCAAACAGTTTTACTTTTCTCAGCTCATGCCTTAGATTTTCAACTACTTGAATGTGAAGGAAATCATAAAACGTCGCGTCAAACATGCTGCCTTCTGAATAGCCTCACCCAGATTTATGTTTTTCATAAATCTAGAGTGCATCAATATGGGTTTTGTGGGGGGTCAAAGAGCATTATCATTTCCCATCATCAGTTGTTGATGGGAAATTTTACATCCTGCAGGTTCCCATATACAATAATTACATTAAACACTGGAGCTTTTTGTATCTTCCTGTTTTTCACAACAGGTTATGCTCACTGATATTGTTAGCTTATCATGCCAAATGTCCAAGATACACAGGTGGTGTTAATTGAAGGGCGGAATGATTCAGGCATTGGTCACTTCAGCTTTGCAAGTTCTTGAGCATCTTGATTTTGAAATTCAGTATAGTGAGATGATGCCTTAGCCAGTTAAACGCTACTGCTTCCAAGCCTCAGGTACACTCAGAAATATCTGAGCAGAAGCCACATTATCTACGTGAAACAGCTTTGGGTGCTTCACAGCTATATGCACATGCCCACCAAATATGAGATTATTTTGCTTTCTCTGACTTGGCTTTTACTAGCAGTCAGCCTCATTCCATCTCTTTTGTAGATGGTTGAAGACTGTGTGGATTCTGGGAGGCCTTTGGCATAATGGTGGGCTTATGAGATTAAAAAGATCTTTCAGGGAAGTTTTCTTGATGTGCATTTAATATTTAATTACAACTCTCTTTTATACACGTGTGTCTGTGGGTTTCAACATCTAAAGTGCACAGATTAACACATTCCCATAGCGGAGTGAACCTCCCTTCCGTCATGTCTATAGGTATTTCTCCTTCTTATGGGCATCTGGACAGTAATTCATCTGGGGAACGTCTGTTAAACCAGGACAATGGTGCTTCCCCAGCTTTCTGGGATGAGGGGCCAGGCCATTGGTTACCTTTATAAAAGTCTCCTGACACGTCCTAGTGATGTTAGTTTCTGGGATCATAGAGGCTTCCTCTTCCTCGGTTGGTCTTGTTGGTAGATGCTATCCAGTTGGTCTGCTTCAAAGCAACCCCAATGTACAGGACAATGAATGGCTTGCTAGTCTTAGGCCACACTTATATCTTTCTGATGTTTGAACCCATCTTTGCAGCCCCCATGACCATGCATCATGGAAATGGCCTGGCTCTTTGTCACTGGCCCTCCCCTTTAATCTGACCAGAAGGGTTCGTCATCTGGCCCTCTCTCTGACAAGATTCTGCCTTGCTTTACTAGTCCTCCACTACCTGACAGTGTTTCCATGATTAGCATAAGATTTTCATTGGTGTATTTTGTCATCCTCAGTGTGTCGTTAGTCTAGAAACCCTGCTGTGTGCTTTGCCCTTTACATGACATTGCTGGCATTGGAAATAGCTGGGACCTGCACTCTGAACTTCCTTTCTGTACCTAGCTAAAAATGGACATATTTTAAACAGGTCACAGTTTATCACCGGCCCATGTACCACCCTTGGAGCACCATTGGGGTAGATAATAAATCACGAGTAGTCCTGCACAAGGAGATGGAGCCCTCGTGTCTGAGTGGTTACAAACACCAGCCGCTGCAGGCGCACAAAAGGTTCTTTTAATTCCCGTAAAGGGTTAACAACCTCAGAAAACCAGATGGGCAGTTCTTTCCACCTGCAGCCACCATCACAGCATGTGTTTGTTAAGATGGAGAGGACATTGTGGATTGGGGTGGGTCATATGGGCTAATGTTGGACCTGTAGACTTTGGCTTCATTGGTTTGGGATTTTTTTCTCCATGTGCATTTTCCCTTTATCTAAAGCTCTATTTTATACATTTCAGTTTCTGTGGATTTATTTCTCTAATGTACTCAGACTAACACAACTAATATAAGAAAAGGCAGGACACAAGTAAGCACCCGTTTCCATTTGGGAAAAACACTAAACAGTGAAAAGCTATTTTCCTCCATGCCATCTCTGGTTGGCACAAACTGTTAAGTGCTCAATTCGTAACTAAAACGATCATCTGAGCCCATATGGTGGTACCTCAGAAGACAGACCTGGTGGTCTGATTTTCAACCCACACACAGCCTTGTAGCCCTTATCTCACACGGTTCAGTTTGGCTCTGCACACCTGGTAGTTCCATGACTTGGAATCTACCACACAGTAACTGTTTGGATGAAAGTTACTCAGTCCTGTGTTATGAGAGGTCCCATCCTGACGATTCTGTCATGAGGCAGTCCTGACCGAAGTCAAATACCTCATGATTCTTGCTTTGCTTTTCTTATTATTTTCCACAGGTAGTTAAAAGACTTTATTAAGAAGGCTTTGAAGTCAAAAGTAACACTCTTGATAGAATTTTCTTTCATCCTTTAAGTCGGCTCTGCAAATATATAATCAGTGATTCAGCTGTAAGATCAAAGATCTGTTAATTTATTTAAATGAAAATACATTTTGGTTCTTAAAATTGATTCCATAAAGTACATATTTCCCTATAAATTATAAATCCCCTACTTATACAAAAGAGGTAAAAAATAAAAACAAACACAAAATATGAATTCCCCAACAATACAGTAACCGAGCACCTTTTACAAATTGTGAAAAACTAACAAGAGAAACCAATGTTTTGTGTCAGTGCTAATATTTTTAAAAAGTGATAATCTTAGGATGGGGGTATCCTACCCGCTGGCTTTACATATATCACCGTCATCAGTCTGTGGGCCTTGAATACATTGGATATAAACTTACAGCTACAACGGCATCAGAGGTGTGTGTTATAGCATGTGTGCATGCTACTTATGGTATACTTTCTAAAAAAAAGAAAGAAAGGCAGATGGTCATAATGCAGCTCATCATAACTATAATTCAGCACAACTCAGAGATTGTGTTTTCTGGGTCTTTGAACTGATATGAGCCAATTGAGTTGTGGGCTGATGAACTGAATGTGAAATTGACCTGTTTTTTAAAAGCGTGAATGATCTGGAAGGCTAAATGGAATGGGGAAAAGTATGGTTTCAATCCTTGGAATAGTGATTTGGGGACCTTTCAGGAACCTGTTTCATGACAACAATTTACTTCCAACACTGTGGATAGTGACACACATTCAATGAAGCAAGTGCTTGGCTGCCATCCTTGAGCCGGCTCTAGTACTGCCTACTCAGCCTATCCAGACATTTCCTTGCAAACTGGCATTATTTTTGTTAGCCAAATAAGTTTCTGATGGCTTATATTTTCATTTTCCATAAACACACATTATTTAATAACAAATTTGTTTTTGATCTCCACAAATGAAAAGGTGGTTATAAAGTATAAACACCAGGGTTATTGAGTAAACGGCACTGCAGGACACAGGGTACTGGGAACTTCAGAAGCCTAGGGATTTGGGTGGAAACACTGCTTGAGGCACACTGAGACACCGCTTGAGGTGGAATAGCCCTCATGCAGACCGACGGAGTGTGATATCTAGGCAGTGAGCCCTCCTACTCAGTCACAATCACCGACTCCTCAGAACTGTTTTGGAGTCAGGGGAGACTGCATATAAAGTCCCCAGAAAAGATCAGTGTCCAGGCTGGAGTCTGAAGGCATCAATATATTAAAAATACTTGCTTCTATTTGTATCACTTTTATCCCTATCATTCTTCTCATGCAGCCAAAACTCAGTCCCAGGCAGATGGCAACTACAGTAACCACACTGTTCTGTCTGACTTCTACATTAGGACACATAGATCATATGAATAAACAATTTGGTTGTGTGTCCCTATCCCTCTCATAGCCAAAGCTTCAGCCAACACCAGACCTTAAACCTGCAGACTAAGAGTTTGTCAAAAGTCTAGAAAGAGCAGTCAATAACCTGGAAACCTAGCCTGCAGAAGAGAAGACACAGAATCAAAAGCTACACTTAAAAAAAAAAAAAAAAGCTCCAGGTGGGTGTCATTCAGACAACCGATTCCAATGAAAACACTTGAGCTTCTCACAGTGTAAAATTGCTTTTACTTCCATGCTATTGTAATTCAAACATTTTCCCATATCTCACCTCCAAATGTAACTCCAGCAGATTCAAGTATATTAAGGAAGAGGCAATTATTCTGGTGTTTCCCCTGCACCGATTATGGAGCCTCAAACAGTTTTACTCTTCTCAGCTCATGCCTTAGATTTTCAACTACTTGAACGTGAAGGAAATCATAAAATGTCGCGTTAAACATGCTGCCTTCTGAGTTGCCTCACCCAGATTTATGTTTTTCATAAATGTAGAGTGCCTCAATATGGTTTTTGTGGGGGGTCAAAGAGCATTATCATTTCCCAACATCAGTTGTTGATGGGAAATTTTACATCCTGCAGGTTCCCATATACAATAATTACATTAAACAATGGAGCTTTTTGTATCTTCCTGTTTTTCACAACAGGTTATGGTCACTGATATTGTTAGCTTAACATGCCAAATGTCCAAGATGCACAGGTGGTGTTAATTGAAGGGCGGAATGATTCAGGCATTGGTCACTTCAGCTTTGCAAGTTCTTGAGCATCTTGATTTTGAAATTCAGTATAGTGAGATGATGCCTTAGCCAGTTAAACACTACTGCTTCCAAGCCTCACGTACACTCAGAAATATCTGAGCAGAAGCCACATTATCTACGTGAAACAGCTTTGGGTGCTTCACAGCTATATGCACATGCCCACCAAATATGAGATTATTTTGCTTTCTTTGACTTGGCTTTTACTAGCAGTCCGCCTCATTCCATCTCTTTTGTAGATGTTTGAAGACTGTGTGGATTCTGGGAGGCCTTTGGGATAATGGTGGGCTTATGAGATTAAAAAGATCTTTTAGGGAAGTTTTCTTGATGTGCATTTAATATTTAATTACAACTCTCTTTTATACACGTGTGTCTGTGGGTTTCAACATCTAAAGTGCACAGATAAACACATTCCCATAGTGGAGTGAACCTCCCTTCCGTCATGTCTATAGGTATTTCTCCTTCTTATGGGCATCTGGACAGTAATTCGTCTGGGGAACGTCTGTTAAACCAGGACAATGGCGCTTGCCCAGCTTTCTGGGATGAGGGGCCAGGCCATTGGTTACATTTATAAAAGTCTCCTGACACGTCCTAGTGATGTCAGTTTCTGGGATCATAGAGGCTTCCTCTTCCTCGCTTGGTCTTGTTGGTAGATGCTATCCAGTTGGTCTGCTTCAAAGCAACCCCAATGTACAGGACAAGGAATGGCTTGCTAGTCTTCGGCCACCCTTATATCTTTCTGATGTTTGAACCCATCTTTGCAGCCCCCATGGCCATGCATCATGAAAACGGCCTGGCTCTTTGTCACTGGCCCTCCCCTTTAATCTGACCAGAAGGGTTCGTCAGCTGGCCCTCTCTCTGAAAAGATTCTGCCTTGCTTTACTAATCGTCCACTACCTGACAGTGTTTCCATGATTAGCATAAGATTTTCATTGGTGTATTTCGTCATCCTCAGTGTGTCGTTAGTCTAGAAACCCTGCTGTGTGCTTTGCCCTTTACATGACATTGCTGGCATTGGAAATAGCTGGGACCTGCACTCTGACCTTCCTTTCTGTACCTAGCTACAAATGGACATATTTTAAACAGGTCACAGTTTATCACCGGTCCATGTACCACCCTTGGAGCAGCATTGGGGTAGATAATAAATCACGAGTAGTCCTGCACAAGGAGATGGAGCCCTCGTGTCTGAGTGGTTACAAACACCAGCCGCTCCAGGCGCACAAAAGGTGCTTTTAATTCCCGTAAAGGGTTAACAACCTTCGAAAACCAGATGGGCAGTTCTTTCCACCTGCAGCCACCATCACAGCATGTGTTTGTTAAGATGGAGAGGACATTGTGGATTGGGGTGGGTCATATGGGCTAATGTTGGACTTGTAGACTTTGGCTGCGTTGGTTTGGGATTTTTTTCTCCATGTGCATTTTCCCTTTATCTAAAGCTCTATTTTATACATTTCAGTTTCTGTGGATTTATTTCTCTAATGTACTCAGACTAACACAACTAATATAAGAAAAGGCAGGACACAAGTAAGCACCCGTTTCCATTTGGGAAAAACACTAAACAGTGAAAAGCTATTTTCCTCCATGCCATCTCTGGTTGGCACAAACTGTTAAGTGCTCAATTCGTAACTAAAACGATCATCTGAGCCCATATGGTGGTACCTCAGAAGACAGACCTGGTGGTGATTTTCAACCCACACACAGTCTTGTAGCCCTTATCTCACACGGTTCAGTTTGGCTCTGCACACCTGGTAGTTCCATGACTTGGAATCTACCCCACAGTAACTGTTTGGATGAAAGTTACTCAGTCCTGTGTTATGACAGGCCGCATCCTGACGATTCTGTCATGAGGCAGTCCTGACCGAAGTCAAATACCACATGATTCTTGCTTTCCTTTCTTATTTTTTTCCACAGGTAGTTAAAAGACTTTATTAAGAAGGCTTTGAAGTCAAAAGTAACACTCTTGATAGAATTTTCTTTCATCCTTTAAGTCGGCTCTGCAAATATATAATCAGTGATTCAGCTGTAAGATCAAAGATCTGTTAATTTATTTAAATGAAAATACATTTTGGTTCCTAAAATTTATTCCATAAAGTACATATTTCCCTATAAATTATAAATCCACTACTTATACAAAAGAGGTAAAAAATAAAAACAAACACAAAATATAAATTCCCCAACAATACAGTAACTGAGCAGCTTTTTAAAAATTGTGAAAAACTAACAAGAGAAACCAATGTTTTTTGTCTGTGTTACTATTTAAAAAAAGTGAAAAATCTTAGGATGGGGGAATCCTACCCGCTGGCTTTACATATCTCACCGTCATCAGTCTGTGGGCCTTGAATACATTGGATATAAACTTACAGCTACAACGGCATCAGAGGTGTGTGTTATAGCATGAGTGCATGCTACTTATGGTAAACTTTCTAAAAAAAAGAAAGAGAGGCAGATGGTCATAATGCAGCTCATCATAACTATAATTCAGCACAACTCAGAGATTGAGTTTTCTGGGTCTTTGAACTGATATGAGCCAATTGAGTTGTGGGCTGATGAACTGAATGTGAAATTGACCTGTTTTTTAAAAGCTTGAATGATCTGGAAGGCTAAATGGAATGGGGAAAAGTATGGTTTCAATCCTTGGAATAGTGATTTGGGGACCTTTCAGGAACCTGTTTCATGACAACAATTTACTTCCAACACTGTGGATAGTGACACACATTCAATGAAGCAAGTGCTTTGCTGCCAACTTTGAGCCGGCTCTATTACTGCCTACTCAGCCTATACAGACATTTCCTTTCAAACTGCTATTATTTTTGTTAGCCAAATAAGTTTCTGATGGCTTATTTTTTCATTTTCCATAAACACACATTATTTAATAACAAATTTGTTTTTCATCTCCCCAAATGAAAGGTGGTTATAAAGTATAAACACCAGGGTTATTGAGTAAACGGCACTGCAGGACACAGGGTACTGGGAACTTCAGAAGCCTAGGGATTTGGGTGGAAACACTGCTTGAGGCACACTGAGAAACCGCTTGAGGTGGAATAGCCCTCATGCAGACCGACGGAGTGTGATATCTAGGCAGTGAGCCCTCCTACTCAGTCACTATCACCGACTCCTCAGAACTGTTTTGGAGTCAGGGGAGACTGCATATAAAGTCCCCAGAAAAGATCAGTGTCCAGGCTGGAGTCTGAAGGCATCAATATATTAAAAATACTTGCTTCTATTTGTATCACTTTTATCCCTATCATTCTTCTCATGCAGCCAAAACTCAGTCCCAGGCAGATGGCAACTACAGTAACCACACTGTTCTGTCTGACTTCTACATTAGGACACATACACCATCTGAATAAACAATTTGATTCTCTGTCCCTATCCCTGTCATAGTCAAAGCTTCAGCCAGCACCAGACCTTAAACCTGCAGACTAAGAGTTTGTCAAAAGTCTAGAAAGAGCAGTCAATAACCTGGAAACCTAGCCTGCAGAAGAGAAGACACAGAATCAAAAGCTACAACTTAAAAAAAAAAAAAGCTCCAGGTGGGTGTCATTCAGACAACCGATTCCAATGAAAACACTTGAGCTTCTCACAGTGTAAAATTGCTTTTACTTCCATGCTATTGTAATTCAAACAGTTTCCCATATCTCACCTCCAAATGTAACTCCAGCAGATTCAAGTATATTAAGGAAGAGGCAATTATTCTGGTGTTTCCCCTGCACCGATTATGGAGCCTCAAACAGTTTTACTCTTCTCAGCTCATGCCTTAGATTTTCAACTACTTGAATGTGAAGGAAATCATAAAACGTCGCGTCAAACATGCTGCCTTCTGAATAGCCTCACCCAGATTTATGTTTTTCATAAATCTAGAGTGCATCAATATGGGTTTTGTGGGGGGTCAAAGAGCATTATCATTTCCCATCATCAGTTGTTGATGGGAAATTTTACATCCTGCAGGTTCCCATATACAATAATTACATTAAACACTGGAGCTTTTTGTATCTTCCTGTTTTTCACAACAGGTTATGCTCACTGATATTGTAGGCTTATCATGCCAAATGTCCAAGATGCACAGGTAGTGTTAATTGAAGGGCGGAATGATTCAGGCATTGGTCACTTCAGCTTTGCAAGTTCTTGAGCATCTTGATTTTGAAATTCAGTAAAGTGAGATGATGCCTTAGCCAGTTAAACGCTACTGCTTCCAAGCCTCAGGTACACTCAGAAATATCTGAGCAGAAGCCACATTATCTACGTGAAACAGCTTTGGGTGCTTCACAGCTATATGCACATGCCCACCAAATATGAGATTATTTTGCTTTCTCTGACTTGGCTTTTACTAGCAGTCAGCCTCATTCCATCTCTTTTGTAGATGGTTGAAGACTGTGTGGATTCTGGGAGGCCTTTGGCATAATGGTGGGCTTATGAGATTAAAAAGATCTTTCAGGGAAGTTTTCTTGATGTGCATTTAATATTTAATTACAACTCTCTTTTATACACGTGTGTCTGTGGGTTTCAACATCTAAAGTGCACAGATTAACACATTCCCATAGCGGAGTGAACCTCCCTTCCGTCATGTCTATAGGTATTTCTCCTTCTTATGGACATCTGGACAGTAATTCATCTGGGGAACGTCTGTTAAACCAGGACAATGGTGCTTCCCCAGCTTTCTGGGATGAGGGGCCAGGCCATTGGTTACCTTTATAAAAGTCTCCTGACACGTCCTAGTGATGTTAGTTTCTGGGATCATAGAGGCTTCCTCTTCCTCGGTTGGTCTTGTTGGTAGATGCTATCCAGTTGGTCTGCTTCAAAGCAACCCCAATGTACAGGACAATGAATGGCTTGCTAGTCTTAGGCCACACTTATATCTTTCTGATGTTTGAACCCATCTTTGCAGCCCCCATGACCATGCATCATGGAAATGGCCTGGCTCTTTGTCACTGGCCCTCCCCTTTAATCTGACCAGAAGGGTTCGTCATCTGGCCCTCTCTCTGACAAGATTCTGCCTTGCTTTACTAGTCCTCCACTACCTGACAGTGTTTCCATGATTAGCATAAGATTTTCATTGGTGTATTTCGTCATCCTCAGTGTGTCGTTAGTCTAGAAACCCTGCTGTGTGCTTTGCCCTTTACATGACATTGCTGGCATTGGAAATAGCTGGGACATGCTCTCTGACCTTCCTTTCTTTACCTAGCTAAAAATGGACATATTTTAAACAGGTCACAGTTTATCACCGGGCCATATACCACCCTTGGAGCACCATTGGGGTAGATAATAAATCACGAGTAGTCCTGCACAAGGAGATGGAGCCCTCGTGTCTGAGTGGTTACAAACACCAGCCGCTGCAGGCGCACAAAAGGTTCTTTTAATTCCCGTAAAGGGTTAACAACCTCAGAAAACCAGATGGGCAGTTCTTTCCACCTGCAGCCACCATCACAGCATGTGTTTGTTAAGATGGAGAGGACATTGTGGATTGGGGTGGGTCATATGGGCTAATGTTGGACCTGTAGACTTTGGCTTCATTGGTTTGGGATTTTTTTCTCCATGTGCATTTTCCCTTTATCTAAAGCTCTATTTTATACATTTCAGTTTCTGTGGATTTATTTCTCTAATGTACTCAGACTAACACAACTAATATAAGAAAAGGCAGGACACAAGTAAGCACCCGTTTCCATTTGGGAAAAACACTAAACAGTGAAAAGCTATTTTCCTCCATGCCATCTCTGGTTGGCACAAACTGTTAAGTGCTCAATTCGTAACTAAAACGATCATCTGAGCCCATATGGTGGTACCTCAGAAGACAGACCTGGTGGTCTGATTTTCAACCCACACACAGCCTTGTAGCCCTTATCTCACACGGTTCAGTTTGGCTCTGCACACCTGGTAGTTCCATGACTTGGAATCTACCACACAGTAACTGTTTGGATGAAAGTTACTCAGTCCTGTGTTATGAGAGGTCCCATCCTGACGATTCTGTCATGAGGCAGTCCTGACCGAAGTCAAATACCTCATGATTCTTGCTTTGCTTTTCTTATTATTTTCCACAGGTAGTTAAAAGACTTTATTAAGAAGGCTTTGAAGTCAAAAGTAACACTCTTGATAGAATTTTCTTTCATCCTTTAAGTCGGCTCTGCAAATATATAATCAGTGATTCAGCTGTAAGATCAAAGATCTGTTAATTTATTTAAATGAAAATACATTTTGGTTCTTAAAATTGATTCCATAAAGTACATATTTCCCTATAAATTATAAATCCCCTACTTATACAAAAGAGGTAAAAAATAAAAACAAACACAAAATATGAATTCCCCAACAATACAGTAACCGAGCACCTTTTACAAATTGTGAAAAACTAACAAGAGAAACCAATGTTTTGTGTCAGTGCTAATATTTTTAAAAAGTGATAATCTTAGGATGGGGGTATCCTACCCGCTGGCTTTACATATATCACCGTCATCAGTCTGTGGGCCTTGAATACATTGGATATAAACTTACAGCTACAACGGCATCAGAGGTGTGTGTTATAGCATGTGTGCATGCTACTTATGGTATACTTTCTAAAAAAAAAGAAAGAGAGGCAGATGGTCATAATGCAGCTCATCATAACTATAATTCAGCACAACTCAGAGATTGTGTTTTCTGGGTCTTTGAACTGATATGAGCCAATTGAGTTGTGGGCTGATGAACTGAATGTGAAATTGACCTGTTTTTTAAAAGCGTGAATGATCTGGAAGGCTAAATGGAATGGGGAAAAGTATGGTTTCAATCCTTGGAATAGTGATTTGGGGACCTTTCAGGAACCTGTTTCATGACAACAATTTACTTCCAACACTGTGGATAGTGACACACATTCAATGAAGCAAGTGCTTGGCTGCCATCCTTGAGCCGGCTCTAGTACTGCCTACTCAGCCTATCCAGACATTTCCTTGCAAACTGGCATTATTTTTGTTAGCCAAATAAGTTTCTGATGGCTTATATTTTCATTTTCCATAAACACACATTATTTAATAACAAATTTGTTTTTGATCTCCACAAATGAATAGGTGGTTATAAAGTATAAACACCAGGGTTATTGAGTAAACGGCACTGCAGGACACAGGGTACTGGGAACTTCAGAAGCCTAGGGATTTGGGTGGAAACACTGCTTGAGGCACACTGAGACACCGCTTGAGGTGGAATAGCCCTCATGCAGACCGACGGAGTGTGATATCTAGGCAGTGAGCCCTCCTACTCAGTCACAATCACCGACTCCTCAGAACTGTTTTGGAGTCAGGGGAGACTGCATATAAAGTCCCCAGAAAAGATCAGTGTCCAGGCTGGAGTCTGAAGGCATCAATATATTAAAAATACTTGCTTCTATTTGTATCACTTTTATCCCTATCATTCTTCTCATGCAGCCAAAACTCAGTCCCAGGCAGATGGCAACTACAGTAACCACACTGTTCTGTCTGACTTCTACATTAGGACACATAGATCATATGAATAAACAATTTGGTTGTGTGTCCCTATCCCTCTCATAGCCAAAGCTTCAGCCAACACCAGACCTTAAACCTGCAGACTAAGAGTTTGTCAAAAGTCTAGAAAGAGCAGTCAATAACCTGGAAACCTAGCCTGCAGAAGAGAAGACACAGAATCAAAAGCTACACTTAAAAAAAAAAAAAGCTCCAGGTGGGTGTCATTCAGACAACCGATTCCAATGAAAACACTTGAGCTTCTCACAGTGTAAAATTGCTTTTACTTCCATGCTATTGTAATTCAAACATTTTCCCATATCTCACCTCCAAATGTAACTCCAGCAGATTCAAGTATATTAAGGAAGAGGCAATTATTCTGGTGTTTCCCCTGCACCGATTATGGAGCCTCAAACAGTTTTACTCTTCTCAGCTCATGCCTTAGATTTTCAACTACTTGAACGTGAAGGAAATCATAAAATGTCGCGTTAAACATGCTGCCTTCTGAGTTGCCTCACCCAGATTTATGTTTTTCAAAAATGTAGAGTGCCTCAATATGGTTTTTGTGGGGGGTCAAAGAGCATTATCATTTCCCAACATCAGTTGTTGATGGGAAATTTTACATCCTGCAGGTTCCCATATACAATAATTACATTAAACAATGGAGCTTTTTGTATCTTCCTGTTTTTCACAACAGGTTATGGTCACTGATATTGTTAGCTTAACATGCCAAATGTCCAAGATGCACAGGTGGTGTTAATTGAAGGGCGGAATGATTCAGGCATTGGTCACTTCAGCTTTGCAAGTTCTTGAGCATCTTGATTTTGAAATTCAGTATAGTGAGATGATGCCTTAGCCAGTTAAACGCTACTGCTTCCAAGCCTCACGTACACTCAGAAATATCTGAGCAGAAGCCACATTATCTACGTGAAACAGCTTTGGGTGCTTCACAGCTATATGCACATGCCCACCAAATATGAGATTATTTTGCTTTCTTTGACTTGGCTTTTACTAGCAGTCAGCCTCATTCCATCTCTTTTGTAGATGGTTGAAGACTGTGTGGATTCTGGGAGGCCTTTGGGATAATGGTGGGCTTATGAGATTAAAAAGATCTTTTAGGGAAGTTTTCTTGATGTGCATTTAATATTTAATTACAACTCTCTTTTATACACGTGTGTCTGTGGGTTTCAACATCTAAAGTGCACAGATTAACACATTCCCATAGCGGAGTGAACCTCCCTTCCGTCATGTCTATAGGTATTTCTCCTTCCTATGGGCATCTGGACAGTAATTTATCTGGGGAACGTCTGTTAAACCAGGACAATGGTGCTTCCCCAGCTTTCTGGGATGAGGGGCCATGCCATTGGTTACCTTTATAAAAGTCTCCTGACACGTCCTAGTGATGTGAGTTTCTGGGATCATAGAGGCTTCCTCTTCCTCGCTTGGTCTTGTTGGTAGATGCTATCCAGTTGGTCTGCTTCAAAGCAACCCCAATGTACAGGACAAGGAATGGCTTGCTAGTCTTGGGCCACACTTATATCTTTCTGATGTTTGAACCCATCTTTGAAGCCCCCATGGCCATGCATCATGGAAACGGCCTGGCTCTTTGTCACTGGCCCTCCCCTTTAATCTGACCAGAAGGGTTCGTCATCTGGCCCTCTCTCTGACAAGATTCTGCCTTGCTTTACTAGTCCTCCACTACCTGACAGTGTTTCCATGATTAGCATAAGATTTTCATTGGTGTATTTCGTCATCCTCAGTGTGTCGTTAGTCTAGAAACCCTGCTGTGTGCTTTGCCCTTTACATGACATTGCTGGCATTGGAAATAGCTGGGACATGCTCTCTGACCTTCCTTTCTTTACCTAGCTAAAAATGGACATATTTTAAACAGGTCACAGTTCATCACCGGCCCATGTACCACCCTTGGAGCAGCATTGGGGTAGATAATAAATCACGAGTAGTCCTGCACAAGGAGATGGAGCCCTCGTGTCTGAGTGGTTACAAACACCAGCCGCTGCAGGCGCACAAAAGGTTCTTTTAATTCCCGTAAAGGGTTAACAACCTCAGAAAACCAGATGGGCAGTTCTTTCCACCTGCAGCCACCATCACAGCATGTGTTTGTTAAGATGGAGAGGACATTGTGGATTGGGGTGGGTCATAAGGGCTAATGTTGGACCTGTAGACTTTGGCTTCATTGGTTTGGGATTTTTTTCTCCATGTGCATTTTCCTTTTATCTAAAGCTCTATTTTATACATTTCAGTTTCTGTGGATTTATTTCTCTAATGTACTCAGACTAACACAACTAATATAAGAAAAGGCAGGACACAAGTAAGCACCCGTTTCCATTTGGGAAAAACACTAAACAGTGAAAAGCTATTTTCCTCCATGTCACCTCTGGTTGGCACAAACTAAGTGCTCAATTCGTAACTAAAACGATCATCTGAGCCCATATGGTGGTACCTCAGAAGACAAACCTGGTGGTCTGATTTTCAACCCACACACAGCCTTGTAGCCCTTATCTCACACGGTTCAGTTTGGCTCTGCACACCTGGTAATTCCATGACTTGGAATCTACCCGACAGTAACTGTTTGGATGAAAGGTACTGAGTCCTGTGTTATGAGAGGCCCAATCTGACGATTCTGTCATGAGGCAGTCCTGACCGAAGTCAAATACCTCATGATTCTTGCTTTGCTTTTCTTATTTTTTCCCACAGATAGTTAAAAGACTTTATTAAGATGGCTTTGAAGTCAGATGTAACACTCTTGATAGAATTTTCTTTCATCCTTTAAGTCAGCTCTGCAAATATATAATCAGTGATTCAGCTGTAAGATCAAAGATCTGTTAATTTATTTAAATGAAAATACATTTTGGTTCTTAAAATTGATTCCATAAAGTACATATTTCCCTATAAATTATAAATCCCCTACTTATACAAAAGAGGTAAAAAATAAAAACAAACACAAAATATGAATTCCCCAACAATACAGTAACTGAGCACCTTTCTAAAAATTGTGAAAAACTAACAAGAGAAACCAATGTTTTATGTCAGTGTTAATATTTTAAAAAAGTGATAATCTTAGGATGGGGGAATCCTACCCGCTGGCTTTACATATCTCACCGTCATCAGTCTGTGGGCCTTGAATACATTGGATATAAACTTACAGCTACAACGGCATCAGAGGTGTGTGTTATAGCATGTGTGCATGCTACTTATGGTATACTTTCTAAAAAAAAGAAAGAGAGGCAGATGGTCATAATGCAGCTCATCATAACTATAATTCAGCACAACTCAGAGATTGTGTTTTCTGGGTCTTTGAACTGATATGAGCCAATTGAGTTGTGGGCTGATGAACTGAATGTGAAATTGACCTGTTTTTTAAAAGCTTGAATGATCTGGAAGGCTAAATGGAATGGGGAAAATATGGTTTCAATCCTTGGAATAGTGATTTGGGGACCTTTCAGGAACCTGTTTCATGACAACAGTTTACTTCCAACACTGTGGATAGTGACACACATTCAATGAAGCACGTGCTTTGCTGCCTACTTTGAGCCGGCTCTATTACTGCCTACTCAGCCTATCCAGACATTTCCTTGCAAACTGGCATTATTTTTGTTAGCCAAATAAGTTTCTGATGGCTTATTTTTTCATTTTCCATAAACACACATTATTTAGTAACAAATTTGTTTTTGATCTCCACAAATGAAAAGGTGGTTATAAAGTATAAACACCAGGATTATTGAGTAAAAGGCACTGCAGGACACAGGGTACTGGGAACTTCAGAAGCCTAGGGATTTGGGTGGAAACACTGCTTGAGACACACTGAGACACCGCTTGAGGTGGAATAGCCCTCATGCAGACCTACGGAGTGTGATATCTAGGCAGTGAGCCCTCCTACTCAGTCACTATCACCGACTCCTCAGAACTGTTTTGGAGTCAGGGGAGACTGCATATAAAGTCCCCAGAAAAGATCAGTGTCCAGGCTGGAGTCTGAAGGCATCAATATATTAAAAATACTTGCTTCTATTTGTATCACTTTTATCCCTATCATTCTTCTCATGCAGCCAAAACTCAGTCCCAGGCAGATGGCAACTACAGTAACCACACTGTTCTGTCTGACTTCTACATTAGGACACATAGATCATATGAATAAACAATTTGGTTGTGTGTCCCTATCCCTCTCATAGCCAAAGCTTCAGCCAACACCAGACCTTAAACCTGCAGACTAAGAGTTTGTCAAAAGTCTAGAAAGAGCAGTCAATAACCTGGAAACCTAGCCTGCAGAAGAGAAGACACAGAATCAAAAGCTACACTTAAAAAAAAAAAAAGCTCCAGGTGGGTGTCATTCAGACAACCGATTCCAATGAAAACACTTGAGCTTCTCACAGTGTAAAATTGCTTTTACTTCCATGCTATTGTAATTCAAACATTTTCCCATATCTCACCTCCAAATGTAACTCCAGCAGATTCAAGTATATTAAGGAAGAGGCAATTATTCTGGTGTTTCCCCTGCACCGATTATGGAGCCTCAAACAGTTTTACTCTTCTCAGCTCATGCCTTAGATTTTCAACTACTTGAACGTGAAGGAAATCATAAAATGTCGCGTTAAACATGCTGCCTTCTGAGTTGCCTCACCCAGATTTATGTTTTTCATAAATGTAGAGTGCCTCAATATGGTTTTTGTGGGGGGTCAAAGAGCATTATCATTTCCCAACATCAGTTGTTGATGGGAAATTTTACATCCTGCAGGTTCCCATATACAATAATTACATTAAACAATGGAGCTTTTTGTATCTTCCTGTTTTTCACAACAGGTTATGGTCACTGATATTGTTAGCTTAACATGCCAAATGTCCAAGATGCACAGGTGGTGTTAATTGAAGGGCGGAATGATTCAGGCATTGGTCACTTCAGCTTTGCAAGTTCTTGAGCATCTTGATTTTGAAATTCAGTATAGTGAGATGATGCCTTAGCCAGTTAAACGCTACTGCTTCCAAGCCTCACGTACACTCAGAAATATCTGAGCAGAAGCCACATTATCTACGTGAAACAGCTTTGGGTGCTTCACAGCTATATGCACATGCCCACCAAATATGAGATTATTTTGCTTTCTTTGACTTGGCTTTTACTAGCAGTCAGCCTCATTCCATCTCTTTTGTAGATGGTTGAAGACTGTGTGGATTCTGGGAGGCCTTTGGGATAATGGTGGGCTTATGAGATTAAAAAGATCTTTTAGGGAAGTTTTCTTGATGTGCATTTAATATTTAATTACAACTCTCTTTTATACACGTGTGTCTGTGGGTTTCAACATCTAAAGTGCACAGATTAACACATTCCCATAGCGGAGTGAACCTCCCTTCCGTCATGTCTATAGGTATTTCTCCTTCCTATGGGCATCTGGACAGTAATTTATCTGGGGAACGTCTGTTAAACCAGGACAATGGTGCTTCCCCAGCTTTCTGGGATGAGGGGCCAGGCCATTGGTTACCTTTATAAAAGTCTCCTGACACGTCCTAGTGATGTGAGTTTCTGGGATCATAGAGGCTTCCTCTTCCTCGCTTGGTCTTGTTGGTAGATGCTATCCAGTTGGTCTGCTTCAAAGCAACCCCAATGTACAGGACAAGGAATGGCTTGCTAGTCTTGGGCCACACTTATATCTTTCTGATGTTTGAACCCATCTTTGAAGCCCCCATGGCCATGCATCATGGAAACGGCCTGGCTCTTTGTCACTGGCCCTCCCCTTTAATCTGACCAGAAGGGTTCGTCATCTGGCCCTCTCTCTGACAAGATTCTGCCTTGCTTTACTAGTCCTCCACTACCTGACAGTGTTTCCATGATTAGCATAAGATTTTCATTGGTGTATTTCGTCATCCTCAGTGTGTCGTTAGTCTAGAAACCCTGCTGTGTGCTTTGCCCTTTACATGACATTGCTGGCATTGGAAATAGCTGGGACATGCTCTCTGACCTTCCTTTCTTTACCTAGCTAAAAATGGACATATTTTAAACAGGTCACAGTTTATCACCGGCCCATATACCACCCTTGGAGCACCATTGGGGTAGATAATAAATCACGAGTAGTCCTGCACAAGGAGATGGAGCCCTCGTGTCTGAGTGGTTACAAACACCAGCCGCTGCAGGCGCACAAAAGGTTCTTTTAATTCCCGTAAAGGGTTAACAACCTCAGAAAACCAGATGGGCAGTTCTTTCCACCTGCAGCCACCATCACAGCATGTGTTTGTTAAGATGGAGAGGACATTGTGGATTGGGGTGGGTCATATGGGCTAATGTTGGACCTGTAGACTTTGGCTTCATTGGTTTGGGATTTTTTTCTCCATGTGCATTTTCCCTTTATCTAAAGCTCTATTTTATACATTTCAGTTTCTGTGGATTTATTTCTCTAATGTACTCAGACTAACACAACTAATATAAGAAAAGGCAGGACACAAGTAAGCACCCGTTTCCATTTGGGAAAAACACTAAACAGTGAAAAGCTATTTTCCTCCATGCCATCTCTGGTTGGCACAAACTGTTAAGTGCTCAATTCGTAACTAAAACGATCATCTGAGCCCATATGGTGGTACCTCAGAAGACAGACCTGGTGGTCTGATTTTCAACCCACACACAGCCTTGTAGCCCTTATCTCACACGGTTCAGTTTGGCTCTGCACACCTGGTAGTTCCATGACTTGGAATCTACCACACAGTAACTGTTTGGATGAAAGTTACTCAGTCCTGTGTTATGAGAGGTCCCATCCTGACGATTCTGTCATGAGGCAGTCCTGACCGAAGTCAAATACCTCATGATTCTTGCTTTGCTTTTCTTATTATTTTCCACAGGTAGTTAAAAGACTTTATTAAGAAGGCTTTGAAGTCAAAAGTAACACTCTTGATAGAATTTTCTTTCATCCTTTAAGTCGGCTCTGCAAATATATAATCAGTGATTCAGCTGTAAGATCAAAGATCTGTTAATTTATTTAAATGAAAATACATTTTGGTTCTTAAAATTGATTCCATAAAGTACATATTTCCCTATAAATTATAAATCCCCTACTTATACAAAAGAGGTAAAAAATAAAAACAAACACAAAATATGAATTCCCCAACAATACAGTAACCGAGCACCTTTTACAAATTGTGAAAAACTAACAAGAGAAACCAATGTTTTGTGTCAGTGCTAATATTTTTAAAAAGTGATAATCTTAGGATGGGGGTATCCTACCCGCTGGCTTTACATATATCACCGTCATCAGTCTGTGGGCCTTGAATACATTGGATATAAACTTACAGCTACAACGGCATCAGAGGTGTGTGTTATAGCATGTGTGCATGCTACTTATGGTATACTTTCTAAAAAAAAAGAAAGAGAGGCAGATGGTCATAATGCAGCTCATCATAACTATAATTCAGCACAACTCAGAGATTGTGTTTTCTGGGTCTTTGAACTGATATGAGCCAATTGAGTTGTGGGCTGATGAACTGAATGTGAAATTGACCTGTTTTTTAAAAGCGTGAATGATCTGGAAGGCTAAATGGAATGGGGAAAAGTATGGTTTCAATCCTTGGAATAGTGATTTGGGGACCTTTCAGGAACCTGTTTCATGACAACAATTTACTTCCAACACTGTGGATAGTGACACACATTCAATGAAGCAAGTGCTTGGCTGCCATCCTTGAGCCGGCTCTAGTACTGCCTACTCAGCCTATCCAGACATTTCCTTGCAAACTGGCATTATTTTTGTTAGCCAAATAAGTTTCTGATGGCTTATATTTTCATTTTCCATAAACACACATTATTTAATAACAAATTTGTTTTTGATCTCCACAAATGAAAAGGTGGTTATAAAGTATAAACACCAGGGTTATTGAGTAAACGGCACTGCAGGACACAGGGTACTGGGAACTTCAGAAGCCTAGGGATTTGGGTGGAAACACTGCTTGAGGCACACTGAGACACCGCTTGAGGTGGAATAGCCCTCATGCAGACCGACGGAGTGTGATATCTAGGCAGTGAGCCCTCCTACTCAGTCACAATCACCGACTCCTCAGAACTGTTTTGGAGTCAGGGGAGACTGCATATAAAGTCCCCAGAAAAGATCAGTGTCCAGGCTGGAGTCTGAAGGCATCAATATATTAAAAATACTTGCTTCTATTTGTATCACTTTTATCCCTATCATTCTTCTCATGCAGCCAAAACTCAGTCCCAGGCAGATGGCAACTACAGTAACCACACTGTTCTGTCTGACTTCTACATTAGGACACATAGATCATATGAATAAACAATTTGGTTGTGTGTCCCTATCCCTCTCATAGCCAAAGCTTCAGCCAACACCAGACCTTAAACCTGCAGACTAAGAGTTTGTCAAAAGTCTAGAAAGAGCAGTCAATAACCTGGAAACCTAGCTTGCAGAAGAGAAGACACAGAATCAAAAGCTACACTTAAAAAAAAAAAAAGCTCCAGGTGGGTGTCATTCAGACAACCGATTCCAATGAAAACACTTGAGCTTCTCACAGTGTAAAATTGCTTTTACTTCCATGCTATTGTAATTCAAACATTTTCCCATATCTCACCTCCAAATGTAACTCCAGCAGATTCAAGTATATTAAGGAAGAGGCAATTATTCTGGTGTTTCCCCTGCACCGATTATGGAGCCTCAAACAGTTTTACTCTTCTCAGCTCATGCCTTAGATTTTCAACTACTTGAACGTGAAGGAAATCATAAAATGTCGCGTTAAACATGCTGCCTTCTGAGTTGCCTCACCCAGATTTATGTTTTTCATAAATGTAGAGTGCCTCAATATGGTTTTTGTGGGGGGTCAAAGAGCATTATCATTTCCCAACATCAGTTGTTGATGGGAAATTTTACATCCTGCAGGTTCCCATATACAATAATTACATTAAACAATGGAGCTTTTTGTATCTTCCTGTTTTTCACAACAGGTTATGGTCACTGATATTGTTAGCTTAACATGCCAAATGTCCAAGATGCACAGGTGGTGTTAATTGAAGGGCGGAATGATTCAGGCATTGGTCACTTCAGCTTTGCAAGTTCTTGAGCATCTTGATTTTGAAATTCAGTATAGTGAGATGATGCCTTAGCCAGTTAAACGCTACTGCTTCCAAGCCTCACGTACACTCAGAAATATCTGAGCAGAAGCCACATTATCTACGTGAAACAGCTTTGGGTGCTTCACAGCTATATGCACATGCCCACCAAATATGAGATTATTTTGCTTTCTTTGACTTGGCTTTTACTAGCAGTCAGCCTCATTCCATCTCTTTTGTAGATGGTTGAAGACTGTGTGGATTCTGGGAGGCCTTTGGGATAATGGTGGGCTTATGAGATTAAAAAGATCTTTTAGGGAAGTTTTCTTGATGTGCATTTAATATTTAATTACAACTCTCTTTTATACACGTGTGTCTGTGGGTTTCAACATCTAAAGTGCACAGATTAACACATTCCCATAGCGGAGTGAACCTCCCTTCCGTCATGTCTATAGGTATTTCTCCTTCCTATGGGCATCTGGACAGTAATTTATCTGGGGAACGTCTGTTAAACCAGGACAATGGTGCTTCCCCAGCTTTCTGGGATGAGGGGCCATGCCATTGGTTACCTTTATAAAAGTCTCCTGACACGTCCTAGTGATGTGAGTTTCTGGGATCATAGAGGCTTCCTCTTCCTCGCTTGGTCTTGTTGGTAGATGCTATCCAGTTGGTCTGCTTCAAAGCAACCCCAATGTACAGGACAAGGAATGGCTTGCTAGTCTTGGGCCACACTTATATCTTTCTGATGTTTGAACCCATCTTTGAAGCCCCCATGGCCATGCATCATGGAAACGGCCTGGCTCTTTGTCACTGGCCCTCCCCTTTAATCTGACCAGAAGGGTTCGTCATCTGGCCCTCTCTCTGACAAGATTCTGCCTTGCTTTACTAGTCCTCCACTACCTGACAGTGTTTCCATGATTAGCATAAGATTTTCATTGGTGTATTTCGTCATCCTCAGTGTGTCGTTAGTCTAGAAACCCTGCTGTGTGCTTTGCCCTTTACATGACATTGCTGGCATTGGAAATAGCTGGGACATGCTCTCTGACCTTCCTTTCTTTACCTAGCTAAAAATGGACATATTTTAAACAGGTCACAGTTCATCACCGGCCCATGTACCACCCTTGGAGCAGCATTGGGGTAGATAATAAATCACGAGTAGTCCTGCACAAGGAGATGGAGCCCTCGTGTCTGAGTGGTTACAAACACCAGCCGCTGCAGGCGCACAAAAGGTTCTTTTAATTCCCGTAAAGGGTTAACAACCTCAGAAAACCAGATGGGCAGTTCTTTCCACCTGCAGCCACCATCACAGCATGTGTTTGTTAAGATGGAGAGGACATTGTGGATTGGGGTGGGTCATAAGGGCTAATGTTGGACCTGTAGACTTTGGCTTCATTGGTTTGGGATTTTTTTCTCCATGTGCATTTTCCTTTTATCTAAAGCTCTATTTTATACATTTCAGTTTCTGTGGATTTATTTCTCTAATGTACTCAGACTAACACAACTAATATAAGAAAAGGCAGGACACAAGTAAGCACCCGTTTCCATTTGGGAAAAACACTAAACAGTGAAAAGCTATTTTCCTCCATGTCACCTCTGGTTGGCACAAACTAAGTGCTCAATTCGTAACTAAAACGATCATCTGAGCCCATATGGTGGTACCTCAGAAGACAAACCTGGTGGTCTGATTTTCAACCCACACACAGCCTTGTAGCCCTTATCTCACACGGTTCAGTTTGGCTCTGCACACCTGGTAATTCCATGACTTGGAATCTACCCGACAGTAACTGTTTGGATGAAAGGTACTGAGTCCTGTGTTATGAGAGGCCCAATCTGACGATTCTGTCATGAGGCAGTCCTGACCGAAGTCAAATACCTCATGATTCTTGCTTTGCTTTTCTTATTTTTTCCCACAGATAGTTAAAAGACTTTATTAAGATGGCTTTGAAGTCAGATGTAACACTCTTGATAGAATTTTCTTTCATCCTTTAAGTCAGCTCTGCAAATATATAATCAGTGATTCAGCTGTAAGATCAAAGATCTGTTAATTTATTTAAATGAAAATACATTTTGGTTCTTAAAATTGATTCCATAAAGTACATATTTCCCTATAAATTATAAATCCCCTACTTATACAAAAGAGGTAAAAAATAAAAACAAACACAAAATATGAATTCCCCAACAATACAGTAACTGAGCACCTTTCTAAAAATTGTGAAAAACTAACAAGAGAAACTAATGTTTTATGTCAGTGTTAATATTTTAAAAAAGTGATAATCTTAGGATGGGGGAATCCTACCCGCTGGCTTTACATATCTCACCGTCATCAGTCTGTGGGCCTTGAATACATTGGATATAAACTTACAGCTACAACGGCATCAGAGGTGTGTGTTATAGCATGTGTGCATGCTACTTATGGTATACTTTCTAAAAAAAAAGAAAGAGAGGCAGATGGTCATAATGCAGCTCATCATAACTATAATTCAGCACAACTCAGAGATTGTGTTTTCTGGGTCTTTGAACTGATATGAGCCAATTGAGTTGTGGGCTGATGAACTGAATGTGAAATTGACCTGTTTTTTAAAAGCTTGAATGATCTGGAAGGCTAAATGGAATGGGGAAAATATGGTTTCAATCCTTGGAATAGTGATTTGGGGACCTTTCAGGAACCTGTTTCATGACAACAGTTTACTTCCAACACTGTGGATAGTGACACACATTCAATGAAGCACGTGCTTTGCTGCCTACTTTGAGCCGGCTCTATTACTGCCTACTCAGCCTATCCAGACATTTCCTTGCAAACTGGCATTATTTTTGTTAGCCAAATAAGTTTCTGATGGCTTATTTTTTCATTTTCCATAAACACACATTATTTAGTAACAAATTTGTTTTTGATCTCCACAAATGAAAAGGTGGTTATAAAGTATAAACACCAGGATTATTGAGTAAAAGGCACTGCAGGACACAGGGTACTGGGAACTTCAGAAGCCTAGGGATTTGGGTGGAAACACTGCTTGAGACACACTGAGACACCGCTTGAGGTGGAATAGCCCTCATGCAGACCTACGGAGTGTGATATCTAGGCAGTGAGCCCTCCTACTCAGTCACTATCACCGACTCCTCAGAACTGTTTTGGAGTCAGGGGAGACTGCATATAAAGTCCCCAGAAAAGATCAGTGTCCAGGCTGGAGTCTGAAGGCATCAATATATTAAAAATACTTGCTTCTATTTGTATCACTTTTATCCCTATCATTCTTCTCATGCAGCCAAAACTCAGTCCCAGGCAGATGGCAACTACAGTAACCACACTGTTCTGTCTGACTTCTACATTAGGACACATAGATCATATGAATAAACAATTTGGTTGTGTGTCCCTATCCCTCTCATAGCCAAAGCTTCAGCCAACACCAGACCTTAAACCTGCAGACTAAGAGTTTGTCAAAAGTCTAGAAAGAGCAGTCAATAACCTGGAAACCTAGCCTGCAGAAGAGAAGACACAGAATCAAAAGCTACACTTAAAAAAAAAAAAAGCTCCAGGTGGGTGTCATTCAGACAACCGATTCCAATGAAAACACTTGAGCTTCTCACAGTGTAAAATTGCTTTTACTTCCATGCTATTGTAATTCAAACATTTTCCCATATCTCACCTCCAAATGTAACTCCAGCAGATTCAAGTATATTAAGGAAGAGGCAATTATTCTGGTGTTTCCCCTGCACCGATTATGGAGCCTCAAACAGTTTTACTCTTCTCAGCTCATGCCTTAGATTTTCAACTACTTGAACGTGAAGGAAATCATAAAATGTCGCGTTAAACATGCTGCCTTCTGAGTTGCCTCACCCAGATTTATGTTTTTCATAAATGTAGAGTGCCTCAATATGGTTTTTGTGGGGGGTCAAAGAGCATTATCATTTCCCAACATCAGTTGTTGATGGGAAATTTTACATCCTGCAGGTTCCCATATACAATAATTACATTAAACAATGGAGCTTTTTGTATCTTCCTGTTTTTCACAACAGGTTATGGTCACTGATATTGTTAGCTTAACATGCCAAATGTCCAAGATGCACAGGTGGTGTTAATTGAAGGGCGGAATGATTCAGGCATTGGTCACTTCAGCTTTGCAAGTTCTTGAGCATCTTGATTTTGAAATTCAGTATAGTGAGATGATGCCTTAGCCAGTTAAACGCTACTGCTTCCAAGCCTCACGTACACTCAGAAATATCTGAGCAGAAGCCACATTATCTACGTGAAACAGCTTTGGGTGCTTCACAGCTATATGCACATGCCCACCAAATATGAGATTATTTTGCTTTCTTTGACTTGGCTTTTACTAGCAGTCAGCCTCATTCCATCTCTTTTGTAGATGGTTGAAGACTGTGTGGATTCTGGGAGGCCTTTGGGATAATGGTGGGCTTATGAGATTAAAAAGATCTTTTAGGGAAGTTTTCTTGATGTGCATTTAATATTTAATTACAACTCTCTTTTATACACGTGTGTCTGTGGGTTTCAACATCTAAAGTGCACAGATTAACACATTCCCATAGCGGAGTGAACCTCCCTTCCGTCATGTCTATAGGTATTTCTCCTTCCTATGGGCATCTGGACAGTAATTTATCTGGGGAACGTCTGTTAAACCAGGACAATGGTGCTTCCCCAGCTTTCTGGGATGAGGTGCCAGGCCATTGGTTACCTTTATAAAAGTCTCCTGACACGTCCTAGTGATGTGAGTTTCTGGGATCATAGAGGCTTCCTCTTCCTCGCTTGGTCTTGTTGGTAGATGCTATCCAGTTGGTCTGCTTCAAAGCAACCCCAATGTACAGGAGAAGGAATGGCTTGCTAGTCTTGGGCCACACTTATATCTTTCTGATGTTTGAACCCATCTTTGAAGCCCCATGGCCATGCATCATGGAAACGGCCTGGCTCTTTGTCACTGGCCCTCCCCTTTAATCTGACCAGAAGGGTTCGTCATCTGGCCCTCTCTCTGACAAGATTCTGCCTTGCTTTACTAGTCCTCCACTACCTGACAGTGTTTCCATGATTAGCATAAGATTTTCATTGGTGTATTTCGTCATCCTCAGTGTGTCGTTAGTCTAGAAACCCTGCTGTGTGCTTTGCCCTTTACATGACATTGCTGGCATTGGAAATAGCTGGGACATGCTCTCTGACCTTCCTTTCTTTACCTAGCTAAAAATGGACATATTTTAAACAGGTCACAGTTCATCACCGGCCCATGTACCACCCTTGGAGCAGCATTGGGGTAGATAATAAATCACGAGTAGTCCTGCACAAGGAGATGGAGCCCTCGTGTCTGAGTGGTTACAAACACCAGCCGCTGCAGGCGCACAAAAGGTTCTTTTAATTCCCGTAAAGGGTTAACAACCTCAGAAAACCAGATGGGCAGTTCTTTCCACCTGCAGCCACCATCACAGCATGTGTTTGTTAAGATGGAGAGGACATTGTGGATTGGGGTGGGTCATAAGGGCTAATGTTGGACCTGTAGACTTTGGCTTCATTGGTTTGGGATTTTTTTCTCCATGTGCATTTTCCTTTTATCTAAAGCTCTATTTTATACATTTCAGTTTCTGTGGATTTATTTCTCTAATGTACTCAGACTAACACAACTAATATAAGAAAAGGCAGGACACAAGTAAGCACCCGTTTCCATTTGGGAAAAACACTAAACAGTGAAAAGCTATTTTCCTCCATGTCACCTCTGGTTGGCACAAACTAAGTGCTCAATTCGTAACTAAAACGATCATCTGAGCCCATATGGTGGTACCTCAGAAGACAAACCTGGTGGTCTGATTTTCAACCCACACACAGCCTTGTAGCCCTTATCTCACACGGTTCAGTTTGGCTCTGCACACCTGGTAATTCCATGACTTGGAATCTACCCGACAGTAACTGTTTGGATGAAAGGTACTGAGTCCTGTGTTATGAGAGGCCCAATCTGACGATTCTGTCATGAGGCAGTCCTGACCGAAGTCAAATACCTCATGATTCTTGCTTTGCTTTTCTTATTTTTTCCCACAGATAGTTAAAAGACTTTATTAAGATGGCTTTGAAGTCAGATGTAACACTCTTGATAGAATTTTCTTTCATCCTTTAAGTCAGCTCTGCAAATATATAATCAGTGATTCAGCTGTAAGATCAAAGATCTGTTAATTTATTTAAATGAAAATACATTTTGGTTCTTAAAATTGATTCCATAAAGTACATATTTCCCTATAAATTATAAATCCCCTACTTATACAAAAGAGGTAAAAAATAAAAACAAACACAAAATATGAATTCCCCAACAATACAGTAACTGAGCACCTTTCTAAAAATTGTGAAAAACTAACAAGAGAAACTAATGTTTTATGTCAGTGTTAATATTTTAAAAAAGTGATAATCTTAGGATGGGGGAATCCTACCCGCTGGCTTTACATATCTCACCGTCATCAGTCTGTGGGCCTTGAATACATTGGATATAAACTTACAGCTACAACGGCATCAGAGGTGTGTGTTATAGCATGTGTGCATGCTACTTATGGTATACTTTCTAAAAAAAAAGAAAGAGAGGCAGATGGTCATAATGCAGCTCATCATAACTATAATTCAGCACAACTCAGAGATTGTGTTTTCTGGGTCTTTGAACTGATATGAGCCAATTGAGTTGTGGGCTGATGAACTGAATGTGAAATTGACCTGTTTTTTAAAAGCTTGAATGATCTGGAAGGCTAAATGGAATGGGGAAAATATGGTTTCAATCCTTGGAATAGTGATTTGGGGACCTTTCAGGAACCTGTTTCATGACAACAGTTTACTTCCAACACTGTGGATAGTGACACACATTCAATGAAGCACGTGCTTTGCTGCCTACTTTGAGCCGGCTCTATTACTGCCTACTCAGCCTATCCAGACATTTCCTTGCAAACTGGCATTATTTTTGTTAGCCAAATAAGTTTCTGATGGCTTATTTTTTCATTTTCCATAAACACACATTATTTAGTAACAAATTTGTTTTTGATCTCCACAAATGAAAAGGTGGTTATAAAGTATAAACACCAGGATTATTGAGTAAAAGGCACTGCAGGACACAGGGTACTGGGAACTTCAGAAGCCTAGGGATTTGGGTGGAAACACTGCTTGAGACACACTGAGACACCGCTTGAGGTGGAATAGCCCTCATGCAGACCTACGGAGTGTGATATCTAGGCAGTGAGCCCTCCTACTCAGTCACTATCACCGACTCCTCAGAACTGTTTTGGAGTCAGGGGAGACTGCATATAAAGTCCCCAGAAAAGATCAGTGTCCAGGCTGGAGTCTGAAGGCATCAATATATTAAAAATACTTGCTTCTATTTGTATCACTTTTATCCCTATCATTCTTCTCATGCAGCCAAAACTCAGTCCCAGGCAGATGGCAACTACAGTAACCACACTGTTCTGTCTGACTTCTACATTAGGACACATAGATCATATGAATAAACAATTTGGTTGTGTGTCCCTATCCCTCTCATAGCCAAAGCTTCAGCCAACACCAGACCTTAAACCTGCAGACTAAGAGTTTGTCAAAAGTCTAGAAAGAGCAGTCAATAACCTGGAAACCTAGCCTGCAGAAGAGAAGACACAGAATCAAAAGCTACACTTAAAAAAAAAAAAAAGCTCCAGGTGGGTGTCATTCAGACAACCGATTCCAATGAAAACACTTGAGCTTCTCACAGTGTAAAATTGCTTTTACTTCCATGCTATTGTAATTCAAACATTTTCCCATATCTCACCTCCAAATGTAACTCCAGCAGATTCAAGTATATTAAGGAAGAGGCAATTATTCTGGTGTTTCCCCTGCACCGATTATGGAGCCTCAAACAGTTTTACTCTTCTCAGCTCATGCCTTAGATTTTCAACTACTTGAACGTGAAGGAAATCATAAAATGTCGCGTTAAACATGCTGCCTTCTGAGTTGCCTCACCCAGATTTATGTTTTTCATAAATGTAGAGTGCCTCAATATGGTTTTTGTGGGGGGTCAAAGAGCATTATCATTTCCCAACATCAGTTGTTGATGGGAAATTTTACATCCTGCAGGTTCCCATATACAATAATTACATTAAACAATGGAGCTTTTTGTATCTTCCTGTTTTTCACAACAGGTTATGGTCACTGATATTGTTAGCTTAACATGCCAAATGTCCAAGATGCACAGGTGGTGTTAATTGAAGGGCGGAATGATTCAGGCATTGGTCACTTCAGCTTTGCAAGTTCTTGAGCATCTTGATTTTGAAATTCAGTATAGTGAGATGATGCCTTAGCCAGTTAAACGCTACTGCTTCCAAGCCTCACGTACACTCAGAAATATCTGAGCAGAAGCCACATTATCTACGTGAAACAGCTTTGGGTGCTTCACAGCTATATGCACATGCCCACCAAATATGAGATTATTTTGCTTTCTTTGACTTGGCTTTTACTAGCAGTCAGCCTCATTCCATCTCTTTTGTAGATGGTTGAAGACTGTGTGGATTCTGGGAGGCCTTTGGGATAATGGTGGGCTTATGAGATTAAAAAGATCTTTTAGGGAAGTTTTCTTGATGTGCATTTAATATTTAATTACAACTCTCTTTTATACACGTGTGTCTGTGGGTTTCAACATCTAAAGTGCACAGATTAACACATTCCCATAGCGGAGTGAACCTCCCTTCCGTCATGTCTATAGGTATTTCTCCTTCCTATGGGCATCTGGACAGTAATTTATCTGGGGAACGTCTGTTAAACCAGGACAATGGTGCTTCCCCAGCTTTCTGGGATGAGGGGCCAGGCCATTGGTTACCTTTATAAAAGTCTCCTGACACGTCCTAGTGATGTGAGTTTCTGGGATCATAGAGGCTTCCTCTTCCTCGCTTGGTCTTGTTGGTAGATGCTATCCAGTTGGTCTGCTTCAAAGCAACCCCAATGTACAGGACAAGGAATGGCTTGCTAGTCTTGGGCCACACTTATATCTTTCTGATGTTTGAACCCATCTTTGAAGCCCCCATGGCCATGCATCATGGAAACGGCCTGGCTCTTTGTCACTGGCCCTCCCCTTTAATCTGACCAGAAGGGTTCGTCATCTGGCCCTCTCTCTGACAAGATTCTGCCTTGCTTTACTAGTCCTCCACTACCTGACAGTGTTTCCATGATTAGCATAAGATTTTCATTGGTGTATTTCGTCATCCTCAGTGTGTCGTTAGTCTAGAAACCCTGCTGTGTGCTTTGCCCTTTACATGACATTGCTGGCATTGGAAATAGCTGGGACATGCTCTCTGACCTTCCTTTCTTTACCTAGCTAAAAATGGACATATTTTAAACAGGTCACAGTTCATCACCGGCCCATGTACCACCCTTGGAGCAGCATTGGGGTAGATAATAAATCACGAGTAGTCCTGCACAAGGAGATGGAGCCCTCGTGTCTGAGTGGTTACAAACACCAGCCGCTGCAGGCGCACAAAAGGTTCTTTTAATTCCCGTAAAGGGTTAACAACCTCAGAAAACCAGATGGGCAGTTCTTTCCACCTGCAGCCACCATCACAGCATGTGTTTGTTAAGATGGAGAGGACATTGTGGATTGGGGTGGGTCATAAGGGCTAATGTTGGACCTGTAGACTTTGGCTTCATTGGTTTGGGATTTTTTTCTCCATGTGCATTTTCCTTTTATCTAAAGCTCTATTTTATACATTTCAGTTTCTGTGGATTTATTTCTCTAATGTACTCAGACTAACACAACTAATATAAGAAAAGGCAGGACACAAGTAAGCACCCGTTTCCATTTGGGAAAAACACTAAACAGTGAAAAGCTATTTTCCTCCATGTCACCTCTGGTTGGCACAAACTAAGTGCTCAATTCGTAACTAAAACGATCATCTGAGCCCATATGGTGGTACCTCAGAAGACAAACCTGGTGGTCTGATTTTCAACCCACACACAGCCTTGTAGCCCTTATCTCACACGGTTCAGTTTGGCTCTGCACACCTGGTAATTCCATGACTTGGAATCTACCCGACAGTAACTGTTTGGATGAAAGGTACTGAGTCCTGTGTTATGAGAGGCCCAATCTGACGATTCTGTCATGAGGCAGTCCTGACCGAAGTCAAATACCTCATGATTCTTGCTTTGCTTTTCTTATTTTTTCCCACAGATAGTTAAAAGACTTTATTAAGATGGCTTTGAAGTCAGATGTAACACTCTTGATAGAATTTTCTTTCATCCTTTAAGTCAGCTCTGCAAATATATAATCAGTGATTCAGCTGTAAGATCAAAGATCTGTTAATTTATTTAAATGAAAATACATTTTGGTTCTTAAAATTGATTCCATAAAGTACATATTTCCCTATAAATTATAAATCCCCTACTTATACAAAAGAGGTAAAAAATAAAAACAAACACAAAATATGAATTCCCCAACAATACAGTAACTGAGCACCTTTCTAAAAATTGTGAAAAACTAACAAGAGAAACCAATGTTTTATGTCAGTGTTAATATTTTAAAAAAGTGATAATCTTAGGATGGGGGAATCCTACCCGCTGGCTTTACATATCTCACCGTCATCAGTCTGTGGGCCTTGAATACATTGGATATAAACTTACAGCTACAATGGCATCAGAGGTGTGTGTTATAGCACGAGTGCATGCTACTTATGGTAAACTTTGTAAAAAAAAGAAAGAGAGGCAGATGGTCATAATGCAGCTCATCATAACTATAATTCAGCACAACTCAGAGATTGTGTTTTCTGGGTCTTTGAACTGATATGAGCCAATTGAGTTGTGGGCTGATGAACTGAATGTGAAATTGACCTGTTTTTTAAAAGCGTGAATGATCTGGAAGGCTAAATGGAATGGGGAAAATATGGTTTCAATCCTTGGAATAGTGATTTGGGGACCTTTCAGGAACCTGTTTCATGACAACAGTTTACTTCCAACACTGTGGATAGTGACACACATTCAATGAAGCACGTGCTTTGCTGCCTACTTTGAGCCGGCTCTATTACTGCCTACTCAGCCTATCCAGACATTTCCTTGCAAACTGGCATTATTTTTGTTAGCCAAATAAGTTTCTGATGGCTTATTTTTTCATTTTCCATAAACACACATTATTTAGTAACAAATTTGTTTTTGATCTCCACAAATGAAAAGGTGGTTATAAAGTATAAACACCAGGATTATTGAGTAAAAGGCACTGCAGGACACAGGGTACTGGGAACTTCAGAAGCCTAGGGATTTGGGTGGAAACACTGCTTGAGACACACTGAGACACCGCTTGAGGTGGAATAGCCCTCATGCAGACCTACGGAGTGTGATATCTAGGCAGTGAGCCCTCCTACTCAGTCACTATCACCGACTCCTCAGAACTGTTTTGGAGTCAGGGGAGACTGCATATAAAGTCCCCAGAAAAGATCAGTGTCCAGGCTGGAGTCTGAAGGCATCAATATATTAAAGATACTTGCTTCGCTTTGCATCACTTTTATCCCTATCATTCTTCTCATGCAGCCAAAACTCAGTCCCAGGCAGATGGCAACTACAGTAACCACACTGTTCTGTCTGACTTCTACGTTAGGACACATAGACCATCTGAATAAACAATTTGATTCTGTGTCCCTATCCCTCTCATAGTCAAAGTTCAGCCAGCACCGGACCTTAAACCCGCAGACTAAGAGTTTGTCAAAATCTAGAAAGAGCAGTCAATAACCTGGAAACCTAGCCTGCAGAAGAGAAGACACAGAATCAAAAGCTACAACTTAAAAAAAAAAAGCTCCAGGTGGGTGTCATTCAGACAACCGATTCCAATGAAAACACTTGAGCTTCTCACAGTGTAAAATTGCTTTTACTTCCATGCTATTGTAATTCAAACAGTTTCCCATATCTCACCTCCAAATGTAACTCCAGCAGATTCAAGTATATTAAGGAAGAGGCAATTATTCTGGTGTTTCCCCTGCACCGATTATGGAGCCTCAAACAGTTTTACTCTTCTCAGCTCATGCCTTAGATTTTCAACTACTTGAATGTGAAGGAAATCATAAAATGTCGCTTTAAACAGGTTGCTTTCTGAGTTGCCTCACCCAGATTTATGTTTTTCATAAATCTAGAGTGCCTCAATATGGGTTTTGTGGAGGGTCAAAGAGCATTTTAATTTCCCATCATCAGTTGTTGATGGGAAATTTTACATCCTGCAGGTTCCCATATACAATAATTACATTAAACAATGGAGCTTTTGGTATCTTCCTGTTTTTCACAACAGGTTATGCTCACTGATATTGTTAGCTTATCATACCAAATGTCCAAGATGCACAGGTGGTGTTAATTGAAGGGCGGAATGATTCAGGCATTGGTCACTTCAGCTTTGCAAGTTCTTGAGCATCTTGATTTTGAAATTCAGTATAGTGAGATGATGCCTTAGCCAGTTAAACGCTTCTGCTTCCAAGCCTCACGTACACTCAGAAATATCTGAGCAGAAGCCACATTATCTACGTGAAACAGCTTTGGGTGCTTCACAGCTATATGCAGATGTCCACCAAATATGAGATTATTTTGCTTTCTCTGACTTGGCTTTTACTAGCAGTTAGCCTCATTCCATCTCTTTTGTAGATGGTTGAAGACTGTGTGGATTCTGGGAGGCCTTTGGGATAATGGTGGGCTTATGAGATTAAAAAGATCTTTTAGGGAAGTTTTCTTGATGTGCATTTAATATTTAATTACAACTCTCTTTTATACACGTGTGTCTGTGGGTTTCAACATCTAAAGTGCACAGATTAACACATTCCCATAGCGGAGTGAACCTCCCTTCCGTCATGTCTATAGGTATTTCTCCTTCCTATGGGCATCTGGACAGTAATTCATCTGGGGAACGTCTGTTAAACCAGGACAATGGTGCTTCCCCAGCTTTCTGTGATGAGGGGCCAGGCCATTGGTTACCTTTATAAAAGTCTCCTGACACGTCCTAGTGATGTCAATTTCTGGGATCATAGAGGCTTCCTCTTCCTCGCTTGGTCTTGTTGGTAAATGCTATCCAGTTGGTCTGCTTCAAAGCAACCCCAATGTACAGGACAAGGAAAGGCTTGCCAGTCCTGGGCCACCCTTATATCTTTCTGATGTTTGAACCAATCTTTGCAGCCCCCATGGCCATGCATCGTGCAAACGGCCTGGCTCTTTGTCACTGGCCCTCCCTTTTAATCTGACCAGAAGGGTTCGTCATCTGGCCCTCTCTCTGACAAGATTCTGCCTTGCTTTACTAGTCCTCCACTACCTGACAGTGTTTCCATGATTAGCATAAGATTTTCATTGGTGTATTTCATCATCCACAGTGTGTCTTTAGTCTAGAAACCCTGCTGTGTGCTTTGCCATTCACATGACATTGCTGGCATTGGAAATAGCTGGGACCTGCACTCTGACTTTCCTTTCTGTACCTAGCTACAAATGGACATATTTTAAAAAGGTCACAGTTTATCACCGGCCCATGTACCACCTTGGAGCAGCATTGGGGTAGATAATAAATCACGAGTAGTCCTGCACAAGGAGATGGGGCACTCGTGTCTGAGTAGTTACAAACACCAGCCGCTCTATGCGCACAAAAGGCGCTTTTAATTCCCGTAAAGGGTTAACAACCTCAGAAAACCAGGTGGGCTGTTCTTTCCACCTGCAGCCACCATCACAGCATGTGTTTGTTAAGATGGAGAGGACATTGTGGATTGGGGTGGGACATATGGGCTAATGTTGGACTTGTAGACTTTGGCTGCATTGGTATGGGATTTTTTTCTCCATGTGCATTTTCCCTTTATCCAAAGCTCTCTTTTGTACATTTTAGTTTCTGTGGATTTATTTCTCTAATGTACTCAGACTAACACAACTAATATAAGAAAAGGCAGGACACAAGTAAGCACCCGTTTCCATTTGGGAAAAACACTAAACAGTGAAAAGCTATTTTCCTCCATGCCATCTCTGGTTGGCACAAACTGTTAAGTGCTCAATTCGTAACTAAAACGATCATCTGAGCCCATATGGTGGTACCTCAGAAGACAGACCTGGTGGTCTGATTTTCAACCCACACACAGCCTTGTAGCCCTTATCTCACACGGTTCAGTTTGGCTCTGCACACCTGGTAGTTCCATGACTTGGAATCTACCCCACAGTAACTGTTTGGATGAAAGTTTCTCAGTCCTGTGTTATGACAGGCACCATCCTGACGATTCTGTCATGAGGCAGTCCTGACCGAAGTCAAATACCTCATGATTCTTGCTTTGCTTTTTTTATTTTTTTCCACAGGTAGTTAAAAGACTTTATTAAGAAGGCTTTGAAGTCAAAAGTAACACTCTTGATAGAATTTTCTTTCATCCTTTAAGTCGGCTCTGCAAATATTTAATCAGTGATTCAGCTGTAAGATCAAAGATCTGTTAATTTATTTAAATGAAAATACATTTTGGTTCTTAAAATTGATTCCATAAAGTACATATTTCCCTATAAATCCCCTACTTATACAAAAGAGGTAAAAAATAAAAACAAACACAAAATATGAATTCCCCAACAATACAGTAACTGAGCAGCTTTTTAAAAATTGTGAAAAACTAACAAGAGAATCCAATGTCTTGTGTCTGTGTTAATATTTTAAAAAAGTGATAATCTTAGAATGGGCGAATCCTACCCGCTGGCTTTACATATCTCACCGTCATCAGTCTGTGGGCCTTGAATACATTGGATATAAACTTACAGCTACAATGGCATTAGAGGTGTGTGTTATAACATGAGTGCATGCTACTTATGATAAACTTTCTAAAAAAAAGAAAGAGAGGCAGATGGTCATAATGCAGCTCATCATAACTATAATTCAGCACAACTCAGAGATTGTGTTTTCTGGGTCTTTGAACTGATATGAGCCAATTGAGTTGTGGGCTGATGAACTGAATGTGAAATTGACCTGTTTTTTAAAAGCTTGAATGATCTGGAAGACTAAATGGAATGGGGAAAAGTATGGTTTCAATCCTCGGAATAGTGATTTGGGGACCTTATAGGAACCTGTTTCATGACAACAGTTTACTTCCAACACTGTGGATAGTGACACACATTCAATGAAGCAAGTGCTTAGCTGCCAACCTTGAGCCGGCTCTATTACTGCCCACTCAGCCTATCCAGAAATTTCCTTGCAAACTGGCATTATTTTTGTTAGCCATATAAGTTTCTGATGGCTTATTTTTTCATTTTCCATAAACACACATTATTTAATAACAAATTAGTTTTTGATCTCCACAAATGAAAAGGTGGTTATAAAGTATAAACACCAGGGTTATTGAGTAAAAGGCACTGTAGGACACAGGGTACTGGGAACTTCAGAAGCCTAGGGATTTGGGTGGAAACACTGCTTGAGACACACTGAGACACCGCTTGAGGTGGAATAGCCCTCATGAAGACCGACGGAGTGTGATATTTAGGCAGTGAGCCCTCCTACTCAGTCACTATCACCGACTCCTCAGAACTGTTTTGGAGTCAGGGGAGACTGCATATAAAGTCCCCAGAAAAGATCAGTGTCCAGGCTGGAGTCTGAAGGCATCAATATATTAAAGATACTTGCTTCGCTTTGCATCACTTTTATCCCTATCATTCTTCTCATGCAGCCAAAACTCAGTCCCAGGCAGATGGCAACTACAGTAACCAGACTGTTCTGTCTGACTTCTACGTTAGGACACATAGACCATCTGCATAAACAATTTGATTCTGTGTCCCTATCTCTCTCATAGTCAAAGCTTCAGCCAGCCCCGGACCTTAAACCTGCAGACTAAGAGTTTGTCAAAAGTCTAGAAAGAGCACTCAATAACCTGGAAACCTAGCCTGCAGAAGAGAAGACACAGAATCAAGAGCTACAACTTAAAAAAAAAAAAAAAAGCTCCAGGTGGGTGTCATTCAGACAACCGATTCCAATGAAAACACTTGAGCTTCTCACAGTGTAAAATTGCTTTTACTTTCATGCTATTGTAATTCAAACAGTTTCCCATATCTCACCTCCAAATGTAACTCCAGCAGATTCAAGTATATTAAGGAAGAGGCAATTATTCTGGTGTTTCCTCTGCACCGATTATGGAGCCTCAAACAGTTTTACTCTTCTCAGCTCATGCCTTAGATTTTCAACTACTTGAATGTTAAGGAAATCATAAAATGTCGCGTTAAACAGGCTGCCTTCTGAGTTGCCTCACCCACATTTATGTTTTTCATAAATCTAGAGTGTCTCAATATGGGTTTTGTGGGGGGTCAGAGAGCATTATCATTTCCCATCAGAAGTTGTTGATGGGAAATTTTATATGCTGCAGGTTCCCATATACAATAATTACATTAAACAATGGATCTTTTGGTATCTTCCTGTTTTTCACAACAGGTTATGCTCACTGATATTCTTAGCTTATCATGCCAAAGGTCCAAGATGCACAGGTGGTGCTAATTGAAGGGCGGAATGATTCAGGCATTGGTCACTTCAGCTTTGCAAGTTCTTGAGCATCTTGATTTTGAAATTCAGTATAGTGAGATGATGCCTTAGCCAGTTAAACGCTTCTGCTTCCAAGCCTCACGTACACTCAGAAATATCTGAGCAGAAGCCACATTATCTACGTGAAACAGCTTTGGGTGCTTCACAGCTATATGCAGATGTCCACCAAATATGAGATTATTTTGCTTTCTCTGACTTGGCTTTTACTAGCAGTCAGCCTCATTCCATCTCTTTTGTAGATGGTTGAAGACTGTGTGGATTCTGGGAGGCCTTTGGGATAATGTTGGGCTTATGAGATTAAAAAGATCTTTTAGGGAAGTTTTCTTGATGTGCATTTAATATTTAATTACAACTCTCTTTTATACACGTGTGTCTGTGGGTTTCAACATCTAAAGTGCACAGATTAACACATTCCCATAGCGGAGTGAACCTCCCTTCCGTCATATCTATAGGTATTTCTCCTTCCTATGGGCATCTGGACAGTAATTCAACTGGGGAACGTCTGTTAAACCAGGACAATGGTGCTTCTCCAGCTTTCTGGGATGAGGGGCCAGGCCATTGGTTACCTTTATAAAAGTCTCCTGACACGTCCTAATGATGTCAATTTCTGGGATCATAGAGGCTTCCTCTTCCTCGCTTGGTCTTGTTGGTAGATGCTATCCAGTTGGTCTGCTTCAAAGCAACCCCAATGTACAGGACAAGGAATGGCTTGCTAGTCTTGGGCCACACTTATATCTTTCTGATGTTTGAAACCATCTTTGCAGCCCCCATGGCCATGCATCGTGGAAACGGCCTGGCTCTTTGTCATTGGCCCTCCCCTTTAATCTGACCAGAAGGGTTCGTCATCTGGCCCTCTCTCTGACAAGATTCTGCCTTGCTTTACTAGTCCTCCACTACCTGACAGTGTTTCCATGATTAACATAAGATTTTCATTGGTGTATTTCGTCATCCTCAGTGTGTCGTTAGTCTAGAAACCCTGCTGTGTGCTTTGCCCTTTACATGACATTGCTGGCATTGGAAATAGCTGGGACCTGCACTCTGAACTTCCTTTCTGTACCTAGCTACAAATGGACATATTTTAAACAGGTCACAGTTTATCACCGGCCCATGTACCACCCTTGGAGCAGCATTGGGGTAGATAATAAATCACGAGTAATCCTGCACAAAGAGATGGAGCCCTCGTGTCTGAGTGGTTACAAACACTAGCCGCTCCAGGCGCACAAAAGGCGCTTTTAATTCCCGTAAGGGTTAACAACCTCAGAATACCAGATGGGCAGTTCTTTCCACCTGCAGCCACCATCACAGCATGTATTTGTTAAGATGGAGAGGACATTGTGGATTGGGGTGGGTCATATGGGCTAATGTTGGACCTGTAGACTTTGGCTGCATTGGTTTGGGATTTTTTTCTCCATGTGCATTTTCCCTTTATCTAAAGCTCTATTTTATACATTTCAGTTTCTGTGGATTTATTTCTCTAATGTACTCAGACTAACACAACTAATATAAGAAAAGGCAGGACACAAGTAAGCACCCGTTTCCGTTTGGGAAAAACACTAAACAGTCAAAAGTTATGTTCCTCCATGCCATTTCTGGGTGGCACAAACATTTAATTGCTCAATTCGTAACTAAAACGATCATCTGAGCCCATATGGTGGTACCTCAGAAGACAGACCTGGTGGTCTGCTTTGGAACCCACACACAGCCTTGCAGCCCCTATCTCACACGGTTCAGTTTGGCTCTGCACACCTGGTAGTTCCATGACTTGGAATCTTCCCCACATTAAATGTTTGAATGAAGGTACTCGGTCCTGTGTTATGACAGGCTCCATCCTGACGATTCTGTCATGAGGCAGTCCTGACCGAAATCAAATACATCATGATTCTAGCTTTCCTTTTCTTATTTTTTTCCACAGGTAGTTAAAAGACTTTATTAAGAAGGCTTTGAAGTCAAAAGTAAAACTCTTGATAGAATTTTCTTTCATCCTTTAAGTCGGCTCTGCAAATATATAATCAGTGATTCAGCTGTAAGATCAAAGATCGGTTAATTTATTTAAATTAAAATACATTTTGGTTCTAAAAATTTATTCCATAGAGTACATATTTCCCTATAAATCCCCTACTTATAAAAAACAGGTAAAAAATAAAAACAAACACAAAATAGGAAATCCCCAACAAAACAGTAACTGAGCAGCTTTTTAAAAATTGTAAAAAACTAACAGGAGAAACCAATGTTTTGTGTCTGTGTTAATATTTTTAAAAAGTGAAAAATCTTAGGATGGGGGAATCCTACCCCCTCGCTTTACATATCTCACCGTCATCAGTCTGTGGGCCTTGAATACATTGGATATAAACTTACAGCTACAATGGCATCACAGGTGTGTGGTATAGCACGAGTGCATGCTACTTATGGTAAAGTTTCTAAAAAAAAGAAAGAGAGGCAGATGGTCGTAATGCAGCTCATCATAACTATAATACAGCACAACTCAGAGATTGTGTTTTCTGGGTCTTTGAACTGATATGAGCCAATTGAGTTGTGGGCTGATAAACTGAATGTGAAATTGACCTGTTTTTTAAAAGCTTGAATGATCTGGAAGGCTAAATGGAATGGGGAAAATATGGTTTCAATCCTTGGAATAGTGATTTGGGGACCTTTCAGGAACCTGTTTCATGACAACAATTTATTTCCAAATCTGTGGATAGTAACACACATTCAATGAAGCAAGTCCTTGGCTGCCAACTCTGAACCGGTTCTATTACTGCCTACTCAGCCTATCCAGACATTTCCTTGCAAACTGGCATTGTTTTTGTTTGTCAAATAAGTTTGTAATGGCTTATTTTTCATTTTCCATAAACCACATAATTTAATAACAAATTTGTTTTTGATCTCCACAAATGAAAAGGTGGTTATAAAGTATAAACACCAGGGTTATTGTGTAAAAGGCACTGCAGGACACAGAGTACTGGGAATTTCAGAAGCCTAGGGATTTGGGTGGAAACACTGATTGAGGCACACTGAGACACCGCTTGAGGTGGAATAGCCCTCATGCAGACCTACGAAGTGTGATATCTAGGCAGTGAGCCCTCCTACTCAGTCACTATCACCGACTCCTCAGAACTGTTTTGGAGTCAGGGGAGACTGCATATAAAGTCCCCAGAAAGGATCAGTGCCCAGGCTGGAGTCTGAAGGCATCAAAATATTAAAGATACTTGCTTCTGTTTGCATCACTTTTATCCCTATCATTCTTCTCCTACAGCCAATACTCAGTCCCAGGCAGATGGCAACTACAGTAACCTCACTGTTCTGTCTGACTTCTACGTTAGGACACATAGACCATCTGAATAAACAATTTGATTCTGTGTCCCTATCCCTCTCATAGTCAAAGCTTCAGCCAGCACCAGACCTTAAACCTGCAGACTAAGAGTTTGTCAAAAGTCTAGAAAGAGCAGTCAATAACCTGGAAACCTAGCCTACAGAAGAGAAGACACAGAATCAAAAGTTACAACTTAAAAAAAAAAAAAAAAAGCTTCAGGTGGGTGTCATTCAGAAAACCGATTCCAATGAAAACACTTGAGCTTCTCACAGTGTAAAATTGCTTTTACATCCATTCTATTGTAATTCAAACAGTTTCCTATATCTCACCTCCAAATGTAACTCCAGCAGATTCAAGTGTATTAAGGAAGAGGCAATTATTCTGGTGTTTCCCTTGCACCGATTATGGAGCCTCAAACAGTTTTACTCTTCTCAGCTCATGCCTTAGATTTTCAACTACTTGAATGTGAAGGAAATCATAAAATGTCACGTTAAACAGGCTGCCTTCTGAGTTGCCTCACAAAGATTTATGTTTTTAATTTCTAGAGTGCCTCAATATGGGTTTTTGGGGGGTCAAAGAGCATTATCATTTCCCATCATCAGTTATTGATGGGAAATTTTACATTCTGCAGGTTCCCATATACAATAATTACATTAAACAATGGAGCTTTTTGTATCTTCCTGTTTTTCACAACAGGTTATGCTCACTGATATTCTTAGCTTATCATGCCAAATGTCCAATATGCACAGGTGGTGTTAATTGAAGGGCGGAATGATTCAGGCATTGGTCACTTCAGCTTTGCAAGTTCTCCAGCATCTTGATTTTGAAATTCAGTAAAGTGAGATGATGCCTTAGCCAGTTAAACGCTACTGCTTCCAAGCTTCACGTACACTCAGAAATATCTGAGCAGAAGCCACATTATCTACGTGAAACAGCTTTGGGTGCTTCACAGCTATATGCAGATGTCCACCAAATATGAGATTATTTTGCTTTCTCTGACTTGGCTTTTACTAGCAGTCAGCCTCATTCCATCTCTTTTGTAGATGGTTGAAGACTCTGTGGATTCTGGGAGGCCTTTGGGATAATGGTGGGCTTATGAGATTAAAAAGATCTTTTAGGGAAGTTTTCTTGATGTGCATTTAATATTTAATTACAACTCTCTTTTATACACGTGTGTCTGTGGGTTTCAACATCTAAAGTGCACAGATTAACACATTCCCATAGCGGAGTGAACCTCCCTTCCGTCATATCTATAGGTATTTCTCCTTCCTATGGGCATCTGGACAGTAATTTATCTGGGGAACGTCTGTTAAACCAGGACAATGGTGCTTCCCCAGCTTTCTGTGATGAGGGGCCAGGCCATTGGTTATCTTTATAAAAGTCTCCTGACACGTCCTAGTGATGTCAGTTTCTGGGATCATAGAGGCTTCCTCTTCCTCGCTTGGTCTTGTTGGTAGATGCTATCCAGTTGGTCAGCTTCAAAGCAACCCCAATGTACAGGACAAGGAAAGGCTTGCTAGTCTTGGGCCACACTTATATCATTCTGATGTTTGAACCCATCTTTGCAGCCCCCATGGCCATGCATCGTGGAAACGGCCTGGCTCTTTGAACTGGCCCTCCCCTTTAATCTGACCAGAAGGGTTCGTCATCTGGCCCTCTCTCTGACAAGATTCTGCCTTGCTTTACTAGTCCTCCACTACCTGACAGTGTTTCCATGATTAGCATAAGATTTTCATTGGTGTATTTTGTCATCCTCAGTGTGTCGTTAGTCTAGAAACCCTGCTGTGTGCTTTGCCCTTTACATGACATTGCTGGCATTGGAAATAGCTGGGACCTGCACTCTGAACTTCCTTTCTGTACCTAGCTACAAATGGACATATTTTAAACAGGTCACAGTTTATCACCGGCCCATGTACCACCCTTGGAGCACCATTGGGGTAGATAATAAATCACGAGTAGTCCTGCACAAGGAGATGGAGCCCTCGTGTCTGAGTGGTTACAAACACCAGCCGCTGCAGGCGCACAAAAGGTTCTTTTAATTCCCGTAAAGGGTTAACAACCTCAGAAAACCAGATGGGCAGTTCTTTCCACCTGCAGCCACCATCACAGCATGTGTTTGTTAAGATGGAGAGGACATTGTGGATTGGGGTGGGTCATATGGGCTAATGTTGGACCTGTAGACTTTGGCTGCATTGGTTTGGGATTTTTTTCTCCATGTGCATTTTCCCTTTATCTAAAGCTCTATTTTATACATTTCAGTTTCTGTGGATTTATTTCTCTAATGTACTCAGACTAACACAACTAATATAAGAAAAGGCAGGACACAAGTAAGCACCCGTTTCCATTTGGGAAAAACACTAAACAGTGAAAAGCTATTTTCCTCCATGCCATCTCTGGTTGGCACAAACTGTTAAGTGCTCAATTCGTAACTAAAACGATCATCTGAGCCCATATGGTGGTACCTCAGAAGACAGACCTGGTGGTCTGATTTTCAACCCACACACAGCCTTGTAGCCCTTATCTCACACGGTTCAGTTTGGCTCTGCACACCTGGTAGTTCCATGACTTGGAATCTACCCCACAGTAACTGTTTGGATGAAAGTTTCTCAGTCCTGTGTTATGACAGGCACCATCCTGACGATTCTGTCATGAGGCAGTCCTGACCGAAGTCAAATACCTCATGATTCTTGCTTTGCTTTTCTTATTTTTTTCCACAGGTAGTTAAAAGACTTTATTAAGAAGGCTTTGAAGTCAAAAGTAACACTCTTGATAGAATTTTCTTTCATCCTTTAAGTCGGCTCTGCAAATATATAATCAGTGATTCAGCTGTAAGATCAAAGATCTGTTAATTTATTTAAATGAAAATACATTTTGGTTCTTAAAATTGATTCCATAAAGTACATATTTCCCTATAAATTATAAATCCCCTACTTATACAAAAGAGGTAAAAAATAAAAACAAACACAAAATATGAATTCCCCAACAATACAGTAACCGAGCACCTTTTACAAATTGTGAAAAACTAACAAGAGAAACCAATGTTTTGTGTCAGTGCTAATATTTTTAAAAAGTGATAATCTTAGGATGGGGGTATCCTACCCGCTGGCTTTACATATATCACCGTCATCAGTCTGTGGGCCTTGAATACATTGGATATAAACTTACAGCTACAACGGCATCAGAGGTGTGTGTTATAGCATGTGTGCATGCTACTTATGGTATACTTTCTAAAAAAAAAGAAAGAGAGGCAGATGGTCATAATGCAGCTCATCATAACTATAATTCAGCACAACTCAGAGATTGTGTTTTCTGGGTCTTTGAACTGATATGAGCCAATTGAGTTGTGGGCTGATGAACTGAATGTGAAATTGACCTGTTTTTTAAAAGCGTGAATGATCTGGAAGGCTAAATGGAATGGGGAAAAGTATGGTTTCAATCCTTGGAATAGTGATTTGGGGACCTTTCAGGAACCTGTTTCATGACAACAATTTACTTCCAACACTGTGGATAGTGACACACATTCAATGAAGCAAGTGCTTGGCTGCCATCCTTGAGCCGGCTCTAGTACTGCCTACTCAGCCTATCCAGACATTTCCTTGCAAACTGGCATTATTTTTGTTAGCCAAATAAGTTTCTGATGGCTTATATTTTCATTTTCCATAAACACACATTATTTAATAACAAATTTGTTTTTGATCTCCACAAATGAAAAGGTGGTTATAAAGTATAAACACCAGGGTTATTGAGTAAACGGCACTGCAGGACACAGGGTACTGGGAACTTCAGAAGCCTAGGGATTTGGGTGGAAACACTGCTTGAGGCACACTGAGACACCGCTTGAGGTGGAATAGCCCTCATGCAGACCGACGGAGTGTGATATCTAGGCAGTGAGCCCTCCTACTCAGTCACAATCACCGACTCCTCAGAACTGTTTTGGAGTCAGGGGAGACTGCATATAAAGTCCCCAGAAAAGATCAGTGTCCAGGCTGGAGTCTGAAGGCATCAATATATTAAAAATACTTGCTTCTATTTGTATCACTTTTATCCCTATCATTCTTCTCATGCAGCCAAAACTCAGTCCCAGGCAGATGGCAACTACAGTAACCACACTGTTCTGTCTGACTTCTACATTAGGACACATAGATCATATGAATAAACAATTTGGTTGTGTGTCCCTATCCCTCTCATAGCCAAAGCTTCAGCCAACACCAGACCTTAAACCTGCAGACTAAGAGTTTGTCAAAAGTCTAGAAAGAGCAGTCAATAACCTGGAAACCTAGCCTGCAGAAGAGAAGACACAGAATCAAAAGCTACACTTAAAAAAAAAAAAAAGCTCCAGGTGGGTGTCATTCAGACAACCGATTCCAATGAAAACACTTGAGCTTCTCACAGTGTAAAATTGCTTTTACTTCCATGCTATTGTAATTCAAACATTTTCCCATATCTCACCTCCAAATGTAACTCCAGCAGATTCAAGTATATTAAGGAAGAGGCAATTATTCTGGTGTTTCCCCTGCACCGATTATGGAGCCTCAAACAGTTTTACTCTTCTCAGCTCATGCCTTAGATTTTCAACTACTTGAACGTGAAGGAAATCATAAAATGTCGCGTTAAACATGCTGCCTTCTGAGTTGCCTCACCCAGATTTATGTTTTTCATAAATGTAGAGTGCCTCAATATGGTTTTTGTGGGGGGTCAAAGAGCATTATCATTTCCCAACATCAGTTGTTGATGGGAAATTTTACATCCTGCAGGTTCCCATATACAATAATTACATTAAACAATGGAGCTTTTTGTATCTTCCTGTTTTTCACAACAGGTTATGGTCACTGATATTGTTAGCTTATCATGCCAAATGTCCAAGATGCACAGTTGGTGTTAATTGAAGGGCGGAATGATTCAGGCATTGGTCACTTCAGCTTTGCAAGTTCTTGAGCATCTTGATTTTGAAATTCAGTATAGTGAGATGATGCCTTAGCCAGTTAAACGCTACTGCTTCCAAGCCTCACGTACACTCAGAAATATCTGAGCAGAAGCCACATTATCTACGTGAAACAGGTTTGGGTGCTTCACAGTTATATGCAGATGCCCACCAAATATGAGATTATTTTGCTTTCTTTGACTTGGCTTTTACTAGCAGTCAGCCTCATTCCATCTCTTTTGTAGATGGTTGAAGACTGTGTGGATTCTGGGAGGCCTTTGGGATAATGGTGGGCTTATGAGATTAAAAAGATCTTTTAGGGAAGTTTTCTTGACGTGCATTTAATATTTAATTACAACTCTCTTTTATACACGTGTGTCTGTGGGTTTCAACATCTAAAGTGCACAGATTAACACATTCCCATAGCGGAGTGAACCTCCCTTCCGTCATATCTATAGGTATTTCTCCTTCCTATGGGCATCTGGACAGTAATTTATCTGGGGAACGTCTGTTAAACCAGGACAATGGTGCTTCCCCAGCTTTCTGTGATGAGGGGCCAGGCCATTGGTTACCTTTATAAAAGTCTCCTGACACGTCCTAGTGATGTGAGTTTCTGGGATCATAGAGGCTTCCTCTTCCTCGCTTGGTCTTGTTGGTAGATGCTATCCAGTTGGTCTGCTTCAAAGCAACCCCAATGTACAGGACAAGGAATGGCTTGCTAGTCTTGGGCCACACTTATATCTTTCTGATGTTTGAACCCATCTTTGAAGCCCCCATGGCCATGCATCATGGAAACGGCCTGGCTCTTTGTCACTGGCCCTCCCCTTTAATCTGACCAGAAGGGTTCGTCATCTGGCCCTCTCTCTGACAAGATTCTGCCTTGCTTTACTAGTCCTCCACTACCTGACAGTGTTTCCATGATTAGCATAAGATTTTCATTGGTGTATTTCGTCATCCTCAGTGTGTCGTTAGTCTAGAAACCCTGCTGTGTGCTTTGCCCTTTACATGACATTGCTGGCATTGGAAATAGCTGGGACCTGCTCTCTGACCTTCCTTTCTTTACCTAGCTACAAAATGGACATATTTTAAACAGGTCACAGTTCATCACCGGCCCATGTACCACCCTTGGAGCAGCATTGGGGTAGATAATAAATCACGAGTAGTCTTGCACAAGGAGATGGAGCCCTCGTGTCTGAGTGGTTACAAACACCAGCCGCTCCAGGCGCACAAAAGGTGCTTTTAATTCCCGTAAATGGTTAACAACCTCAGAGACCCAGATGGGCAGTTCTTTCCACCTTCAGCCACCATCACAGCATGTGTTTGTTAAGATGGAGAGGACATTGTTGATTGGGGTGGGTCATATGGGCTAATGTTGTACCTGTAGACTTTGGCTGCATTGGTTTGGGATTTTTTTCTCCATGTGCATTTTCCCTTTATCTAAAGCTCTATTTTATACATTTCAGTTTCTGTGGATTTATTTCTCTAATGTACTCAGACTAACACAACTAATATAAGAAAAGGCAGGACACAAGTAAGCACCCGTTTCCATTTGGGAAAAACACTAAACAGTGAAAAGCTATTTTCCTCCATGCCACCTCTGGTTGGCACAAACTAAGTGCTCAATTCGTAACTAAAACGATCATCTGAGCCCATATGGTGGTACCTCAGAAGACAAACCTGGTGGTCTGATTTTCAACTCACACACAGCCTTGTAGCCCTTATCTCACACGGTTCAGTTTGGCTCTGCACACCTGGTAATTCCATGACTTCGAATCTACCCGACAGTAACTGTTTGGATGAAAGGTACTGAGTCCTGTGTTATGAGAGGCCCAATCTGACGATTCTGTCATGAGGCAGTCCTGACCGAAGTCAAATACCTCATGATTCTTGCTTTGCTTTTCTTATTTTTTTCCACAGATAGTTAAAAGACTTTATTAAGATGGCTTTGAAGTCAGATGTAACACTCTTGATAGAATATTCTTTCATCCTTTAAGTCAGCTCTGCAAATATATAATCAGTGATTCAGCTGTAAGATCAAAGATCTGTTAATTTATTTAAATGAAAATACATTTTGGTTCTTAAAATTGATTCCATAAAGTACATATTACCCTATAAATTATAAATCCCCTACTTATACAAAAGAGGTAAAAAATAAAAACAAACACAAAATATGAATTCCCCAACAATACAGTAACTGAGCACCTTTTTAAAAATTGTGAAAAACTAACAAGAGAAACCAATGTTTTATGTCAGTGTTAATATTTTAAAAAAGTGATAATCTTAGGATGGGGGAATCCTACCCGCTGGCTTTACATATCTCACCGTCATCAGTCTGTGGGCCTTGAATACATTGGATATAAACTTACAGCTACAATGGCATCAGAGGTGTGTGTTATAGCACGAGTGCATGCTACTTATGGTAAACTTTGTAAAAAAAAGAAAGAGAGGCAGATGGTCATAATGCAGCTCATCATAACTATAATTCAGCACAACTCAGAGATTGTGTTTTCTGGGTCTTTGAACTGATATGAGCCAATTGAGTTGTGGGCTGATGAACTGAATGTGAAATTGACCTGTTTTTTAAAAGCTTGAATGATCTGGAAGGCTAAATGGAATGGGGAAAATATGGTTTCAATCCTTGGAATAGTGATTTGGGGACCTTTCAGGAACCTGTTTCATGACAACAGTTTACTTCCAACACTGTGGATAGTGACACACATTCAATGAAGCAAGTGCTTAGCTGCCAACCTTGAGCCGGCTCTATTACTGCCCACTCAGCCTATCCAGACATTTCCTTGCAAACTGGCATTATTTTTGTTAGCCAAATAAGTTTCTGATGGCTTATTTTTTCATTTTCCATAAACACACATTATTTAGTAACAAATTTGTTTTTGATCTCCACAAATGAAAAGGTGGTTATAAAGTATAAACACCAGGATTATTGAGTAAAAGGCACTGCAGGACACAGGGTACTGGGAACTTCAGAAGCCTAGGGATTTGGGTGGAAACACTGCTTGAGGCACACTGAGACACCGCTTGAGGTGGAATAGCCCTCATGCAGACCTACGGAGTGTGATATCTAGGCAGTGAGCCCTCCTACTCAGTCACTATCACCGACTCCTCAGAACTGTTTTGGAGTCAGGGGAGACTGCATATAAAGTCCCCAGAAAAGATCAGTGTCCAGGCTGGAGTCTGAAGGCATCAATGTATTAAAGATACTTGCTTCGCTTTGCATCACTTTTATCCCTATCATTCTTCTCATGCAGCCAAAACTCAGTCCCAGGCAGATGGCAACTACAGTAACCAGACTGTTCTGTCTGACTTCTACGTTAGGACACATAGACCATCTGAATAAACAATTTGATTCTGTGTCCCTATCCCTCTCATAGTCAAAGTTCAGCCAGCACCGGACCTTAAACCCGCAGACTAAGAGTTTGTCAAAATCTAGAAAGAGCAGTCAATAACCTGGAAACCTAGCCTGCAGAAGAGAAGACACAGAATCAAAAGCTACAACTTAAAAAAAAAAAGCTCCAGGTGGGTGTCATTCAGACAACCGATTCCAATGAAAACACTTGAGCTTCTCACAGTGTAAAATTGCTTTTACTTCCATGCTATTGTAATTCAAACAGTTTCCCATATCTCACCTCCAAATGTAACTCCAGCAGATTCAAGTATATTAAGGAAGAGGCAATTATTCTGGTGTTTCCCCTGCACCGATTATGGAGCCTCAAACAGTTTTACTCTTCTCAGCTCATGCCTTAGATTTTCAACTACTTGAATGTGAAGGAAATCATAAAATGTCGCTTTAAACAGGTTGCTTTCTGAGTTGCCTCACCCAGATTTATGTTTTTCATAAATCTAGAGTGCCTCAATATGGGTTTTGTGGAGGGTCAAAGAGCATTTTAATTTCCCATCATCAGTTGTTGATGGGAAATTTTACATCCTGCAGGTTCCCATATACAATAATTACATTAAACAATGGAGTTTTGGTATCTTCCTGTTTTTCACAACAGGTTATGCTCACTGATATTGTTAGCTTATCATGCCAAATGTCCAAGATGCACAGGTGGTGTTAATTGAAGGGCGGAATGATTCAGGCATTGGTCACTTCAGCTTTGCAAGTTCTTGAGCATCTTGATTTTGAAATTCAGTATAGTGAGATGATGCCTTAGCCAGTTAAACGCTTCTGCTTCCAAGCCTCACGTACACTCAGAAATATCTGAGCAGAAGCCACATTATCTACGTGAAACAGCTTTGGGTGCTTCACAGCTATATGCAGATGTCCACCAAATATGAGATTATTTTGCTTTCTCTGACTTGGCTTTTACTAGCAGTCAGCCTCATTCCATCTCTTTTGTAGATGGTTGAAGACTGTGTGGATTCTGGGAGGCCTTTGGGATAATGGTGGGCTTATGAGATTAAAAAGATCTTTTAGGGAAGTTTTCTTGATGTGCATTTAATATTTAATTACAACTCTCTTTTATACACGTGTGTCTGTGGGTTTCAACATCTAAAGTGCACAGATTAACACATTCCCATAGCGGAGTGAACATCCCTTCCGTCATGTCTATAGGTATTTCTCCTTCCTATGGGCATCTGGACAGTAATTCATCTGGGGAACGTCTGTTAAACCAGGAAAATGGTGCTTCCCCAGCTTTCTGGGATGAGGGGCCAGGCCATTGGTTACCTTTATAAAAGTCTCCTGACACGTCCTAGTGATGTCAATTTCTGGGATCATAGAGGCTTCCTCTTCCTCGCTTGGTCTTGTTGGTAAATGCTATCCAGTTGGTCTGCTTCAAAGCAACCCCAATGTACAGGACAAGGAAAGGCTTGCCAGTCCTGGGCCACCCTTATATCTTTCTGATGTTTGAACCAATCTTTGCAGCCCCCATGGCCATGCATCGTGCAAACGGCCTGGCTCTTTGTCACTGGCCCTCCCTTTTAATCTGACCAGAAGGGTTCGTCATCTGGCCCTCTCTCTGACAAGATTCTGCCTTGCTTTACTAGTCCTCCACTACCTGACAGTGTTTCCATTATTAGCATAAGATTTTCATTGGTGTATTTCATCATCCTCAGTGTGTCTTTAGTCTAGAAACCCTGCTGTGTGCTTTGCCATTCACATGACATTGCTGGCATTGGAAATAGCTGGGACCTGCACTCTGACTTTCCTTTCTGTACCTAGCTACAAATGGACATTTTTTAAAAAGGTCACAGTTTATCACCGGCCCATGTACCACCTTGGAGCAGCATTGGGGTAGATAATAAATCACGAGTAGTCCTGCACAAGGAGATGGGGCACTCGTGTCTGAGTAGTTACAAACACCAGCCGCTCCATGCGCACAAAAGGCGCTTTTAATTCCCGTAAAGGGTTAACAACCTCAGAAAACCAGGTGGGCTGTTCTTTCCACCTGCAGCCACCATCACAGCATGTGTTTGTTAAGATGGAGAGGACATTGTGGATTGGGGTGGGACATATGGGCTAATGTTGGACTTGTAGACTTTGGCTGCATTGGTATGGGATTTTTTTCTCCATGTGCATTTTCCCTTTATCCAAAGCTCTCTTTTGTACATTTTAGTTTCTGTGGATTTATTTCTCTAATGTACTCAGACTAACACAACTAATATAAGAAAATGCAGGACACAAGTAAGCACCCGTTTCCATTTGGGAAAAACACTAAACAGTGAAAAGCTATTTTTCTCCATGCCATCTCTTGTTGGCACAAACTGTTAAGTGCTCAATTCGTAACTAAAACGATCATCTGAGCCCATATGGTGGTACCTCAGAAGACAGACCTGGTGGTCTGATTTTCAACCCACACACAGCCTTGTAGCCCTTATCTCACACGGTTCAGTTTGGCTCTGCACACCTGGTAGTTCCATGACTTGGAATCTACCCCACAGTAACTGTTTGGATGAAAGTTTCTCAGTCCTGTGTTATGACAGGCACCATCCTGACGATTCTGTCATGAGGCAGTCCTGACCGAAGTCAAATACCTCATGATTCTTGCTTTGCTTTTCTTATTTTTTTCCACAGGTAGTTAAAAGACTTTATTAAGAAGGCTTTGAAGTCAAAAGTAACACTCTTGATAGAATTTTCTTTCATCCTTTAAGTCGGCTCTGCAAATATTTAATCAGTGATTCAGATGTAAGATCAAATTTCTGTTAATTTATTTAAATGAAAATACATTTTGGTTCTTAAAATTGATTCCATAAAGTACATATTTCCCTATAAATCCCCTACTTATACAAAAGAGGTAAAAAATAAAAACAAACACAAAATATGAATTCCCCAACAATACAGTAACTGAGCAGCTTTTTAAAAATTGTGAAAAACTAACAAGAGAATCCAATGTCTTGTGTCTGTGTTAATATTTTAAAAAAGTGATAATCTTAGGATGGGCGAATCCTACCCGCTGGCTTTACATATCTCACCGTCATCAGTCTGTGGGCCTTGAATACATTGGATATAAACTTACAGCTACAATGGCATTAGAGGTGTGTGTTATAACATGAGTGCATGCTACTTATGATAAACTTTCTAAAAAAAAGAAAGAGAGGCAGATGGTCATAATGCAGCTCATCATAACTATAATTCAGCACAACTCAGAGATTGTGTTTTCTGGGTCTTTGAACTGATATGAGCCAATTGAGTTGTGGGCTGATGAACTGAATGTGAAATTGACCTGTTTTTTAAAAGCTTGAATGATCTGGAAGACTAAATTGAATGGGGAAAAGTATGGTTTCAATCCTTGGAATAGTGATTTGGGGAACTTTCAGGAACCTGTTTCATGACAACAATTTACTTCCAACACTGTGGATAGTGACACACATTCAATGAAGCAAGTGCTTAGCTGCCAACCTTGAGCCGGCTCTATTACTGCCCACTCAGCCTATCCAGACATTTCCTTGCAAACTGGCATTATTTTTGTTAGCCATATAAGTTTCTGATGGCTTATTTTTTCATTTTCCATAAACACACATTATTTAATAACAAATTTGTTTTTGATCTCCACAAATGAAAAGGTGGTTATAAAGTATAAACACCAGGGTTATTGAGTAAAAGGCACTGCAGGACACAGGGTACTGGGAACTTCAGAAGCCTAGGGATTTGGGTGGAAACACTGCTTGAGACACACTGAGACACCGCTTGAGGTGGAATAGCCCTCATGAAGACCGACGGAGTGTGATATTTAGGCAGTGAGCCCTCCTACTCAGTCACTATCACCGACTCCTCAGAACTGTTTTGGAGTCAGGGGAGACTGCATATAAAGTCCCCAGAAAAGATCAGTGTACAGGCTGGAGTCTGAAGGCATCAATATATTAAAGATACTTGCTTCGCTTTGCATCACTTTTATCCCTATCATTCTTCTCATGCAGCCAAAACTCAGTCCCAGGCAGATGGCAACTACAGTAACCAGACTGTTCTGTCTGACTTCTACGTTAGGACACATAGACCATCTGCATAAACAATTTGATTCTGTGTCCCTATCTCTCTCATAGTCAAAGCTTCAGCCAGCACCAGACCTTAAAGCTGCAGACTAAGAGTTTGTCAAAAGTCTAGAAAGAGCAGTCAATAACCTGGAAACCTAGCCTGCAGAAGAGAAGACACAGAATCAAGAGCTACAACTTAAAAAAAAAAAAAAAAGCTCCAGGTGGGTGTCATTCAGACAACCGATTCCAATGAAAACACTTGAGCTTCTCACAGTGTAAAATTGCTTTTACTTCCATGCTATTGTAATTCAAACAGTTTCCCATATCTCACCTCCAAATGTAACTCCAGCAGATTCAAGTATATTATGGAAGAGGCAATTATTCTGGTGTTTCCTCTGCACCGATTATGGAGCCTCAAACAGTTTTACTCTTCTCAGCTCATGCCTTAGATTTTCAACTACTTGAATGTTAAGGAAATCATAAAATGTCGCGTTAAACAGGCAGCCTTCTGAGTTGCCTCACCCACATTTATGTTTTTCATAAATCTAGAGTGCCTCAATATGGGTTTTGTGGGGGGTCAGAGAGCATTATCATTTCCCATCAGAAGTTGTTGATGGGAAATTTTATATGCTGCAGGTTCCCATATACAATAATTACATTAAACAATGGAGCTTGTGGTATCTTCCTGTTTTTCACAACAGGTTATGCTCACTGATATTCTTAGCTTATCATGCCAAAGGTCCAAGATGCACAGGTGGTGCTAATTGAAGGGCGGAATGATTCAGGTATTGGTCACTTCAGCTTTGCAAGTTCTTGAGCATCTTGATTTTGAAATTCAGTATAGTGAGATGATGCCTTAGCCAGTTAAACGCTTCTGCTTCCAAGCCTCACGTACACTCAGAAATATCTGAGCAGAAGCCACATTATCTACGTGAAACAGCTTTGGGTGCTTCACAGCTATATGCAGATGTCCACCAAATATGAGATTATTTTGCTTTCTCTGACTTGGCTTTTACTAGCAGTCAGCCTCATTCCATCTCTTTTGTAGATGGTTGAAGACTGTGTGGATTCTGGGAGGCCTTTGGGATAATGGTGGGCTTATGAGATTAAAAAGATCTTTTAGGGAAGTTTTCTTGATGTGCATTTAATATTTAATTACAACTCTCTTTTATACACGTGTGTCTGTGGGTTTCAACATCTAAAGTGCACAGATTAACACATTCCCATAGCGGAGTGAACCTCCCTTCCGTCATATCTATAGGTATTTCTCCTTCCTATGGGCATCTGGACAGTAATTCAACTGGGGAACGTCTGTTAAACCAGGACAATGGTGCTTCCCCAGCTTTCTGGGATGAGGGGCCAGGCCATTGGTTACCTTTATAAAAGTCTCCTGACACGTCCTAATGATGTCAATTTCTGGGATCATAGAGGCTTCCTCTTCCTCGCTTGGTCTTGTTGGTAGATGCTATCCAGTTGGTCTACTTCAAAGCAACCCCAATGTACAGGACAAGGAATGGCTTGCTAGTCTTGGGCCACACTTATATCTTTCTGATGTTTGAAACCATCTTTGCAGCCCCCATGGCCATGCATCGTGGAAACGGCCTGGCTCTTTGTCATTGGCCCTCCCCTTTAATCTGACCAGAAGGGTTCGTCATCTGGCCCTCTCTCTGACAAGATTCTGCCTTGCTTTACTAGTCCTCCACTACCTGACAGTGTTTCCATGATTAACATAAGATTTTCATTGGTGTATTTCGTCATCCTCAGTGTGTCGTTAGTCTAGAAACCCTGCTGTGTGCTTTGCCCTTTACATGACATTGCTGGCATTGGAAGTAGCTGGGACCTGCACTCTGACCTTCCTTTCTGTACCTAGCTACAAATGGACATATTTTAAACAGGTCACAGTTTATCACCGGCCCATGTACCACCCTTGGAGCAGCATTGGGGTAGATAATAAATCACGAGTAATCCTGCACAAAGAGATGGAGCCCTCGTGTCTGAGTGGTTACAAACACTAGCCGCTCCAGGCGCACAAAAGGCGCTTTTAATTCCCGTAAGGGTTAACAACCTCAGAATACCAGATGGGCAGTTCTTTCCACCTGCAGCCACCATCACAGCATGTATTTGTTAAGATGGAGAGGACATTGTGGATTGGGGTGGGTCATATGGGCTAATGTTGGACCTGTAGACTTTGGCTGCATTGGTTTGGGATTTTTTTCTCCATGTGCATTTTCCCTTTATCTAAAGCTCTATTTTATACATTTCAGTTTCTGTGGATTTATTTCTCTAATGTACTCAGACTAACACAACTAATATAAGAAAAGGCAGGACACAAGTAAGCACCCGTTTCCGTTTGGGAAAAACACTAAACAGTCAAAAGTTATGTTCCTCCATGCCATTTCTGGGTGGCACAAACATTTAATTTCTCAATTCGTAACTAAAACGATCATCTGAGCCCATATGGTGGTACCTCAGAAGACAGACCTGGTGGTCTGCTTTGGAACCCACACACAGCCTTGCAGCCCCTATCTCACACGGTTCAGTTTGGCTCTGCACACCTGGTAGTTCCATGACTTGGAATCTTCCCCACAGTAATTGTTTGGATGAAGGTACTCGGTCCTGTGTTATGACAGGCTCCATCCTGACGATTCTGTCATGAGGCAGTCCTGACCGAAGTCAAATACATCATGATTCTAGCTTTCCTTTTCTTATTTTTTTCCACAGGTAGTTAAAAGACTTTATTAAGAAGGCTTTGAAGTCAAAAGTAAAACTCTTGATAGAATTTTCTTTCATCCTTTAAGTCGGCTCTGCAAATATATAATCAGTGATTCAGCTATAAGATCAAAGATCGGTTAATTTATTTAAATTAAAATACATTTTGGTTCTAAAAATTTATTCCATAGAGTACATATTTCCCTATAAATCCCCTACTTATAAAAAACAGGTAAAAAATAAAAACAAACACAAAATAGGAAATCCCCAACAAAACAGTAACTGAGCAGCTTTTTAAAAATTGTAAAAAACTAACAGGAGAAACCAATGTTTTGTGTCTGTGTTAATATTTTTAAAAAGTGAAAAATCTTAGGATGGGGGAATCCTACCCCCTCGCTTTACATTCTCACCGTCATCAGTCTGTGGGCCTTGAATACATTGGATATAAACTTACAGCTACAATGGCATCACAGGTGTGTGGTATAGCACGAGTGCATGCTACTTATGGTAAAGTTTCTAAAAAAAAGAAAGAGAGGCAGATGGTCGTAATGCAGCTCATCATAACTATAATACAGCACAACTCAGAGATTGTGTTTTCTGGGTCTTTGAACTGATATGAGCCAATTGAGTTGTGGGCTGATAAACTGAATGTGAAATTGACCTGTTTTTTAAAAGCTTGAATGATCTGGAAGGCTAAATGGAATGGGGAAAATATGGTTTCAATCCTTGGAATAGTGATTTGGGGACCTTTCAGGAACCTGTTTCATGACAACAATTTATTTCCAAAACTGTGGATAGTAACACACATTCAATGAAGCAAGTCCTTGGCTGCCAACTCTGAACCGGTTCTATTACTGCCTACTCAGCCTATCCAGACATTTCCTTGCAAACTGGCATTATTTTTGTTAGTCAAATAAGTTTGTAATGGCTTATTTTTCATTTTCCATAAACCACATTATTTAATAACAAATTTGTTTTTGATCTCCACAAATGAAAAGGTGGTTATAAAGTATAAACACCAGGGTTATTGTGTAAAAGGCACTGCAGGACACAGAGTACTGGGAATTTCAGAAGCCTAGGGATTTGGGTGGAAACACTGATTGAGGCACACTGAGACACCGCTTGAGGTGGAATAGCCCTCATGCAGACCTACGAAGTGTGATATCTAGGCAGTGAGCCCTCCTACTCAGTCACTATCACCGACTCCTCAGAAATGTTTTGGAGTCAGGGGAGACTGCATATAAAGTCCCCAGAAAGGATCAGTGCCCAGGCTGGAGTCTGAAGGCATCAAAATATTAAAGATACTTGCTTCTGTTTGCATCACTTTTATCCCTATCATTCTTCTCCTACAACCAATACTCAGTCCCAGGCAGATGGCAACTACAGTAACCTCACTGTTCTGTCTGACTTCTACGTTAGGACACATAGACCATCTGAATAAACAATTTGATTCTGTGTCCCTATCCCTCTCATAGTCAAAGCTTCAGCCAGCACCAGACCTTAAACCTGCAGACTAAGAGTTTGTCAAAAGTGTAGAAAGAGCAGTCAATAACCTGGAAACATAGCCTACAGAAGAGAAGACACAGAATCAAAAGTTACAACTTAAAAAAAAAATAAAAAAAAAGCTCCAGGTGGGTGTCATTCAGAAAACCGATTCCAATGAAAACACTTGAGCTTCTCACAGTGTAAAATTGCTTTTACATCCATTCTATTGTAATTCAAACAGTTTCCTATATCTCACCTCCAAATGTAACTCCAGCAGATTCAAGTGTATTAAGGAAGAGGCAATTATTCTGGTGTTTCCCCTGCACCGATTATGGAGCCTCAAACAGTTTTACTCTTCTCAGCTCATGCCTTAGATTTTCAACTACTTGAATGTGAAGGAAATCATAAAATGTCACGTTAAACAGGCTGCCTTCTGAGTTGCCTCACAAAGATTTATGTTTTTAATTTCTAGAGTGCCTCAATATGGGTTTTTGGGGGGTCAAAGAGCATTATCATTTCCCATCATCAGTTGTTGATGGGAAATTTTACATTCTGCAGGTTCCCATATACAATAATTACATTAAACAATGGAGCTTTTTGTATCTTCCTGTTTTTCACAACAGGTTATGCTCACTGATATTCTTAGCTTATCATGCCAAATGTCCAATATGCACAGGTGGTGTTAATTGAAGGGCGGAATGATTCAGGCATTGGTCACTTTAGCTTTGCAAGTTCTCCAGCATCTTGATTTTGAAATTCAGTAAAGTGAGATGATGCCTTAGCCAGTTAAACGCTACTGCTTCCAAGCTTCACGTACACTCAGAAATATCTGAGCAGAAGCCACATTATCTACGTGAAACAGCTTTGGGTGCTTCACAGCTATATGCAGATGTCCACCAAATATGAGATTATTTTGCTTTCTCTGACTTGGCTTTTACTAGCAGTCAGCCTCATTCCATCTCTTTTGTAGATGGTTGAAGACTGTGTGGATTCTGGGAGGCCTTTGGGATAATGGTGGGCTTATGAGATTAAAAAGATCTTTTAGGGAAGTTTTCTTGATGTGCATTTAATATTTAATTACAACTCTCTTTTATACACGTGTGTCTGTGGGTTTCAACATCTAAAGTGCACAGATTAACACATTCCCATAGCGGAGTGAACCTCCCTTCCGTCATATCTATAGGTATTTCTCCTTCCTATGGGCATCTGGACAGTAATTTATCTGGGGAACGTCTGTTAAACCAGGACAATGGTGCTTCCCCAGCTTTCTGTGATGCGGGGCCAGGCCATTGGTTATCTTTATAAAAGTCTTCTGACACGTCCTATTGATGTCAGTTTCTGGGATCATAGAGGCTTCCTCTTCCTCGCTTGGTCTTGTTGGTAGATGCTATCCAGTTGGTCAGCTTCAAAGCAACCCCAATGTACAGGACAAGGAAAGGCTTGCTAGTCTTGGGCCACACTTATATCATTCTGATGTTTGAACCCATCTTTGCAGCCCCCATGGCCATGCATCGTGGAAACGGCCTGGCTCTTTGAACTGGCCCTCCCCTTTAATCTGACTAGAAGGGTTCGTCATCTGGCCCTCTCTCTGACAAGATTCTGCCTTGCTTTACTAGTCCTCCACTACCTGACAGTGTTTCCATGATTAGGATAAGATTTTCATTGGTGTATTTCGTCATCCTCAGTGTGTCGTTAGTCTAGAAACCCTGCTGTGTGCTTTGCCCTTTACATGACATTGCTGGCATTGGAAATAGCTGGGACCTGCACTCTGACCTTCCTTTCTGTACCTAGCTACAAATGGACATATTTTAAACAGGTCACAGTTTATCACCGGCCCATGTACCACCCTTGGAGCAGCATTGGGGTAGATGATAAATCACGAGTAATCCTGCACAAAGAGATGGAGCCCTCGTGTCTGAGTGGTTACAAACACTAGCCGCTCCAGGCGCACAAAAGGCGCTTTTAATTCCCGTAAGGGTTAACAACCTCAGTAAACCAGATGGGCAGTTCTTTCCACCTGCAGCCACCATCACAGCATGTATTTGTTAAGATGGAGAGGACATTGTGGATTGGGGTGGGTCATATGGGCTAATGTTGGACCTGTAGACTTTGGCTGCATTGGTTTGGGATTTTGTTCTCCATGTGCATTTTCCCTTTATCTAAAGCTCTATTTTATACATTTCAGTTTCTGTGGATTTATTTCTCTAATGTACTCAGACTAACACAACTAATATAAGAAAAGGCAGGACACAAGTAAGCACCCGTTTCCGTTTGGGAAAAACACTAAACAGTCAAAAGCTATGTTCCTCCATGCCATTTCTGGGTGGCACAAACATTTAATTGCTCAATTCGTAACTAAAACGATCATCTGAGCCCATATGGTGGTACCTCAGAAGACAGACCTGGTGGTCTGCTTTGGAACCCACACACAGCCTTGCAGCCCCTATCTCACACAGTTCAGTTTGGCTCTGCACACCTGGTAGTTCCAAGACTTGGAATCTACCCCACAGTAAATGTTTGGATGAAGGTACTCGGTCCTGTGTTATGACAGGCTCCATCCTGACGATTCTGTCATGAGGCAGTCCTGACCGAAGTCAAATACATCATGATTCTAGCTTTCCTTTTTTTATTTTTTTCCACAGGTAGTTAAAAGACTTTATTAAGAAGGCTTTGAAGTCAAAAGTAAAACTCTTGATAGAATTTTCTTTCATCCTTTAAGTCGGCTCTGCAAATATATAATCAGTGATTCAGCTGTAAGATCAAAGATCGGTTAATTTATTTAAATTAAAATACATTTTGGTTCTAAAAATTTATTCCATAGAGTACATATTTCCCTATAAATCCCCTACTTATAAAAAACAGGTAAAAAATAAAAACAAACACAAAATAGGAAATCCCCAACAAAACAGTAACTGAGCAGCTTTTTAAAAATTGTAAAAAACTAAGAGGAGAAACCAATGTTTTGTGTCTGTGTTAATATTTTTAAAAAGTGAAAAATCTTAGGATGGGGGAATCCTACCCCCTCGCTTTACATATCTCACCGTCATCAGTCTGTGGGCCTTGAATACATTGGATATAAACTTACAGCTACAATGGCATCACAGGTGTGTGGTATAGCACGAGTGCATGCTACTTATGGAAAAGTTTCTAAAAAAAAAAAAGAGAGGCAGATGGTCGTAATGCAGCTCATCATAACTATAATACAGCACAACTCAGAGATTGTGTTTTCTGGGTCTTTGAACTGATATGAGCCAATTGAGTTGTGGGCTGATAAACTGAATGTGAAATTGACCTGTTTTTTAAAAGCTTGAATGATCTGGAAGGCTAAATGGAATGGGGAAAATATGGTTTCAATCCTTGGAATAGTGATTTGGGGACCTTTCAGGAACCTGTTTCATGACAACAATTTATTTCCAAAACTGTGGATAGTAACACACATTCAATGAAGCAAGTCCTTGGTTGCCAACTCTAGAGCCGGCTCTATTACTGCCTACTCAGCCTATCCAGACATTTCCTTGCAAACTGGCATTATTTTTGTTAGTCAAATAAGTTTGAAATGGCTTATTTTTCATTTTCCATAATCCACATTATTTAATAACAAATTTGTTTTTGATCACCACAAATGAAAAGGTGGTTATAAAGTATAAACACCAGGGTTATTGAGTAAAAGGCACTGCAGCACACAGAGTACTGGGAATTTCAGAAGCCTAGGGATTTGGGTGGAAACACTGATTGAGGCACACTGAGACACCGCTTGAGGTGGAATAGCCCTCATGCAGACCTACGAAGTGTGATATCTAGGCAGTGAGCCCTCCTACTCAGTCACTATCACCGACTCCTCAGAACTGTTTTGGAGTCAGGGGAGACTGCATATAAAGTCCCCAGAAAGGATCAGTGCCCAGGCTGGAGTCTGAAGGCATCAAAATATTAAAGATACTTGCTTCTGTTTGCATCACTTTTATCCCTATCATTCTTCTCCTACAGCCAATACTCAGTCCCAGGCAGATGGCAACTACAGTAACCTCACTGTTCTGTCTGACTTCTACGTTAGGACACATAGACCATCTGAATAAACAATTTGATTCTGTGTCCCTATCCCTCTCATAGTCAAAGCTTCAGCCAGCACCAGACCTTAAACCTGCAGACTAAGAGTTTGTCAAAAGTCTAGAAAGAGCAGTCAATAACCTGGAAACCTAGCCTACAGAAGAGAAGACACAGAATCAAAAGTTACAACTTAAAAAAAAAAAAAAAAAAAAGCTCCAGGTGGGTGTCATTCAGAAAACCGATTCCAATGAAAACACTTGAGCTTCTCACAGTGTAAAATTGCTTTTACATCCATTCTATTGTAATTCAAACAGTTTCCTATATCTCACCTCCAAATGTAACTCCAGCAGATTCAAGTGTATTAAGGAAGAGGCAATTATTCTGGTGTTTCCCCTGCACCGATTATGGAGCCTCAAACAGTTTTACTCTTCTCAGCTCATGCCTTAGATTTTCAACTACTTGAATGTGAAGGAAATCATAAAATGTCACGTTGAACAGGCTGCCTTCTGAGTTGCCTCACAAAGATTTATGTTTTTAATTTCTAGAGTGCCTCAATATGGGTTTTTGGGGGCTCAAAGAGCATTATCATTTCCCATCATCAGTTGTTGATGGGAAATTTTACATTCTGCAGGTTCCCATATACAATAATTACATTAAACAATGGAGCTTTTTGTATCTTCCTGTTTTTCACAACAGGTTATGCTCACTGATATTCTTAGCTTATCATGCCAAATGCCCAATATGCACAGGTGGTGTTAATTGAAGGGCGGAATGATTCAGGCATTGGTCACTTTAGCTTTGCAAGTTTTCCAGCATCTTGATTTTGAAATTCAGTAAAGTGAGATGATGCCTTAGCCAGTTAAACGCTACTGCTTCCAAGCTTCACGTACACTCAGAAATATCTGAGCAGAAGCCACATTATCTACGTGAAACAGCTTTGGGTGCTTCACAGCTATATGCAGATGTCCACCAAATATGAGATTATTTTGCTTTCTCTGACTTGGCTTTTACTAGCAGTCAGCCTCATTCCATCTCTTTTGTAGATGGTTGAAGACTGTGTGGATTCTGGGAGGCCTTTGGGATAATGGTGGGCCTATGAGATTAAAAAGATCTTTTAGGGAAGTTTTCTTGATGTGCATTTAATATTTAATTACAACTCTCTTTTATACACGTGTGTCTGTGGGTTTCAACATCTAAAGTGCACAGATTAACACATTCCCATAGCGGAGTGAACCTCCCTTCCGTCATATCTATAGGTATTTCTCCTTCGTATGGGCATCTGGACAGTAATTTATCTGGGGAACGTCTGTTAAACCAGGACAATGGTGCTTCCCCAGCTTTCTGTGATGAGGGGCCAGGCCATTGGTTATCTTTATAAAAGTCTTCTGACACGTCCTATTGATGTCAGTTTCTGGGATCATAGAGGCTTCCTCTTCCTCGCTTGGTCTTGTTGGTAGATGCTATCCAGTTGGTCAGCTTCAAAGCAACCCCAATGTACAGGACAAGGAAAGGCTTGCTAGTCTTGGGCCACACTTATATCATTCTGATGTTTGAACCCATCTTTGCAGCCCCCATGGCCATGCATCGTGGAAACGGCCTGGCTCTTTGAACTGGCCCTCCCCTATAATCTGACTAGAAGGGTTCGTCATCTGGCCCTCTATCTGACAAGATTCTGCCTTGCTTTACTAGTCCTCCACTACCTGACAGTGTTTCCATGATTAGCATAAGATTTTCATTGGTGTATTTCGTCATCCTCAGTGTGTCGTTAGTCTAGAAACCCTGCTGTGTGCTTTGCCCTTTACATGACATTGCTGGCATTGGAAATAGCTGGGACCTGCACTCTGACCTTCCTTTCTGTACCTAGCTACAAATGGACATATTTTAAACAGGTCACAGTTTATCACCGGCCCATGTACCACCCTTGGAGCAGCATTGGGGTAGATAATAAATCACGAGTAATCCTGCACAAAGAGATGGAGCCCTCGTGTCTGAGTGGTTACAAACACTAGCCGCTCCAGGCGCACAAAAGGCGCTTTTAATTCCCGTAAGGGTTAACAACCTCAGAAAACCAGATGGGCAGTTCTTTCCACCTGCAGCCACCATCACAGCATGTATTTGTTAAGATGGAGAGGACATTGTGGATTGGGGTGGGTCATATGGGCTAATGTTGGACCTGTAGACTTTGGCTGCATTGGTTTGGGATTTTTTTCTCCATGTGCATTTTCCCTTTATCTAAAGCTCTATTTTATACATTTCAGTTTCTGTGGATTTATTTCTCTAATGTACTCAGACTAACACAACTAATATAAGAAAAGGCAGGACACAAGTAAGCACCCGTTTCCGTTTGGGAAAAACACTAAACAGTCAAAAGCTATGTTCCTCCATGCCATTTCTGGGTGGCACAAACATTTAATTGCTCAATTCGTAACTAAAACGATCATCTGAGCCCATATGGTGGTACCTCAGAAGACAGACCTGGTGGTCTGCTTTGGAACCCACACACAGCCTTGCAGCCCCTATCTCACACGGTTCAGTTTGGCTCTGCACACCTGGTAGTTCCATGACTTGGAATCTTCCCCACAGTAAATGTTTGGATGAAGGTACTCGGTCCTGTGTTATGACAGGCTCCATCCTGACGATTCTGTCATGAGGCAGTCCTGACCGAAGTCAAATACATCATGATTCTAGCTTTCCTTTTCTTATTTTTTTCCACAGGTAGTTAAAAGACTTTATTAAGAAGGCTTTGAAGTCAAAAGTAAAACTCTTGATAGAATTTTCTTTCATCCTTTAAGTCGGCTCTGCAAATATATAATCAGTGATTCAGCTGTAAGATCAAAGATCGGTTAATTTATTTAAATTAAAATACATTTTGGTTCTAAAAATTTATTCCATAGAGTACATATTTCCCTATAAATCCCCTACTTATAAAAAACAGGTAAAAAATAAAAACAAACACAAAATAGGAAATCCCCAACAAAACAGTAACTGAGCAGCTTTTTAAAAATTGTAAAAAACTAAGAGGAGAAACCAATGTTTTGTGTCTGTGTTAATATTTTTAAAAAGTGAAAAATCTTAGGATGGGGGAATCCTACCCCCTCGCTTTACATATCTCACCGTCATCAGTCTGTGGGCCTTGAATACATTGGATATAAACTTACAGCTACAATGGCATCACAGGTGTGTGGTATAGCACGAGTGCATGCTACTTATGGTAAAGTTTCTAAAAAAAAGAAAGAGAGGCAGATGGTCGTAATGCAGTTCATCATAACTATAATACAGCACAACTCAGAGATTGTGTTTTCTGGGTCTTTGAACTGATATGAGCCAATTGAGTTGTGGGCTGATAAACTGAATGTGAAATTGACCTGTTTTTTGAAAGCTTGAATGATCTGGAAGGCTAAATGGAATGGGGAAAATATGGTTTCAATCCTTGGAATAGTGATTTGGGGACCTTTCAGGAACCTGTTTCATGACAACAATTTATTTCCAAAACTGTGGATAGTAACACACATTCAATGAAGCAAGTCCTTGGTTACCAACTCTAGAGCCGGCTCTATTACTGCCTACTCAGCCTATCCAGACATTTCCTTGCAAACTGGCATTATTTTTGTTAGTCAAATAAGTTTGTAATGGCTTATTTTTCATTTTCCATAATCCACATTATTTAATAACAAATTTGTTTTTGATCACCACAAATGAAAAGGTGGTTATAAAGTATAAACACCAGGGTTATTAAGTAAAAGGCACTGCAGCACACAGAGTACTGGGAATTTCAGAAGCCTAGGGATTTGGGTGGAAACACTGATTGAGGCACACTGAGACACCGCTTGAGGTGGAATAGCCCTCATGCAGACCGACGAAGTGTGATATCTAGGCAGTGAGCCCTCCTACTCAGTCACTATCTCCGACTCCTCAGAACTGTTTTGGAGTCAGGGGAGACTGCATATAAAGTCCCCAGAAAGGATCAGTGTCCAGGCTGGAGTCTGAAGGCATCAAAATATTAAAGATACTTGCTTCTGTTTGCATCACTTTTATCCCTATCATTCTTCTCCTACAGCCAAAACTCAGTCCCAGGCTGATGGCAACTACAGTAACCTCACTGTTCTGTCTGACTTCTACGTTAGGACACATAGACCATCTGAATAAACAATTTGATTCTGTGTCCCTATCCCTCTCATAGTCAAAGCTTCAGCCAGCATCAGACCTTAAACCTGCAGACTAAGAGTTTGTCAAAAGTCTAGAAAGAGCAGTCAATAACCTGGAAATAGCCTACAGAAGAGAAGACACAGAATCAAAAGCTACAATTAAAAAAAAAAAAAGCTCCAGGTGGGTGTCATTCAGAAAACCGATTCCAATGAAAACACTTGAGCTTCTCACAGTGTAAAATTGCTTTTACATCCATTCTATTGTAATTCAAACAGTTTCCCATATCTCACCTCCAAATGTAACTCCAGCAGATTCAAGTGTATTAAGGAAGAGGCAATTATTCTGGTGTTTCCCCTGCACCGATTATGGAGCCTCAAACAGTTTTACTCTTCTCAGCTCATGCCTTAGATTTTCAACTACTTGAATGTGAAGGAAATCATAAAATGTCACGTTGAACAGGCTGCCTTCTGAGTTGCCTCACAAAGATTTATGTTTTTAATTTCTAGAGTGCCTCAATATGGGTTTTTGGGGGGTCAAAGAGCATTATCATTTCCCATCATCAGTTGTTGATGGGAAATTTTACATTCTGCAGGTTCCCATATACAATAATTACATTAAACAATGGAGCTTTTTGTATCTTCCTGTTTTTCACAACAGGTTATGCTCACTGATATTCTTAGCTTATCATGCCAAATGCCCAATATGCACAGGTGGTGTTAATTGAAGGGCGGAATGATTCAGGCATTGGTCACTTTAGCTTTGCAAGTTCTCCAGCATCTTGATTTTGAAATTCAGTAAAGTGAGATGATGCCTTAGCCAGTTAAACGCTACTGCTTCCAAGCTTCACGTACACTCAGAAATATCTGAGCAGAAGCCACATTATCTACGTGAAACAGCTTTGGGTGCTTCACAGCTATATGCAGATGTCCACCAAATATGAGATTATTTTGCTTTCTCTGACTTGGCTTTTACTAGCAGTCAGCCTCATTCCATCTCTTTTGTAGATGGTTGAAGACTGTGTGGATTCTGGGAGGCCTTTGGGATAATGGTGGGCTTATGAGATTAAAAAGATCTTTTAGGGAAGTTTTCTTGATGTGCATTTAATATTTAATTACAACTCTCTTTTATACACGTGTGTCTATGGGTTTCAACATCTAAAGTGCACAGATTAACACATTCCCATAGCGGAGTGAACCTCCCTTCCGTCATATCTATAGGTATTTCTCCTTCCTATGGGCATCTGGACAGTAATTTATCTGGGGAACGTCTGTTAAACCAGGACAATGGTGCTTCCCCAGCTTTCTGTGATGAGGGGCCAGGCCATTGGTTATCTTTATAAAAGTCTTCTGACACGTCCTATTGATGTCAGTTTCTGGGATCATAGAGGCTTCCTCTTCCTCGCTTGGTCTTGTTGGTAGATGCTATCCAGTTGGTCAGCTTCAAAGCAACCCCAATGTACAGGACAAGGAAAGGCTTGCTAGTCTTGGGCCACACTTATATCATTCTGATGTTTGAACCCATCTTTGCAGCCCCCATGGCCATGCATCGTGGAAACGGCCTGGCTCTTTGAACTGGCCCTCCCCTATAATCTGACTAGAAGGGTTCGTCATCTGGCCCTCTATCTGACAAGATTCTGCCTTGCTTTACTAGTCCTCCACTACCTGACAGTGTTTCCATGATTAGCATAAGATTTTCATTGGTGTATTTCGTCATCCTCAGTGTGTCGTTAGTCTAGAAACCCTGCTGTGTGCTTTGCCCTTTACATGACATTGCTGGCATTGGAAATAGCTGGGACCTGCACTCTGACCTTCCTTTCTGTACCTAGCTACAAATGGACATATTTTAAACAGGTCACAGTTTATCACCGGCCCATGTACCACCCTTGGAGCAGCATTGGGGTAGATAATAAATCACGAGTAATCCTGCACAAAGAGATGGAGCCCTCGTGTCTGAGTGGTTACAAACACTAGCCGCTCCAGGCGCACAAAAGGCGCTTTTAATTCCCGTAAGGGTTAACAACCTCAGAAAACCAGATGGGCAGTTCTTTCCACCTGCAGCCACCATCACAGCATGTATTTGTTAAGATGGAGAGGACATTGTGGATTGGGGTGGGTCATATGGGCTAATGTTGGACCTGTAGACTTTGGCTGCATTGGTTTGGGATTTTTTTCTCCATGTGCATTTTCCCTTTATCTAAAGCTCTATTTTATACATTTCAGTTTCTGTGGATTTATTTCTCTAATGTACTCAGACTAACACAACTAATATAAGAAAAGGCAGGACACAAGTAAGCACCCGTTTCCGTTTGGGAAAAACACTAAACAGTCAAAAGCTATGTTCCTCCATGCCATTTCTGGGTGGCACAAACATTTAATTGCTCAATTCGTAACTAAAACGATCATCTGAGCCCATATGGTGGTACCTCAGAAGACAGACCTGGTGGTCTGCTTTGGAACCCACACACAGCCTTGCAGCCCCTATCTCACACGGTTCAGTTTGGCTCTGCACACCTGGTAGTTCCATGACTTGGAATCTTCCCCACAGTAAATGTTTGGATGAAGGTACTCGGTCCTGTGTTATGACAGGCTCCATCCTGACGATTCTGTCATGAGGCAGTCCTGACCGAAGTCAAATACATCATGATTCTATCTTTCCTTTTCTTATTTTTTTCCACAGGTAGTTAAAAGACTTTATTAAGAAGGCTTTGAAGTCAAAAGTAAAACTCTTGATAGAATTTTCTTTCATCCTTTAAGTCGGCTCTGCAAATATATAATCAGTGATTCAGCTGTAAGATCAAAGATCGGTTAATTTATTTAAATTAAAATACATTTTGGTTCTAAAAATTTATTCCATAGAGTACATATTTCCCTATAAATCCCCTACTTATAAAAAACAGGTAAAAAATAAAAACAAACACAAAATAGGAAATCCCCAACAAAACAGTAACTGAGCAGCTTTTTAAAAATTGTAAAAAACTAAGAGGAGAAACCAATGTTTTGTGTCTGTGTTAATATTTTTAAAAAGTGAAAAATCTTAGGATGGGGGAATCCTACCCCCTCGCTTTACATATCTCACCGTCATCAGTCTGTGGGCCTTGAATACATTGGATATAAACTTACAGCTACAATGGCATCACAGGTGTGTGGTATAGCACGAGTGCATGCTACTTATGGTAAAGTTTCTAAAAAAAAGAAAGAGAGGCAGATGGTCGTAATGCAGTTCATCATAACTATAATACAGCACAACTCAGAGATTGTGTTTTCTGGGTCTTTGAACTGATATGAGCCAATTGAGTTGTGGGCTGATAAACTGAATGTGAAATTGACCTGTTTTTTGAAAGCTTGAATGATCTGGAAGGCTAAATGGAATGGGGAAAATATGGTTTCAATCCTTGGAATAGTGATTTGGGGACCTTTCAGGAACCTGTTTCATGACAACAATTTATTTCCAAAACTGTGGATAGTAACACACATTCAATGAAGCAAGTCCTTGGTTACCAACTCTAGAGCCGGCTCTATTACTGCCTACTCAGCCTATCCAGACATTTCCTTGCAAACTGGCATTATTTTTGTTAGTCAAATAAGTTTGTAATGGCTTATTTTTCATTTTCCATAATCCACATTATTTAATAACAAATTTGTTTTTGATCACCACAAATGAAAAGGTGGTTATAAAGTATAAACACCAGGGTTATTAAGTAAAAGGCACTGCAGCACACAGAGTACTGGGAATTTCAGAAGCCTAGGGATTTGGGTGGAAACACTGATTGAGGCACACTGAGACACCGCTTGAGGTGGAATAGCCCTCATGCAGACCGACGAAGTGTGATATCTAGGCAGTGAGCCCTCCTACTCAGTCACTATCACCGACTCCTCAGAACTGTTTTGGAGTCAGGGGAGACTGCATATAAAGTCCCCAGAAAGGATCAGTGTCCAGGCTGGAGTCTGAAGGCATCAAAATATTAAAGATACTTGCTTCTGTTTGCATCACTTTTATCCCTATCATTCTTCTCCTACAGCCAAAACTCAGTCCCAGGCTGATGGCAACTACAGTAACCTCACTGTTCTGTCTGACTTCTACGTTAGGACACATAGACCATCTGAATAAACAATTTGATTCTGTGTCCCTATCCCTCTCATAGTCAAAGCTTCAGCCAGCACCAGACCTTAAACCTGCAGACTAAGAGTTTGTCAAAAGTCTAGAAAGAGCAGTCAATAACCTGGAAATAGCCTACAGAAGAGAAGACACAGAATCAAAAGCTACAATTAAAAAAAAAAAAGCTCCAGGTGGGTGTCATTCAGAAAACCGATTCCAATGAAAACACTTGAGCTTCTCACAGTGTAAAATTGCTTTTACATCCATTCTATTGTAATTCAAACAGTTTCCCATATCTCACCTCCAAATGTAACTCCAGCAGATTCAAGTGTATTAAGGAAGAGGCAATTATTCTGGTGTTTCCCCTGCACCGATTATGGAGCCTCAAACAGTTTTACTCTTCTCAGCTCATGCCTTAGATTTTCAACTACTTGAATGTGAAGGAAATCATAAAATGTCACGTTGAACAGGCTGCCTTCTGAGTTGCCTCACAAAGATTTATGTTTTTAATTTCTAGAGTGCCTCAATATGGGTTTTTGGGGGGTCAAAGAGGATTATAATTTCCCATCATCAGTTGTTGATGGGAAATTTTACATCCTGCAGGTTCCCATATAAAATAATTACATTAAACAATGGAGCTTTTTGTATCTTCCTGTTTTTCACAAAATGTTATGCTCACTGATATTGTTAGCTTATCATGCCAAATGTCCAAGATGCACAGGTGGTGTTAATTGAAGGGCGGAATGATTCAGGCATTGGTCACTTTAGCTTTGCAAGTTCTCCAGCATCTTGATTTTGAAATTCAGTAAAGTGAGATGAGGCCTTAGCCAGTTAAACGCTACTGCTTCCAAGCCTCACGTACACTCAGAAATATCTGAGCAGAAGCCACATTATCTTCGTGAACAGCTTTGGTAGCTCCACAGCTATATTCAGATGCCCACCAAATATGAGATTATTTTGCTTTCTCTGACTTGGCTTTTACTAGCAGTCAGCCTCATTCCATCTCTTTTGTAGATGGTTGAAGACTGTGTGGATTCTGGGAGGCCTATGGGATAATGGGCTTATGAGATTAAAAAGATTTTTAGGGAAGTTTTCTTGATGTGCATTTAATATTTAATTACAACTCTCTTTTATACACGTGTGTCTGTGGGTTTCAACATCTAAAGTGCACAGATTAACACATCCCCATAGCGGAGTGAACCTCCCTTCCGTCATGTCTATAGGTATTTCTCCTTCCTATGGGCATCTGGACAGTAATTCATCTGGGGAACGTCTGTTAAACCAAGACAATGGTGCTTCCCCAGCTTTCTGGGATGAGGGGCCAGGCCATTGGTTACCTTTATAAAAGTCTCCTGACACGTCCTAGTGATGTCAGTTTCTGGGATCATAGAGGCTTCCTCATCCTCGGTTGGTCTTGTTGGTAGATTCTATCCAGTAGGTCGGCTTCTAAAAATCCCAATGTACAGGACAAGGAATGCTTTGTCAGTCCTGGGCCTCCCTTATATCTTTCTGATGTTTGAACCCATCTTTGCAGTCCCCATGGCCATGCATCGTGCAAACGGCCTGGCTCTTTGTCACTAGCCCTCCAATTTAATCTGACTAGAAGGGTTCGTCATCTGGCCCTATCTCTGACAAGATTCTGTTTTGTTTTACTAGTCCTCTACTACCTGAGAGTGTTTCCATGATTAGCATAAGATTTTCATTGGTGTATTTCGTCATCCTCAGTGTGTCGTTAGTCTAGAAACCCTGTTGCGTGCTTTGCCCTTTGCATGACATTGCTGGCATTGGACATAGCTGGGACTTGCACTCTGACCTACCTTACTGTACCTAGCTACAAATGGACATATTTTAAACAGGTTACAGTTTATCACCGACCCATGTACCACCCTTGGAGCAGCATTGGGGTAGATAATAAATCACGAGTAGTCCTGCACAAGGAGATGGAGCCCTCTTGTCTGAGTGGTTACAAACACCAGCTGCTCCAGGCGCACAAAAGACGCTTTTAATTCCAGGAAAGAGTTAACAAACTCCGAAAACCAGATGGGCAGTTCTTTCCACCTGCAGCCACCATCACTGCATGTGTTTGTTAAGATGGAGAGGGCATTCTGGATTGGGGTGGGACATATGGGCTAATGTTGGACTTGTAGGCTTTGGCTGCACTGCTTTGGGATTTTTGTCTCCATGTGCATTTTCCTTTTATCTAAATCTCTCTTTTATCCATTTCAGTTTCTGTGGATGTATTTCTCTAATGTACTCAGACTAACACAACCAATATAAGAAAAGGCAAGACACAGGTAAACACCCGTTCTCGTTTGGGAAAAACACTAAAGAGTGAAAAGCTGTTTTCCTCCATGCCATCTCTGGGTGGCACAAACATTTAATTGCTCAATTCGTAACTAAAACAATCATCTGAGTCCATAAGGTGGTACCTCAGAAGACATACCTCGTGGTTTGCTTTGGAACTCACACACAGCCTTGCAGCCCATATGTCACACGGTTCAGTTTGGCTCTGCACACCTGGTAGTTCCATGACTTAGAATCTACCCCACAGTAACTGTTTGAATGAAAGGTACTCAGTCCTGTGTTATGACAGGCCCCATCCTGACGATTCTGTCATTAGGCAGTCCTGACCGAAGTCAAATACATCATTATTCTAGCTTGCCTTTTCTTATTTTTTTTCCACATGTAGTTAAAAGACTTTATTAAGAAGGCTTTGAAGTCAAAAGTAACACTCTTGATAGAATTTTCTTTCATCCTTTAAGTCGGCTCTTCAAATATATAATCAGTGATTCAGCTGTAAGATCAAAGATTTCTTAATTTATTTAAATTAAAACACTTTTTGGTTCTTAAAATTTAATCCATAAAGTACATATTTTACTATAAATTCCTTACTTATACAAAAGAGGTAAAATTAAAAACAAACACAAAATATGAAATCCCCAACAAAACAGTAACTGAGCAGCTTTTTAAAAATTGTAAAAAACTAACAAGAGAAACCAATGTTTTGTGTCTGTGTTAATATTTTAAAAAAGTGAAAAATCTTAGGATGGGAGAATCCTACCCCCTGGCTTTACATATCTCACCGTCATCAGTCTGTGGGCCTTGAATACACTGGATATAAAATTACAGCTACAATGGCAGCAGAGGTGTATAGCATAAGTGCATGCTACTTATGGTAAACTTTCTAAAAAAAGAAAGAGAGGCAGATGGTCATAATGCAGCTCATCATAACTATAATACAGCACAATTCAGAGATTGTGTTTTCTGTGTCTTTGAACAGATATGAGCCAATTGAGTTGTGGGCTGATGAACTGAATGTGAAATTGACCTGTTTTTTAAAAGCTTGAATGATCTGGAAGGCTAAATGGATTGGGGAAAAGTATGGTTTCAATCCTTGGAATAGTGATTTGGGGACCTTTCAGAACCTTTTTCATGACAACAATTTACTTCCAACACTGTGGATAGTGACACACATTCAATGAAACAAGTGCTTGGCTTCCAACCTTGAGCCGGCTCTATTACTGCCTACTCAGCCTATCCAGACATTTCCTTGCAAACTGGCATTATTTTTGTTAGCCAAATAAGTTTGAAATGGCTTAATTTTTCATTTTCCATACACCACATTATTTAATAACAATTTTTATTGATCTGCACAAATGAAAAGGTGGTTATAAAGTTTAAACGCCAGGGTTATTGAGTAAAAGGGACTGCAGGACACAGGGTACTGGGAACTTCAGAAGCCTAGGGATTTGGGTGGAAACACTGATTGAGGCACACCGAGACACCGCTTGAGGTGGAATAGCCCTCATGCAGACCTACGAAGTGTGAAATCTAGGCAGTGAGCCCTCCTACTCAGTCACAATCACCGCCTCCTCAGAATTGTTTTGGAGTCAGGGGAGACTGCATATAAAGTCCCCAGAAAAGATCAGTGTCCAGGCTGGAGTCTGGAGGCATCAAAATATTAAAGATACTTGCTTCTGTTTGCATCACTTTTATCCCTATCATTCTTCTCTTACAGCCAAAACTCAGTCCCAGTAAGATGGCAACTACAGTAACCACACTGTTCTGTCTGACTTCTACGTTCAGACACATAGAGCATCTGAATAAACAATTTGATTCTGTGTCAAGATCCGTCTCATAGTCAAAGCTTCAGCCAGCACCAGACCTTAAACCTGTAGACTAAGAGTTTGTCAAAAGTCTAGAAAGAGCATTCAATAACCTGGAAACCTAGACTGCAGAAGAGAAGACACAGAATCAAAAGCTACAACTGAAAAAAAAAAAAAAGCTCCAGGTGGGTGTCATTCAGACAACCGATTCCAATGAAAACACTTGAGCTTCTCACAGTGTAAAATTGTTTTTACTTCCATGCTATTGTAATTCAAACAGTTTCCCATATCTCACCTCCAAATGTACCTGCAGCAGATTCAAGTATATTAAGGAAGAGGCAATTATTCTGGTGTTTCCCCTGCACCGATTACGGAGCCTCAAACAGTTTTACTCTTGTCAGCTCATGCCTTAGATTTTCAAATAGTTGAATGTTAAGGAAATCATAAAATGTCGCGTTAAACAGGCTGCCTTCTGAGTTGCCTCACCCAGATTTATGTTTTTCATAAATCTAGAGTGCCTCAATATGGAATTTTTGGGGAGTCAAAGAGCATTATCATTTCCCATCATCAGTTGTTGATGGGAAATTTTACATCCTGCAGGTTCCCATATACAATAATTATATTAAACAATGGGGCTTTTTGTATCTTCCTGTTTTTCACAACAGGTTATGCTCACTGATATTGTTAGCTTATCATGCCAAATGTCCAAGATGCCCAGGTGGTGTTAATTGAAGGGCGGAATGATTCAGGCATTGGTCACTTTAGCTTTGCAAGTTCTCCAGCATCTTGATTTTGAAATTCAGTATAGTGAGATGATGCCTTAGCCAGTTAAACGCTACTGCTTCCAAGCCTCACGTACACTCAGAAATATCTGAGCAGAAGCCACATTATCTACGTGAACAGCTTTGGTAGCTCCACAGCTATATTCAGATGCCCACCAAATATGAGATTATTTTGCTTTCTCTGACTTGGCTTTTACTAGCAGTCAGCCTCATTCCATCTCTTTTGTAGATGGTTGAAGACTGTGTGGATTCTGGGAGGCCTTTGGGATAATGGTGGGCTTATGAGATTAAAAAGATCTTTTAGGGAAGTTTTCTTGATGTGCATTTAATATTTAATTACAACTCTCTTTTATACACGTGTGTCTGTGGTTTTCAACATATAAAGTGCACAGATTAACACATTCCCATAGCGGAGTGAACCTCCCTTCCGTCATGTCTATAGGTATTTCTCCTTCCTATGGGCATCTGGACAGTAATTCATCTGGGGAACGTCTGTTAAACCAGGACAATGGTGCTTCCCCAGCTTTCTGGGATGAGGGGCCAGGCCATTGGTTACCTTTATAAAAGTCTCCTGACACGTCCTAGTGATGTCAGTTTCTGGGACCATAGAGGCTTCCTCTTCCTGGTTGGTCTTGTTGGTAGATGCTATCCAGTTGGTCTGCTTCAAAGCAACCCCAATGTACAGGACAAGGAATGACTTGCCAGACCTGGGCCACCCTTATATCTTTCTGATGTTTGAACCCACCTTACAGCCCCCATGGCCATGCATCGTGCAAACGTCCTGGCTCTTTGTCAGTGGCCCTCCCCTTTAATCTGACCCGAAGGGTTCGTCATCTGGCCCTCTCTCTGACAAGATTCTGCCTTGCTTTACTAGTCCTCCACTACCTGACAGTGTTTCCATGATTAGCATAAGATTTTCATTGGTGTATTTCGTCATCCTCAGTGTATCGCTAGTCTAGAAACCCTGCTGTGTGCTTTGCCCTTTATATGACATTGCTGGCATTGTAAATACCAGGGACCTGCACTCTGAACTTCCTTTCTGTACCTAGCTACAAATGGACATATTTTAAACAGGGCACAGTTTATCGCCGGCCCTTGTACCACCCTTGAAGCAGCATTGGGATAGATAATAAATCACGAGTAGTCCTGCACAAGGAGATGGATCCCTCGTATCTGAGTGGTTACAAACACCAGCCGCTCCAGGCACACAAAAGGCGCTTTTAATTCCAGTAAGAGTTAACAACCTCAGAAAACCAGATGGGCAGTTCTTTCCACCTGCAGCCACCATCACTGCATGTGTTTGTTAAGATGGAGAGGACATTGTGGATTGGGTGGGACATATGGGCTAATGTTGGACTTGTAGACTTTGGCTGCACTGGTTTGGGATTTTTTTCCCATGTGCTTTTCCCTTTATCTAAAGCTCTCTTTTATACATTTCAGTTTCTGTGGATTTATTTCTCTAATGTACTCAGATTAACACAACTAATATAAGAAAATGCAAGACACAAGTAAGCACCCGTTTCCTTTTAAGAAAAACACTAAAGAGTGAAAAGCTATTTTCCTCCATGCCATCTCTGGGTGGCACAAACATTTATTTGCTCAATTCGTAACTAAAACGATCATCTGAGCCCATATGGTGGTACCTCAGAAGACAGACCTGGTGGTCTGCTTTGGAACCCACACACAGCCTTGCAGCCCCTATCTCACACGGTTCAGTTTGGCTCTGCACACCTGGTAGTTCCATGACTTGGAATCTACCCCACAGTAACTGTTTGGATGTAAGGTACTCAGTCCTGTGTTATGACAGGCCCCATCCTGACGATTCTGTCATGAGGCAGTCCTGACCGAAGTCAAATACCTCATGATTCTTGCTTTGCTTTTCTTATTTTTTTCCACAGGTAGTTAAAAGACTTTACTAAGAAGGCTTTGAAGTCAAAAGTAACACTCTTGATAGAATTTACTTTCATCCTTTAAGTCGGCTCTGCAAATATATAATCAGTGATTCAGCTGTAAGCGAAGTAAGTCAGAAACAAAAGGACAAGTACAAAATGAGTCCGCTGAGGTAAGAATTTAAAAAAAAAATTTTTTTAAAAAGCAAAAGTGGCATAGGGAAAAAAGCTACTGTATACAAACATTTTAGGGTTGAAGACGGTGTCGTATGGAAGAGACCAGACCAAAACCAGGGATGTACATGGTAGACAATGGTGGAGGAGGTGGGGAAAGGAAAACAAAAGGATGAATACAAGGAAGAAAAGGGTAGTGGGGTTATGGGGCATTAATCCACCCAAGGGGAGGGTATTGTTTACATCTCCACAGGGAAAGTGGGACCTGACTTCAACCCAGTGTCGCAAGGTTTGAATGCAATATCCCAGCGTGGAGGAGGGAACCGGTGGAGAGGTCTGGGAGGCTAGCCCCAGCACCATAAATTAAGTGGATTCCTGCCCCTCCCCTGAAAAGAATTTGTTCCAAAGGACGACATTGACTCTGCAGCTATGGGAGATGGACATATTTGATCAGAGCACACGGGAGCAGATGAAGTGGCAGGAGGAGAGAGTGGAGCACAGCCTGGCCCACCAGGCCGAGATGATGATGTTCCTGACTAGAGCAGCCAGTCCACAGAGAGAACAACATGGCTGGCCCTACTATGAGACATGATGCCCCTCAGTGACTAAGGGCGATACAGGGGACAGCACCGGAGACACAGTGTGGGAATTGCACCTGACCTGATCCCACCACACCGAGGCAAATCACTGGGGGAGTGCAGCGGAACAGCAAGGGAATGGAGTGGCAAGGTCCCCAGGGAATGCTGAAAGTGGACTTTGGGGCCAGGGCGTGGTGCCCCAACAGACTGGACTGGAAAACGCTCCTAAGGGCCAGCAAACGATCCCTGAACTAACTACAAGCTTTTCTCTTGTGAACTGTTTTGTTCTGTTCTTTGTCAGTGGTTTGTTTTTGTTGTTTTGTTGTCTGGTTGCATACTGTTGCTTTGTTTTCCTCTGTCTTGTTTTTGTGCATGTTAGTGTCTCCACAGGTCTGTCTGAATAGGACAGGCTGGATGAACTATCTGGAGGAAAAACAGCGGGACCGACAGTTCCGGGGCGACTTGGGGTGGGGGGGTAGGGGGGGTAAGGAAGTGGTGTTAACAAACCCAGGGACAAGGGAAAAACATGGGACCCCAAATGGTAGAGAAGGGGGAGTGGCAGGCCTGGTGGGAAATGATCAAGGGTAAGGTTGCTTAGAGAAGAGGTATACTCTAGCCCAGGTGGCGATGAAGCATGGTAGTAGGGCAGGAGGAAGGTCAAGGGAGATGGAGGAAAGAGCTAGGAGTCAAAGGGCATTCATGGAGGTCTAGACAAAGACATGTACATGCAAATATATATAGGAGGATGGGGAAATAGATCTATGTGTCTATATTTATAGGTCAAGTATTAAGGTGGCGGAAGGACCTTGGGCCTCTACTCAAACACTCCCTCAATGCATGAATACCTTCTTTTATTAAATTGGAACTCTGTGATGCTCACTCTCCTGACACAACGGCTGGAGCCAAAGTGGGTGAACAAGTAAATGTGGTGAATAAAGCTGATGGTGCCCGGCTATCAAAAGAGATAGTGACTGGGGTCTTAAAGGCCTGAAGATAAACAAGTGGCCATCTAGCTCAGAAGCAACAAAGTCCACATGGAAGTGATCGAGTGGTCCCAGGGGGATCAGTTACCAGGCATCAAAGAACAAAAAATCATATCATTGACTGCACACCTCCATGATAGGATCGCTGAAGACAAATGGGTTCATAAGCAAATGTGGTGAAGAAAGCTGATGGTGCCCGGCTATCAAAAGAGATAGTGTCTGGGGTCTTAAAGGCTTGAAGGTGAACAAGCGGCCATCTAGCTCAGAAGCAAATAAGCCCACATGGAAGAAGCACACCGGCCAGTGCGATCACGAGGTGCACAAGGGACCAGGTATAAGGCATCATGCAAAAAAAACAACAACGATATAAGTGTGTGTATATATGTGTATATGTATATGTATATATATATACCATATTAAATGAAGGGGGAAGTGCAGAGTGGAGACCCACGGCCCAAGTGTCGGCCAATAGAGAGCCCCTCATAGAGGCGTTTAGGAGAGGAGATGGGTTAATTAGGGTGCGAGGTAGTACCGATGCGGAACACAGCTTTCCCCCAGATCCTGGATGCTTCCTCCCCCCAACTACCATGATCCGAATTCTACCTTGCAGGCCTGGATAGGACAGAGGCTGTACACTGGTGCATATGAGGGCTGGAGGTACAGGGAATCCAGGGTGGATGAAACCTTCAGGACCAAGGGTGTGAGGGACGATGCTGGGAGAGTGGAGGGTGAGTGGGTTGGAAGGGGGGAACTGATTGCAAGGATCCACATGTGACCTCTTCCTGGGAGAGGGACAGCAGAGAAGAGGGGAAGGGAGACTCCGGATAGGGCAAGATATGGCAAAATAACAAGGTATAAATTACCCAGGGCACATGAGGGAGGGGGGAAAGGGGAGGGAGGGAAAAAAAAAGAGGACCTGATGCAAGGGGCTTAAGTGGAGAGCAAATGCTATGAGAATGATTGGGGCAGGGAATGTATGGATGTGCTTTATACAATTGATGTATGTATATGTATGGATGGTGATAAGAGTTGTATGGGTGCCTAATAAAATGTAAAAAAAGAAAATAGGAGAAAAAAATGATTAGGGCAGGGACTGTACAGATATGCTTTATACAATTGATGTATGTATATGTATGAACTGTGATAAGAATTGTATGAGCCCCTAATAAATTGTTAAAATTTAAAAAAATAAAAATAAAAATAAATCAACATGATCATAAAAAAAGATCAAAGATCTGTTAATTTATTTAAATTAAAATACATTTGGGTTCTTAAAATTTATTCCATAAAGTACATATTTCCCTATAAATTCCCTACTTATACAAAAGAGGTAAAAAAATAAAAACAAACACAAAATATAAAATCCCCAACAAAACAGTAACTGAGCAGCTTTTTAAAAATTGTAAAAAACTAACAAGAGAAACCAATGTTTTGTGTCTGTTTTAATATATAAAAAAAGTGAAAAATCCTAGGATGGGGGAATCTAACTCCCTGGCTTTACATATCTCACCGTCATCAGTCTGTGGGCCATGAATACTTTGGATATAAACTTACAGCTACAATGGCATCAGAGGTTTGTGGTATAGCATGAGTGCATGCTACTTATGGTAAACTTTCTAAAAAAAGAAAGAGAGGCAGATGGTCATAATGCAGCTCATCATAACTATAATACAGCACAACTCAGAGATTGTGTTTTCTGGGTTTTAACTGATAAGAGCCAATTGAGTTGTGGGCTGATGAACTGAGTGTGAAATTGACCTGTTTTTTAAAAGCTTGAATGATCTGGAAGGCTAAATGGAATGGGGAAAAGTATGGTTTCAATCCTTGGAATAGTGATTGGGGGACCTTTCAGGAACCTGTTTCATGACAACAATTTCTTCCAACAATGTGGATAGTGACACACATTCAATGAAGCAAGTGCTTTGCTGCCAACCTTGAACCGGCTCTATTACTGCCTACTCAACCTATCCAGACATTTTCTTAGAAACTGGCATTATTTTTGTTAGCCAAATAAGTTTGTAATGGCTTATTTTTTCATTTTCCATAAACCACATTATTTAATAACAATTTTTTTTGGTCCCCACAAATGAAAAGGTGGTTATGAAGTATAAACACCAGGGTTATTGAGTAAAAGGGACTGCAGGACATGGGTACTAGGGACTTCAGAAGCGTAGGGATTTGGGTGGAAACACTGATTGAGGCACACTGAGACACCGCTTGAGGTGGAATAACCCTCATGCAGACCTACGAAATGTGATATCTAGGCAGTGAGCCCTCCTACTCAGTCACAATCACCGACTCATCAGAACTGTTTTGGAGTCAGGGGAGACTGCATATAAAGTCCCCAGAAAGGATCAGTGTCCAGGCTGGCGTCTGAAGGCATCAATATATTAAAGATACTTGCTTCTGTTTGCATCACTTTTATCCTATCATTCTTCTCATGCAGCCAAAACTCAGTCCCAGGCAGATAGCAACTACAGTAACCAGACTGTTCTATCTGACTTCTACTTTAGGACACATAGACCATCTGAATAAACAATTTGATTCTGTGTCCCTATCCCTCTCATAGTCAAAGCTTCAGCCAGCACCAGACCTTAAACCTGCAGCGTAGGAATTTGTCAAAAGTCTAGAAAGAGCAGTCAATAACCTGGAAACCTTCCCTGCAGAAGAGAAGACACAGAATCAAAAGCTACAACTGAAAAAAAAAATTCTCCAGCTGGGTGTCATTCAGACAACAGATTCCAATGAAAACACTTGAGCTTCTCATAGTGTAAAATTGCTTTTACTTCCATACTATTGTAATTCAAACAGATTCCCATATCTCACCTCCAAATGTAACTCTAGCAGATTCAAGTATATTAAGCAAGAGGCAATTATTCTGGTGTTTCCCTTGCACCGAATTTGGAGCCTCAAACAGTTTTACTATTCTCAGCTCATGCCTTAGATTTTCAACTACTTGAATGTGAAGGAAATCATAAAATGCCGTGTTTCACAGGCTTCCTTCTGTGTTGCCTCACCCAGATTTATGTTTCTCATTTCTAGACTACCTCAATATGGGTTTTTGGAGGGGGTCAAAGAACATTATCATTTTCCATCATCAGATGTTGGTGGGAAATTTTACATCCTGCAGGTTCCCATATACAATAATTACATTAAACAATGGAGCTTTTTGTATCTTCCTGTTTTTCACAACAGGTTATGCTCACTGATATTGTAAGCTTATCATGCCAAATGTCCAAGATGCCCAGGTGGTGTTAATTGAAGGGCGGAATGATTCATGCATTGGTCACTTTAGCTTTGCAAGTTCTCCAGCATCTTGATTTTGAAATTCAGTATAGTGAGATGATGCCTTAGCCAGTTAAACGCTACTGCTTCGAAGCCTCACGTACACTCAGAAATATCTGAGCAGAAGCCACATTATCTACGTGAACAGCTTTGGTAGCTCCAAAGCTATATTCAGATGCCCACCAAATATGAGATTATTTTGCTTTCTCTGACTTGGCTTTTACTAGCAGTCAGCCTCATTCCATCTCTTTTGTAGATGGTTGAAGACTGTGTGGATTCTGGGAGGCGTTTGGGATAATGGTGGGCTTATGAGATTAAAAAGATCTTTTAGGGAAGTTTTCTTGATGTGCATTTAATATTTAATTACAACTCTCTTTTATACACGTGTGTCTGTGGTTTTCAACATATAAAGTGCACAGATTAACACATTCCCATAGCGGAGTGAACCTCCCTTCCGTCATGTCTATAGGTATTTCTCCTTCCTATGGGCATCTGGACAGTAATTCATCTGGGGAACGTCTGTTAAACCAGGACAATGGTGCTTCCCCAGCTTTCTGGGATGAGGGGCCAGGCCATTGGTTACCTTTATAAAAGTCTCCTGACACGTCCTAGTGATGTCAGTTTCTGGGACCATAGAGGCTTCCTCTTCCTGGTTGGTCTTGTTGGTAGATGCTATCCAGTTGGTCTGCTTCAAAGCAACCCCAATGTACAGGACAAGGAATGACTTGCCAGACCTGGGCCACCCTTATATCTTTCTGATGTTTGAACCCATCTTTACAGCCCCCATGGCCATGCATCGTGCAAACGTCCTGGCTCTTTGTCAGTGGCCCTCCCCTTTAATCTGACCCGAAGGGTTCGTCATCTGGCCCTCTCTCTGACAAGATTCTGCCTTGCTTTACTAGTCCTCCACTACCTGACAGTGTTTCCATGATTAGCATAAGATTTTCATTGGTGTATTTCGTCATCCTCAGTGTATCGTTAGTCTAGAAACCCTGCTGTGTGCTTTGCCCTTTATATGACATTGCTGGCATTGTAAATACCAGGGACCTGCACTCTGAACTTCCTTTCTGTACCTAGCTACAAATGGACAGATTTTAAACAGGTCACAGTTTATCAACGGCCCATGTACCATCCTTGGAGCAGCATTGGGGTAGATAATAAATCACGAGTAGTCCTGCACAAGGAGATGGAGCCCTCTTGTCGGAGTGGTTACAAACACCAGCTGCTCCAGGCGCACAAAAGGCGCTTTTAATTCCAGTAAAGTGTTAACAACCTTAGAAAACCAGATGGGCAGTTCTTTCCACCTGCAGCCACCATATCTGCATGTGTTTCCTAAGATGGAGGAGGACATAGTGGATTGGGGTGTGACATATGGGCTAATGTTGGACTTGTAGACTTGGGCTGCACTGCTTTGGGATTTTTTCTCCATGTGCACTTACCCTTTATCTAAAGCTCTCTTTTATACATTTCAGTTTCTGTGGATTTATCTCTCTAATGTACTCAGACTAACACAACTAATATAAGAAAAGGCAGGACATAAGTAAGCACCCGTTTCCGTTTGGGAAAGACTCTAAACAGTAAAAAGCTATTTTCCTACATGCCATCTCTGGGTGGCACAAACAATTAAGTGCTCAATTCATAACTAAAATGATCATCTGAGCCCATATGGTGGTACCACAGAAGACAGACATGGTAGTCTGCTTTTGAACCCTCACACAGCCTTGCAGCCACTATATCACACTGTTCAGTTTGGCTCTGCACACCTGGTGGTTCCTTCACTTGGAATCTACCCCACAGTAACTGTTTGGATGAAAGGTACTCAGTCCCGTGTTATGACCAACCCCATCCTGACGATTCTGTCATGAGGCAGTCCTGAGAGAAGTCAAACTCCACATGATTCTAGCTTTTCCTTTCTTTTTTTTTTCCACAGGTAGTTAAAAGACTTTATTAAGAAGTCTTTGAAGTCAAAAGTAACACTCTTGATAGAATCCTCTTTCATCCTTTAACTCGGCTCAGCGAATATATACTAAGTGATTTAGCTGTAAGATCAAAGACCCGTTAATTTACTTAAAATTAAATATATTTTGGTTCTTAAAATTTATTCCATAAAGTACCTATTTCCCTATCAATTCCCTACTTATACAAAAGAGGTAAAAAATAAAAACAAACACAAAATATAAAATCCCCAACAAAACAGTAAATGAGCATCTTTGTAAAAATTGTAAAAAACTAACAAGAGAAACCAATGTTGTGTGTCTGTATTAATATTTTTAAAATGTGAAAAATCTTAGGATGGGGGAATCCTACCCCCTGGCTTTACATATCTCACCGTCTTCAGTCTGTGGGGCTTGAATTCATTGGATATAAAATCACAGCTACAATGGCATCAGAGGTGTGTGGTATAGCTTGAGTGCATGCTACTTATGGTAAACTTTCTAAAAAAAGAAAGAGAAGCAGATGGTCATAATGCAGCTCATCATAACTATAATTCAGCACAACTCAGAGATTGTGTTTTCTGGGTCGTTGAACCAATTGAGTTGATATGAGCCAATTGAGTTGTGGGCTGATGAACTGAATATGAAATTGACCTGTTTTTTAAAAGCTTGAATGACCTGGAAGGCTAAATGGAATGGGGAAAAGTATGGTTTCAATCCGTGGAATAGTGATTTGGGGACCTTTCAGGAACCTGTTTCATGACGCTAATTTACTTCCAACACTGTGGATACTAACACACATTCAATGAAGCAAGTGCTTGGCTGCCAACTTTGAGCCAGCTCTATTACTGCCTACTCAGGCTATCCAGACATTTCCTAGCAAACTGTCATTATTTTTGTTAGCCAAATAAGTTTCTAATGGCTTATTTTTTCATTTTCCATAAACCACATTATTTAATAACAATTTTTTTATCAACACAAATGAAAATGTAGTTATACAGTATAAATACCAGGATTATTGAGTAAAAGGGACTGCAGGACATAGGGTACTAGGAACTTCAGAAGCCTAGGGATTTGGGTGGAAACACTGATTGAGGCACGCTGGGACACCGCTTGAGGGGGAATAAGCCTCATGCAGACCTACGAAGTGTGATATCTAGGCAGTGAGCCCTCCTACTCAGTCACAATCACCGACTCCTCAGAACTGTTTTGAAGTCAGGGGAGACTGCATATAAAGTCCCCAGAAAGGATCTGTGTTCTGGCTGGAGTCTGAAGGCATCAATATATTAAAGATACTTGCTTCTGTTTGCATCACTTTTATCCCTATCATTCTTTTCATGCAGCCAAAACTCAGTCCCAGGCAGATGGCAACTACAGTAACCAGACTGTTCTGTCTGACTTCTACGTTAGGACACGAAGACCATCTGAATAACCGTTTTATTCTGTGTCTCTCTCCTTCCCATAGACAAAACTGCAGCCAGCACAAGACCTTAAACCTGCAGACTTAGAATTTGTCAAAAGTTTATAAAGAGCAGTCAATACCCTGGAAAAATTGCCTGCAGAAGAGAAGACACAGAATCAAAAGCTACAACTGAAAAAAAAAATAGCTCCAGGTGGGTGTCATTCAGACAACCGATTCCAATGAAAACACTTGAGCTTCTCACAGTGTAAAATTGCTTTTAATTCCGTACCATTGTAATTCAAACAGTTTCCCAAATCTCACCTCCAAATGTAACTACAAGAAATTCAAGTATATTAAGGAAGAGGCAATTATTCTGGTGGTTCCCCTGAACCGATTATGGAGGCTCAAACGGTTTTACTATTCTCAGCTCATGCTTTAGATTTTCAAGTACTTGAATGTGAAGGAAATCATAAAATGTCGCGTTAAACAGGCTGCCTTCTGAGTTGCCTCACCTAGATTTACATTTTTCATTTTTAGAGTGTCTCAACAAGGGTTTTTTTTGGGGGGGTCAAAGAGGATAATCATTTCCTATCATCATTTGATTTGGGGAAATTTTACATCCTGCAGGTACCTGCATACAATAATTACATTAAACAATGGAGCTTTCTGTATCTTCCTGTGAACCTCCCTTCCATCATGTCTATAGGTATTTCTCCTTCCTAAGGGCATCTGAGCAGTAATTCATCTGGGGAACGTCTGTTAAACCAGGACAATGGTGCTTCCCCAGCTTTCTGGGATGAGGGGCCAGGCCATTGGTTACCTTTATAAAAGTCTCCTGACACGTCCTAGTGATGTCAGTTTCTGGGATCATAGAGGCTTCCTCTTCCTGGTTGGTCTTGTTGGTAGATGCTATCCCGTTGGTCTGCTTCAAAGCAACCCCAATGTACAGGACAAGAAATGGCTTGCAAGTCATGGGTCACCCTTATATCTTTCTGATGTTTGAACCCATCTTTGCAGCCCCCATGGCCATGCATCGTGCAAACGCCCTGGCTCTTTGTCACTGGCCCTCCCCTTTAATCTAACCAGAAGGGTTCGTCAGCTGGCCCTCTCTCTGACAAGATTCTGCCTTGCTTTACTAGTCCTCCACTACCTGACAGTGTTTCCATGATTAGGATAAGATTTTCATTGGTGTATTTCGTTATCCTCAATGTGTCGTTAGTCTAGAAACCCTGCTGCGTTCTTTGCCCTTTTCTTGACATTGCTGGAATTGGAAATAGCTGGGACCTGCACTCTGACCTTCCATTCTGTACCTAGCTACAAATCGACAAATTTATACTGGTCAAAGTTTATCACAGGCCCATGTACCACCCTTGGAGCAGCATTGGGGCAGATAATAAATCACGAGTAGTCCTGCACAAGGAAATGGAGCCCTCTTGTCTGAGTGGTTACAAACACCAGCTGCTCCAGGCGCACAAAAGGCGCTTTTAATTTCAGTAAAGAGTTAAAAACCTCAGAAAACCAGATGGGCAGTTCTTTCCACCTGCAACCACCATCACAGCATGTGTTTGTTAAGATGGAGAGGACATTGTGGATTGGGGTGGGACATATGGGCTAATGTTGGACTTGTAGGCTTTGGCTGCAATGCTTTGGCATTTTTTTTCTCCATGTGCATTTTCCCTTTATCTAAAGCTCTCTTTTATACATTTCAGTTACTGTGGATTTATTTCTCTAATGTACTCAGACTAACACAACTAATATAAGAAAGACAGGACACAAGTAAGCACCTGTTTCCGTTTGAAAAAGACACTAAACAGTGAAAAGTTATTTTCCTCCATGCCACCTCTGGTTGGCACAAACTGTTAAGTGCTCTATTCGTAACTAAAACGATCATCTGAGCCCATATGGGGATACCTCAGAAGACAGACCTGGTGGTCTGCTTTGGAACCCACACACAGCCTTGCAGCCCCTATCTCACACAGTTCAGTTTGGCTCTGCACACCTGGTAGTTCCATGACTTGGAATCTACCCCACAGTAACTGTTTGGATGAAAGGTACTCAGTCCTGTCTTATGACAGGCCCCATCCTGACGATTCTGTCATGAGGCAGTCCTGACCGTAATCAAATACATCATGAGACTCGCTTTGCTTTTCTTATTTTTTTTGCACAGGTAGTTAAAAGACGTTATTAAGAAGGCTTTGAAGTCAAAAGTAACACTCTTGATAGAATTTTCTTTCATCCTTTAAGTCGTCACTGCAAACATATAATCAGTGATTCAGCTGTAAGATCAAAGACCCGTTAATTTATTTAAATTAAAATACATTTTGGTTCTTAAAATTTATTCCATTAAGTACATATTTCCCTATAAATTCCCTACTTATTCAAAAGAGTTAAAAAAATAAAAACAAAAACAAAATATGAAATCCCCAACAAAACATTAACTGAGCAGCTTTTTAAAAATTGTAAAAAACTAACAAGAGAAACCAAAGTTTTGTGTCTGTGTTAATATTTTTAAAAAGTGAAAAATCTTAGGATGGGGGAATCCTACCCCCTCGCTTTACATATCTCACCGTCATCAGTCTGTGGGCCTTGAAGAAATTGGATATAAACTTACATCTACAAGGGCATCAGAGGTGTGTGGTATAGCAAGAGTGCATGCTACTTATGGTAAACTTTCTAAAAAAAGAAAGAGAGGCAAATGGTCATAATGCAGCTCATCATATCTATAATACAACACAACTCCGAGATTGTGTTTTATGGGTTTTGAACTGATATGAGCCAATTTAGTTGTGGGCTGATGAACTGAGTGTGAAATTGACCTGTTTTTTAAAAGCTTGAATGATCTGGAAGGCTAAATGGAATAGGGAAAAGCTTGGTTTCAATCCTTGGAATGTGATTTGGGGACCTTTCAGGAACCTCTTTCATGATGCTAGTGTACTTCCAACTCTGGAGATAGTGACACACATTCAATGAAGCAAGTGCTCGGCTGCCCACTTTGAGCCGGCTCTATTACTGCCTACTCAGCCTATCCAGACATTTCCTTGAAAACTGGCATTATTTTTGTTAGCCAAATAAGTTTGTAATGGCTTATTTTTTCATTTTTCATAAACCACATTATTTAATAACAAATTTTTTTTCATATCCACAAATGAAAAAGTGGTTATAAAGTATAAACACCAGGGTTATTGAGTAAAAGGGACTGCAGGACACTGGGTACTGGGAACTTCAGAAGCCTACGGATTTGGGTGGAAACACTGATTGAGGCACAATGAGACACCGCTTGAGGTGGAAAAGCCCTCATGCAGACCTACGAAATGTGATATCTAGGCAGTGAGCCCTCCTACTCAGTCACAATCACCGACTCCTCAGAACTGTTTTGGAGTCAGGGGAGACTGCATATGAAGTCCCCAGAAAGGATCATTGTCCAGGCTGGAGTCTGAAGGCATCAAAATATTAAAGATACTTGCTTCTGTTTGCATCACTTTTATGCCTATAATTCTTCTCCTTCAGTCAAAACTCAGTTCCAGGCAGATGGCAACTACAGTAACCACACTTTTTTGTCTGACTTCTACGTTCAGACACATAGACCATCTGAATAAACAATTTGATTCTGTGTCCCTATCCCTCTTATAGTCAAAGCTTCAGCCAGCACCAGACCTTAAACCTACAGACTGAGTTTGTCAAAAGTCTAGAAAGAGCAGTCAATAGGGGGTAAGATTCCCCCATCCTAAGATTTTTCACTTTTTTAAAATGTTAACACAGACACGAAACATTGGTTTCTCTTGTTAGTTTTTTACAATTTTTAAAAAGCTGTTCAGTTACTGTTTTGTTGGGGATTCCATATTTTGTGTTTGTTTTTATTTTTTACCATTTTGTATAAGTAGGGAATTTATAGGGAAATATGTACTTTATGGAATAAATTTTAAGAACCAAAATGTATTTTAATTTAAATAAATTAGCAGATCTTTGATCTTACAGCTGAATCACTGATTATACATTTGCAGAGCCGACTTAAAGGATGAAAGAAAATTCTATCAAGAGTGTTACTTTTGACTTCAAAGCCTTCTTAATAAAGTCTTTTTAATACCTGTGGAAAAAAATAAGAAAAGCAAAGCAAGAATCATGAGGTATTTGACTTCGGTCAGGACTGCCTCATGACAGAATCGTCAGGATGGGGCCTATCATAACACAGGACTGAGTACCTTTCATCCAAACAGTTATTGTGGGGTAGATTCCAAGTCATGGAACTACCAGGTGTGCAGAGCCAAACTGAACCGTGTGAGACAGGGGTTGCAAGGCTGTGTCTGGGTTCAAAAGCAGACCACCAGGTCTGTCTTCTGAGGTACCAACATATGGGCTCAGATGATCGTTTTAGTTACGAATTGAGCAATTAAATGTTTTTGCCACCCAGAGATGGCATGGAGGAAAATAGCTTTTCACTCTTTAGTTTTTCCCAAACGGAAATGGGTGCTTACTTGTGTCTTGCCTTTTCTTATATTAGTTGTGTTAGTCTGAGTACATTAGAGAAATAAATCCACAGAAAATGAAATGTATAAAAGAGAGCTTTAGATAAAGGGAAAATGCACATGGAGAAAAAAATCCCAAACTAGTGCAGCCAAAGTCTACAAGTCCAACATTAGCCCATATGTCACACCCCAATCCACTATATCCTCCTCCTACTTAAGAAACACATGCAGTGATGGTGGCTGTAGGTGGAAAGAACTGCCCATCTGGTTTTCTGAGGTTGTTAACTCTTTACTGGAATTAAAAGCGCCTTTTGTGCACCTGGAGCGGCTGGTGTTTGTAACCACTCAGAATCGAGGGCTGCATCTCCATGTGCAGGACTACTCGTGATTTATTATCTACCCAATGCTGCTCCAAAGGTGGTCCATGGGCCGTTGATAAACTGTGAATGTTTAAAATCTGTCCGTTTGTAGCTAGGTACAGAAAGGAAGGTCAGAGTGCAGGTCCCTGGTATTTCCAATTCCAGCAATGTCATGTAAAGGGCAAAGGGCGCAGCAGGGTTTCCAGGTTAAGGAAACACTGAGGATGAAGGAATACACCACTGAAAACCTTATGCTAATCAAGGTAACATTGTCCGGTCCTGGAGGACTAGTAAACCAAGGCAGAACCTTGCCAGAAAGAGAACCAGATGACGAACACTTGTGGTGAGATTAAAGGGGAGGGCCAGTGACAAAGAGCCAGGCCGTTTGCACGATGCAGGGCCATGGGGGCTGCAAAGATGGGTTCAAACATCAGAAAGATATAAGGGTAGCCCAGGACAGGCAAGCCATTCCTTGTTTTGTACATTGGGGTTGCTTTGAAGCAGACCAACTGGATAGCATCTACCAACAAGACCAACCGAGGAAGAGGAAGCCTCTATCATCCCAGAAACTGACATCACTAGGACGTGTCAGGATACTTTTATAAAGGTAACCAATGGCCTGGCCCCTCATCACAGAAAGCTGGGGAAGCACCATTGTCCTGGTTTAACAGACGTTCCCCAAATGAATTACTGTCCAGATGCCCAAAAGAAGGAGATATACCTATAGACATGATGAAAGGGAGGTTCATTCCGGTATGGGAATGTGTTAATCTGGGCACTTTAGATGTTGAAACCCACAGACACACGTGTATAAAAGAGAGTTATAATTAAATATTAAATGAACATCAAGAAAACTTCCCTAAAAGATCTTTTTAATCTCATAAGCCCACCATTATCCCATAGGCCTCCCAGAATCCACACAGTCTTCAACCATCTACAAAAGAGATGGAATGAGGCTGACTGCTAGTAAAAGCCAAGTCAGAGAAAGCAAAATAATCTCACATTTGTGGGCATGTGCATTTAGCTCTGGAGCACCCAAAGCTGCTTCACGTAGATAATTTGGCTTCTGCTCAGATATTTCTGAGTGTACGTGAGGCTTGGGAGCAGTAGCGTTTAACTGGCTAAGGCATCATCTCACTATACTGAATTTCAAAATCAAGATGCTGGAGAACTTGCAAAGCTGAAGTGACCAATGCATGAATCATTCCGCCCTTCAATTAACACCACCTGTGCATCTTGGACATTTGGCAGGATAAGCTTACAATATCAGTGAGCATAACCTGTTGTGAAAAACAGGAAGATACAAAAAGCTCCATTGTTTAATGTAATTATTGTATATGGGAACCTGCAGGATGTAAAATTTCCCATCAACAACTGATGATGGGAAATGATAATGCTCTTTGACCCCCCAAAAATTCCATATTGAGGCACTCTAGATTTATGAAAAACATAAATCTGGGTGAGGCAACTCAAAAATCAGCCTGTCTAACGCGACATTTTATGATTTCCTTCACATTTAAGTAGTTGAAAATCTAAGGCATGAGCTGAGAATAGTAAAACTGTTTGAGGCTCCATAATCAGTGCAGGGGAAACACCAGAATAATTGCCTCTTCCTTAATACACTTGAATCTGCTGGAGTTACATTTGGAGGTGAGATATAGGAAAATGTTTGAATTACAATAGAATGGATGTAAAAGCAATTTTACACTGTGAGAAGCTCAAGTGTTTTCATTGGAATCGGTTTTCTGAATGACACCCACCTGGAGCTTTTTTTTTTTTTTTTTAAGTTGTAACTTTTGATTCTGTGTCTTCTCTTCTGTAGGCTAGGTTTCCAGGTTATTGAATGCTCTTTCTAGACTTTTGACAAACTCTTGGTCTGCAGGTTTAAGGTCTGGTGCTGGCTGAAGCTTTGACTATGAGAGGGATAGGGACACAGAATCCAATTGTTTATTCAGATGGTCTATGTGTCTGAACGTAGAAGTCAGACAGAACAGTCTGGTTACTGTAGTTGCCATCTGCCTGGGACTGAGTTTTGACTGTAGGAGAAGAATTATAGGCATAAAAGTGATGCAAACAGAAGCAAGTATCTTTAATATTTTGATGCCTTCAGACTCCAGCCTGGTCACTGATCCTTTCTGGGGACTCTATATGCAGTCTCCACTGACTCCAAAACAGTTCTAAGGATTCGGTGATAGTGACTGAGTAGGAGGGCTCACTGCCTAGATATCACACTTCGTAAGTCTGCATGAGAGCTATTCCACCTCAAGCGGTGTCTCATTGTGCCTCAATTAGTGTTTCCACCCAAATCCCTAGGCTTCTGAAATTCCTAGTACCCTGTGTTCTGCAGTCCCTTTTACTCAATAACCCTGGTGTTTATACTTTATAACCACTTTTTCATTTGTCGAGATCAAAAACAAATTTGTTATTAAATAATGTGGTTTATGGAAAATGAAAAAATAAGCCATTACAAACTTATTTGGCTAACAAAAATAATGCCAGTTTGCAAGGAAATGTCTGGATAGGCTGAGTAGGCAGTAATAGAGCCGGCTCAAAGTTGGCAGTCAAGCACTTGCTTCATTGAATGTGTGTTACTATCCACAGTTTAAGAAATAAATTTTTGTCCTGAAACAGGTTCCTGATAGGTCACCAAATCCCTATTCCAAGGATTGAAACTATACTTTTCCCCATTCCATTTAACCTTCCAGATCATTCAAGCTTTTAAAAAACAGGTCAATTTCACATTCAGTTCATGAGCCCACAACTCAATTGGCTCATATCAGTTCAAAGACGCAGAAAACACAATCTCTGAGGTGTGCTGTATTATAGTTATGATGTGCTGCATTATGACCATCTGCCTCTCTTTCTTTTTTTTAGAAAGTTTACCATAAGTAGCATGCACTCATGATATACCACACACCTCTGATGCCGTTGTAGCTGTAAGTTTATATACAATTTATTCAAGGCCCACAGACTGATGACGGTGAGATATGGAAAGCCAGGGTGTAGGATTCCCCCATCCTAAGATTTTAAACTTTTTTTTAATATTAACACAGACACAAAACATTGGTTTCTCTTGTTAGTTTTTTACAATTTTTAAAAAGCTGCTCAGTTACTGTTTTGTTGGGGATTTCATATTTTGTGTTTGTTTTTATTTTTTACTTCTTTTGTATAAGTAGGGGATTTATAGGGAAATATGTACTTTATGTAATAAATTTTAATAACCAAATGTATTTTAATTTAAATAAATTAACAGATCTTTGATTTTACAGCTGAATCACTGATTATATATTTGCAGAGCCGACTTAAAGGATGAAAGAAAATTCAATCAAAAGTGTTACTTTTGACTTCAAAGCCTTCTTAATAAAGTCTTTTAACTACCTGGGAATAAATTAAGAAAAGCAAAGCAAAAATCATGAGGAATTTGACTTCGGTCAGGACTGCCTCATGACAGAATTGTAAGGATGGGGCCTGTCATGACAAAGGACTGAGGATCTTTCATCCAAACCGTTACTGTGGGGTAGATTCCAAGTCATGGAACTACCAGGTGTGCAGAGCCAAACTGAACCGTGTGATATAGGGGCTGCAAGGCTGTGTGTGGGTTCAAAAGCAGACCACCAGGTCTGTCTTCTAAGGTACCTCCATATGGGCTCAGATGATCATTTTTGTTATGAATTGAGCAATTAAATGTTTGTGCCACCCAGAGATGGCATGGAGGGAGATAGCTTTTCACTCTTTAGTGTTTTTCCCAAACGGAAACGGGTGCTTACTTGTGTCCTGCATTTTCTTATATTAATTGTGTTAATCTGAGTACATTAGAGAAATAAATCCACAGAAACTGAAATGTATAAAAGAGAGCTTCAGATAAAGTTAAAATGCACATAGGAAAAAAATCCCAAACCAGTGCAGCCAAAGTCTACAAGTCCAACATTAGCCCATATGTCCCACCCAATCCACAATGTCCTCTCCATCTTAACAAACACATGCAGTGATGGTGGCTGCAGGTGGAAAGAACTGCCCATCTGGTTTTCTGAGGTTGTTAACTCTTTACGGAATTAAAAGCGCCTTTCGTGTGCCTGGAGCGGCAGGTGTTTGTAACCACTCAGACACGAGGGCTCCATATCCTTGTGCAGGACTACTCGAGATTTATTATCTACCCCCATGCTGCTCCAAGGGTGGTACATGAGCCGCTGATAAACTGTGACCTGTTTATAATATGTCCGTTTGTAGCTAGATACAGAAATGAAGGTCAGAGTGCAGGTCCAAGTTATTTCCAATGCCAGCAATGTCATGTAAAGGGTAAAGCACGCAGCAGGGTTTCTAGACTAACGACACACTGAGGATGACGTAATACACCAATGAAAATCTTATGCTAATCATGGAAACACTGTTAGGTAGTGGAGGACTAGTAAAGCAAGGCAGAGTCTTGTCAGAGAGAGGGCCAGATGACGAACCCTTCAGGTCAGGTTAAAGGGGAGGGCCAGTGACAAAGAGCCAGGCCGTTTGCACGATGCATGGCCATGGGGGCTGCAAAGATGGGTTCAAACATCAGAAAGATATAAGGGTGGCCCAGGACTGGCAAGCCATTCCTTGTCCTGTACATTGGGGTTGCTTTGAAGCAGACCAACTAGATAGCATCTACCAACAAGACCAACCGAGGAAGAGGAAGCCTTTATCATCCCAGAAACTGACATCACTAGGACGTGTCAGGAGACTTTTATAAAGGTAACCAATGGCCTGGCCCCTCATCGCAGAAAGCTGGGGAAGCACCATTGTCCTGGTTTAACAGACGTTCCCCAAATGAATTACTGTTCAGATGCCCAAAGGAAGGAGAAATACCTATAGACATGACGAAAGGGAGGTTCACTCCGCTATGGGAATGTGTTAATCTGTGCACTTTACATGTTGAAACCCACAGACACACGTGTATAAAAGAGAGTTGTAATTAAATATTAAATGCGTGTGAGTGTAAAGGACACGAAGTCAGAAGCTCTCAATGGATTCTGCAACTGTATGAGTGTGTGTTAAAAGGGCACGAAGTCAGAAGTCCCCCAGAGATTCTTCAAAGTTGTGTTTGTGTTTGTGTGTCAAAAAAGGATATGAATTCAGAAACCCTCCAGAGATTCAGCAAGGGTGCGTGATAGTGTGTGTGTGTGTGTGTGTGTGTGTGTGTAAAAAGGACAGTAATTCAGAAGCCTTTTAGACATTCTGTAATGTTGTGAATGTGTATGTGTAAAAAGGAGAAGTCAGAAGCCCTCCAGAGATTCTGCAAGGGTGCGTGCATGTGTGTGTTATTGTTTAAAAAGGACACGAAGTCAGAAGACCTGCAGATATTCTGCAAGGGCGTGTGTGCGTGTGTGTGTACAAAGGACTCGAGGTCAGAAGCCCTCCAGATATTCTGCTGAAACCATTGCTGAAATCTGTTCAGCATCATAGTAATATGCCAGCCTCCACTAGCAGATAGGTGGTAGCTGTAACAGGAGGCACACTGGCCAAGAATCAAACCCAAATTTCCTTCATGACTAGTGAGAATTGTGCCATGGAGCCACCATTTTCTCTCTTCTGGTTTCTAGTGTTTATGTATACAAGATCACAGTACCTTCTAACAAGCAGTAAATAAGACTGTACCACGAGTCACCTCTATTTAGCAATCCCCCCATTTTTCCACATGAATTATTCAGTGTATGACAGTTTCAATATGTCTGTGTTTTTAAAAATTACTGGGTGAACTTAAAACAGCACAAGGAAGTGCCAGCATAGCAAAATGATACCCACCTGCTTATTTATCTTAAGAGAAGAATAGTCTTGAATGCATTCACTCAGGTGAAAATATCATTAACAGAAAGAACTGACTAATGGTCACCAGGACCCATGGTTAATCCAGGCTTGGCCATCTGATTCCAATCCATCAGACCTAGCTATAAATCACATATATCTGGGTAATAAAAAGCAAATATAAATTTTCAAAAAGATTAACGTTGCATGGGATATAAAGAGACTCCATAACAACTTCAGGCATAAATATGTCTCAAGACAAACTCATTGTGTACATCTGGAATACATAATATCTCTTGCTGAAACACGTTTCATACTAGACCCTACCCCAAGCCAGTAAAAGCCATTAATTCTACAGTAAACTGTGGATTCTACTACTCTGAAATGGGAGCTGTGTCTCTAGACCTAATTTGGGGCTGTTCATACTGAGGACTCACCAATACCCTTCTGCAGGGACAACAGTCCAGGTGAGAATCAGGAAATCTGGACGACAGGCAGGATATAGGAGCACTGAGACCTCAATATGCTTTTAGGGGAGCATGGCCCAATGGGATTCCATTTCTGCACCCCTGGCAGGAGGAGGTTGATCAGGAAAGTAATGGTTTCTAAGGCAGTATTTATTAAACTTTCACATGCATGCACTTACCCAGGTTCCTGGAAATCAGGGTGGGAGGCAGTTTCTGATTTTGTGGGTTCAGGGTGGGGCCTGGGATCCTGAAGTTCTAGAGGCCCTGGTACTTTTGGGCTGTTAACCACAAGGACAGTAGTCTTAAACCACCAGCCACTCTTTGGGAGAAATATGAGGCTGTCGACTCCTGTGAAGAGTGACAGTCTGGGAAACCCACAGGGGCAGTTCTACCCTGTCCTATAGGGTCACTATGAGTCTGCCAGTCCTGGGCCACCCTCATATCTTTCTGATGTTTGAACCCATCTTTGCAGCGCCCGTGGCCATGCATCGTGCAAACGGCCTGGCTCTTTGTCACTGGCCCTCTCCTTTAATCTGACCAGAAGGGTTCGTCATCTGGCCCTCTCACTGACAAGGTTCTGCCTTGGTTTACTAGTCCTCCACTACCTGACAGTGGTTCCATGATTAGCATAAGGTTTTCAGTGGTGTATTTCATCATCCTCAGTGTGTCCTTAGTCTAGAAACCCTGCTGCGGCTTTGCCCTTTACATGACAGAGCAGTGACCTGCACCCTGACCTTCCTTTCAGTACCTAGCCACAAATGGACAGATTTTAAACAGGTCACAGATTATCACCGGCCCATGTACCACCCTTGGATCAGCAATGGAGTAGTTAATAAATCACGAGTAGTCCTGCACAAGGAGATGGAGCCCTCGTGGCTGAGTGGTTACAAACACCAGCCGCTCCAGGCGCACAAAAGGCGCTTTTAATTCCAGCAAAGAGTTAACAACCTCAGAAACCCAGATGGGCAGTTCTTTCCACCTGCAGCTACCATCAGTGCATGTGTTTGTTAAGATGGAGGAGGACATAGTGGATTGGGGTGTGACATATGCGCTAATGTTGGACTTGTAGACTTTGGCTGCACTAGTTTGGGATTTTTTCTCCATGTGCATTTACCTTTTCTCTAAAGCTCTATTTTATACATTTCAGTTTCTGTGGATTTATTTCTCTAATGTACTCAGACAAACCCAAGTAATATAAGAAAAAGCAGGACACAAGCAAGCACCCGTTTCTGTTTGGGAAAGACACTAAACAGTGAAAAGCTATTTTCCTCCATGCCATCTCTGGGTGGCAGAAACAGTTAAGTGCTCAATTCATAACTTAAACGATCATCTGAACCCATATGGTGGTACCTCAGAAGGCAGAACTGGTGGTCTGCTTTTGTAAACTCACACAGCCTAGCAGCCCCTATCTCTCTCGGTTCAGTTCTGCTCTGCACACCTGCTAGTTCCATGACTTGGAATCTACCCCACAGTAACTGTTTGGATGAAAGGTACTCAGTTCTAAGTTATGTCCGTTCCCATTCCGACGATTCTGTCAAGAGGCAGTCCTGACCGAAGTCAAATACCTCATGATTCTAGCTTTTCTTTTCTTATTTTTTTCCACAGGTAGTTAAATGACTTTATTTAAAAGGCTTTGAAGTCAAAAGTAACACCCTTGATAGAATTTTCTTTCATCCTTTAAGTCGGCTCTTCAAATATATAATCAGTGATTTAGCTGTAAGATCAAAGATCCGTTAATTTATTTAAAATAAAATATATTTTAGTTCTTAAAATTTATTCCGTACAGTACATATTTCCCTATAAATTCCCTACTTATACAAAAGAGGTAAATATAAATAAAACACAAAATATAAAAACCACAACAAAACAGTAACTGAGCATCTTTTTTAAAATTGTAAAAAAACTAACAAGAGAAACCAATATTGTGTGTCTTAGTTAATATTTAAAAAAGTGAAAAATCCCTGGATGGGGGATTCCTACCCCCTGGTTTTACATATCTCACTGTCATCAGTCTGTGGGGCTTGAATACATTATATAGAAACTTACAGCTACAATGGCATCAGAGGTGTGTGGTATAGCATGAGTGCATGCTACTTTATGGTAAACTTTCTAAAATAAGAAAATGAAGCAGATGGTCATAATGCAGCTCATCATAACTATAATACAGAACAACTCAGAGATTGTGTTTTCTGGCTCTTTCAACTGATATGAGCCAATTGAGTTGTGGGCTGATGAACTGAATGTGAAATTGACCTGTTTTTTAATAGCTTGAATGATCTGGAAGGCTAAATGGAATGGGGAAAAGTATGGTTTCAATCCTTGGAATAGTGATTTGGGGACCTTTCAGGAACCTGTTTCATGACGCCAATTTACTTCCAACACTCTGGAGAGTGACACACATTCAATGAAGCAAGTGCTTGGCTGCCAACTTTGAGCCAGCTCTATTATCACCTACTCAGCCTATCCAGACATTTCCTTGCAAACTGGCATTATTTTTTTCAGACAAATAAGTTTCTACTGGCTTATTTTTTCAATTTCCAAAAACCACATTTTTTTAATAACAAAAATTTTTTTAATCTCCACAATTGAAAAGGTGGTTATAAAGTATAACCACCAGGGTTATTGGGTAAAAGGGAATGCAGGACACAGGGTACTAGGAACTTCAGAATCCTAGGGATTTGGGTGGAAAAACTGATTGAGGCACACTAAGACACCTATTGAGGTGGAATAGCCCTCATGCAGACCTACGACTTATGATATCTAGGCAGTGAGCCCTCCTACTCAGTCACAATCACCGACTCATCAGAACTGTTTTGGAGTCAGGGGAGACTGCATATAAAGTCCCAAGAAAGGATCAGTGTCCAGGCTGGAGTCTGAAGGCATCAATATATTAAAGATGCTTGCTTCTGTTTCAATCACTTTTATCCCTATCATTCTTCTCATGCAGCCAAAACTCAGTCCCAGGCGGATGGCAACTACAGTAACCAGACTGTTCTGTCTGACTTTAACATTAGGACACATAGACAATCTGAATAAACCCTTTGATTCTGTGTCCCTCTCCTTCCCATGGACAAAAGTGCAGCCAGCACCAGACCTTAAACCTACAGACTAAGAGTTTGTCAAAAGTCTAGAAAGAGCAGTCAATAACCTGGAAACCTAGCGTGCAGAAGATAAGACACAGAATCATAAGCTACAACAGAAAATAAAAAAGCTCCAGGTGGGTGTCATTCAGACAACCGATTCCTATGAATACACTTGAGCTTCTCACGGTGTAAAATTGCTTTTACTTCCGTACTATTGTAATTCAAACAGTTTCCCATATCTCACCTCCAAATATAACTCCAGCAGATTCATGTTTATTAAGGAAGAGGCAATTATTCTGGTGTTTCCCCTGCACCGATTATGGAGCCTCAAACAGTTTTACTATTCTCAGCTCATGCCTTAGATTTTCAAGAACTTGAATGTGAAGGAAATCATAAAATGCCACCTTTCACAGACTGCCTTCTGTGTTGCCTCACCCAGATTTACGTTTTTCATTTCTAGAGTGCCTCAACATGAGTTTTTTTTGGGGGGGTCAAAGAGCATTATCATTTCCCATTATCAGTTGTTGATGGGAAATTTTACATCCTGCACGTTCCCTTATACAATAATTACATTAAACAATGGAGCTTTTTGTATCTTCCTGTTTTTCAAAACAGGTTATGCTCACTGATATTGTTAGCTTATCACACCAAATGTCCAAGATGCGCAGGTGGTGTTAATTGAAGGGCGGAATGATTCATGCATTGGTCACTTTAGCTTTGCAAGTTCTCGAGCATCTTGATTTTGAAATTCAGTAAAGTGAGATGATGCCTTAGCCAGTTAAATGCTACTGCTTCCAATCCTCACGTACACCCAGACATATCGGAGCAGAAGCCACATTATCTACGTGAAACAGCTTTGGGTGCTACACAGCTATATGCAGAAGCCCCCCAAATATGAGATTATTGCTTTTTCTGACTTGGATTTTACTAGCTGTCAGCCTCATTCCATCTCTTTTGTAGATGGTTGTGGATTCAGGGGGACCTATGGCATAATTGTGGGCTTATGAGATTAAAAAGATCTTGTAGGGAAGTTTCTTTCATGTGCATTTAATATTTAATTACAACTCTCTTTTATACATGTGTGTCTGTAGATTTCCACATCTAAAGTGCACAGATTAACACATTCCCATAGCAGAGTGAACCTCCCTTCCGTCATGTCTATAGGTATTTCTCCTTCCTATGGGCAGCTTGACAGTAATTCATCTGGGAAATATCTGGTAAATCAGGACAATGGTGCTTCCCCAGCTTTCTGTGATGAGGGACCAGGACATTGGTTACCTTTATAAAAGTCTCTTGGCACGTCCTAGTGATGTCTGTTTCTGGGATCATAGAGGCTTCCTCTTCCTTGGTTGGTCTTGTTGGTAGGTGCTATCCAGTTTGTCTGCTTCAAAGCAACCGCAATGTACAGGACAAGGAAAGGCTTGCCAATCCTGGGCCACCCTCATATCTTTTTGATGTTTGAACCCATATTTGATGCCCCTGTGGCCATGTATCGTGCAAACGACCTGGCTCTTTGTCACTGGCCCTCCCCTTTAATATGACCAGAAGTGTTCGTCATCTGGCCCTCTCTCTGGCAAGGTTCTGCCTTGGTTTACTAGTCCTCCACTACCTGACAGTGTTTCCATGATTAGCATAAGGTTTTCAGTGGTGTATTGTGTCATCCTCAATGTGTCCTTAGTCTAGACACCCTGCTGCGTGCATTGCCCTTTAAATGACATGGCTGGCATTGGAAATAGAAGTGACCTGCACTCTGACTTTCCTTTCTGTACTTAGCTACAAATGGACATATTTTAAACATTCACAGTTTATCAACGGCCCATGTACCACCCTTGAAGCAGCATTGGGGTAGATAATAAATCACGAGTGGTCTTGCACAAGGAGATGGAGCCCTCATGTCTGAGTGGTTACAAACACCAGCCGCTCCAGGTGCACAAAAGGCACTTTTAATACCAGTAAAGAGTTAACAACCTCAGAAACCCAGATGGGCAGTTCCTTCCTCCTGCAGCCACCCACACTGCATGTCTTTGTTGAGATGGAGGAGGACATTGTGGATTGGTGTGGGACATATGGGCTAATGTTGGACTTGTACACTTGGGCTGCACTGGTTTGGGATTTTTTCTCCATGTGCATTTACCCTTTATCTAAAGCTCTCTTTTATACATTTCAGTTTCTGTGGATTTATTTCTCTAATGTACTCAGATTAACACAACTAATATAAGAAAAGACAGGACACAAGTAAGCACCCGTTTCCGTTTGGGAAAGACACTAAACAGTGAAAAGCTATTTTTCTCCATGCCATCTCTGGGTGGCACAAACAGTTAAGTGCTCAATTCATAACTTAAACGATCATCTGAACCCATATCGTGGTACCTCAGAAAGCAGACCTAGTGGTTTGCTTTTGAACCCTCACAGAGCCTTGCAGGCCCTATCTAACAAGGTTCAGTTTGGCTCTGCACACCAGGTTTCAATGACTTGGAATCTACCCCACAGTAACTGATTGGATGCACGTATACTTAGTCCTGAGTTGGGACCGGCCCCATCCTGACGATTCTGTCATGAGGCAGTTCTAACCGAAGTCAAATACCTCACGATACTATCTTTTCTTATTTTTTTCCACAGGTATTTCAAAGACTTTGTTAGGAAGGCTTCGAAGTCAAAAGTAACACTCTTGATAGAATTTTCTTTCATCCTTTAAGTCGGATCTGCAAACATATAATCAGTGATTTAGCTGTAACATCAAAGATATGTTAATTTATTTAAGATGAAATATATTTAATTCTTAAAATTTATTCCATAAAGTACATATTCCCTATAAATTCTCTACTTATACAAAAGAGGTGAAAAATAAAAACAAACACAAAATATAAAATCCCCAACAAAACAGTACCTGAGCATCTTTTTAAAAATGGTAAAAAACTAACAAGAGAAACTAATGTGTGTGTTTGTTAATATTAAAAAAAGTGAAAAATCTCTGAATGGGGGACTGCCACCCCCTAGCTTTACATATCTCACCTTCATCAGTCTGCGGGGCTTCAAAACTTTGGATATAAACTTACACCTACAAAGGCATTAGAGGTGTGTGGTATTGCATGGGTGAATGCTACTTATGATAAACTTTCTAAAAACAGAAAGTGAAGCAAATGATCATAATGCAGCTCATCATAAGTATAATACAGCACAACTCAGAGATTGTGTTTTCTGGGTCTTTGAACGGATATGAGCCAATTGAGATGTGGGATGATAAACTGAATGTGAAATTGACCTTTTTTTAAAAGCTTGAATGATCTGGAAGGCTAAATGGAATGGGAAAAAGTATGGTTTCAATCCTTGGAATAGTGATTTCGGGACCTTTCCGGAACCTGTTTCATGACGCCAATTTACTTCCAACACTGTGAATAGTGACACACATTCAATGAAGCAAGTGCTTGATTGCCAACTTTGATCCGGCTCGATTTTGCCTACTCATCCTATCCACACATTTCCTTGCAAACTGGCGTCATATTTTTTTAGCCAAATAAGTTTTTAATGGCTTATTTTTTCAAGTTCCATAAACCACATTATTTAATAACAATTTTTTAATCTCCAAAAATGAAAATGTGGTTATAAAGTATAAATACCAGGGTTATTGGGTAAAAGGGACTGCAGGACACAGGGTGCTAGGAACTACAGAAGCATAGGGATTTGGGTGGAAACACTAATTGAGGCACACTAAGACACTGCTTGACGTGGAATAGCCCTCATGTGGGCCTATGACGTGTGATATCTAGGCAGTGAGCCCTCCTACTCAGTCACAATCACCGACTCCTCAGATCTGTTTTGGAGTCAGGAGAGACTGCATATAATGTCCCCAGAAAGGATCAGTGTCTAGGCTGGAGTCTGAACGCATCAATATATTAAAGTGACTTGCTTCTGTTTGTATAACTTTTATCCCTATCCTTCTTCTCCTGCAGCCAAAGCTCAGTCCCAGGCGGATGGCAACTACAGTAACCAGACTGTTCTATCTGAATTCTACGTTAGGACACATATACCATCTGAATAAACCCTTTGATTCTGTGTCCCTCTCCTTCCCATAGACAAAACTGCAGCCAGCACCAACCTTAAACCTGCAGCCTAAAGGTTTGTCAAAAGTCTAGAAAGAGCAGTCAATACCCTGAAAACCTAGCCTGCAGAAGAGAAGACACAGAATCAAAAGCTACAACTGGAAAAAAAAATCTCCAAGTGGGTGTCATTCAGACAACCGATTCCAATGAAAACACTTGAGCTTCTCACAGTGTAAAATTGCTTTTTACTTCCATACTATTGTAATTCAAACAGTTTCCCATATCTCACCTCCAAATGTAACTCCAGCAGATTCACGTTTATTAAGGAAGAGGCAATTATTCTGGTGTTTCCCCTCACCGATTATGGAGCCTCAGTTTTACTATTCTCAGCTCATGCCTTAGATTTTCAACTATTTGAATGTGAAGGAAATCTTAACATGCCGCGTTTCATAGGCTGACTTCAGTGTTGCCTCACCCAGATTTAGGTTTTTCATTTCTAGAGTGCCTCAACATGAGTTTTTTTTTTTTTTTGGGGGGGGGTGAAGGAGCATTATCATTTTCCATCATCAGTTGTTGATGGGAAATTTTACATCCTGCAGGTTCCCGTATACAATAATTACATTAAACAATGGAGATTTCTGTATCTTCCTGTTTTTCACAACAGGTTATGCTGACTCATATTGTTAGCTTATCACGCCAAATGTCCAAGATGCACAGGTGGTGTTAATTGAAGGGCGGAATGATTCATGCATTGGTCACTTTAGCATTGCAAGTTCTTGAGCATCTTGATTTTGAAATTCAGTAAAGTGAGATGATGCCTTAGCCAGTTAAACCTCACGTACACTCAGACATATCTGAGCAGAAGCCACCTTATCTACGTAAAACAGCTTTGGGTGCTCCCCAGCTATATGCAGATGCCCACCAAATATGAGATTATTTTGCTTTCTCTGACTTGGCGCTTACTAGCTGTCAGCCTCATTCCATCTCTTTTGTAGATGGTTGTGGATTCTGGGGGGCCTGTGGCATAATGGTGGGCTTATGAGATTTAAAAGATCTTTTAGGGAAGTTTTCTTGATGTGCATTTAATATTTAAGTACAACTCTCTTTTATACACGTTTGTCTGTGGATTTCAACATTTAAGTGCACAGATTAGCACATTCCCATAGCGGAGTGAACCTCCCTTCTGTCATGTCTATAGGTATTTCTCCTCCCTTGGGCAGCTGGACAGTAATTTATCTGGGGAACATCTGGTAAACCAGGACAATGGTGCTTCCCCAGCTTTCTGTGATGAAGGGCCAGGCCATTGGTTACCTTTATAAAAGTCTCCTGACACATCCTAGTGATGTCTGTTTCTGGGATCATAGTGGCTTCCTCTTCCTCAGTTGGTCTTGTTGGTAGTTGCTGTCCAGTTGGTCTGCTTCAAAGCAACCCCAATGTACAGGACAAGGAAAGGCTTGCCAGTCCTGGGACCCCCTCATTTCTTTCTGATGTTTGAACCGATCGTTGCAGCTCCCGTGGCCATGCATCCTGCAAACGGCCTGGCTCTTTTTCACTGATCTTCCCCTTTAATCTGACCAAAAGTTTTCGTCATCTGGTCCTCTCTGACAAGGTTCTGCCTAGTTTTAGTAGTCCTCCACTACCTGACACTGTATCAGTGATTAGCATAAGGTTTTCAGTGGTGTATTTCGTCATCCTCAGTGTGTCCTTATTGGGGGCTCTTACAACTCTTGTTCCAATCCATACACCAATTGTATCTGACATAGTCATACGTATATTGCCATCATTCTTTTCTAGACATATACTTTCTATTGAGCCCTTGGGATCAGCTCCCCTTGTTTTCCTCCTCCCCACTCGTGGTTTCTTGATAGATTTTAGATTGTTATTATTTTCATATCTCACATCGACCATTGTCTCTTTTATCCCCAGCTTTCTGTTGCTCCTCTCCCTGCGAGGGGTGTGTGGTTATATGTCATTCATTGCTATCGGTTTCCCTTCCTCCCATCCTCTACCCCCCTTACCCCTACCCTTTTGGTATCTCTATTCCCATTCCTGTTCCTGGGTTCCATGTGTTGTGAGTTTTATCTCTTCCTAATACCTATGCACTCTAGTCCAGAGTGGGAAGCTGCACTGGGGTGATAATAGTGGGGGGTGAGGAGGCCTCAAGGGGACAGAGGCAGATTGTGTGATTCATTGGTGCGATCCATGTCTCCTCATGGGGGCCTCCACCTAGTGGGACACGGCATCTGGGAGGCTTGTGGCTTTCTCCTGAGACAGCATGGTGGCCAAAGGCCCGGGAATTGAGGGTGGGACTCTGAGCCTGGGGTGGCAGCACTTGCAGAAGCCACCCTCTCCCCCAGGCACCCACCTGGATACTGACTAGCACGTGAGACAGTTGGCTGTGAACTTTGAGGGTGGCCTCAGCATCTCAGAGCAGGTGGGGTCTGGCCTGAGTCAGCTCCCAGTGCTCCAACCAGAAAGCCCTGCCCCCAGGCGGGGGTCAGCAGTTATCCCAGCATGATCATTCCTCCCCCTCAACTTCTGTCTTGTCAGCCCTTCAGCTTCCTGTCTGGGTTTAGGTCTTGTCCTAAGCTCCCAGAGGGCCACCGTCCTGAGATCTTGCTCAGCGCTTCAGGCCTTTCTGCAAACTCTCCTCCCAGAAGCCCATTATCACTAGCAGTTTACCCCTTGCTCTAACGATGCTCCAGGAGGCCTGCTTGGGAAGTGTTGGGCTTTTGCCTGGTTCAGTCCCACTAACTGCTCCTCAGGAGAAAGAAGAGGTTCCCCGCTCCTGGAAAGATTTACTGGCTTGCAAACCCTCTGGAGCATCCCCATGAGTCAGCAGGTGGGGTCATTCTAAAGCCCGGCACTCCGCAGGTAGCCACGTTGTGTGCCACCCAGGCATGCTGTGTGTTTGGAGGAGACTGCACACCCTTCAAAGGTAGAAGCTGCACCCCTCCATGGTTCTTGCATGCAGCAAATGCAGGGCCCCTGAGACTCTGGGCCAGCCTCTGGGCTAGGATCATGGGCACATCGTTATCTCGCCTAAACTCCATCTGGGCTGGAAACGCAGTAGCTTGAACTGTGACCTGGGTCAGCCTGGTGCTGTGCAGGGCATCCTCAGCCCAGCTCAACTCTTCCCAGAACGCCCCTGAAGGTGCAGGGAGCCCCTGGCTTGGGAAAGTGATCCTGCTAAGTGGGCTTTGTGACCAGGATCCCTGATCCACTGACCCAGCTTTGCCTCCTCCACAGGCCGCAGACAGCAGGGGCTGCCCTGGGTTCCCTGAACTCGGGCCCTCTCCAGAGACAGTGTGGGCAGGACCTGGAGGGTGTGGAAGTGAGTCGTACCGGGAAAGTGGATAGAGGAACGGAGGGTAGGGTAGATGCTGGGTGGGCTGAGGGGGCAGGAGACCCTGCAGAATTCTAGAACCAGGGCTGAGGGATGTGGGAGCTATTGGGGCCAGCTGGCCCTTTCGTGAGTTTTAGGAGCTGCCTGAACCCCATCCACATTGACCCTGTCCAGCCCCACCTTTGGCAGATGCTGGAAGAGAAGTTCAAGGTCTTCCGGAAGAAAGGGCAGAGTGTGGGGCTGCCAGGGTGCAGGCCCTGAGGGAGCTGGCTGGCAGGTGCCCTGGAACTCGCCTCCCCCAGCTCCATGGCCCAGAGTCAAGTCCACAGGAGCTGCGTTGAGGCCACATGGGAGAGGCTGGACAATGCAATGAAAGCCCGCACAGAGGTGGGTGCCCAGGGGGACAGGCCAGCGACAGCCAAGGGGCTCGGGACACAGGGGCCTACCCCAGATGTGTGTGCGTGTGTGTGCATGTGTGTGTGTGTGCTCATGTGTAGGGGTGGGCATGTGGGTGTGTGCATGCGTACTTCTGTGTGTATTCTCGTGTGCGGATGTGTTTTTGAAGGGGCATGGCTGACTTCAGCTCCCAGCATCAATCAGCCTTCCCCGTTCAACCACGCCCCTTCCTGCCCCCATTTTGGAGTCCTTCAGTGCAGGTCACTCCTTGTGGCAGGAGCATGAAGTGGGCTCTCCCAATGCTCCCTGAGCAGGGGCCGCAGTTTCATTGGGGGCACAGGCCCTGCTGGTCTTCTTGCTGACCACCACTCTTAGAGCTCCCTGCCTCCCATCCCCACACCCTCCTTTCTCGGGAACTCGTGTCTCAGTGCACTGAGCACCTGACAGGTCCTGCAACCGAAATCCAGGGGCTGGGTGGCCCTGGGGCCAGCCCTCTCCTCACTGACTGTTGGAGGTGCTACAGGCAGACCCCCTGACAGGCAGCCCACTCGCTCCCTGAGCTGCCATCCACATGTGCTCAGGGCTCCCCATCTTTTTGCCTTTGTCCCAACATGCGTGTCAAGACCCTTTCCTCCCTCGGGCCCTGCCTGTGGCCCCCGGGCCTCATCAGGAACCTGCTGTGATCAGAGGAAACCATCCATCTTCTAACCACCGAAGGGCCAGGAGGCGCGAATGTACAGCGATGATAATAGGTAAAGGTCACGGTAAAGTCACAGAGGACAGGAAAGGCAGGGGCGAGAGAATACAATACAGAGTCAGACATGTTTTATTAGGCATGCTCACTTCAGCTCCTCTTGATGGACCACGTGGAACTGGGAGAAGTGGAACCTTTGCTATCTTGGGACGTATATAGGGAGCCTGGAGACACACCTCTTCAGTAGTGACATGGCTCACAAGGTGGGCGGTATCTATTTTAAGGCCTCTGTACTTGAGCTCACCAAGGTGAGGAAAGCTAATACCTGCATTAGGGGAAGCTACAAGGGGGGCTGGGTGTCACGGTGGGAAGAGAGGGCAAAAGGATCATATCTGCTTCTACATAGAGATACAATCAGCCATGTGCTCACATTAAGGCAGCCTAGATGTTAACGGAGAATCCATGGGAATGATTTTTAAAGCAGGATAATGTACTTGGACTTTACCTCTAACTTACCAAATAGAGGCTTTCCTACCGTGGAATACCAGCTTTCCAGATTCTCCCTGTTATAAGTTAGGGAATAGAGTCTTCGTCCTATTTCCCTCCGTGTTAACGCCCCACAAATCCCCAAGCCACAGTCTTTGCTCAAAAGGAGGTGGCCCTGTTCTCAGGGAGAAAGTTGCTGGCCCTCCTTCCCGCTGAGCCCTCGACTTCCACAAGGCGGCGCTCGAGCTGTGGGGCCACATGCAGAAGGTGGCCTTGGTGGAAGGTGCTGTCCTTGGCCACGACCTGGCGTCTGTGGAGGTCCTGCAGCGCCAGCACCGCCTCCTGCAGGGGAGGGCCCCAGTCCCTCCCCCCCGCAAGAACCCCTCTTTGTAGGCAATGGATGGATGAGGAGCCCTCACCCCCAGCTGACCCCAGGCAGGACTGCAGCCTGCCCCTGCCCCCTCTGGGATGGGGGGTGACGGGCCTGGGTTTGACCTAGGCAGGGGTACAGCCAGGATGGACTGCAGAGTCCTAGGTGGAGGAGCATTCAGCCTGCTCTCTGCCAGCTGCAGAGGGAGCTGGTGGCTATGGACGAGGTGGTGGTTCAGATGGGGATGGAGGCCATCCAGGTACACCCTGCGGTCCAGGAGGGCCTGGCTGGGGAGCTGGCTGAGGTGCAGGAGGGGTGGGCCACCTGGACATGTAGGCCTGGGAGCAGGGTCAGCAGCTGGAGTGGGTAGCCCATGGCCACGCCTTCCTCAGGCACTGCCAGGAACTTCTGTATGTGCCACCCCACCTGGATAGGGGCTCGCTCTGTTCCATGCGGGTGGGGGCACCCAGCTCTTCCCTGCCTCCTCCCTGTTCTGCCCTCTGGCCCCGAGACCTGTTCCCATGCCCTGTCCCCCACCCAGCACTCGGGCTCAAGAGAAGCAGGCGCTAGTCTATATCCTCAGAAGGGCCAGCTGGTGCCAAGGAGACACTGGGGCAGGAGCTCTGCCTTAGAGCCCAGGCAGTGCGGCCGGCGGGGTAGCAGCTGCTGGACACCAGCCACGTCATGGCCCCAGAGATGTGTGGGCTGAGTGCTAGGGCCAGGGTGTTGCGTGGCCAGAGCTCCCTTTCCTGCTTCTCCCTGCTCCACGGTAACCCAGCCCTGCCCCACCCAGATGACACCCTGCGCCCCTCCCAACAGCCCTCTGCCCCCCAGGACACAGTGTCTCCGGGAGCTGGACAGGCAGCTGCAGGAGCTCCGGACAGCCTGGGCCCTTCACCAGGAGCACTGCCAGGTGAGCCAGGACCAGGAGGAGCTGCGGGGAATGCTGGGTCAGGCCGAGTTCTGGCTGGCCTCCTGAGAGGACCGCCTGCTAGACCCTGACTGTGGGGTGAGCATGGATCCGCCCCTTGGAGGGCCACATGCCTGGCACCAGGACATGGAAAGGCAGCTGGCGGCCCAGGAGGAGAAGCTCACCCAGCTCCAAATGTAGGTGAGGGTGTGGAGGGCGGGACTGAGGAGGGGTCGAGGGGCCTCCACCTGCGGTGGGGTCTCCAGAGCATTGATCTGCCCTGAGGGACACCCCTTCGGGGAAACAGCCGCAGGGTCCTGTCCTCCATGGGCAGTGTGGCTCTGTGGGGTCCATCACAGCTTCTTCTGCCCAACTGCTCCCTCCCCTCCTCCTCCTGGTTTCCCCCTCTGAGAGCTGCCTCCAGAGCAAGCCCTGTGGGACATAGAGGGTCACTATGGGTGGAAACCAATCAATAATCTCATGGGTGCAGAGCACATTCTGAGGAACACAGGGGAGGTGACACTAGCTACAGAGAATCTGAGTGGAGCGAGGGTTTGTAATCCTTGTGTAGGCTGGGGGTGGGGCTGATGGGGGGGGATTGATACCACAGGATCCTGTGGGGCTGAAAGTGAGGACCTGAGGGTGGACGGGCAGAGGGAGTGCCCCATCCTCTGAGGCAGGAAGGTGGTCAGCTAGGGTGAGCACGGAGGAAGATGAGCAGGGGCTGCTGCAGTCACGCAAATGTCACGTAAGAATCTCACTTTAGTATAAAATGTTTGTCTCCATTGCAAAGGCACCTCTAGCAACTAGGATCCCTTCTCTCCCCATCTGGAGTTGACGAGTGAAGAAAATCAAAAACTGAAGCAAAGCAGTCCACAGGACTAACGGACCACCAACACCACAGCCCTCCATCCTTGTCTTGGCGACCAGGAGAGTTAGATGGTGCCCAGTCACCGCCTCAAACTGCTCTGGTTGAGCTCAAACTGGCAACTTGTGCACAGCTTGAAAACCAATGGAAGTTGACTTCATGAAGAGAGGGCATTACAAGTTTGACAGGGACTGCTGGAACCCCGAGACCAGGGCCCTTCACATCCAAAACAGAGCCCAGCGCCGGGAATCACCCCTGCCCAAGCAACAGTCGAGCTGATAAAGTGAACGCATGGCACCTGTGAGGCAAGTGCTTCCCAGAGCAAAGGTGAGCATTTGCCCTCAAAATTCAGGAGGGAGGGTTGGGCCAAGGAGGAGGCAAGAAGAGTGCTGTGTTATATTATGAGGGCTGCAAACAAAATGTGTAGAAATTGTTAAACTGCTCTGCATGTTTCCACTTAAAACAAAACCCCTCTATATTAAAATTCATATATATATGTGCATTATATGTGTGTATATATATATTAGTCAAACCCAAGGTCAGAAAAAGGCATGCCCCGGGCTGCTGCTCGTGGCAAGGTCAGTGGTCTGAAACCCATCAGAAAGACGCGGCTCGGCTGTCTGCTCCCGTAGTGACAGCCTCAGAGAGCCGCAGGGGCCGTCGTGTGCTGTCCTACAGGGCATCGATGATAGAAATCGACTCGATGGCAATGATTTGAGTGCTTTGAAGGTCAGAAACTGTAGACAGTGATCTATAAACGTCCTTCTCTCCTGTAAGGTGTCTGTAACACAATCAAAGGAAAACAATCGGTCTGCTCTCCAGATTTTCAATGGGACCATTTTCATGGAGCCTGGCCACACACTGCCAGGCTGTGCCTTCTCAGATCCGCTGGCACTGCTAGGGAGGTTGTGGGCCCTGCAGGAGTGGGGGACTCTCCAGCTTGCTCCCCAGCAATAGAGGCACTAGGCCAAGACTGGAAGAGCCCCGGCGGGGGAGAGTGGGAGGTTGAGGCAGTCACTGTGCCATGCTTCTGACACTCTTCATGTGGCTGCTATGGTCACCCTTGACCTCAGGGAAGGCCAAGGGTCACCAGGGCAGAAAACACTTCCTTTTTATGGTGAGGGCCATATCGGGTCTCAACTCCACTGCTAATTAGCTGTGGTCTCTAGCAAGTAACCCAGCCTCTCGGTGCACCAGTTTCCCCAGTGCTATCTGGAGTCCCCAGAAGGGCCAGGTACAGCCAGGCTGCTTGCAGCTGGGCCAGAACCAGCAGCTGCCCTCACTGTGCCCTGAAGCCAGAAGCCCAGAACTCAAAGGCTGAGCTTTGCTGAAGGTCGTCCGACATGGCCTCTCAGCTTAAGTAAGGGGTCCCAAGCTCCAGGCTGCACAAGTTGCTCCCTGGAACACTTGGCCCTGGCCCCCAATGTGGGCACACAGAAAGCCAGTTCACGTCTCAGGGGTTTGGCAGAGCCGCAGAAGAGCAAGGGTCTCCCTGGAAACCCCTCCACCCCATGCCCAGCACCTCCCCCAAACTCAAACCCTGCTCCAGGCTGCTGGTACTCACTCTAAGTCCTGTCACCACTGCTGGGCCCTGGGGGCAGTGCTGGGCCGCCACTCCAGCAGGCTCTCCGCTAGTGGGGCAGACTGCCCCCTGGTGGCCACCCATCTTCACTTGGTGCCGAAACATTGCAAACTTGGTTAAGAGGAGCTGAGAAAAGAGGAGAGGGGTCACAGGGGGCCCTGGCTGGTGGGCTGTGAGACACCTCAGTGAGTGACTGGGCAGGGCAGCACTGGACAGCCACAGAACTTGCCCCTCTATGCAGAGAGGGGAATAGGAAGCCACAGCTGTCCTCAGTCCAGACTGATGTTCCCCATCAGCCCCTTGTGCATGCAGCCCCCCCTCCACCACCCGTCTTCATTCGGCTCCAGGGCCCCTTCCTTGTCCCTAGCCCCTTCCTCACTAGGGTGGGCTCATAGTCTTCTCTCCTCTGGCCACCTGCTTCTGGCTGCTCAGCCAGCTCTGCAAGTCCTCTGCTTCCCTCAGGAAGCCCTGCAGTGCCAGCATCCTCTTCAGATCCTGGCCCCTGTGGTGACAGCCTGAGTCCCCCAACAGTTAGTGTGCATGTGTCCACACTCTGGAGGACAAGGGACCCAATCAAAGGGGCTGCCTGAAGGACAAGGTTCTTCATGGTCTTTTCCCAGGCTGCTCCTCTGGATTCAAGAAGCAAACCCAGGGCAGGGGGAGTTGGGGCTGGCGAGGGTGTGGCTTTGGGGAAGGGCAGGTGACTGGAGCCAGGGAGCCGAGCCCCTGCCCTGCAGGCTCTCCTCAAAGGTTTGTGGGAAGAGGAAACAGTGAAGGACTCATCTTTTCCTGACACATGTCTACAGGCCTCTGTCACGGTTCTCTTCAAGGCAGGGGTAGCATCTAGGGGAATAAGCAACCCCAGCCAGTTTTCTGGTACCCACGGATGCAGTGACCCTCACTGTTGGGCTGCCAACTCCCGCAGTGTCTGCAGCTAATTCCAGAGCCTCCCCTGCATCACACTCAGCTGCTCTGAGACCTCAGTTACAAGGATCTACATATAACTTCCTCCCTGGGGGATGGACAACACAAAAGTGTGTGAAGGGAGACAAAATATGTAAGATCTGACAAATTATCAAGGGTTCATGAGTGAGGGGGGAACAGGGAGGGCGGAGAAAAATGAGGACATGATGCCAGGGCCTTAAGTGGAGAGCAAATGTTTTGAGAATGATAAGGGCAATGAATGTACGGATGTGCTTTACACAACTGATGTATGTATGGATTGTGATAAGAGTTGTATGTGCCCCTAATAAAATGATTTTAAAAAATTAAATCATTTAAATTTCTTAGGACAATGCCATTTGTATTTCAAAGCAACAATCACGAAAGCTACTTTTTCACCTTCACTATCTTCGATTTAGTTTTAGATTGAGCAAAAAACAATTCTGATGCCTTTTTATGAGATGTAATGCAAGTAGACATAAATTTATGCATAATTAAAAATTTGAATGAACAAAATATTGTGTTAAAGAATTTGAACTTTTGTGAAAATCATAGAAAACATATAGCATTTTATTGAAGGGTTGGGAATTTTTTCCTCTATTTTATTCTAGTATTTGGTCTGAGGTTCTTACGGCATATTCTGATTGTTGTCATGTAAGAGAATGTACATTCCATATAAGAGAAAACTTTCCTTATAATATTTTCCTATCCATTGCTTCCTGCTGAATCTCTCATTTGTTCTTTTATCATTTTTTCCTATAAAACACCCAGGGTGCTTAATTTTATTCTTATTAATCATTTATATAAGTTAGGAAAATATTTATTATATATACATTTTTATTAAAAATCTTTTCTTGGAGACTCTTACAACTTTTGTTGCAATCCATATTGATTGCATCAGGCATTTTGTACATATGTTGCCTTCATTCATTTATAGACATTTCTTTCCTTTTCTTTTTTAAAATCATTTTATTGGGGCTCATACAACTCATCACAATCCATACATACACCAATTGTGTAAAACACACTTATACATTCGTTGCCTTCATCATTCTCAAAATTTGCTTTCCGCTTGGGTTCCTGGAATCAGCTCATTTCCCCTTTCCCCTCTCCCCCTCTCACCCTGCACCTCTTCCCTCATGAACGCTTAGTAATTTATGCATTATTATTTTCTCTTATCTTACACTGCGCGGCGTCTCCCTTCACCCATTTTTCTGTTGCCCATCTCCCAAGGGGAAGTTATATGTAGATCCTTGTGATCGGTTTCCCATTTCTACACCCACTTCCCTCCCAGTATCGCCACTCTCACCGCTGGTCCTGGGGGGTTCATCTGTCCTGGATTCCCTGTGTTTCCAGTTCCTGTCTGTACCGCTGTGTATCTTCTGGTCTAACCAGGTTTGCAAGGTAGAATTGGGATCCTGAGAGGTGGGGGGGGGGGAAGCGTTTAATAACTAGAGGAAGGTTGTGAGTTTCATGATTGCTACACTGAACCCTGAGTGACTCATCTCCTTCCCACTACCCCTCCGCAAGGGATGTCCAGTTGTCTACAGGTGGGCATTGGTACCCCGTCATGCACACCCCTCATTCACGATGATATAATCCCCCCTCCCGCCTTTGTTGCTTGAAAACTGGTCCCCTCAGCCCTTCATGATCACACATGTTGGTGTGATGCTTCCATGTGGGCTTTGTTGCTTCTGGGCCTGCTTGTTTACTTTCAAGCCTTTAAGACGCGGGACGCTATATCGCTTGATAGCCGGGCACCATCAGCTTTCTTCACCACACTTAATTATGCACACATTCATCTTCAGCGTTTATGTGGGGAAGGTGATCACACAAGGATGGTTTTTGTTCTTTGGTGTCTGCTACCTGATCCCTTCAACACCTCGTGCTCACTTAGGCTTGTGTGCTTCTTCTCTGTGGGCTTTGTTGCTTCCGAGCTAGATTTCAGCCTGTTTGCCTTGAAGCCTTTAAGACCTCCCAGAGTTTCATTATATTGTGCAGAGAGTGGCTATGAGCGAAACCCACTCGACTGCACCCAACAACAATAACAACAGGACTTGTGCTTCTAACAATATGCTGAAGAAGACCTTAAGAGAATCTCCCCTTCGTTTAGAGCAACGGCTCTCGACCTGTGGGTCGTGCCTACTTAGGGGGTCAAACAGCCCTTTCATGGGGTGGCCTGAATTATAGCAGTAGCAAAATTGCAGCTATGATGTAGCAACAAAAATAATTTTATGGTTGGTTGGTCACGACTACATGAGGAACTGGATGAAAGGGTCGTGAGTAAGAATGTTGAAAACCACTGTCCAAGAGGAAGACTCAATTCTTGATACAGTTGAAGGGCAACAAAATAGACTCAGCCCCAATATAGATGGGATAGCACAGTGGCTGCAACAATAAACACAAGCCAAAGAAACACTGCAAGGATGGCACAAGACGGGACAGTGTTACATTATATTGACATAGAGTTGCTATGAGTCAAAACCCACAAGAAAAAAAAACAGGACTTGTTTATCTAACAATGTACCTAAGTAGACCTTAAGAGAATCTCCTATTAGTTTAGCGCAGCGGGCCTCAAACGAAGGGTCGTGACCCCTTTTGGGGGATGAATGACCCTTTCACGGCAGTGGACCATTCATTAAAGTGGAAAAATTAGAGTTATGATGTAGCAATGAAAATAATTTCATGATTTGGCAGTCACCACTACATGAGGAATGGTATGAAAGAGTCGTGGCATTAGGAAGGTTGAGAACCACTTCCCTAGAGGAAGACAGAATTCTTGGTAGTGTAGAAGGGCAGCAAAGGAGAGGCAGCCCTTACAAGATTGATTAGCCCAGTGGCAGCAACAATGAGCACAGGCAAATGAACAACTCTGAGCATGGCTTTGGACTGGGCAGCATTTCATTATATTGTTCATAGAGTTGCTGTGACCAGAAACCCACTCGACAGCACTCAACAAAAATAACTATAGGACTTGTGCTTCTAACCATATGGTGAAGTAGGACTTAAGAGAAAGTCCTTTAACTTTAGAGCAGCAGTTCTCAACCTGTGGGTCGCGCCCCTTGGGAGGGTAGAATGACCCTTTCATGGGGGTGGCCCGATTCATAACGGTAGTATAATTACAGTGACAAAGTAACAATGAAAATAATTTTATGGTTGCTGACCCCCACAAAATGAGAATCGATATGAAAGGGTAGTGGCATTAGGAAGGTTAAGAACCACTTCTCTAGAGCAAGACACAAATTTGGTACAGAAGGGAAGGAAGAGAGCGGCAGTCTCCAACAAGCTGGATTAGCACAGTGGCTGCAACACTGAGGCCAAGCACACAAGCACGGTGAGGGTGGCACAGGGCAGGGCAGCGTTTCATTATATTGTGCATAGAGTTGCTAAAAGTCAAAACCCACTCGACGGAACTTAACGACAATAACTACAGGACATGTACTTCTAACAATATGCTGAACTAGATCTTAAGAGAAATTCCTCTAAATTTAGAGCAGTGGTTCTTAACTTGTGGTTCGCGACCCCTATGGGGCTTCAGACGAGCCTCTCACAGGTGTTGCCCAATTCATAACAGTAGTGAAATCACAGTAATGGAGTAACAATGAAAAAAAAATTACTGTTGGAGGATCACCACAACTTTAAGAATTGTATAAAGGAGCCATGCCATTAAGAAGGTTCAGAAACACTGCCTGAGAGGAATACACAAAACGTGGTACTGCAGAAGGGCAGCAAGTGAGAGGCAGACCCTACAAGATGGAATAGCTCAGTGGCTGCAACAATGAGTGCCATCAACGAACCACTGTGAGGACGGCACAGGACGGGGCAGCGTTTCATTATATTGTGCGTAGAGTTGCTGAGAGTCAAAACCCACTCGACGGCAACTAACAGCAACACAAAAAGAACTTGAGCTTCTGACAATATGCTGACTTGTATCTTAAGAGAAACTCCTCTTAGTTTAGTGCAGGGTTCTCAGCCTATGAATCACGAACCCTTTTGGGGAGTGAGTGGGTTGAATGACCCTTTCACAAGGGTTGCCTGATTCATAAGATTAGCAAAATTACAGTTATGAAATATCAGCGAAAATTTTGTATGACTGGGGGTCCAGCACTATTTTGGGAACTGCATGAAACGGTCGTGAAATTAGGAAGATTGAGAACCACTGTCCGAGAGGAAGACACAAATGTTGGTAGAGTAGAAGGGCAGCAAAGGAGAGGCAGCCCCTCCAAGTTGGAATAGCTCAGTGGCTGCAACAACCAGCGCAAGCAAAGAACCACTGTGAGCAATGCACAGGATGGGGAGCGTTTCGTTATATTTTGCATAGATTTGCTATGAGCCAAAACCCACTTGAAGGCACCTAAATACAATAACAACAGGACTTTTGCTTCTAACAATGTGCTGAAATATATCTTAAGAGACATTCTTCATAGTTTGGAGCAGAGATTCTCAACCTGTGGGTCATGACTCCATTAGGGTGATGAACTACCCTTGCACAGGGGTGGCCCAATTCATAGCAGTAGCTACATTACAGTTATGAAATAGCAATGACCATAAATTTATGACTGGGATTGTACCCACTACATGAGGAGTGGTATAAAAGGCCTGTAGCATTATAGGAAGGGTGAGAGCCACTGTCCTCGAGCAAGACAGAAATCTTGGCAGAGCAGAAAGGCAGCAAATGAGAGGCAGACTCCCAGATGATAGATTAGCGCAGTGGCTGCAACAATGAGTGCAGACAAGAAACCACTGTGAGGATGGCACAGGACGGGGCAGCGTTTCATTACCTTGTGCGTAGAGTTGCTGAGAATCGAAACCCACTGGGCAACACCTAACCACAATCACTGTAGGACTCATGCTTTTCACAATATGGTGCTGTAGATCCTAAGAGAAACTCCTCTTAGTTTAGAGCAGTGGTTCTCAACCTGTGGGTCGCGAGCCCTTTGGGGGAGTCAAATGACCCTTTCACAGTGGAGGCCTGATTCATAACTGTAGCAAAATTAAAGTTACGAAGTAGCAATGAAAATAATTTTATGATTGGGGGTTCATCACTACATGAGGAAATGAATGTAAGGGCAGTAGAGGGGCAGCGAAAGAGAGGCGGCCCCCCAAAGTTGGATTAGCCCATGGCTGCAACAATGACAACAAGCAAAATAACCACTGTGAGAGTGGCACGAGACGGGGTCTCCTTTCATTATGTTGTGTATAGAGTTGCTATCAGCCAGCACACACTCAAAGGCACCATTCAATAACGACAGGACTGTGCGTCTATGAATATGCTGAAGTAGACCTTAAGAGAAACTCCCCTTAGTTTAGACCAGTGGTTCTCACACTGTGTCACAGTGCCTTTAGAAGACTAATGAACCTTTCACATGGATGGCCTGATCCATAACAGAAGCGAAATTACAGTTATGATGTAGCAATGAAAATATTTTATGGTTGGGGAGTCACCACTACATGAGAACTGGTATGAAATAGTAGTGGCATTCAGAAACTTGAGAACCACTATTCTTGAGGAAGACACAAATCTTGGTACGGAAGGGCAGGAAAAGAGAGGTAGTCCCTAACAAGATGGATTACCACAGTGGCCGCAACAGTGAGCGCAAACAGAAGAACCACCGTGAGGATGCACAGGGCAGGACAACGTTTCATTACATTGTGCATAGGGTTGGTATGAGCCAAAACCCACTCGAAGGCAGCCAAAAACAAGAACAGGATTTGTGCTTCTAACAATATGCTGAAACATACCTTAAAAAGAAACTCCTCTTAGTGTAGAATAGCAGTTCTCAAACTGTGGGTCGTGATGCCTTTTGGGGGGGTGGGAGGAGAATGACTATATCACATGGTGGCCTGATACATAACAGTAGCATAATTTTAGTTATAAAATAACAAGGAAAGTAATTTTATGATTGGGGGGGGAGGTTACCAATACATGAGGAATTGTATGAAAGAGTCGTGCATTAGGAAGTTTGAGAACCACTGCCCTAGAGGAAGACACAAATCTGGGTACAGTAGAAGGTCAGCAAATGGGAGGCAGTCCCCTAAAAGATGGATTAGCACAGAGACTGCAACAATGAGTGAAAACAAAAGAAAAGTGTGAGGGTGTTAGAGGATGGAACAGTGTTTCCTGATACTGTGCATAGAGTTGTTATGAGCCAAACCCACTCGACAGCCCCTAACAACAATAAGAACAGGATTCGTGCGTGTAATAATATACTGAGCTATACCACAGGAGAAACTCCTCTTAATTTAGAACAGCGGTTCTCAACCTGTGATTTGTGAACACTTTGGTTGGTTGAACAACCCTTTCACAGGGTGACTAGATTCATAAGACTTGCAAAATTACAGTTATGGAATAACAGTAGAAAAAAACCTTTATGCTTTGGGGACCACCACTACACATTGGGAAGTGTATGGAAAGGTCGTAGAAATAGGAAGGGTGAGCAACACTGTCCTAGGGGAAGACGCAAGTACAGTAGAAGGGCAGCAGAAGAGAGGAAGTCCCTATGAGACGGATTTGCATGGTGGCTGCAACAATGAGCACAAGCAAAGAACCACCGTGAGGATGATGCAAGACTGGACAGGGCTTTATTATATTGTGCACAGGGTTGCTATGAGCCCAAACCCTCTCCACGGCCCGAACAACAATGACAGGAGGAATCATACATTTAACAGTATGCTCAACTAAACCTTGAGAGAAACTGCTCTTAGTTTAGAGCAGCCGTTCTCAACTTGTGAGTGGTAAATCATTTGGGGGTGTTCGAATGATCCTCCCATAGGCATGGCCAGATACGGAACAGTATCAAAATTACAGTTATGAAGTAGCAACAGTATAATTTTTTGGTTGGGGGGTCATTACTACACGAGGCACTGTATGAAAGGGTCGTGGCATTAGGATTGCTGAAAACCACAGTCCTATGGGAAGACACAAGTCTTGATACAGTTGAAGGGCCGCAATATAGAGTCAGCCCCCAAGTAGATGGAATGGCATAGTGGCTGCAGCAATGAGCTCAAGCTAAGGGAACACTGTGAGGATGGCACAAGATGGGGCAACGTTACATTATATGGAGCATAGAGTTGCTATGAGTCAAAACCCACTCGACTGCACCTGACAACAAAACAACAGGACTTGTGTTTCTTATCATGTGCTGAAGTAGACCTTAAGAGAAACTCCTATTAGTTTAGTGCAGCGGTTCTCAACTTTTGGGTCAAGAGCCCTGTTGGGGGATGAATGAAACTTTCATAGTTGTCGCCCAGTCATAACAGTAGAAAAATTAGAGTTACAAAGTTGCAATGAAAATAATTTTATGATTTGGCAGTCAGCACTATATGAGGAACGGTATGAAAATGTTGTGGCATTAGGAAGGTTGAGAACCACTGCCCTAAAGGAAGACACAAATCCTGGTAGAGTAGAAGGGCAACAAAAAATAGCCAGCCCCCCCAAATATGGCTCCAACAATAAGCACTAGCAAACAACCACTGACAGGATGGCACAGGTCTGGGAAGCATTTCATGATATTGTGCATAGAGATGCGATGAGCCAAAACCACCTCCGCGGAACTTAACAACAATAACAACAGAGCTTGTGTGTTTAACAATATGCTGAAGTAAATCTTAAGAGCAACTCTTCTTAGTTTACAGCAGGGTTCTCAACATTGGGTCGTGAACACTTTCAGGTGGGGGGTGTTTCGAAACACCCCTTCACAGTGATGGCCTGATTCATATCAGTAGCAAAAGTACAGTTATGAAATATCAATGAATATAATTTTATGATTGGGGTCCACCACTACATTGGGAACTGTACGAAAGGGCCGCAGAATTAGGATGTATGAGAAACATTGTCCTAGAGGAAGACACAAATGTTGGTACAGCAGAAGGGCTGCAAAAGTCAGGCAGCCCCTACAAGATGGAATAGATGCAGCAGTGAGCGCAAGCAAAGGACCACAGTGAGGATGGCACGAGATGGGGCCGAGTTTCATTATATTGTGCATACAGTTGCTATGAGCCAACACACACTCAAAGGCACCAAACAATAATAAAAAGAACTTGGGCTTCTAAGAATATTCTGAAGTAGACCTTAAGAGAAACTCCTATTCGTTTAGACCATTGGTTCTCAAACTGTGTGTCGAGACAACTTAGAGGAGACTAATGAACCTTTCACATGGGTGGCGTGATACATAACAGAAGCAAAAGTACAATTATGATGTAGCAATGCAAACATTTTATGGTTGGATGTCACCACTACACGAGGAATGGTGCGAAGTGGTTGTGGCATTTGGAAAGTTGAGAACCACTGCTCTAGAGGAAGACACATATCTTGGTACAGAAGGGCAGGAAAAGAGAGGCAGTGCCCAACAAGATGGATTAGCACAGTGGCTGCAAAAATGAGTGTGAGCAAAAGAACCACTGTATGGAAGGCACAGGACGGGAAAGCATTTCATTACATGGTGCATAGAGTTGGTATGAGCCTAAACCCATTCGAAGGCACCAAACAACAGGATTTGTGCCTCTAACAATATGCTGAAGAAGACTTAAAAAGAAACTCTTAGTGTAGAGTAACAGTTCTCTAACTGTGGGTCACGACGTCTTAGGAGGGAACAATGAGCATTTCACATGGGTGACCTGATTCACAACAATAGCAAATGTGTAGTTATGGAGTAACAAGGAAAATAATTTTATGATTGGGGGGGTCACTAGTACATGAGGAATGGTGTGAAAGAGTCATGACATTAGGAAGGTTGAGAACCACTGCCCTAGAGGTACCTAGACATAGATCTGGGTACAATAGAAGGGCAGCAAAAAGAGGCAGCCCACAGCACGATGCAATACAACAGTGGCTGCAAAAATCCGCGCAAGCAAAAGAACCACTGGGAGGATGGCGCAGGACAGGACACCTTCCAATCATATTGTGCTTAGAGTTGCTAGGCGTCGAAAGCTACACAACAGAATCTAACAATAATTATAGGATTTGTGCTTCTGACAATAGGGTGAAGTAGATATTAAGAGAAACTCCTCTTAGTTTAGACCAGTGGTTTTTAACCTGTGGTTCGCGACCACTTATGGCGATCGAATGACCCTTTCACAGGTGTGAAATGATTCATAACTGTAGGAAAATTACAGTTACGAAGTAACAATAATGCTATGATGGGGGTCACCACTACATGAGGAAATATATGAAAGGCTCATGGCATTAGGAAATTTGACAATCACTGCCCTAGAGGAAGACACAAGTCTTGGTACAGTAGAAAGGCCACAAAAAAGAGGCAGCTACCCAAAAGTTGGATTAGCACAGTGGCTGCAACAATGAGCACAAGCAAAAGAACCACTGTGAGGATGGCATAGGATGGGAAAGCGTTTCATTATATTGTGCATAGAGTTACTATGAGCCAAAACCCACTCGATGGTACCTAACACCAATAACAACAGAACTTGTGCATCTACCAGTATGCTGAATTCTATCTTAAGAGAATCTCCTCTTAGTTTAGAGCAGGGGATCTTCACCTGTGTGTCGCGACCCCTTTGTGGATATGGAATGAAAATTTCACAGGGGTGTCATGACTCATAACAGTAACAAAATTACAGTTATGAAGCTGCAATGAAATCATTTTATGGTTGGGGGGGGGGTCACCACTAAATGAGAATCGGTATGAAAATATCATGGCATTAGGAAAGTTGAGAACCACTGCTCTAGAGGAAGTCCCAAATCTTGGTATGAAAGGACAGGAAAAGAGAGGCGGTCCCCAACAAGATACATTAGCACAGTGGCTGCAACAACGAGCGCAAACAGAGAACCACTGTGAGGATGTCACAGGACAGGGCGGCGTTTCATTATATTGTGCATAGAGTTGCTATGAGACATACCCACTCGACGGCACCTAACAACAACAACAACAAATGTACTTGAGCTTCTAACAGTGTGGTGAATAGACCTTAAGAGAAACTCCTCTCAATTTAGAGCAGCGGTTCTCACCATGTGGGTCGTGATCCCTTTGGGGCTTAGACGAATCCTTTATAGGGTTGCACTATTCATAACTTGTAACAAAACGAGAGTTACGAAGTAGCAAAGAATATAATTTTATGATTGGGGGTCTACCACTACAAAGGAAACTGTATGAATGTGTCGTGGATTTAGGAAGGTTGAGAAGCACTGACCTAGAGGAAGACACAGATATTGGTAGAGTAGAAGGCAGCAAAGGAGAGGCAGCCCCTACAATTTGGAATAGCTCAGTGGCTGCAACAATGAGTGCAAGCAAAGCACCTCTGTGAGGAATGCACAGGACGGGGCAGCGTTTCAGTACATTGTACATAGAGTTGCTGTGAGCCAAAATCCACTCGACGACACTTAACAACAGCAAGAACAGGTCTTGGGCGTCTAACAATATACTGAACTACATCTTAAAGAAACACCTCTTAGTTTAGAGCAGCAGTTCTCAACCTGTGGATCGGGACCTCTTTGGAGGTTGAGCTTCCCATTCACAGGGGTCGGTCTCTTCTTCATAGTAGCAAAATTACAGTTATGAAGTAGCAACGAAAATAATTTTACGAATGGATGTTCACCACAACATCAGGAACTTCATTATAGTGCCAAGGAATTAGGAAGGTTGAGAACCACTGGTTTAGAGCATAGGAAATCTGATGCAATACTGCATATTTTAACACACATGAAGTTGGAAAATAAAGGAAATTGGGAGAGGACGGTAGTATCGAATTCCTATGAGTCAGAATTGCTCTATATCATAGAGTAGCTTAGACAATGAGAAGAAATGACAAAGTCAAAGAGCTGAAGAGAAAATTCCATAGGACACGGGGCAACAGCTTTATGCTCTTGTTAGACCCTCGGGGCCTCCTTATCTTTTGTTGGCTTTCTTAAGCCCATCCCCACCACTGTGAATAGTCTTCATTAAACTCTCTTTAATTAAACCTTCTGCATGTTTTGTTTTCTGCTGGAACCCTCAGAGATATCATTTAATTTTCTTGATTGCAATTCATCTCTAGCATACAGAAATCTTTCAAGAGTTTGTTTTATGTTTTGTTTTCATCCACAATAGCATTTCCTTCCAGATTTGTTTGTCCTCGAAACATGATTAATAGTTCTTTCCTCTCCAATGAAACCCAAGTGATACGCAGCCTGACTGCCTATGAAGTTCATGTGTAGCCTACATGGAGATCCCAACCATTCCCTAGACAAGTGTTTCTCAACCTTCCGAATGCCATGATTCTTTCATACAGTTCCTCAGGTTGTGTTTACCCTGATCATAAAAATTATTTCATTGCTAATTCATCACTGTAATTTTGCTACTGCGATGAACCAGGCAACCCCTGTGAAATTGTCATTGGACCCCCAAAGGCGTCGTGACCCACTGGTTGAGATCCACTACCTTAGACCAACGTATGGCCCGAGGGCTGTATAGGGCCCCCCAAATAATCAATAGCTGCCAGCATCACACATCTCACCAACGAGAAGCGTTTGTAGCCATCAGCTTAGGGGTGAGTTCATTAAATAATTGACCTGTATGGCCCCATGAATGATGTTATAAATCACCACATGGTCCTTGGCAGAAAAACAGGTTTCCAGCTCCTGCTCCAGACCAAAGGTTCCCAAACTTATTCTGCCTACTGCCCTCTTTTCAGAAAAAGAAATTACTCAGGAACCCCCAGCAATGAAAGAATTTTGTACTATAGCCCACCATCCAGGATAAAATGTAGATATCTGCTTTGTAGATCTCTGGATTTTTCTGTGCCCAGTAGGTGGGTGGTGTTGCCCACTTTGGGAAACGAGACTCTAGGAAAATCAGGTGTGTTTTCACTCTCTCTCCAAGAATTTCAGTTGAGGAGCAAGATCTGTCTTGAAAGAAGTGTATCCAGATTGCTCCTTAGAGGCATGGATGGCTAGACTTCATCTCACATCCTTGGGCATCAGGAGCTATGAGAAGCAACATCATGGAAAAGGCCATCATGCTTGGTAAAGGGGCGCCCAAAAGGGGAAGACCCTCACCAAGATGGATGGACACAGTTTCTACAACAACACACTAAAACATAACAATTGTGAGGCTGGCACAGGAGCAGGCAGTGTTTCTTTCGGTTGTATGTAGAGTCGCCATGAGTTGAAACCAACTTGAAAGCATCCAACAAAACCAGATGTGGAGAAAGCATGGCCTGGTCTGTGTACAGTGGCCCCACCAAGGTTCCTCATCAGTTGTGTTTGAATGGGCCAGGTGCTCTCACAAACCTCCTCTTCAATAGACAACTTAGAATGTTTTCTTTCTGCCCAGGAACCATCCTGAAATTTAAAATGACCATTTGACACTGAGTTGATTGCGATTCATGGTGAGTCATAGGACTTTCAATGGGCATAACCTTTCAGAAACAGATGGCCAGGCTTTTCTTCCAAGGTATTTCTGGGTGCGCTTGAACCTCCTCAGTTTCTGTTAATGGCCAAGTGTTTTAACCATTTGTACTCTCCAGGGATGACTCACAGCTCTATATATCCTTAAAACTGACATCTCTCCTCTCTTTGGAAAGCCATGGCAATTGTCCTGCTTCAGTAGATTTACCTTCTTTAAATATAGGAATGACATATACTTCTACCACCTCATAGAAAATGTCAGAAACTCGTAGCTCTCATTTAATAATGGCGTGGGTGATTACATATTGGGCTGCTAATCCCAAAGCCAACAGTTCAAAACCACCAGCCACTCTCAGGGAAAAACATGAAATTTTCCAATCCTATAAAGTTACAATCTCAAATACCCACAGGAGCAGTTGGACCCTGTCCTATAGGGTAGAACTCAGGTCATGGGGAGTCAGAGTGGATTCGATGGCAGTGAGTTTGGTTTGGTTTTTGGACTCCCCTCCTACCACAATAGCTCACAATTACTAAGTGCATGTTATGTACTAGTGTTCTAAGCATTGCATGTACATTCACTCATTTCATCCCACGGGTGGTGGTGTGGGTGAAGCATTAGAACTGCTAACCAGAAGGTCGGGGGTTCAAACCCACCAGCTGTTCTTGGGAATCAAGATGGGGCTGTCTGAGCTCATAAAGATTTTCAGGGTCGCACGTCTGCAGGGACAGTTATTACTTCATCCTGCTGAGTTGCTATGAGTCTGAATGAACTCTAGAGAAGTGGGGTTTTGGTGACTTTTGCAACCCCTTTAAGAGGAGCGCTGGCGGGTCAATAGAGAAGCACTTGACTATTTACCAGTAGCTCAGCGAAACACTCAGCAGCTTCCCATGAGAATGATGCGTCAATTTGCTCCAGTATCAGTCACAGCCTATGGGAACACCTATAGAATGGTTCCACTCTGTCCTCCAGGCTCACTATGAGTTGGAATCGACTGACCCATTGGTAGTGCATCAGCTTCTGTCTATAGGTGAGAACACGAATGCACAGAGAGGTGAAGCCATCTGGCCCAGGGGTAACCAGGTTATCCAAGGGGGTGCTGGAATTTAAATCCCAGCAGACTAGCCTCAGAGACTACAGGCTTAGCTCTACCATCTGCTGATATCTGGACTAAGAGTGGTTGGATTTTGCCTCCATTTCCCTACACATCATCTCCACTGTCCCCTATCAAGCAAAATTAGCTTGAGCATTCAACAGGCACCCTCCAGCCCTGCCCGATTGCACACGCGCAGGGGAGAAAAGGATGGGGAGATCACTGGGCTGTTTTAGCTGCCACCTCTACTCGCACTGCGCCAACACACCCACAACGAAGTCAGAGAAAGAATTATTGGCCTTGTAACCACTCCTCAGCCCTGACACCTTGGAGAGAGCCAAAGCCACTCTCTTGGACACCCACTCGACTGCTACCTGGGAACTTCCCATGGAGCACTTGGGGACAAAGGAGAGGGAGCACGCCTGCAATGTAATTAACATTATGACAACTTGTTCCCCCCTTGGAGAATGACACCATTAGTTGCTTCAATGGTGCATGAAATGCAAATTACACGACTCAGGGGTATCACGTCTGAGCAGCCATGATGCTAAGTGATGAGGCTCTCCATCGAGCAGCCCCTCCCCAAGCAGCAGGAACTACGTAACCCAAGCCCCGAGGCCGACAGCTGAGACCGAGGTCCTGTGGTCTTTGAATGTGCCTACTTCACAGAGCCCACAAGGGAGGATTTTTCAGGTGGCCCTGGATGCCAGGCTGGGATGTTCCAGCCACCTGCTGTCATCACCCTGGCCCTCCCATTTTCTTTAAAGGGAGTCGAACGCTGGACAGCACCCTTTCCTCTCTGTCTCTCAGAAAATTAGGAAAAGGGGGTGGTGGCTGTGGTTGTGGTAATATCCTTCTTACTAAGGAGTTTTGGTGATGCTGTGGGTTAAGCATCCCGCTACTAATCACAAAGCCAGCAGTTCAAACCCACTAGCTCTTCTGAGAGGGAGAAAGATGAGGCCGTCTGACAATGGACAAATTTATAGTGTCAGAAACCCACAGAGGCAGATCCAAACTCGTCCCCCAGATTACTGCCATATCCATTCTGCCTCCCATTCATTACTCTGTCTGGCTCAAATTACTCCGTGTTCACTCCCTGGCCTGCCCCCCACAGTTCCCTACCCCCTTTCACCACGAACTCTCTGGACACTACTCGAAATCAGCTTGAGACACTGGACCAGCCACACTTCTTTGTGGCCCATGAAAGAACTTTCCAAAACCTCATGTCACAAGCAGGTCCACTTGCTTTTAGAGAAGAGGCATAGGCGAAATTGTATGTTTCCACCTTGAGAGGGGCAAGCACCACCATGTACAATTAGTAGGTGACCACCAGTGTGTCACTTTTGTGGTCACCACACATCTCCTTTGGGGACCCATTTGCCCCTCTCCTAGCACCCTGATCCCTGGTGCCATGGCTAGACAGGGATGGGAAATCCATGTGCTCAACCAGGAACTTCCAGGTGGAATCAGAGCCACTGTCCCCTCTGCAGAGCCTCTGTGAGGACAGGGAGTTTGGAAACACAGCCTAAAGCTGCAGTAGGATAAATTTAAGAAATGATCACGCATTTACCCTAATGTCAACTGTACAAATCCCACAACCACCCTTCAAATGCCCTGCCACTGAGCAGAGCCAAAAGCAGAAAGAGCCAAAACCTACATATGGGTACAGGAAGACCTCTGGAAGGTGTCCCTGTGGGGGGCCGTGGAAGGGGAGAGTGGAGTTGAGGAGGCTCAGGGGCTCAGGCTCAGGCTGGGAAAGACCCAGAGTTCCTAGTTCGACTCTCTCTTTGTCTCTCTGCCTAACCACCCACCTCCCACCCAGTCCAGGAGATTCTTTGAACAGGGCCCACAGGGTCAGAGGTTAGAGCTGTCAGCTCCTGTTACTACCCTGACTTGGGAAACCTCTCTCATTCTGGAAATTCATATATTTTCTTGGGCTTTGATCAAGATCCAGGTCAAGCCTCCCCTCCCCCTTTTCTCACAGAGACACTTGGTCAGAATGGCAAATAGCCCTCCATTCCCTGCTCTCTTCGAACCATCTGCTGCAAAAAAAAATCACAAAATAGCCCGATGGAGGGCAGGTCGGTGCTTCTTTTTCAGACTTCCCTCTCATTCTTTCTCTGGTCGCATCATCATTCCAGGTACAGCAAACCCATTACTGTCCAGTCAATTCCAACTCATGGAGACCCTATGTAAGTTTTCCAACGTTGTCCAACATTACTGGAACAGACAGCCTCATCGTTTTCCTTGAAGCAGCTGGTGGTTTGAACTGTCAACCTTTGAGCTAGCAGTTCAACATTTACATGACATCCCTTCAGAGTGGTGAGTCATAGTCTGCAGACACCGTGGGCAAGAATCATTGTTCTGGCTTATTTTCATAAGGTGGGATTCTAGGTAGGCAGGTGTGACGCAGGTGTAACTGGAAGTCGACTTGATGGCAACAAACAACAACACTGATGTCATTGTTTCGGGACTTGGGAACTGAGACCTCTGAGGCATGGAGCTAAGTAACAGCTACTTCAGGTTTGTTAGGTACTTCATTGCTGAGCTCTGCTCTAGATACTGGGAATACAGCTAGAAGGAAGGTGGCATCTCTGTTCCTGGGGTTGAGAGATGAGAGGGGTTGGGAAACTTCCTGTCCTGTTAGTAGTGGGTGTTCACATTGTTTCTGTTGTTATATGCCATTGAGTCAGTTCCAACCCCTAGCCACCCTATGGATAATAGAACGAAACACAACCCAGTCCTGCCCCATCCTCTCAATTGTTGTTATGTTTGAGCCCCTTGTTGCAGCCACTGTGTCAATCCATTGGCCGAAGTTCTTCCTCACTTTCACTGCCTCTCTGCTTCACCAAGCAGGACGTCCTTCCTCCTCCAGGGACTGGTCTCTCCCTAACAGTATGTCCAAGGTACGTGAGGGGAAGCCTCACCATCCTGGCTTCTAAGGAGTATTCTGGCTGTACTTCTAACCCACATTTGTTTGTTCTTTGGCAGTTCAGAGTACTTTCAATATTCTTCACCAGCCTCCCAATTCAAATGCATTGATTCTTCTCTGATCTTCCTTTTCAATGTCCAACTTTCACGTGCATAGAAGGCCATCGAAAATATGACTAAGATGGCTTTAGTCAGGTGCACCTTAATGTAACATTCTTGCTCTTAAACACTTTGAAGAACACTTTTGGAAGAGGTCTCTGGCGGCAGCACGCGGCCCCTTTAAGGGTGAGGAGGAGGGGCACACAGGTGGAAGCCCATGGCCCCTTTAAGGCTTGGCCTACTTGGCAGCAGCTGGAGCCTATTGAGAACATGACAGGAGGCCAGCCAGTACTTCCTATAGAGGTCAAGGGCTCAGGAGCTAAATGAGCCAAGCTCTGAAGGCTGTGAGCTAGCCACGGAGCCCCACTGCCTCCATGGGCCATAATGACCTGATGCGCAAGGCCTAGGACTTCAAAGACCAGGTGTGGCCTGTGCAGCCTTCCCGCCCCTTCCCAGACTCCTGCCCACCAGGGAGTGCCTTGCCACCATGACCCCTGATGTGGGTCTGCAGCCCACCAGGCACCTGGCCAGCCACCAGGATCCCCGCCCTGCCCAGCTGACACACCCAGGACCACACTCCAGACCCCCTGCCCCCACCCTGGGCCTGTTCACCACCAAGACCCTGCCCTGGGCCCGCTGCCCACCCAGGAACCTGCATCAGGGCCCTTGCCAACCCTGCGTCCAGTCCAGGCCAGGCACACACCTGGGATCCCTGTTCCAGGTCCCTGCCCACCTTGGTCTGGGCCTGCCACAAAGACCCTGCCCGAGGCCCTCTGCCTACCCTTGAAACACCCCCTGCCCAGCTAGCCCCTGGCTCATCTGGGCACTGCCCCAGACCCCCTGCCTGCCCAAGATCTTGTGTTAGCCTGATTGGCCATGGAGGATGGAGAGGAAGAGGGACCCTGCCCAGGCCCCTGCACCCCATCCCACTTGGGATGCCCTGGGTTGGTCCTGCCCCAAAGGTGGCTCCCCTCCCCCAGGCCCACATACCCAGAACTCCATTGGGCCCACTGCTTACCTGAGGCCTCCCCATCAAGGGCTTGGGATATGTAACCCCTGCCTGGGATGGGCTCCTAGCTTGCTAGAGCCCTATGCCACTCTCCTTAAGCCCCAACTACTTAAGATCCCTAGAAAGTGCCTGTGGGGGCCCTTGTTGAGTCACACTCTGGCTGTAAGGGGCTAGGCTGTAGCTCTTGATACTTGTCTTCTCCATTCTGAACCTTTAGGACATTGGTCCTTCCACAGGGCAGTTCTACAGAAGTGGCAGGGAATTCTATTCCCGAGTGGAGTTGGCCAGGTTTGAGTGGGGGGTGCCCTGGCAGGGACCCCAACTTGGGAGAACAGCCCATCTCCACTTTCTCTTTCCCAGCTGCAAAAAAAGAAAAAAGAAAGAGATCTCAAACAGCAGATTTACCCAATACAATACATCCCTTGAGGTCTTGACCGGGGCTCGCATGATCATTTATTGTTGACTCCAGAAAGAAGATAGCCCTGATCACTTCAGTCTTTTCTCCATTTATCATGATCATGTTGTAGATGACAGAGTCATAATTACATATAAATATGTCCCTGGGACCCAGCTCCTGGGGAGTCCCAAACAACTTGATGTAAAGAAAATAAGAGAGAGAAAACAAGCACTCTGAACTCTTGGTTGAAAGGACAGTCCTTTGTGAATAGAGAGCTGCAAGGATATTGGAGTTCCTGAAGGGGGGCAAACAGTTCCACACACAACTATTTAACAAATCATTTGCCGTTGGAACCCACCCAGGGACAACATGGAGGAAAGGCCTGGCAACCTGCTTAAAGCCTATAGTCTTGAAAGTCCTATGCAATGCACACATGGGGGCACCATGAGTCAGAATCAACTCTCTCATGCCTGTTTTGGTTTGGGGCGAGGAGCTATTAGAAGCAGTGGGGTATAATGTTGAATCCCAAAAAAGGAAGGATTTGGTCACCATTAAAGTGACTTCTGACCAAATTACTAACAATCATAGGGACTTTTGTGGGAGAAAGATGAGGAGTTCTACTGCTGTAAATATTTCGTGTCAAAAACCCACAGACAGTTCTACCCTGTCCTATACAGTCGCTGACTTGCTGTCAACTGGATGGCACTAAGATAACACCTATCTGCTGAAAGGTTGCCATGAGGCAGGACTTGTGCCAAGTCCATTATGGTTATGCCTATGATCTTTGTGGGAGACAAAGCCCTGCTTATGTTTAATGTCTCTGTTGTCAGATCGCTCCATTGTCCAGTCCTGGCTCTATGTCCTTCGAGCTCCATGACCTGGGACAAATCATTGAACCCCCTTTGCTCTGCTGTGTGTAGAAGGGAAGTGAAAAATAGTGCTTAGGTTGTGTGTTCGAGGTTGAGATTGAATGCATCAATAGATAGAAAGACCTTGTTGTTGTTGTTAGTCTCCAGTAAGTCAAATTTGACTCCTTTTGACCGTAGGTCTGATAGGACAAATCACTGCCAGATCCTATGCCATTTTCCTGCCCATCGGCAGGTTTGAGGTCATTGTTGCGGTTATGGTGCCAGTCCGTGTCATGAAGAGTTTCCCCAGATCCACATGATGTCCTCTTCTCACAGCTGGTCTTTCCTAACGACATGACCAAAATCAGCATGAGAAAATTTTGCCATTCTCTCTTCTGGGAACATTCTGTGAAGAGTGTCCTGGCTCAATTTCCTCCAGGACTGATTTGCTCATTTTCCTGGCCACACACAGTATACTCCACACACGGTCTTTGCCATCACTGCCATTCAAATGCCTCAATCCTTCTGAGAATCCTGGTCCTCACTGTTGTCCCCATTAGAAACTCCATTTCTCGCAGCTTGCTTCAGATCTGCTGAAGTGGAATCTGAGTTTCTGTTAGGCCCCAAGGGCATTGTATTTGTGTGTCTGCTAGAAGCACGGCTGGGGAACAATGTCTGGCCCATAGTAAGTGCTTTATAATTATTGGTTGTGATCAGTGTCATTATTTATTACTCCATCTAATCTTTCCAGCACACTCACAGGTCAGGAAACCAAGATTCTGACCTTTCAGTGCCTTTGCTGAGGCTACCCCTCAGGAGAGGGCAGGGGCTCCATGCAAATCGAATATAGGATCAGGCCAACATTTGGATCACTCTGAATGGAGACACAGTCAATGCTCATTAACCAGTCACTCCCCATTGTTTTCGTCACCCAATCCTTATCAACCGTGACTCTGCTTGCTGTCTATGGATTTCCCTATGGATTCTGCATATTTTATATCAATCTCATTATGGTCTGACTTGTTTCACTCAGCAGAAGGTGTTCAAGGTCCCTGCATGGTGTAGCATGTTCCAAAACATCATTCCTTTTTAAAGGCTGAATAATATTCCATTGTATGACTTAGATATTGTTTGGTTTATCCATTCTTCGGGCCCCGGGCACTTTGGTAATAGTCACCTTTCAGCTATTGTGGGTAGTGCTGCAGTGAACTTGTATACCACTATCTCTTTGAGTCTCTGTTTGTTATTCTTTGAGGTATATGCTTAGATGTAGAATTGTGAGGTGGTCAAGGATTTCCTCTTCCTTGGATCCATGATCAACGCTCATGCAAGCAGCAGTCAAGAGCTTAAAAAATGTATTGCCTTGTATTGGCTAAATATTCACATGACCTCTTTAGAGTATTGAAAAGCAGGGATGTTATTTTGAGAACTAAGATGCATCTGACACAAGCCATATTATGTTCAAACACTTCCTATGCATGTAAAATTTGGAGATTAAATAAGGCAGGCCAAAGAAGAATCGATGCATTTGAATTATGGTGCTAGGAAAAAAGAACCATAGAAAGTACTATGGACTACCAGAAGCACCAATAAACTTGTCTTGGAAGAAGCACAGGCCAAATGCTCCTTAGAAGTAAGGATGGCCAGATTGTGTCACCCTTTGGACGTGTACTTTCAACATGTTGTCAGGAGAGACCAGGCCCAGGAATGGTAAAGTGGAAGGGCAATGGAAAAGAGGAAGGCTCTCATGAGATGGATGGACATGGAGGCTGCAGTAATGGGCTCAAACATAAGAACAATTGTGATGATGGTACCGGGTGGCGTTGTGTTCTGTTTCACATAGGGTTGTTATGAGTGGGAACCAACAATACCGACCCTAACAACAATAGTAAATCTCTGACTTGTTAAGAAGAAACAAGCATTTTTCATTTCCTCTATGAGCCAGGCACTGAGAAGACCCTGAAGGTCCAGATAGAAACAGCACTTGGCCCCTACCCATAATGGGTTCCCAGTCTAGGGGTGAGGCAGCAGATCTCCAATTTTGGATGAGACCTATGCAGCCCTAGGGGTTCTAGTGTGTGCTGGAGAGACTCCAGTTAACTTTGCCTTTCTCTATACCCGCCTTTAGGGAAGTGGAAGAACTTTAGAATAAAGCATCCCCCGAGATTTCTGTTGCACAATTAGACAAAAGGAAACCAATGGTGGCTAAAGAGAGTGAACTGAGAATCCAGAGCTGTGTCTGGGTCCTTGGCCATGCAGCTATCAATCAGCACAGTTGAGTTCAGGAATCAGGAAGCGAAGATCCTCAATATCTGGATCCAGTAGGTATAGAAGGCGTAGCTTCAAAGATAAAGAAGGATAAACCCTCTTTCGCTTTCAGGAGGAACTCACCCAGGGAGAACTCATTCAGGTGGGACTGCACTAAAGCCTTAGAACTCGGAGGGTCCATAGGAGCATATTTACTGCCAGAATGGTGGCTTCCCATTCAAGAGCTTCTATCATATTCCAGCTCATGAATAGTCCTTCAAGTGCCTTGGTTCTTTTGCTGTGACTTCTGTGGCATCACTTGAACTCTCCATCCCCTCCAGCCAGGAGCAGTGGCAGGAAAAATCTACTGGGGAGAAGTGAGAGAGTGAGCTAGGAGATATTCCGTACACAGATTGCAGTCTCCTTCAGCAAAAGCCCTGTGGGGTGGGGACTTAATTTTTCTGATTCTCTCCTGTTAGAAGTCAACACGGAGCTAAAGAAGCATGAATGGAAGAAAGCAGGATGATGAGCTGACAGCTTTTCCATAAGGAAATAATAGCCAGAAGGGCTCCATGTTGGGATGAGGGGATGGTGGGGAGGGGAACACACGTGCTGCTACCAAGAGGAGAGTGAGGAGCAAGAGACCAGTAGAGGCTAGTCTCAAAGCCATCTCCAATAACATTTCCCCAACAGGCTGTTTTCCTCTCTCCACTCTAAACACGTCAGCCTTCACCTCCACCAAGCACCGAAACCCCCAATGCAGCCTTTATCTGCCCATTCCTCCCACCAAATGGTCCAGGTTGCTATGGGAACTATGGGAGTAGTAACGGGTTCCCTCTATTACTACCTACCTCCCTGATTTCAGCACAGAACAATCAACCCGTCCCCGCAGCCCCATATCTAAGGGGAAGGTCCTAGGGGAGAGTAAGGAAAAGATAGATTCAACACAGGACAAGAACAAGAGTGAAAAACTTACAAAGAGAGCGAGTGATGTAATTCCAGAGTATTAGTCAATTCCTTTTGTCCTTCCAGCTAACATCCTCTCGCCCAGCTTAACTCCCTGAAGGAGGAAGGATCTCTCAGTGGGTGTCTGCCAAGGTGAGGTTCCAGGCCACTTGGGGGCTTCTGAGGGTTCCCTTCCAAATTTGCCTTCCCTCCCTTCAAAAGAAAGTCACTGGAACTCACCAGCCAGAGTTGGCAAGGCTACCACTGAGTTGCCCAGTTAAGGTTTATGTCCTGGGGAAGACTGTAGCTCACAAAATGCCTTCAAGGCATTCTTTCTTCCCTACAAGCTCTTCCAGAATCTTGTCATTCTGCATCCCAAGTTGGAGTCTATGTTTCCTCCTTTGAACCCACGCCGGCCTTATGGCTCTCCAGGAGTCAAGTTTGGCAGGTGAGGTGCGGTGTGACTTCTGAGGTAATACAGCTCCCACCTGGCTCTTTCTCTGTACAAGACAGTCGGAGTCCAGTCCCCTTGCTGTGAGGAAGTGTGATGAAGAGGCCACATGCACCCTTGATTACGCCCTACCAGGATTCCTACAACGCCCTCACCTCGGATTTGCATCCACTTGTTGTTCCCTTGTCTCTGGGTTTCTTGACAACACTCCCTTTCCCCCCAACTCCCTCTTTCCCGTGGCCCTCCACCGAAGCGTTGGTCCCCTTTTTCTCTCCTGCAGATTGTGCATCCAGCATCTCTTTTTAGACATACAGTAGAGGTAATAACATGCACAAACACAAGACAGAGCAAAAGCAAGCACCAAAAGAAAGAAAACAGCCAAAATCCAATGACCATTAAAGAAAACACAACTCATCAAGAAAGGAAAGCTCGTAGTTAGTTCATGGACTGTTTGTTGGCCGTTAGCAGTGTTTTCCAGTCCAGTCTGTGTGGGCACCAAGTCCTGCCCCCAAAGTCCTCCTTTGGCATTCCCTGGGGACCTTGTTGCTCCACTTCCTTGCTCTTCTGCTGCACCCCCTTAGTGCTATGCCTCGGTGTGGCGGGATCCGTTCCCGCACTGTGTCTCCAGTGTTGTCCCTTCTAGGGCTATGGGTCTTTGAGGGACGTCGTGTCTCATCTTGGGCTGGCCATGTGGTCTTCTGTGTGGGCTGTCTTCTCTGAGTGGGAACATCATCCTCAAGGCCTGGTGGGCCAGGATGTGCTCCACTCTCCCCTCCTCCCCCTCGTCTGCTCTGTGTTCTCCATCAATTATGTCCCTCTCCCAGAGCTGCAGATTCAGTGCCATCCTATGAAAAAACATATTCGGGCATGGGAGGGGGGCATGGGGGGGGGGGAATCTGCTCAGATCTTTCGAGGGTCCAGGAGAGGGTGACTGCTCAGCTGGGCACAGGCATGTGGGGCTCTGAGCTCTGGCTCCAGACACTGGTTGGGAATGTGGCTTTGTTGTTAACCAGTTGTGTTCCTGTGGGTCAGTACCTGTGTCTTTTTGAGTGAGTTTTCTCATCTGGAAAGTAAAGGTATTCCATGGTCTAGTGTCCCATGTCACTAAGTGATCGAGAGGGGTTAACCCGAATCTGATTCAAACCATGTGCACATGTCAGGCGCATTCTAGATCTGGGGTGGCGATTCAGAGCCCAGGACAATGATAATGTCCAAGAGGTGATATAGGTGGCTTCGTATTGAAATGGGAAGCCCACTGTGGAGGTTTTCTCCTTCCGCTGATGGCCACTTCAACTCCTGCTAAGAGTTTCACTGGCTCAACAGCCGAGCCGGGAGCCAGTGCCATGAAAACCATGTGGCTAACTGGGACATAGGGCAGAGAGACATTTTTTACCTTGATGGCTTGGGAAGCCCCCCAATCTCCATGCAAACCTTCTGGTGTGAGTACTTTGGAAGCAATCATAGGCTGACAGTAATTCCAATCTTTCCTTTGACAATGTGTCCGTTCTCTTTTTTGAACCTGAGAAGATGGCCCCTGTGTCCTCCAAGACATTTCCTGGCTGGCCCCCGACTTGGACAATTAGCACGGGATCCTGGGGGCCAGTGAAACAGAGCCCTGAGACATTCCTTCAGCTTCCTCAAGCGTTATTGTCTCTCGCTTGGGTGTTTCTAGGCGAGGACGAGGCCCGTCCTCTCTAGTGGAGGTTTGTCTGTCTCTCCTGGGGTTTTCAATGCAATAGTTTTTCCAATGTCTATCTCTTCTGTAGTAGGCACCTGGATCCTTCCTTCCTCGGGGCTTGGTGGTGCCACAGGTCAGTCTCTCCGTGAGTGGTCCATGATCTCTTTTCCTGAGTCTCTGGTGTGTCTCATGGCAATTCCTAGTATTTTAGCTATTTCTTTGTCTCTGTCGTGGTAGGGTCATCTGTGTTGTGATACACCCACTAAGACACTTCTACCAAATCATGAAGTTTGTTCCCTTCAAATGCTTCCCATTTCTTTTCCATGTCTGAGGCGGGCTGAGTAATAAAGGCAATACTTATTTCCCTCTTGTTCTCGGGGGCCTCTGGGTCCTTGGGGGTACAAAGACCGCAGGCTTCCATCAGCCACTCTAAAAAGGCAGGCAGGCAGGCAGGCAGGCAGGCAGACAGACATTCGCTTGTAGGCGCCTGAAAATTCTCACTGACCTTAGATAAATGCATAGGTTTCCTAGCTGTCCCGCAGAGGCCCTGCAAGAGAAACTGGTGATACCTGACTAAGCCCTCGGGGCCTTACTGGGAGTTTTGGTCCCACATTATTCGTGGAGTGGTAAAAAGAGTTTCTCTCCAGTGGGGAGTGCCCGCTGGCTGACCATCAGGTCTATTGACTGCTTTCTGGGCCTCTCTCTTGAAGGGCTCCCTTTCTTCTGTTGTGAACAGCACCTGGAGAAGTGGCTGGCACTTGTCTGAGGTGGGCTGATGCATGTGGAAAAGCTAGTCTAGCAAAGAAATCAGACCTTGTGGTTTCTCAGACAGGGGGTTTTGTTTATTCCAATTATGCAATCCCTGGGGAAAAAAAGGTGACATAGACCCAAAAAGGGACTCGGGGGTTTTTCCCCAGGTGTTTGGGCTGCTTGCCTTAAGCAGAGAATGCTGCTGACCAGTGATCTTTCTTGGGGGGGTGGAGAGGACATGCCAGCCCTAGTGTACGTGTTGGGGAGGTGACTTTAAAATGGGTGGTATTTCTCTTTCTTTGGCCCCCCATGAACTGATAGGCAGGCAGCGGTCACAATGGGTCTTAAGCCAGCTCTCCCGCTCCGGAGTCCTCCTGCAAAGTGGGATAAAGACGACGGGGATGGGGAGGGGAGGGGAGGGACGGCCTCCACTTTGGTGGCTTTAGGAACTTGAACCGGTTGTCTTTCCTGGTCATGCCATGTTTCGTGAAATCTTGAAGAAAAGAACCCATTCTGTCGGGGGAGGGAATAATTCTTTTATATATGCTGGCTTACTAGTGGCCCTGTCAAGTCATACATCAATTTTATCTAACCCTGACCCTAAGACTAACCCTAACCCTAACCCTAACCCCCTAACCCTAACCCCCTAACCCTAACCCTCTAACCCTAACACTAACCCTAACCCCCTAACCCTAACCCTAACCCCCTAACCCTAACCCTAACCCCCTAAACCGCTAACCCCTAACCCCGTAACCCTAACCCCCTAACCCTAACCCCCTAACCCTAACCCACTAACCTAACCCCCTAACCCTAACCCCCTAACCCTAACCCCCTAACCCTCTAACCCCCTAACCCCCTAACCCTAACCCCCTAACCCTAACCCCCTAACCCTAACCCCCTAACCCCCCAACCCCCTTACCCCCTAACCCTCTAACGCCCTAACCCCATAACCCCATAACCCCCTAACCCCCTAACCATCTAACCCACTAACCCCCTAGCCCCCTAGCCCCCTAGCCCCCTAGCCCTAGCCCCCTAGCCCTAGCCCCCTAGCCCTAACCCCCTAACCCTAACCCCCTAACCTTAACCCCTAACCCCCTAACCCTCTAACCCCATAACCCCCTAACCCCCTAACCCCCTAACCCCCTAACCCCCTAGCCCTAACCCCCTAGCCCTAACGCCCTAGCCCTAACGCCCTAGACCTAACGCCCTAGCCCTAACGCCCTAGCGCTAACGCCCTAGCCCTAGCCCTAGCCCTAACCCTAACCCTAACCCTAACCCTAACCCTTACCCTTACCCTTACCCTTACCCTTACCCAGCAGAAGACCTCACCAGAAAGCCAGCCTTTGGTGGTGGTGGTGGTGGGGAGCCATTTTCAGTATATAATGTCTGCCTCTACATTTTGCCAGACCTGTTAGATTGACTAAGGGCCCTTGTGGCATAGTGGTTACAAGTTTAGCTGACATCCCAAAGGCCAGTAATTTGATACCACCATCAGCCCTGTGGCAGAAAGATGGTGCTTTCTGCTTCCATGAAGTTAGTCTTGGAGAGTCACAGGGACAGAGCTGCCCTGTACAATAGGATCCTGTTCAACAGGGTCCCTCACTACGAGCTAGTATTGACTTGATGGCCATGAGTTTAAGGGCCATTTTGGCTTCCTTTTCAAAGGAACCTCATTCAGTGAACTGACTCTTTCTGGTCAATCCTCTCCTCTGACTCTGGTCTGAATGTAGCACCTCACCTGGGGAGTGAAGAGGTCTGAAGCTTGGAGCTGCCTCCCAATGAAAGAAAGTAAACCATGATAGTTCATAAAGGCACTTGTGCAAATTGTAAACCACCAACCTTGGCTTAATTCATTTTTTAATTGGATAGAAATACTCTAATTATGTTGATTACAAATAAACCAAACATATATATGTGGATACACACATACACACACACACAAATACACACACACACACACACACAAGACGGATGTTTAGGGGCATCTACCCAGCTCTGTCAGAGAGATTTGTCCCAGGTCTGGGCATAGGAGTCAGTCTTCTTGCATTTCAGTGTCTGGCTCTGTAACTGACCTTAAGCCACATGACCTTGATCAGATTGCGTAACATCTCTGAGCCCTTTTGGCAACACCGTGTATCAGGGCTGAGAAGGGGCACTGGGGGTAAGCCCTGACACATGATGGGGGAGGGACTCAGCCAAAATAAAGCATACAAGGGTAATGACCATGGCATTCTCTCCAGTGTGGGCCTCAGAGCAGCTCTGGTTCTAGAAAATCCCACAGAAATAGTTTTACCAACCTGGGCCTTCAGCCCTCACGCCAAATTAACACGTTTCTAATCCACACAATGTTTACAACTTTGGGTTCTCATCCCTCTACTTCTTCCAAGAGACCAAGGAGAATGGAGTGTTTGAGCAATATCCAGGCCACATGACCATCTTTCTCAGTTCTTAACTCACCTTTTCCTCTCTCAAGCACAACTTTAATGTTTCCATGAGTGTCCGTGGCTATGATAAAGAATACGTGTTATGGGAGGTAATCAGGGCCTGCGTCTTCCATAAACCAGTTGCCAAAGACTCTTTACAGATAGGTAATGGTAGGCCCATATGTTTTACTTACCTATTGCTGCTTAGTGACTTTCAATCCCACTCGGTGTATGATTTGCTCATAATTTTGTAATTTGAGGAAGGTTTGGCTGGGGCAGCACATCTCCAGTCCACGTGGCATTGGCCAAACCAGCTCAAGCAGCGAGACCCGGCAAGATGGGTTTGCTTTGGTTCATAGGTCTAGGGCCTGGGTTCTTGCTGTTGCATTGGCTCCCCAATTTCCCTCCATGTGATCGTATCATGTGCTTGCCTTTAGCGTCCTCACAGCAGGGTGATTTTCAAGATAGATTTTTTTGTCAGGATAGTTGGGCTGTAGGCCCATTGACAAAATCCCTTAAAGGAATTAAATTGAATGCACAATTTAATACGTGACTGCCAAATATCCCCCAGAGCACACAAGTTGAAATCACAAGACTTCTCCCTAAGAGAGGTTCCTTGAAGCTTTTGATTGTCTTCTAAGTCCCTTTTCCTTTTCCACAATAATGTCTGGGTTGCTTTATCAATCATCTTCTTTCTTTTTATGTAGCACTATCTCTGGCTGTTTAGTCCAAGCCAATGCAGTTCCTTCCCAAAGTTACTGGGTTTCCCTTGCACTGGATTACATGATGCATTCCATTTTATGAAAGCCATGTCCCCACGTCTCTTTGAAATGGGTCCCTCTCTGTTTTAGGCTGCAATTCAGCCTATTTAGACTGTAGCACAGCCTTCTGGAGACTCTTAGAAAACCTTTTGTGTACACGAGACTGTCTACAAGGCACTGGATTACATTCTTTTGTGATCTTAGTACAGGGCATGAAAGTTATCTTCTTGATCTGATCCAACGCAGAAGTCATGCTCATGCCATTTCTATTATGGGACATTATATTTTGGCAAGAAAGACTTGGGGTTGAAAAATAGGTTTTGTTAGGCAGATAGGCAGGAATGAGCTGCCCATTGACGCATGCCCAGGAGAACCAAGCATAGAACAAAAGCCTAGGTTTTCCCGCTGGTGGGTACGGATGGGCGTTAAACCTGGAACAGCCCACCTGGGCCAGGTGATTGCAATTCAGCCAATGGAATCGCCCTGGGGTCATTCGCCCTGCCTCCCCCCGGGAATCCTTGAAAAGGCAGGAGCGAGGGGGAGAAAGGAAAAACTGGGGACAGGAACTGGGGAGAGAACTTGAGAAAGAACATGAGACAGGTCTTTTTTTGGAGGAAAACTTAGGAGAGAGATCTTTGCGTGACCTCGAGCAGTCTCTGCCAGGCTGCATGGTGGGGAGGAATCCTAGGGGAGCCGCGTAAAACCTGAAACTTCTTTAAACTTTCATTAAACTCACTTGGATCACGAGCCAGGCTTTGGCGTGAATTCTTTCTCATGCAGAGTCAAGAACTGAGTTGTAACTCTAGCCCGGAGAGAGATCTTACAATTTATATTTAAGTCCAGCAAGTCCCTGCTCCTTCATAGTTCATATTTTCTGCTAAGAAACACACATAACTAAACCCCAAACAGAAGTAACTTCTTTAGCTTTTCTTTACCCTTTTGTAGTTTATAATTATTTGTCTTTTGCCTCCATTGTTAATGACGCTGAGAGTTCAGATTCTAGATAAAGCAGAAGAATGTCACTGCCACCCAAAGTAGTTGTTCTTAGTGTTAGTTGGTGCCCAATCAATCCCTGCCCATCCACTCACTTGCTGCCATTGAGTCAATTCTGACTCATGGCAGCGGAGTATACTTGCCCTGATAGGTTTCTGAGACTATACATCTGTACAGTAGAAAGCTTCAGCTTTCTCTCTCAGAGCAGCTGGTAGTATTGAACTGCTGACCTTATGGCTAGCAGGACAATATGTTACCAGGGATCCTTTTCAAGACTGTGCCCTTTCAGAAACAGATCACCAGGCCTGCTTTCCTAGGAACCGGTGGGTGGGTTTGAAGCATCAACCTTTTGGTTAATATGCAAGTGCTTAACAAATGGGCTTTATCCTGGTTTGGAAAACCTAAGTCACTGGTCTTTTGCCTAAAGAGTCACTTTCAATGGCCCTGGCTTCTTTCATGGGAAGGGCCAGTTCAGGTGCTCCCGGACAGATGGTGGGGTAGGATCCTTATTTATTAGGGCCATATTGGGTGGGGCGGCAGGGAAGTGTGTGTGTGCTGTATGTGTGTGTAATCTGCATCTTTAACAAATGCCCCCCCCACTCAAATGAGAAACACTGGCCCCAATTGTCCTCTGCCTCTCTTGTTGCTGCCTTTTTTGGGATTTTTCTGGCTTTTAGCAGCCCTGGAGGCCCCTCCTATCTAGGCAGGAAAAGGAGCCAATAAATAAGATCACACTAAGGTGCTAGAGAGTGATAATAGCTAATCCCTTCCAAGGGCAATTGCTCTCCTGAAAGAAAGAAAAAAAAGAGAGAGAGAGAGAGAGAGAGCTCAGGGGCTTGGGGGGAGCAATTTAACTCCAATGAATAGTGTCTCCTGGAAGAGTACTACACTTTGTCGCTGCAATGGGAGTCATATATGAACATGTGTGTGTGTGAAACCCCTCGCATCAGTCTCTTCTTCTGCTTTTGTGTAAATTGGACTTTAAACACATTCTCTAGGAAGTGTTTGAATGCCTCTGTTTATGGAAGCTTCTTGACAGATGGGGATTTTTGTCTCTTTTGTTCAGTGAGAGAGCCCCAAGATCTGGCATTTAATAAGTAAGTAGCAAGCTGGTTGAATGAATGAGTGAATGAGTGAGTGAGGTAAAGAAGCCTCAGCAGCCTTCCAGGTCGAGACTGCCCCCCTCAGAAGCCTGGCTCTTGTCTAAAGTGAGGTACACCTCTCCCTCTTCCCATTTCATTCTTCCCCGTGGTCTGCCTGGGATTGAGCTGAAAAATGATTTTTCATGCACATCATCCTCATTATATCATTATCCCTCAGAGCAAAGCTCTCTGACCACCCTGAAGACCTGTATTTAATGTGAGGAAAGGTAATTTAATGGAGTGGAGAGTGCAGCATAAAACAGACAACCCTTTCAGAATAGCAGAGCAGGCTGTCCCTCCAAGGGGAAAGGGACAAAAAGGGAAAAGAAAAGAAAAATGGCGAGGGAGGGGGGCAACTCTCACTCTCCTAATAGGCTGAAATAAGAAGTCCTTTTGGTCAGCTTCATCAGAAGACAAACCGGAAAGGGGCCCCTTGCCCTCCCCGCCAGCGCATAACTGACTTACCATGCATTTGACCTTGGAGCTGATTATGCTCTGAGTTGAGGCAGACGGGGAGAGTTTATTGACATATGGTCTCCCTTCACACATTTCGTTACAGCCAGACATCAGGGACAGAGCTGCAGGATATTAAAGGATTTGGAAGCGTTATCAAGGAATGGTACATATTTATCAAAGCCAGGGTGATATTACAAAGCTGGGTTGCTGCTACACCTGGGTGTGTTATGTGATTAAAAATAATGACAATGCATCCTATTGATGGACTTTGCACCTGGGCGAATACTGAGCAGGTCTGCTGGACCACCCTTGGTAGAGAATTCACACCTAACCACCCCTTTGGTCTCAGAAGAAAATTGTGGCTGCTAGCTCACACTTGGAATCCAGGTAGGGTGATGTTTAAGCACTTCACTGTTAACCGAAAGAGCAACACTTGGAATTCACCAGCTATCCTGAGTGAGAAATATGTGACCATGTGCTGCCACAAAGATTACAGCCTTGGAAACCTTCCGGGAGGTTCTTCCCTGGCCTACAGGGTTGCTCGAGTCAGAATTGACTTCCATGGCATTGAGCTGTTTTGAGTTTTGAATGGCTGAATTGGAGACTTCAGGATTGCAGGAAGATTTGAGAACAGCCTGAGATATGCAGGCGACCAGCCTTGGAAGAGGAGTTGAAGCACTTACTGATGAAGTTCAAAGATGATAGTCTTCAGTATGGATTACAACTCGAGGTTAAAAGAACAAGAATCCTCACCACTGAACCAATAAGCAACATGATAAACAGAGAAAAGATTTAAATGATGAAGCATTTCATCTTACTTGGACCCATCCACAACCAACGCTCATAGAAATATCTGTAAAGAAATCACTGGATAAATTGCTTTCAGTGAATTTGCTGCAAAAGGCCTTTTAAACATTTTTTTGAACCAAGGTGACTTTGTCACCTTAAAAACTCAGGAGTATCCTATCCCAAGGCATGATTATTTTCATGTGGAAGCTGGAAAATGCATAAGGAAGTCCCACGAGAAGAATTGATGCATTTGAAATATGGTCCTGGTGAGGAATATTGAATACACCAAGGAACTTCTAGGAGAACAAACAAATCTATGTTGAAAGAACTACAGCCAGATTGATTCTTAGAAGCGAGGATGGTGACATTTGGCTTCATGTACTTTGGGTGTTATCAGGAGGGACCAGTCCCTGGAGATGGACAGCATGCTTGGTCAAGCCAAAAGGAGGACAAGCCTCCACAAGATGGGTTGACACAGTGGCTCAAATGTAGGAATGGCTGTGAGAAATGCACAGGGCAGCGTGTTGTTTTGTTCTGCTGTACATGGAGTGGCCATGAGTTGGAACCAAATTGACAGCACCTGGTTACGCAATGGACTAATGGCAAAATCAACCATTCAAAACCACCAGCCACTCCTCAAGAAAAAGATGAGGCTTTTTTACTCCCGTAAAGAGTCACAGTGTGAGAAACTCACAGGGGGAATTCTACCCTGTCATATAGGGTCACTGTGAATCAGCATTGACTCTACGGACGTGAACGGCAACAACAACAACAACAAATGCACTAATGGTGGCTGGGTACATGTGCAGACACCCATCCACTCGCACTGGAGCTAAGTTAGTGGTTTCAGCAGGAAGCTTACCTCGGTGGTTTCCAGAACTTCCCTGGGCTGAACCAATTTACACGAGGTCCTTCAAATATTCATGGTACCCCGGGCATCTTTCATTTCCCAGAGTTGGTTGCATGACTTAAGGCTTGATGATCATGGGGCCACATGAAGGACGCCTATGTGCTCCAACCACTGCCTTCCTAGAGAGTGCTGTGGACAATTGCCTTCAAGTCAGCCAGCTCCTGACTCATGCTGACTCCATGCGCTACAGAACTCAATGCCCACTTTTCCTGCCCCATTCCTTCAATGGGTTGTAGATTTGACCCCTTGTCAGCTGGGGGGTTTTCAGTGGCTGATGGCTTGAAGGAGTTCACCAGGCCTTTCCTCCTAGTCTGTCTGTAGGCAGAAAACATCGCTAAAATCTGTTCAGCATCATAGCAATATGCCAGCCTCCACTAGCAGTTATTTGGTAGCTGTAACAGGAGGTGCACTGGCCAAGAATCAAACCCAAATTTCCTGCATGGCTAGTGAGAATTCTGCCATGGAACCACCATTTCCTCTCTCCTGGTTTCTAGTGTTTATGTGTATAAGATTTCAGTACCTTCTAACAAGCAGTAAGGAAGACTGCACCACAGGTCACCTCTATTTAGCTCTCCCCCAAATTTTTCCACATGAATTATAAAGTGTGTGACAGTTGTAATATGTTTCTCTTTTTAAAAATTGCTGGGTGAACTTAAAACAGCACAAGGAAGTGCCAGCATAGCAAAATGATACCCACCTGCTTATTTATCTTAAGAGAAGAAAAGTCGTGAATGCATTCACTCAGGTGAAAATATCATTCATGGAAAGAAGTGCCTAATGGTCACCAGGACCCATGGTTAATCCAGGCGTGGTCATCTGATTCCAATCGATCAGACTTAGCTATAAATCACTTATATGTCTGGATAATTAAAAGAAAATATAAATTTTCAAAAAAATAACGTTGCATGGGATAGAAAGAGAATACATAACAACATCAGACATAAATATGCCTCAAGACAAACTCATTGTGCACATCCAGAATACATAATGGCTCTTGCTAAGATGCGTTTCCCACTAGACCCTACCCCAAGCCAGTAAAAGCCAGAAACTCTACAGTAAACTGTGGATTGTACTACTCTGAAATGGGAGCTGTGTCTCTAGACCTAATTTGGGGCTGTTCGTGCTGAGGACTCACCAATACCTGCTGCAGTGACAACAGTCCAGGTGAGAATAAGGAAATCTGGATGGCAGCCAGGATATAGGATCACTGAAACCTCAAATTGCTTCTAGGCGAGCATGGCCTAATGGGTTTCCATTTCTGCACCTCTGGCAGGAGGAGTTTGTTCTGGAAAATAATGGTTTCTAAGGAAGTATTTCTTAAACTTTCACATGCATGCACTTACCCAAGTTCCTGGAAATCGGGCTGGGGGGGGGGGCAGATTCTGATTTTGTAGGTTCAGGGTGGGGTCTAGGATCCAGCAGTTCTAGAGGCCCTGGTACTCTTGGGCTGTGAACCACAAGGACAGTAGTCCTAAACCACCAACCACTCCTTGGGAGAAATATGAGGCTGTAGACTCCGGGCAAGAGTGACAGTCTGGGAAACACATAAGGGCAGTTCTACCCTGTCCTGTAGGGTCACTATGAGTCAGCATCAACTCGATGGCATTAGCATGGGAGAAGCTAATGCTGATGTTGCTGGTTCCTTGACCTATCATACTTTGAGTGGCAAAGTCCCAAGGGCCTTCCCGGATGTGATGGCCAAAAACAGTACTGTTCACCCTTGGTCATACTTTGGAATCCCTTAGGAGCTTTCAAGCCTCCCATTGGCCTGGCCCCATCCCAGACCAATGAAGCAAGGCTTAGTGGAAGCAGGATTCAGGTCACGGTCAGTGAGAAAGCCCCCTTGGCAATGCCAACGTACAGCCAGTGCAGAGTCGAACTGGTCGACGACTCCACATGGTTCCATATACTTTGGTGAAGCCAGCTGTTTGGGCAAGGTTTTCAGCGTTACCACCCATGTAGACTTGTTGGTGATAGTGCATTAAATAGAGCACATGCAGTGCATTGCATGAGTGGCCTATGTCATACAACACATCAGGGGGATGTTGAGCCAATTTCTCTGTGAGACCAAGGGTGTTGGCTCCATCCTGAACGTTGGCAGGGTAATGGACTGACACAGAGGAAACTCATTCTCTTTGTGGCGGTGCACTAATGGGTCCTTCACAGAAGGCCAAGTCCATGGCTGCAGATGCAGATGATCACGGGGCTGAGGGAGCCGGTCAAATCCTAAGTCTGAGGTGGGTGTTTGCATATTTACATGCCCTAACTGCCATCAAGTCCATTCCAACTCACAGGCCCATGGGACTGAGTAAAATGGCCCCTGTAGGTTTCTGAGACTGTGATTCTTTAGAGGAGTAGAAAATCTCCTCTTTCTCCAGAGGAGCGGTTGGTCATTCAAACTGCTGACCTTGAGATTAACAGTCCAACTCCTGACCACTCTTGCCGTCAGAATTCTATTTATATACACAAGTATATATATCTATCCTTTCCCAAAAGAACTCCACATTTTCAAATCATTCTTGACACTCATGGCCTTTTTTCCTTTATAGCCATGCCTTTGGTTGAAACACAGATATAAGAGAAATATTTATCTACTTATAGGGGTACAAAAGGAACTTTGGTGGCATAGTGTTTGCATGTTGGGCTGCTAACACCAAAGTCAGCACTTTGAAACCACCAGCCACTCCGTGGGAAGAAGAGTCTGTCTACTCCTATAAAGAGTTACAGTCTCAGAAACTCACACGGACAGATCTACTCTGCCTCATAGGGTCACTATGAGTCAGCATCACCTCCCTGGCAGTGAGGTAGATTTTGGTTTCATAGAGATACAAGTCAGTCCTGAGCTGCTAAAGACAAGGTTGGCAGTTTGAACCCACCAGCTGCAGAGAAAGAGGAGGCTTTCTATTCCCATAAGGCGCTATAGTTTCAGAAATACCCACAGGGGAAATTTTAACCTCTCCTGTAGGATCAATATGAGTCAGAATCGACTTATCGGTGGTGAGCAAGTGGAGGGGACCCTAAACAGGTTCCGGTGGACCTTAAGCGTTCTACTCATTGTGCATGCTCTGTAAAATGTAAACCAAGATTTTACTTTTGCAAACATTATTTTTTCTAAACACATCTAACTGTGAAACTATACTCGCATGCGGGTCTTTGAACCTGGTCAGTGGTCTGGGGAAGTGAAGGGCCCTGACATCCTTTGTTGTTGTTAGTGCTGTCCAATCATTCTGACATCACAGGGACCTTCTTTGCAACACAAGGCAGCACTGCCCGGTCCTTTGCCAGCCTCAGGGGTAGTATGTTGGAGCCCATGGTTTCAGCTACCGTATCCTCCAGTTCACCAAGGAGTTTCCTCTTTGTGCTGCTTACTAAACCCGTTTCTGAGGAGTCCATTCCAACTCACGGTGACGCCGTGTGGGTCAGCACCACGGGACCCCACAGAGCTTTCAAAGGCTGGTCGTTCAGAAGTCAATCAGCAGGCCTTTCTTCTGAGGGGCCTTGGATTTGAACCGCAAACCTTTTAATCAGCAGTGGTTGAGCGTGCTAACTGTTCACATTACCGGGGGACACCCAACCCTTCTTACCCTCATCGCTTCATAGGTGATCCATCTCCAATCCAAGAGGGCAGAGAAGATAGATAATACAGCCTGAGCTGCGTATGTCAGGTCCAAACTTTTCAGTGTCATGGAACAAATAGCCAAAAACCTTGATGAAATGGCTGGGAAAACTCAGTCCAAATCATTCCAAAGAAATAAGTAGCGGTGCACTCTTGGGAACTTGCGCTGTGACAGCAGGCACCAGGGAGACCCGGGTAGTCCAGAGCCTTGCCACCCCAAATATGGTCACAGACTAGCAACATCAGGAGCTTGTTAGAAGTGCAAATTCTCAAGCCCTACACAAGGTCCACTGAACCAGCGTGTGCAATTTACCAAGACCACCAACGGATCGGGGTACCTGTGAAAACCAAACCAAACCCATACTCACTGCTGTCCAGTCGAGTCACACTCAGAGCAGCCCTATGGGCCAGGGTAGAGCTACCACTGTGCATTCCCAAGACTGTAATTCTTTAAAGGAGCAGACAGCTTGTTGTTCTCCTTCAGAATGCCTGCTAATTTAGAACTGCTAGTTTGGTGGTTAGCAGCCCACTGCCTAACCGCTAGGCCACCAGGGCTCCTTTTGTGCTTGTGAGAGGTCGACCAAATACCATTAGCAACTAGAGAAGAACCTGGAAGAAGAAGAGCAGGGTCGGAACTGTGAGTCAATTTGGTCATTAGCACATTTCTGTGTTCACTTATTCTCTACCTTCCCTTGTGTATTCAGTCAACAATTCTTCTTTGAACATCACCTCTGAGCCAGGATCTGTGATATGCTAATTAAGTTGGTTTAGGAAAGGGGTCTGCCTAAGTGACTCCTGCTTCCTGGCTTTTCCTGCTTCCAGATCCCCTCTCTTGACTTCCTTCCACCTTAGAAGCACATCCTTACATGTGCAGCTGATCCCTAGTTCAGGACCGGAAGTTACGTGTTGGCATGCATGCTCATAGCTCGCTCAGTGGGAGTGCAAAAAGTCAATTCCTTCAAGAGCCTAGCACAGTCTGTAAGGTTGGGATGGTGTTAAAAGTGGTGGGGTTGGTGTTAGTTCCCGTTGAGCCCATTCTGCATAGGATGCCTTCATGTGACAGAGTAGAAATGTCCCCATTGGGTTTCCTAGTCTGTCATCATTACCAAAGGAGCCCCGGGGGGTACTTTAAGGGAAGTGTTGGACTGTCAACTGCAAAGTCAGGGGTTCACACCTACCAGCTGCTCCGCAGGAGACAGATGAGGCCCTCTGTTCCCATGAAGATTTACAGCCTCAGAATCCCATGATTGGGTCGCCATGAGCCAGGGTTGGTTCCATGACAGACCCAAAGCCCACTTTCTGTCGAGTTGATTCCAACTCATGGTGATCTTATATACTTGTTGTTGTTGCTGTCGGGTGCCATTGAGTGGTTTCTGACCCAAAGTGACCCTATGCACAACAGAACCAAACACTTCCAGGTCCTGCACCATCATCACATTTGTTCTCTGCCTCAGTCCATTGATGCAGCCACGGTGTCAATCCAGCTCGTTGAGGGCCTTCCTCTTTTGTGCTGCCCCTCCACTATACCAAGCAGGATGTCCTTCTCCAGGCAATATGTCCAACATATTTGGGAGGCAAAATCTTGCCATATATGCTGTCAACGGCACTCTGGCCTGACTTCTTCCAAGACAGATTAGGTTGTTCGTTTAGTAGTCCATGGCAGGGTAGAATTTTCCCTATAGGTTTCTGAGATATTATGTCTCTGTAGGAAGAGATAGCTTCATCTTTCTCCCACAGTGAAGCTGGTGGGTTAGAACTGTTGACTTTGCATTTAGTAGCTCTGTGAGTAGTCCGCCATGTCACCAGAGGTCCTTTGCATTTGATGGCAGTGGGGTGGAATGTTTACAATGGCAAGACCTTTTTCTCATGTATTGCTACTAACCGCGGTCTAAAGCCCAAGTGCTTAGCCATTGGGCCACCAGGATTCTTCGTGGTAAGGATGTGTTCCTGCCAAAGTTCATGAACACTACACAGCAGTGGGGTTTTGGAACTGCTAGGTAGTTTAGCTTAGGGACTGAGGCATCCATTACGCATGGTCAGCAGTCTGAGCCTTTGTCCCATGAACGAGTAGTCCACTGCGCATGCTCAAAGGCTCAGGTTCCCAGCCAGGAAGGGGAGGTACACCTGGGTGTGTTCTGCACCTGAATTGGCCCACCAAGGCCAGGTGAATTCAGTTCAGCCAATGAGTTCAACCAGGGTCACCAGCACGCCCCACCTCTTGGAGTAATTTAAAAGGCAGGAGCACAGAGCAGACCTCGTGACTTTCAGGGAAGCTTCTAAGGAGATGCACATTTCTGAAGAGCCCTGCAGGTGCCTTTATAAACCTGAAACTTCTTCTAATTCTCATAAAACTCACTTGGATCACAAACTAGGCTTGGAGGTGAATGCTTTCTCGTGTGTAGCCAAGGAGCAAGGTATATCTCTATCCTGAGAGATCTCACAGAACCATTGATTGCCCTGGCATGTTTTGGAGTCCTGATGGTGTCATGGTTATGCTTTGTGCAACAGTTTAAAACCACTAGCCACTCCACAAGGGAAAGCTGGGGCTTTCTATTCCTATAAAGAGATACATCCTCAGTAACTCACAGGGGAATTCTACCCTGTCCTATAGGGTTGTTATGAGTCAGCATTGACTCAATGGCAGTGAGTGAGTGCCCTGGCAAGTAAGCCTTTGGTATCTACATTGACTCCCAGTTTCTGGTTAGCTTTTTACCACTTCACCCCATGACCTTGAACTGCAGTGGATGAAGGTTGGGAGCTCTGGCTCTGGGGCTGCTTGCTTGAATTTTCACATCATGGCCCTGCCCGTGATGGGACCTTTGACAGTTGGGCAAATGAGCTCAAGCCCGAGTTTCTTTTTCTGCAGCATAGGCTGAGGAAGGAGATGTCTTCTTTCTTGTGTGCTAACTGACTTTTACCAGTTAGTATGAATTAGATCTTTCCACGAGGAAGATCAGGGAGAAGGGGGAAGGATGAAGCAACTTGGATAGAGGTGAAGGCAGCGTGAGGGGTCAGAGAGAGATGAAAGGACCGCCATGTCACCTTTGACTACTCTTAGTGAGGCTGGCTTGGAGTGCAGGAGACGGGGAGAGTGAGGGCACGGGCTAAAGGCAGTGCTCATTCATTACTTCCTGGCAGAGTTCAGCCTTTGGCATGTTTGTTGGATGCTGGCGCTGTGTTCATCCAATGAAACTTCAAACTTCTGTCCTCTCATTAACCCTTTGTCTCCTCTTTGTTCACGATTTAGAACTTCTATTCTCGGGTTCTCTTTAGAGCCCCAGGAAGTCAGAAGTCACAAGTCACTTCTCTTTGCAGAGAGGCCCCCAGCATGCAAAGGCAGGAGGGTGTGTTAACAGCACACTGGTCCAGTGGCTGGTCATGCCCATGCAGTACATTCTCCATCCCTTAGCTCAACAAAAGGAAAATCACCAAAGAAATTTTTTTTCTTTTTCATGGATATTTACTTTTTCAGTTCCCTCCCTCACCCATAATCTGTGTGAATTACAATAGAACATGCACACACACACATACACACAATTTTCTGCCAGAATGTGTTACTCCAGTACATTCTACCCTCATCCCTCACTGCCTCCTACCCTTTTTTCTCCTATCTACTTTCTTCCCATGACACCCAATGGACAGGTAGGGGAATTCAAAATAAACCCCAGTCTCAAATGTAGTTTAAAGCTCAATCACGCACTGCTATTGTGCCAGTTCTGACTCATTGTTACAGGATACAACTGTCCTTGTGGATTTCTGAAACAACAATTCTTGTGGGAGTTGAAAGCTGCCCTTTCTACAGGAATGCAGCAGGTGCGTTTGAACTGCCAACCCTGCAGTTAACAGGCCAATGTGAAGGGATTTTGCCTCTTTGCCAACAAGGATCCGAAAGGTAGCATGAGGAGAACATTTATTAAATCTTCCATGGTACACAGGCAAGGGGGAGACCTGAACTACAGCTCTCGGGATTCTTGGTGCCTCGCAGTGGACAGTTCCAGCCGCATCGTATCCAGGCTTCCCAAGATTTGCAGAGCCACCCGCATAGTCTTTGCTCCTCTCCAGGATTCACAATTGCTTCCTGGTTGCTCAGGTATGTAGGAGTTTAGTGGTTCTCTAATGCAATCATCCCATTTTGCAAAGAAGATGCTGATGCCCAGACCGGGGAGAAGATTATCTGAGGCCACTGAGAAGGACACCATCACTTCAAGACCTTCTGACCCCCCACAAGTTTCTGCCAACAGCAATGAGCTCTGGGTTACCTACTCAGTCTTTTGAAGCCTTAGCCAGCTGATGCAGCTGCCAGTTGGATTGATCAGGGTATGTGACCCAGAGCTCCTTAGAATGCGCCCCCCAAAATGCAAATTTACTGCATTGAGTTGATACTGACTCATAATGACCCTATAAGACAGGGTAGAACTTCCCCTGTAGGTTTCTGAGACTAACTCTCAGCCTTTCTCCTGAGAAGTGGATGGTGGTGTGGTGGTTTAGATCTTGCAGTTAGCAGCCTTTTAGCATGAGAGGTAGGGTCACATTTCTGTTCTGATTATGCTCCATTTTCTGAGATGCCAGTGCCGAGGCTCCCCCCCTGCAAATAGCAGTGAGATTTTTCTCACTAAACTGTGCTGGATGGGAAACTTGGGGCAAGTAGTGCATCGCAGCCAAGGAAGATCTCATTGACAGTGCAGTACTTGAATAAGGCAGGAAGACACAGGAGTGGCCATCTGTCGGTGGGGAAAGTGTTCCAGGTAGGAGACAGTCAGTGCAAAAGGCCTTGTGATTGGCTTCTCCAAACTTCTTCCTGGAACAGCAAGGAGACCACTGTGAGTGGGGCATGACACTCTGTGTAGTGAGGAAAGATGATCACTGTGTGGGCCTCCTGTATGATTGAGAAGCCAAGGGGAATTTTTAAACCCTAAGCCAGATCAATGCTCAAGGAAGCATCAGTGAAGACATCATATGACACGTTGCATTGGCTAAATGTGCTACAACAGATCTTTTAAAAAGACTGAAGATCAAGGATGTTACTTTGAGGACACTGCCTGATCTTGTGCCAAATCTCGCCATGGTTGTTAGGTTGCAGTCCATTGTTGCAGCCATGGTGTCAGCCCATCTCCTTGATGGTCAGTCTCTTCTCTTGTGGACCTTCAGTTTTACCGAGCATGATGTCCCTTTCCATGGACTGGTCTTTCCTGATAAAATGTAGTAGCTACCAGATTGGATGTCATACCTTTGGAACAGTGGTTCTCAACCTTCCTAATATTGTGACACTTTCATATAGTTCCTCATCTGTGGTGCTCCCCCCAACTATAAAATTATTTTGTTGCTACTTCATAACTATAATATTGCTACTGTGATGAATCGGATGACCCCTGTGAAAGCATTGTTCGACCCCCCCCCACCCCCATGGGGGTCGCGACCCACAGGTTGAGAATCCCTGCTCTGGAACATTTTCATCATAGAAGAGAGTTTGGTTGCACAGCTCTGAGTTAGAGGGTGAGACGGGTTATTTGATATTCATTTGCTGATGTGTTTGCGAACCCAGTGGAAACACTTGGGAATGAGCATCTTCTTTAGCCATACTCCTGGATCATTCAAATGCCATCTCCCCTGTGAATGCCTCACTCCATCCTTGGCTTTCCATACTTGCCATATGAAAATGGGATAATATTCAATACTTAGCATTATATATAACCCAGTATTTGGTAGTCTGCCTCAAACAGATGCGAGTCTCTCTCTTTTTCTACTAATATTTAATTTTGATATGTGAAAAGATACAAAGCAAAATCTGTTCCATTTCAACCCTTTCTGGACTCAATGTTCAGTGACATTGGTCACACTCTTCATATTGAATTAACATTCTTGTTCTTTCTATTCTAGGTGTTTCCTTTCTTTTTACTTAATCTCTCTGCCACAACACTCTCACATATATTTTGAATTATCTGTAGCCCATTTAGATTTGTGCTGATTTTTTAAAGACTGGAATACTCAAGGATGCAATCCTTTAAGAGCTAAATTGTTATTTAGTTTAAAGATGACTTCAGGGGACAGTTTCAATTCAAGGTTTTAAGAGTAACTCAGGGTCATAGTCTCTGGGACCCTTCCAGTTAAGTAAGTCTACATAATTAAAGAATTTTAAATTATGTTCCACAAGGTTCTCCCTTTCTATCAGCATCCTTAGGAATCATGGTGCTACGGTGCCTGCTAACCTCAAAGTCAATAGTTGAAACCACCAGCCACTCTGCAGGGGAAAGAAAAGGCTTTCTCTTTCCTTAAAGGAAAGCAAGTAAGGAAACCACAGGGGGTGTTCTATACTGAGTCAAAATTGACTCCATGGCAGTGAGTTTGTGTTGCTATCAAAAAAAGAACACATTATAATGGGGGCTCTGACAGATAATATAACAACCCATAAATCAATTAGATCAAGCGAGTTTGTACATATGCTGCTTCAAAAAGATCATTAATAATACAGGAAAGAAAGAAAATACTACAGTGGATATCAGAGGAGACTGTGAAACTTGCTCTTTAACCTAAAGCAGCTAAAACAAATGGAAGAAATGATGAAATAAAAGAGTTGAACAGAAAAATTTGAAAGGCCAGCTTGAGAAGATAAAGTAAAGAATTATATTGTAACATGTAAAGACCTGGAATTAGGAAAGCAAAAAGGAATGAGTACAGTCAGCATATCATGAATTGAAAGAACTGAAGAAAAAATCCAAACCTTGGATTAAAATGTTCAAGGATTATTTATCAAACTATTGAATGATGCAGGGAGAATCCAAAGAATATGGAAGGAGTATACAGAGTCTTTGTACCCAAGAATTAGTTGAGGTTCTACTAGTTCAAAAGGCAAAGAGGAAGTTGAAGCTGCACTGTAAGCATTAGTGAAAAGCAAGGAAGGGATAGGAATGGAAATATTTCAACACGCTCATGCAGTGATAATCCATGTCAAGAAATTTGGAAGATAGCTATCTGGCCAACCAACTGGAAGTGATTAATATTTGTGTCCATTCTAAAGAAACATGATGCAACAAAATCTGCAAATTAATGTAAAATAACATTAATATGACATGCAAGTACAATTTTATTGAAGATAACTTTAAAAGTAGTTACAGCAATATGTCAACAGGAAGCTGCCAGAAATCCAGGCTGTATTAAAAGAGGGCATGAGGCAAGGTTTATCAATGCTGATTTCAGATGGACCTTGGCTGAAAACAGAGGATACAAGGAAAATGCTTACTTATGTACTATTGACTATGCAGAGGATTTTACTGTGTATCATAACAAACTTTGGGTAGCATATGAATATATATGAGAACAATGGGAATTCCCGTACATTTAATTGTGCTCCTGTGGTACCTGTACATAAACCGACAGGAAGTGGTTCGAATAGAACAAGGGGCTACTGCGTGGTTTAAAATCAGGAGATTGTGTGTTGTGGTTATATCCTTTCACCATATGTGTTAGACAGGGTTCTCTAGAGAAACAAAACCAGGACATTTATGATTTGATAGATAGATAGAACACGAAGGACTATAACAGCTAATTAGTCAACATAGCAGTACAGAGGACTCAGTTTAACTCACTTTGATGCAACAGTAAATATGGCAGTACAGCCAGGCAGCAAACTGCAGAACTAGGTAAGGCAGCCACACACTGGTCTGGTCACCAGAGAGCAACTGAGAGATAGGTGTGGTTTGCTGAGCCATTTATCTCTTTGCCCACTAATCAAACTGCAAACTTATTAATCCCACATGTTCTTATTGGCCAGGTTGGCACTATAAACCTACCTATCTATCACACTATACTTATTCAAATAATCTGAGAAGCTGCTCTGTATGAAGAAGTTGAGGCATCTGGATTGGAGGAAGAATCATTAACAACCTGTGTTATGCAGATGACCCAATCTTGCTGGCTGAAAGTCAATAGGCCTTGAAGTACTTACTGATAAAGCTCATATAGTACACCTTCTGTATAAATTAGTCTTCAACACTAAGAATACAAATGTCTTCTCAACTTGACAAATATAAACCCACAACATCATTACAAATAGAGAAATGTAGCTAAACTCTATTTTACTTGGACCCACAATCAATACTCACAGAAGCAGCAGTCAATAAAATCAACGTATTTCAATGGAAAAATCTGTTGTAAAAGACCTCTTTAAAATGTGAAAGAGCAAATGTTTTACTCTGGGTATTAGCACGTTATGCCTGCTTTTAGCCTTGATATTTTTAATCACCTTAGATGCATGTGAAAGGAGTCTTAATTTCAGTGTCTGGTATGGTTTGAATGACTAACAGCAAGGTTGGTGGTTCAACCCACTTGCTGCTCCACAGAAGAAAGAGGAAGCTATTTGACCCTGTAAAGATTTACAGCCTTGGAAACCCTATATGGTCACTATGAATAAGAATAGACTTGATGGTAATGTTTGACATATGCATGTGAAAGATGGACCATAAATAAGGTAGACTGAAGAAAATATGATGCCTTCAAAATATGATGTTGCAAATAATATTGAATATACCATGAATGCCCAGCAGAACAAAGAGGACTGTCCCGGAATAAGTACAGCCAGAATGTATTTTAGAAGTGAGGATGGTAAAACTCCATTTCATATACTTTGAACATGGTATCAGGAGAAATTAGTCCCTAGAAAAGGACAAAATACTTGGTCGATCATCATCAAAAAACAGGTAAACCCTGAATGAGATGGATCAACACAGTGGCTGTAACAATAGGCTAAACTATGACCATTGTGAGGATGTCACAGGACTAGAAAGGCTTTTATTCTATTGTGCATAGGGTCACTATAAGTGGCAGTGCGTGAGTTTTTGTTGATTAACAACACTGGGATATGAGCAATGTGCCCATGGCATATGCTAAACTGTCACCATGCTGGACACAGTTGATCTTTGTGGCTTTAGAGGGTAATTATTTTGAGGGTTATGATTCCACTGAATTTTTTTCTGTGTATTCAAACTATTCCATCCTAAGATTCCACAGATCTATCCAAACCAAGCTCACTGCCATTGAATCACTGCTAACTCATATCGACCCTACAGGACATGGGTAAAATTGTACCTGTGAGGTTCTGAGACTGTACCTCTTTACAGAGTAGAGTCCCATCTTTCTCCCGAAGAGCAGCCGGTGATTTCAAAATACCGACCTTGCAATTAGCAGCCCAATGTGTAACCAAGAACTATTCAGGGAAGCTAGAGGGAGAGCATGAAAAGAAATGAGTAGTTGAGGTGGTTGGATGCACATCCATCCCTTTGTTCTACTCTCTATGACTTTTTCTGAGTTCATTCAAAATGTAAATTAAGACACAAAATAGAATTCTACCCAACCCTGCTATATGCCTCAACAGTATCCATTTTTCTCATTCTTACTACTAATAGAAGCTCAATTTTGTTTAGGGTGATAATGTACCTATTAAATCGCTCACTCCTAGGCTCCCTTGCAGCTATGCATATGCATTTGACCTAGTTTGGGCCAAATATGTGTAGGTGAAAGATACTGAGTAGGACTCCCAAGAAAGTTTTTGTTGTTGTTTAAGGCAAAACACTCGTCTGGCATAACCCATTTCATTTTTGTCCTTGGCTCTTCTGCTGTCATGCTCCCTAGTCAGAATATTGAAAGATGGGAGAGTCACATAGGTTACATGAGTTTGGCAGACCAAAAAGCATGCATTCTCCTATATCCAAGATGAGTCCCTGAGCAAATACGCCAGACCTAGGCTACCTATTTCAAGACTTACTATTGTATAAGACAAACCCCTGTGTGGTGCAAAGGGTTAACACAATTCACTGCTAAGCCAAAGATGCCTTGGAAGAAAAACCTGGCAATCTACATTTAAAAATTCAGCCCTTGAAAACCTCATGGGGCACAGTTCTACCCTGAATCATATGGGGTAACTGTAAATCAGAATCAATTCAGTGGCAACTGGTTTGGTATTTTTGGTGTTAATATAAGAAAAATGAAGCTTTTGTGATTAGACCACTAGAGTCGGTTTGTTTTTTCCCATGTAGCCAGATGCAATTTGGACTGATAGAGAAATAATTAAAAGAATGTAGAGTTAAGTAAGCGTAATGATTATGGAACTAATCATTTAGCAATGGACTGCTAACCACAAGGTCAGTAGTTCAAATGCACCAGTCGCTCAGGGGGAGAAAAGTGAAGCTCTCTGCTTCTGTAAAGATTTACAGTCTTGGAAGCCTTATATGGGGTTGCTATAATTTGTAATCAACTTGATAGCATTGTATTTGTTTGAGTTTGGTGACTAGTATGTAAGCTTTGAGGGGGTAGTAATAGATACTTTGAATACTATTCTTAGCACTATAGGTATGTCTTTTGCAAATGGATAAACGAACAAAAGCGATATTCATTTTGTGTTTTCTGTAGTTTGCCTTATTCTTCCAAGAAGATTCCTCAGGTGTTAAGATCCAGTCTTCTCTGGCATACTTGAATAAAAGAATAACTGATAGACACAGACTTGAACCCTGGCCTGTGTGATCTTGGGTGTGTCACTGTTTTTCAATCAATTTCTCATCTGTGAACTGGGGATTACACACGGAGCCCACAGGGTTGTTTTGGAGATTCAGAGTAATGTGTGTGTCTTGGATTGAGTGCCCTTGCATGCCGAGCTTATTCCTCAGGCCTGGGTGCAGGGAGTCTATTTGAGATCTGATGGCAGGGAGTGGGAATAGGATAGCGAACGCAAGACTGAGTTAGGGGGAGAAGCAATCACAATGGGAACGGGGTGTTGAGGCTTTTAATGTAGGATACAGGGGCTTGATTCCCCCAGGACTTCTGAGGAACATGGGTTCTGTCCTAGAATTGTCTACCAGAAACAGGAGCCTGGGCTCTTCTTCGCCTGTAGTGGTGTTGAGCATTCCTCCTAGTAAGGTGACCTCTCCTACCTTCCTGGGTTTGGCTTTCCAGGCCTTTGAAAAGGCTTCGAGGCAGAAAGACATGGAGAGCTGTGTGCTGCACAGTTGTGATAAGACACCATTTCAGCAGGAGCCTGCACTTACATAGAGCCGTTCGCCACTGCTTTGATGGATATCAGGAGGAGCCCTGGAAGTGCAGTGGTTACAAGTTGGTTTGCTAACTTCAAGGCCAGCAGTTCAAAACTACTAATTCCAAGGAAGAAAGATGGGGTTTTCTACTCCAATAAAGAGTTGTAGTGTTTGAAACTCGCAGGGGGAAATTGTACATTGCCCCACAGGATCTTTATGAGTCGGTATTGACTGGAAGGCAGTGAGATGGTGTCAGAGATGGGTCAAAGGAATGTGGCATGGCAACTCTAAGAATCTGCTACAGAAAGGGCATGGGATAGATGAGTTTATTGTGTTTGACCTTTTAAAACCATCAAACGGGCAACAGTTAGAATGACAAACATACCAAGTGTCATTGGAGATCCGGGGAAAGCAGAGAAACACTGCTAATGATGCAGGTTTGCTGCACAGTAATCTGGCAGAGCTTAGTGAAAGTCCATTGAATGGACCCTAGGACCTAGTGAGCCCCTCCTGGGCGTACAACCAAAGAAGCGCAGTCACTGAGTTGACTTTCATTCCTCATGACCCTATCAATCAAAGCTGAATGGTCCCATGATGTTTTCAAGGCTTCTATTGGGAAGTAGACAGCCATGCCTTTATCCCACTGTGTGTGGAAGACGGCTTCAAACTACTGACCTTTGGTTTAGCAGCCAAGCACTTAATATCTCCCCCATCAAAGCTCTCTCCTGGATGGATAAAAACAAACAAAACCCCAGTTGATTCTTCCTCATTAGCAACCCTACAAGGCACAATAGAATTGCTGCTTTAGGTTTACAAAACTAAATTCTTACGACAGCAGACAGCCTCTCTTTGCTCCATGGTATAGCTGGTGGGTTGGAACTGCTCACCTTGGGGTTAGCAGCCCAACGCATAATTCCTGGGTATATAGGCCAAGCTATTTATCCAATTCACAGGGCCCTTGGGGCATTTTTACAAGAATGGTCACCACACTGAGGCCTGCAGTAGAGAAGAGTTGGAGCCGAATTGGATGCCAATCAACAGACAACTGAAGAAGGAAACAAAAGAAAGATGATGATTGCTCATGACCAAGGGGCACGCAGCAGCACATGCAATTGATATGCAGCATGGCAATAACTCTTAATGACATTGCAAGGAGTTGAAAAGGTCAGAACTGAATGAGATTTATATTGCAGTACCATTCATGGAAGCTGAAAGCCAATTCACTAAGCAGCATGGTCTGGTGCACATGGCTATATGCCTATAAGGACACACACACACCAAGCACCCAGCAGGGGGTATTAGTCTGAAGAGGGGAATGGAAGTGATGTGAATGTGGAAAAGGAGGGACAAAAAACAAGCAGGGCCTGACATTGATCAGGGTTCACTGTGTGCTATAAAGTAGGCATGATTAATCACTTCCCTGTAGCAGAATGCTGAGCTAGATTTTTAAAGCAAGTCGAGTGCCTGGAACACAATGGCTGTTAGCTGCTGTTGAGTCAGCCTCCAGTCCAACTCACTGTGACAACCAGCTCCCAGTGACTCCATGGGCAATATTCTCCCTGGTCCTGCACCATCTCTTTGGTTGTGCATCAGATTGTGATTCACAGGGGTTTCCGTTAACTGGTTTTCAGAAGTAGAATGCCAGGCTCTTCTTCATCGCTCATCTTAGTCTGGACACATCACAGAAACAGGTTGTCTCATAGCCGCAGCCAACCAAGCTTCCCCATTTCAGTATCATAGCAACACAGAAATCAGTTCAGTACCACAGCAATAACCAAGCATCCCCCTGACAAATGAGTGTTGGATGCACATGAGTTGCATTTTCTTGGACTCAAACCCAGATCTCCCACATGGAAAAGGAGAATTCTACAACTGAACCACCAATTTACCCTCAGAATAGAATAAGTATCCAGTAAATGGTTATTAAGAATGTGGCTGCCAGGAAAATCCACCAATTTCCTGCCAAGGCTTAACACTAATATTTTCCCCCACACACTAGAAGGCTGCAGAGGAATGACTTTCTCCATGCCAGCCCTGGTATCTAGACAAGGGACCCTAGCACTGAGCCACTGAGCACCAGCAGGCTGGGGAGCAATGTCAAATTGGATGAGGGACAATCCTGGTTGAGTTAGTTTCCCATAGCTCGCAGGGCAGTTTAGCATGTCCACAGCTGTGTTCAGAATAGCCATGCGATTACCACCGAGAGAAATTCTATATGCTTTCACACCCCATGCTAGTCGTTGCAGCCATCGTTGAGTACAGTTCATGCTCATCACTATCTAGAACTCACGGTGACGCTGTGGGTGAGCCATTGGGCTGGTAACCTCAAGGTTGGCAGTTCAAAGGCACCAGTTGTTCTCTGAGAGGAAGGTGAGATGATCTGCTCCTGTAAAGATTTAGCCTGAGGAATTTTATATAGGGTCACAGTGAGTCAGGATCAACTCAATGGTGTGGGTTTGGTTTATTAGACCCACCATCAGATCATATTTAATGTATTTATTAACATGTATATTTGCCACAAATCCAATGTCTTTTATTTTTATCACTGCATTTCAATACAATTTGTGCCTTTGTGATTCTGTATTTCATTGGAGGTATTTGGAAATATTATTCTGGGGAGTGGGCAGATGTTCCATAGCCTTTCCTAAATGCCAAAAGGATCCATGGGGTTGCAATGGTTAAGACCCTCTAATAGAGTTTATCAAAGAGCCCTGGAGGCACAATGGTTAAGTGCTCAGCTGCTATACAAAAGGTTGAAGGTTTGAACCCACCAGTGGCTCTGTTCTTGGAAGAAAAACCAGGCAACTCATTCTTGTAAAGATTACAGCATAGAAAAGCCTAGAGCAGTGGTTCTCAAACTTCCTAATGCCACAACCCTTTCATACAGTTCCTCATGTTGTGGTGACCTCCACAACCATAAAAATATTCTCATTGCTACTTCATAACTGTAATTTTGTTACAGTCACCCTGTGCAAGGGTCCCACAGGTGGAGAACCATTGGTCTAGAGAGCTCTGCACTGATGCATTGAGTCACTATGAGTTGGACTGGACTAGAAGGTTCCTAACAAAAACACCAACAATCATTTTTTTACCATGACCTTGTTAACTCAAAAAGATTAATAAGCAAATTCACAAATGAGGACATCCAGTTGCCCCTCCAATCTGGAAAAGCATGAGTTAAATGGTGACCCTGACCCCACGGTGTCCTCCAGCTGGTGCCATGCTGCCTTTATTCCCTCTGCCTCTCAGTTCTGTGGAGAAGAAGGGGAAAGGGAGGGAAATACAAAGAAAGAAATGAAAAGATAATTTTCCCAGCTTCTTCACATCACTGAATTGAACTTTAGTTTTAATAAAAGTATTATGAAATGTAAATGGTGCTTTCACTATTTTGCTTTTAGGTGATATTCAGAGACATGGTGCTGGTAATTATTTGAGCCAGGGAGGTTAGTGTGCAGATTTTCTGAATATGGTTGAGGCAGCATGTCCCCTTCCAGGCCTAGCATTTCCCTGGGCTATGAGAAGTTGTAGACAGTCTACCCTCTTCTTCCTCTGACTTCGCTGCAAACCATGGACACACTGGTTCTGACTTGACCTGGCTCCAGTACAGAAAAAATATCCTCTTTGCATAATTATAGTGCTTGCATTGGAAGGCACCCAGAGACAAATCTCTCTTCTGGTGGCATAATGGGTTATGTGTTGGGCTATTAACTGCAAGGTCAGCATTTGGAATTCACCAGTCGCTCCTTTGGAGAAAGATGAGGCTTTCTTCTCCCATAAAGAGTTATAGCCTTAGATGAGTATAAAAACTCAAAATGCATTGGCAGAGATTCCACAGAGAATAAGTCTCCATTAAATCCCCTGGGACCATTCACCAGGGATGGGATTAAACCCTGCTCACCGTCAGTACATCAGAAAGTGTATTGTTGCAGATATGATTAGGTTAAAAATTAACATCTTATCATTTGTCTTTCCTCTTAACACGTTTTTCATTTGTTGTTTTTTTAATTTTCTGCTTTCCTTTTTATTGAAAAAAGTAACTAATGTCACTAAACCAGTAGAGAATTTGTTAAATGAGAATCTAATCGGTTATGTAAACTTTCACTGAAAACATAACACAATTTTATTTTTACAAAGATTTATAGCCTTGGAAACCCAGGAGGCCGGAGTATTTTCTCTCGATAGGATTGTTATGCACCCAATGGCAAAGAGTGTTGTTGGATTTTGTTTCTTTATTGTTTTCTGTAGCTATGGTGGGGTATAGGGGTTATGTGTTGGGCTGTTAAACGCAATGTCTGAAATGGCAAATTTGCAATCCCCAGCCACTCCAAGGGAGAAAGATGAGGCTTTCTACTCCCCTAAAGAGTTCCAGTCTGAGAGCAGCCAGTCCACAAAGAGAACAAATGGCTGGCCCCACTATGAGACATGATCCTCCTCAGTGACCAAGGGTGATACAGGGGACAACACTGGAGACACAGTGTGCGAATTGCACCTAACCTGATTCCACCACACCGAGGCAAAGTGTGGTGGAGTGCAGTGGAACAGCAAGGGAATGGAGTGGCAAGGTCCCCAGGGAATGCTGAAAGTGGACTTTGGGGCCAGGTTGTGGTGCCTCAACAGACTGGATTGGAAAACACTCCTAAGGTCCAACAAATGATCCTTGAACTAACTACAAGCTCCTCTTTCTTGATGTGTTTTGTTTTGTTCTTTGTCAGTGGTTTGTTTTTGTTGTTTTGTTGTCTGGCTGTATACTGTTGCTTTGTTTTCCTCTGTCTTGTTTTCGTGCATGTTAGTGTCTCCACAGGTCTGTCTAAATAAGACAGGGTGGATGAACTATCTGGAGGAAAAACAACAGGACCGAGAGTTCCGGGGGCACTTGGTATAGGGGGAGGTGCGGGGGGGCGGGTAAGGAAGTGGTGTTAACAAACACAGGGAAAAGGGAACAACATGGGACTCAAAATGGTAGTGAGGGGGAAGTGGCAGGCCTGGTAGGGAATGATCAACGGTAAGGTTACGTAAATAAGAGGTATAGCTGTAACCCAGGTGGGGACGGAGCATGGTAGTGGGACAGGAGGAAAGTCATTGGAGATGGAGGAAAGAGCTAGGAGTCAAAGTGCATTTATAGAAGTCTAGACAAAGACATGTACATGCAAATATATATATATATGGATGGGGAAATAGATCTATGCGTCTATATTTATAGGTTTAGTATTAAGGTGGTGGCAGGACCTTGGGCCTTAACTCAAGCACTCCCTCAATGCATGAATACTTTCTTTTATTAAATTGGCACTCTTCAATGCTCATCTCCCCCACACAACTGCTGAAGCTAAAACTGGTGAACAAGTAAATGTGGTGAAGAAAGCTGATGGTGCCCGGCTATCAAAAGAGATAGTGTCTGGGATCTTAAAGACTTGAAGATAAACAAGCGGCCATCTAGCTCAGAAGCAACAAAGCCCACATGGAAGAGCACACCAGCCTGTGTGATCACGAGGTCCCAAAGGGTTCAGTTATCAGGCATCAAAGAACAAAAAAATTACAGCATTGGCTGCACACCTCCATGATACGATTGCCAAAGACAAACGGGTGCATAAGCAAATGTGGCGAAGAAAGCTGATGGTGCCTGGCTATCAAAAGAGATAGTGTCTGGGATCTTAAAGACTTGAAGATAAACAAGCGGCCATCTAGCTCAGAAGCAACAAAGCCCACATGGAAGAGCACACCAGCCTGTGTGATCACGAGGTCCCAAAGGGATCAGTTATCAGGCATCAAAGAACAAAAAAATCACAGCATTGGCTGCACACCTCCATGATACGATTGCCAAAGACAAACGGGTGCATAAGCAAATGTGGCGAAGAAAGCTGATGGTGCCCGGCTATCAAAAGAGATAGTGTCTGGGGTCTTAAAGGCTTGAAGGTGAACAAGCGGCTATCTAGCTCAGAAGCAAAAAAGCCCACATGGTAGAAGCACACCAGCCGGTGCGATCACAAGGTGCCAAAGGGACCAGGTATAAGGCATTATGCAAAAAATATATATATACCATATATATGGTATATATATGGTGTATATATATATATCATAGTGAATGAAGGGGGTAGTGCAGAGTGGAGACCCAAAGCCCATTGGCTGGCCACTGGAGATCCCCTCACAAAGGGGTTTAGGAGAGGAGATGGGTCAGTCAGGGTGCGATGTAGTACCGATGAAAAACACAGCTTTCCCCCATATCCTGGATGCTTCCTCCCCCAACTACCATGATCCGTATTCTACCTTGCAGGACTGGATAGGGCAGAGGTTGTACACTGGTACATATAGGAGCTGGAGGCACAGGGAATCCAGGGTGGATGATACCTTCAGGAACAGGAGTGTGAGGGGCGATACTGGGAGAGTAGAGGGTGAGTGGGTTGGAAACGGGAAACAGATTACAAGGAACCACATGTAACCTCCTCCCTGGGAGACAGACGGCAGAGAAGGGGGGGAGGGAGACTCCGGATAGGGCATGATATGACAAAATAACAATCTGTGGATTATCAAGGGCTCATGAGGGAGTGGGGACCGGGGTGGGAAGGTAAAAAAAAAAGAGGACCTGATGCAAAGGGCTTAAGTGGAGAGCAAATGCTTTGAGAGTGATTAGGGCAAAGAACGTACGAATATGCTTTATACAATTGATGTATGTATATGTATGGATTGTAATAAGAGTTGTATGAGCCCCTAATAAAATGTTAAAAAAAAAAAAAGATTTCCAGTCTCAGAAACTCACAGGTGCAGTTCTACCCCATCCTATATAGTCGCCATCAACTGGATGGCAGGAAGGACACATAACGATTCAGACCTGGGCTTAGTTTGGGTTCTCACTGAAGCAGACCCTGGCCAAAGACTTAAAGGCAATGAGCTTATTTAGGAAACTCTGAGCATGCAGGTAATGATGTGGGGTTGTGAGCCAGTGGAGGGAAGGCCACCGATAACAAATAGATTGTGCATCCAATTACAAACCTGGGAACTTGCTGCTTAATCACTTAGGAAGTCTCCAGGGGTAGGCGTAGCACACACCTCTCAGAGTTTTGCCATCCAAGGAGTGAGGGGCCTGGTCAGGGCTGTTCCCAGGGGCATATGTTCCTCAGCACATTCAGCCAGCACCAGCAAAGGGACCTTCAGAGCTGGGCCTTGGTGACTGAGGCGAGTACACGGAATCAGGGATTTGGGAGTGAAGAGAAGGAGCACCGGGAGTGTCTGCTACAGATTGGAGACTGGAAAGTCAACTCGGTGCTCCTCAAGGGGACAGGCGCTCCCCTCTCTGGATCTCACGTTTAACATCGATACACAAAGGTCGATTCTGTGAGGGTCACAGACTGGGGACTCCCATGGCTAAATGAGGACCTGTGTGGACTCTGGTTAGCCTGCTTATTCACTGCCATCTAGAAGATTCCAACTCACAGTGACCCTGTAAGACCGAGCAGAACTGCCCCTGTGGGTTTCCGAGGCTGAAATTCTATATGGACTAGAAGGTCTCATCTCTGCACAGCCCCCTACCCTATCCTTCACCCCCAGCTCCCCCAGTGTGACTGGTGGTTTCAAACTACTGACCTTCTAGTTAGCTGCCCAACACATAACCCACTGTGCCACCAGGGCTCTTTGGCCTACCTGGCTTCTATCCAATGTTACTGAATCGCCTTTGAAAAAATCAGGAGGCTTTTCAGAAAACAGGAATTTTGACTTTCTCTAGAAAAATCGATCTGGCATCACTGGAACCTAAACTAGAGGATCCACAATTCCACGTGGCTCTGGGAATCTCAACATTTCTTCCTCCTGCTCAAAGTGAAATGGTTTAAGGGGACCTTTCACAGCTGGTGGGCTGGTCTCCTTTCTAGAAAGTTGCCTCTGTAAAGAAAATGCATCTTTCTTCCCTTTTACCTAGTTGGGGGTGGTGAGGGTAGCAGGAGCCATTGGGTTAAGAAAAAACAGTCCAGGTAGCTTCAGTCTGTCCTGCCAGGGCTTTAGAGTCCAAGCCTTTTTTGCTCCAGCTGACTGGCCTGCTGTTTTCAGGGCAGCCCCACCATCTGTTCCCAGGTGCAGGGAGGGAGCCGACTTTCCTTCATCACACCTGCCCCAAACTCAGGCCCAGAACTACTGTCTAAACACAGAACAACTTTTGTCTGTGGCCAAATGTGGGACCCCAAATTTCTTTCCTCTTTCCCGATACTCCTTCAGTGACTTGATGACCTGGGCCAGGCTGAGATGAATTAGCTTGCTCCTCACAGCTGGCTGCTGGGTTCCAGTCAACTCCCAGAGGCCACTGGCTGTGCCCATCAGTAGAAGTGGGAGTGGAGAACCCTCAGCTCTTGGCTGAGCAGCTCTGTCAGTCTGTAGCTGTTGACTGTAGCTGGTTCTGACAGCCAGTCTAGCTGGTGCTTTAAGTCATTTCAGTCGCTCCACCTCAGCTGTGATTAGTCTAGTCTCTGTAGACTCAGAGGGAGGGAAAAACAAAACACCTCAATGACTTTGAATCAGAGTGGGTTATCCTCTTTTAAAAGGCAGAAAGTCTGAATTGGAGGATATTTTGGGGGGTCTCTTTTATGCATTTCACATTTATGAAATAAGAACTAACAGTATTTGTTCCAGTAAGTGGATCAGAACCACCTAAGGGCCCACTCCTTCCACCAGGCCACGCCTCACTAAGAATAGAGGTCCATCACTTGTCTGGCATTTTGTGGTACTGTGGTGACTTTTGTTTTGTGTGATACTGGGAGCTATGTGATTGGCATTTCATATACCAGCAGGGTCACCCAAAGAGCTTCCAGACAAAGAACAGACAATGAAGAAGGAATTGGCTGCCCGCATGGGAAGAATGAGCCATTGAAAACCCTATGGGTAGCAGCAACACTGTCAGTTACTAGACCCCCCATGAACAACAGAAGGACATTGTCAGAACGTGTGCCAGAAGATGAGCTCTTCAACTTGGAAAGTACTCAAAATACGGCTGAGGAAGAGGAAGAGCTGACTTTTCATAGGCAAGTCTACCATAATGATGCAAATCGAGTATAGCCATCAGGACCTTCATTTGCTGATGGGGCACAACTCAAAATGAGGAGAAACAGTTCAAATCGTCATTAATAATTGAAACTTGGGATGTATGAAATATGAATCTAGGGACCTTGGAAGTCATTAAAAATGAAATGGAATACATAAAGATTGATATTGTAAGCATTAGTTAGCTGAAATGGACTGATATTGACCATTTTGAAACAGAAAATCTTATGGTTTACTCTGCTGGAAATGACACAATCAAGAGAAACAACATTGCATTCATCATCAAAAGGACATTTTAAGATCTATTTTAATGTACAATGCAATCTTTGATAGGATGCTATCTAGCCCCCTTCAAGGAGAACCAATCAATACAACTATTGTTCAAATTTATGCACCAACCACCCAAAGCTGGTGATGCAGAAATTGAATAATTCTACCACCATATTCAGTCCCAAATTTGTCAGAATTGCTATCAAAATACTATTGGAATGCAAAAGTTGAAAATAAAGAGGACGGATCAGTAGTTGAAAAATATGGTCTTGGTGATAGAAACCAAGCTGGAAATCGCATGACAGAGTTTGCAAGACCAATAAATTGCTGATAGCATATACTCTATTTTCCAACTTCTGTTCTTTCCTCTTTGGTTCCAACATTTGCACTCCAATCACCGATAATTACCAATTTATCTTGATTGTATGTTAGAATTTTGCATGATTAATGATTTCTTCAAACATATGATCAACAACAAAAAAGGTGACCATAAATGTGGACTTCTCCAGATGGAATACACAGAAATCAAATTGACTACACCTGTGGGAAGAGACAATAAAAGAAGCTCAATATCAGCAACTGAAACCAGTCCAGGGGCTGATTGTGGAACAGATCAGCAATTGTTCATATGAGAGCTCATGTTGAAGTTCAAGAAAATGCAAACAAGTACACGAGAGTCAATATACAACCTTGATAATAACCCACCAAATTTTGAGAACATCTTTGAATAAAGCACAGTGTCATTTTAAAAAAAAGGAAATAAAGAAAAGATACAAGTGCATGTCAGAAGAGACTCTGAAACTTACTCTTAATCAGAGAGTAGCTAAGGCAAATAGAAGAAATGATGAAGTAAAGAGCTAAATAGAAAATTTCAAAGGACAACTCGAGAATACAAAGTAAAATATTATCACAAAATGTGCAAAGGCCTAGAGTTAGAAAACCAAAACAGAACATATTCAGCATATCTTAAACTGAAAGAACTGAAGAAAAATGTCAAGTCTCGAGGTGCAATTTTAAAAAATTCTATGGGCAAAATATTGAATGATGAAGGAAACATCTGAGGAAGATGGAAACAATATGGTGTCACACTATCATAAAGAATAGAACAACATTCAACCATTTCAGGAGGTAACATATGAGCAAGAACCAATGGTCAGGAAAGAAGAAATTCAAGATGCATGGAAAGCACTAGCCCAAAACAAGATGCCAGGAATTGCTGGAATATCTATTGAAATGTTTCCACAAGCTGATAAAGCACTGGCAGCACTCACTCATCTATGTCAGGAGATTTTGAATACAGCTACTTGGCTAATGGACTGGAAGAGATCCATATGTGTATACATACCAAAAAGGGAGACCAAAGGAATGGTCAAATTATGTAACACTATCATTGACATCACATGTGAGTCAAATTGTACTGAAGCTAATACAACAACAGTTGCATTGATTCATTGACAGAAAGTTACCATATTCAGCATTCAAGAGCCATCGTGGCACAGTGGTTACAGGTTGGATTGCAAACCCCAAGGTCAGCAGTTCAAAACCACCAGTCACTCCGTGGGAGAAAGGCAAGGTTTTCTACTCCCATAATGAGTTACAGTCTCATAAACTCACAGGGGCAGTTAGTTCTACCCTATTCTATAGGGTCAGGATGAGTTGTCATCAATTACAAGGCAGTGAGTTTGGTTTCCCAGGGATTTAAGCCAGATTCAGAAGAGGATGTGGAACAAAGGATATCAGATATCAGATGGATCTTGCCTGAAAGCAGTGAATACCCAAAAGATGTTTACTTATGTTTTATTAACACCCAAGGTATCTGACTGTGTGGATCATAACAAAACATGGATAGATTTGAGAAGGGAATTCCAGAACACTTTGTCTTGCGCATGTGAAACTTGTACATGGATTAAGAAGCAGTAGCACAAATAGAACAAGGGTAGATTGCATGGTTTAAGAATCAAGAAAGGTGTGCATCCAGGTTGCACCCACTTATTATACTTTTTCAATCTGTATGGTGAGCAAATAATCAGAGAAGCCAAATTATATGAAGAAGAACACAGAATCAGATTTGGAGGAAATATTATTAACAACCTGCTATATGCAGATGACACAGTTTGGTTTGCTGACAATGATGGGGGACTTGAAGCACTTGCTGGTGAAGATCAAGGATTACAGCCTTCAATGTGGGATACAACTCAACACAAAGAAAACCAAAATCCTCACAACTGAACCAAAAGGTAACATGATGATAAATCGAGAAAAACTTGAAGTTGTCAAGGATTTTGTCTTGTCTGGATCCACAAGCAATGCTCCAGGAAGCAGCAGCCAAGAGATGAAAAGATACATTGCACTGGGTAGATCTGCTGCATAAGAGCTCTTTAGAATGTTGAAAAGTTAGGATGTTACTTTAAGCAGGAAGTGCACCTGATCCAAACCATGGTATTTTCATTTGCCTCATCTGCATGTGAAAAGCTTGCCATTGAGTGAAGAAGACCCAGGTAAACTGGATGAATTTGAACCATGGTATTGGCAAAGAATATTGACAGTATCATGGACTGCCAAAAGAACAAACAAAATCTGTCTTGGAAATACGGCCAGAATTCTCATTAGAAGTAAGGTTGGTGAGATTTTGCACATGTTGTCAGTGGAGACCAGTCCCTGGAGAGGCATCATGCTTAGAAATATGGAAGGGCTGTGAAAAAAGGTTGAAGGCCCTTGAAGAGCTGGATTGACACAGTGACTACAACAAGAGGACTGAGCATAGGAACACTTGGGTGGATGGAGGAGGAGCTGTTATTGTTACATTCTGCTGTGAATAGGTTTGCCATGGACCAGAACCAACTGGATGGCAAACTAACAACAACAACAACAACAACAACAACAACAACAGGGAGAGACATAAAAAAGCCAAAGTCACTGCCATTGAGTTGACCTTGATTCAGAGCAACCCGTGAGTTTCCTGAGAGTGTAACTTTTCACAGGAGGGGACAGCCTGTATAACCTACTACTTAGCAGCCCAGCCCAAAACCAGGGCTCCACAAGGATAGAGAGAAGCTCTATTAGGGCTGGATAGGGTAGAGGCTGTACACTGGTATATATGAGGGCTGGAGGTACAGGGAATCCAGGGTGGACGATACCTTCAGGACCAAGAGTGTGAGGGGCGATGCTGGGGAGTGGAGGGTGAGTGGGTTGGAAAGAGGGAACTGATTACAAGGATCCACATGTGACCTCTTCCCTGGGAGAGGGACAGCAGAGAACCGGGGAAGGGAGACTCCGGATAGGGCAAGATATGACAAAATAACGATGTATAAATTACCAAGGGCACATGAGGGAGGGGGGGAAGGGGAGGGAGGGGGAAAAAAGAGGACCTGATGCAAAGGGCTTAAGTGGGGAGCAAATGCTTTGAGAATGATTGGGGTAGGGAATGTATGGATGTGCTTTATACAATTGATGTATGAATATGTATGGATTGTGATAAGAGTTGTATGAGTCCCTAATAAAATGTAAAAAAAGAAAAGAGGAGAAAAAAATGATTAGGGCAAAGACTGTACAGATGTGCTTTATACAATTGATGTATGTATATGTATTAACTGTGATAAGAGTTGAATGAGCCCCTAATAAATTATTTAAAAAAATGATCCTCAATTCTATCTGAACCCTTGCCAGAGCTGCAAGTTGCCTTAATAAACACGAGCAAAAAAGTACCTCTGGCAGCAAACCACTCAGGTTCAAATCCAGGCTCTCTAACTTATTGACTATGTGACCTTGGGCAAACCTGGACCTCTCTGTGCTTCCAAAGACTCACTTTCCAAAAGGGAAGTCATAAGCCAACTTTTCTTATTCCTCACTGGGTTGCTTTGAAGATGAAATGAGACATCTGTCTAAAAATGCTTCTGACCATCCCTTGGTTCTCAGAGCTCCACAAATGCTATGGATGATTGTTATAAGATTATGAATGATTTTTTCCAAGGGTAGTGCAAAGATTAACATCAGTGCTACTTCTCTCTGACAAAATATAAATCCAAATTTCTAAATAGCAGGGTCTGAACGGATGCGCTGTTAACAGCATCTTGCTTTTCTCCCATCACTTGTCACAGTAAACCTAATAAGAAATGCTGGGCTAGGGCCTGCAGCCAAGCCCCTCACTGGCAGCGTGCAGGACCTCAGGTTGTTGGCAGGCCAAGGGGCATCACAATGGCAAGAGGAGACTCCACAAAGGGCCCCTGCTTCCTCCCCCACGCTCCCCTTCCCCACGTTCAGGGTGAAATGTCAAAATACAATTTTTTTGTCACCTGGTGAAATAATGAGCCCCCATTCCCGTTGCCTTGGTATCATCAGAGCGCAACAGCCACGTGGGGTAATCGCTGTCTCCGTGTTAATGTTGCTCAGTTCAAACATTTTCACAGGCCTTGGCGAAATGAAACCCGTGCTTTCTACCTAGGTGGAGTTTGAGGCGATTCAGCCCATTTGCTTCTGCTGAAAAGGCTACCTCAGAAAAACAGGAAATAAAAACATAGAGGGTGCCATTGACATTAGGTTTCTTGTTTTCTTCCTTTCTTCCCTACCTTCCTTTCTTCTTCTTGCCCTTCTCTTTCTCTTTTCTTCCTTCCCTCCCTTTGCTCACGTCTTCCTGCCTGCCTTCACCTTCCATCTTCCCTCCCGCACTCCTCCATTTCTTCTTCGCTCCTCTCTCCCCACCCCCACCTTTCTCCATTCCTTCCCTGCCTTTTCCCTTCAGCCTCCCAGTCTCCCTCCTTCACTCTCTCCCTTTCCTCCTTCCTTTCCCCACCTTGTTTTGATCCAGTGATTTGTACTCCTTTCTTCCTCTCATCCCACCCCTCCCCATTGCTGGAGAAACATCAGTTCCTTGTGGCGCTGGTTTCTTGGCGCCAGACCCTGTTCTTTGTGTGTTCACAAGTCTGCGTCCTGTGTGCAAACATAAGACAGACATATGATCAGGGTTGGACAGAAGATGGGATTTGACAGGTGTTCTGCATCCCAAATCTTCAGCAGGCAAAGGTAAAGTCAGGCTCCTGCCTTTAAGGTTATGTCTCCCATTGTAACTGCATCCCACAGAGGCTCCTGCCTCCTGGTTACCTGAGGCCTGCTGCCTGCCTTCCTCTAGCTCCTGGGGAATTGGGGCAGCAGTGGCAAGAACAACAAAAATCCCCAGGAGTTGACAAGAAGGGAGGCTGCCTTGCTCGAGAGACGGCCCCCTCACCCACCTGCATGTTGTTGAGATGCAGGTTCTCATCCCTGTGGCTGGGCAAGAAACGCCCCCTCCCCAAACGCAGTGGCTTCAAACAGGACCATCATCGTGTGGTTGCTGGGAGGCCACTGGGTCGTGCTTGGAGTCTCCCATGAGTTGGCAGTCACATGGGAGCTGGGGCAGGGGCCTCTGGTGACTCCAGTGCCTACACGTGCACTCAGAGGGCTGGCAGCTGAAGCTGGCCGTTAGCTGGGTGCTTAGCTGGGTTGTTGGCTGGAGTGTCTCCACGTGGCCTTTCCAGGTGCCTCAGGCTTCTTTCAGCATAGTATCCGGGTGCTGAGAATTGTCCTGAGAGGTAGCACGTGCAGGCTGGACATTCTAAGGGTGAGCACTCAAGAAGAAGTCTTTGAAGGGATTTTTCAGAAGCTGTGAAGCACTTTGTGGGAGGGAAGGGGGTTGCCCAAACTAGATGTCACTGTGTCATCTTCTCCATAATCTATTGGTCACAGAGGTCATGAAGCATCCCAATTTAAGGGGAAAGGGCATAGACTCTACCTTCCTATAGGTAGCCTGTCAAGGAATTTGGGGTTCACATACGAAGACTGGGAGACCCTGGGTGGCACAAATGGTTAAGGACTCAACATATCAAGAGGTGGGCAGTTGCACCCCTCAGAAGAATTAACTAATGGCCTGCTTCTAGAAGCCCACAGGCTTGAGAATCCTGTGATGTGTAGTTTCTCCCTGGCACCCAGGGGGTCCTCGGGAGCCAGAACCAACATAACAGCAACGGGTTGGGTTTTTGTTGGTTTTGTTTGGGCTAATATTAAAACGACTAGTATGAAATTATATATGTATTGTGTTTAACTCTCAGGACTCTGATTATGCTGAAGTTGAACAAAACCGTCTGCCTCTTCTATGAATGCCAGCCGATGGAGGCAAAAGTGAGGGTCTAGAGAAAGAATGAATGTCACATTCCCGTCCTTATGTTTCAGTTGTCCTTAAAGGGCACAGGGAACAAACCAGACGTCTTTGACATGATTTTAGCCTAATGATGTGCTAGTATGATGATGAGCAGCCTGAAAAGTGGTTTTAACTAATGTGATCCAATATTTGAAAAGTTGACGATTTCACATCAAATTTTATATTCTCAGCATCTCAGTTACAAACAGAAAATCAGGCCTTAAAATCCTTGCATTTCCCCAAGGCAACAACAGTCTGGAGCTAGAATTTGAATGTCCCCTGTGGATGAGCTGACACGTGCCTGTTAACCACAGTCCCCATCCATCCCTATTGCCCCCAACACAGAGGTTGGCTACAAGTATCCTTTATCTATATGGCTAAATAGGTTAGTTGGTTTGGATTGGGTTGCTAGTTTTTCCTGTTTTGTTTTTGCTTACTTTTGATTTTTTGGGGGGCTAGGAAATGGCGTGTATTTTGGTACCATGTCTTCCAAAGCGAGAAAATAAAACCCAGTAAGCCAAGAAGGTCAAACAGTCTAGATTAATGATGAAAGGAGGAGCCCTGTTGGTGAAGTAGATTATGAGTTGGACTTCTAACTGCAAGATCAGAAGTTCGAAACTCCCCCCACCCCCACTCCACAAGAGAAAGATGAGATTTTCTACTCCTGTAAAGATTTACAGCCTTGGAAACCCACAGGGGCAGTTCTATACTCTGTCCAAAGGGTTGCTATATGTCAGAATTGATTCCAGGGTAGTGAGGTTTTCTGGATTGATATAAATAATTTTTGGTGAGTATTGAAAAAAACAGTCAGTATTATTTTTAATACACATCAAAGAAGGTCCACATTAATTGTTCACACAACCCTGCCACCTTCTTTCTTTATTCCCTTGCCTCCCACTCTCCTTTCTTCCTCCCTATGGTCTTTTATCTCATTCTTTTTCTTTCAAGGGTTAGCCTAGGAGTGGGAAAGTCTGACTAATTCTTAACCAAAAGACTAAATTGGTTTTATTGTTGGTGTTATTACTTGGGTTAATTTTTTTTCTTTTCTCTTCTTGTATTGGTTTGTGTCATGTAACCCAGAAAATGGGGAAACATTTGGAACATCAAAACACTATCATTTCTCAGTAGACTACAAGCATTAAAGGCAACAGAGATAAATACTCCAATAATAACAATAACATACAAGGATAGCTAGAGAGATAAATAGATAGATAGAAAAACCACAAAATCTGAGCAGTTGTGGGAAGGAGAATGGGACTAGCCCCATGAATAAATATAGGTTTGCCAGAGAATAGTTCTATATACATATTAGCATATACTACAAATATGTCCATGAATATAATAGTGCATCCAGGAGGCATAGTTATGAAAATGTCTTAGCTATAACAAAACCCCTTGAGGGAGCGTGTCCTAAATATGGGGGATCAGGAACATAGCTCTGAGAGACCTCAAGATCAATTGGTACAAACTAGTTCACAAAGACAATGTTCTGTATCCATCAGGGAAGTGACAGGGGTCTTCAAAATCTAGTGAGTAGCAAACTAAAAGTCGGTTCTTGGTCTCATCTCACCCTATGTGTTGGACAGGGTTCTCTAGAGAGACAAAACCATATTGCTAGTAATTATATATAAATATATTTATAAAACTAGATATACAATACAAGAAACGAACCACTAAATTATATACAGATAGATAACACAAGAAACTAACCGTTAAATTATAAAACAGTGAGACACTAGCAGTCCTTTAAGACTTGAGAGCCGCCAGTTGCCAGTCCCTTTCTGTAGAGAGAGCTGGGCTCTATATACCCAGGCAGCAAACAGCAAGGCAAGTCACCAACTGTCACCAACTGTCAGTCCCCAGCTCCAGAGACGAACATTCCAATCCTGTGGGATTAAATGGACCTCAACTTACAGCGACAAAGTCCACAAGCTAGGCATCCAACAGGCAGTGTACCCCTTTAAATTGAGGCACAGAACAAGCAAGGCGAGGCTCACAAAGCCATTTATCCCTCTGCCATTCGATTAATCCTACTTGTGTTTATCGGCCAGGCTGGCACAATAAACTATTGCACCCTGTCTGGAGCAAATAACAGTGAAGAAAATCAAGATGCCTGGCAGTAATGGACTATGCGTACCTCAGCCTCTATGATGCTAAGGTCAGAAGAACTAAATGGTGCCTGCCTATCACAAACAGCTGCTCTGAAAGGGATCATGGTACATGATCCTAGATAGAGTGGGGAGTAATGTGTAAGAAAACTGAAAGTCATACTACTACTACCAATAGTAATAATAATAATGGTAAAAGATGAGGTTTATTGGTTAGATAGACTAGTGAGATCCCCACTACTATGGTCCTTCATCACCCTTCAGGTCTGGAACTGAATTCAACCCCCTGAAAAATAGACAGGTTTATAAAGTGAACCTTATGAGAATCAAAGATTGCAGCCCTCAGTATGGATTACAACTCAATGTCAAGAAGACACACATCCTCACAACTTGATCAATAGGTACCATGATAAATGGAGAAGTTTGTTGTTGTTTTTTTTATTTGTTGTTATTTGTTGAAGTTGTCACGGATTTTTGTCTTCATGAGGTCTATAATCAATGCTCTTGGAAGCTGCAATCATGAGATCAAATGGCGCATTGCATATGGATACATTTGGTGCACAATACGTCTGTAGAGTGCTAAAAAGCAAGGATGTTACTTTGAGGACTAAGATGCACCTTACCCAAGCCATAGTAATTTAAGTTGCCTCATAAGTATGTGAAAGTCAGACATTGAATAAGGAAGGCTGAAGAAGAATTGATATGTTTGAATTGTGGTGCTGGTGAAGAATATTGAAAGTAACATGGACTGCCAAGGGAACAAACAGATCTGTCTTAGAAGAAGTATGGTCAGAGTGCTCCTTAAAGGCAAGGATTGTGAGACTTCCTCTCACATACTTTGGTCATGTTATTAAGAGAGACTAGTCCCTGGAGAAGGACATCATGCCAGGTGAAGTAGAGGGACAGTGAAAGAGAGGAAGCCCCTTAAGGAGATGGATTGACAGTGACTGAAACAAGGGGCTCAAGCTTGGGAACAATTAGGAGAATAATTCAGGGCTAGGTAGTGTTTCTGAATGTTTGGCATAGGGTCAATGTGGGTTGCAACTGGCTCAATGGCACCTGATAAGAACAACTACACCAAAATGAATCAGAGCACTGAGGAGCACACATTCCTCAGAACCATCAACCATTCAAAAGCAAATAGGCAGTATTTGCCCAAGGCCAAATTCAAAAGGCAGGCAAGGTTAGGGGAGAAGGGTGAATGAAAACAGGAAGCAGAGTTTCAATGGCATGAGTGATATTACATTGCAGGAGATTGTCATCAATGTCACATAACAAAACGTGTATAAATTGTTACGTGCAAAGCTGATTTTCTCTGTAAATCTTAACCCACCTTACAATAAAAAGTTTCTTTTTTTAAAAAAAGACACCATCGTTCATATAATAGACACAGCCAAAGATCTCCTGGACAATCCTAAAATGATCTCCCAAATGATTTGGGTAGTTAGCCCTCCTCAGGGAGTTCTACCCATTGAAACGCTGGGCGGTTATAGCTGCAATTATATTTCAGGCCAGAAGACGCAGCAGAGGCCTGGTTGTTCAAATGCTGCAAAACTACCAGACAATGGGCAAACAGCTTCTTTCCACAGACGACTAGCGGCTCTGTCATATACATGTCTGGTGTTCAACACTTGGCGACAGAATCCAGCCCGCTGGGTTTGGGTGGGGTCTGTTTCTCACCCATGCTTGGCTTGGGATTGTTCTATGGCATCCACAAAGTGGAGTCCTCTCCTTTCTGATGTCCCAAGAAAGCTGTTTTCTCCTTTTTCTCTCTCTGGCCCTCTTCCCAAGAACCCTGGGGTTCACTCTGCTTTCCTCTGGTTGATGTTTCTCAGGCAGTTACTTGACCTTGGTTCATCTACTGCAGGTGACCATTTGCAAGTAACTGCACTGTCCTTGGATGGTATTGTTCATGAGCTAGGCTGCGAACTACGGGTTAAAGGTTTGAGTTCACCCAGAGGTGCCTTCCAAGAAGGGCCTGGTGATATGCCTCTGGAAAAAAACCCACCCGAGCCATGGAAAATTCTAGGGACCGGACTTCTCTAACACACTTGGGCTCTCCATGAGTCCGAGTTGACTCAATGGCAATTGGTTGCTGGTATTCCTGTAAGTAGAAGACAACAATCTTTAAGCAGTCCCTCTTGGATTCATGGGAGAAGGATGGCTTCCTCTGAGAGAACTTCTCAGGGCTCCAAGGGCTCAATGATCTTACAAAAAATGAGAGAAACGATAAGCCTGATGACAGAGGATATTGCTATGCAGGCCCCGTTTCAGGATGCTCAAGTTTCCAGGTCTTTCCCTGACTCACAGTGGAGCCCTGTGAGGTTCCAAATAGAAGGGCACCCTTGCTCCCAGGACATGGAGCCTTGTAGCTGAGCAGAGCGGTCATGATGAGAAAGAGGACCCAAGGGGGAAGTCAGGGGGCTGCTTCACTTGTCTCAGTGTCAAGCAAACAAATGTTTGGGCAGGAAATTTCTCTTCAAGAGTGTTCTGATTTCTTGAAGGAAATCTTTTTCTGAACCATTTCCTCAGGGGAAAACCACTCAACTACCTCGGGAAGGAAGATTTTTCTCCTTCCAAGCTTACCAGGCTGTGCTAACTCACAGAGGAGGTGTGACTAGCAGGCAATGAAACTGATTTCCACACTCCTATGAAAATCAGCATGTGCTCGGCTGCTAAGTGAAAGGTCGGCAGTTGAAAAACCCCACCTGCTCTGCAGGAGAAAGTGGTGGCTGACTGTGTCTGACAAGATGACAGCTTTGGAAACCCAATGGGGCAGTTCTCCTCTGTGCTCTACAGTTGCTTTGAGTTGGAGTGGACTTGACAGTGATAGATCTGATCTTTTTCCCCATGAAAATCGGCTTTCACGAATACATGTGCATTCATCGATGTCTGTGTCTGCTTTGGCATGCATGTGCACATATGTGCCTATTTGCACGTGGATGGATACGTCTGTGAATGTGGGCATCTCTATTTACTTTGCCATGTGTGTGCACATGTCTGCCTTTGTCAGTATGCATGCGGGCTGAGGCAGCATAAAGAGATCACAGAGAAACTTGGAGAGAAAGAGAAAAGTAACCTATTTTCTCATGGGTCTCCCATACCTGATGGTCTACTGGCATCCACCACCACGAAGACCAGAGGTCACTTCATGCCATGTGTCCAGCTGCCCATTGCTGGTTGAGGTCAGTCACCAGGGAGGCAAGTCCGACTGGCCTCGCCAACCTACCACCCACCTGCAGGAGTGATTCCCACCATCTGTCCTGGAGCCCCTCCCACCTTACTCAGCCTCCCTAGACCTTGAGTGAAAGGCGTTTCCAACGTTTTTACATAAAGATTTCTGAGTTTGACTGAAGAAATGATTTCATTTGACAAAACATGAAGCTTTGAATTTAAAGATTTGAGGCAAGTGCCCTCCAGAGAGGGGGACACAGGATGGGGCCATGCTCCCTTCCGGTATGCACAGGTGTTGCTATGAGTTGGAACCAACTTGATGAGCACCTGCCAGCAACAACAACAACCAGAAATTGTCCAAACTTCTGTGGCCTCAACTCGGAAATGAGAATATTAATATTGCCTCCTAGAAAGAATTCAAGGTATGTACAATTGGTTAATAGGTGTTTGGAAAGTGAGTACATTAAGTGGACTGATGACATTGATAAGGCAATAAGAAACTGAGAAGGCTTCACTAACAGGTGCTTTCACATCTGTAACCAGTAGATTCCTCCCTTCTTCATCTCTTGCCATCATAATCAGCCCCCACACTTTCCAGCCAGCTTGAGGGATTAAATGTTCTGTCTGATCCTATTATAAGCCTCAGCCTCAGAATCAGAGGCTTTACCTGAGGTTTGAGGAGCTATACTGGGAATGAGTGAGAGTAACCTGTCTTTTCTATTGCTCTCCTATCGCTCCCTCTTCCCTAGCCCTTCCCTGTCTCTGGGCCTGCCTTTCCTCCCTAGAGCAGTGGCTTCCGGGAGAAGGGGATGGAAACAATGAGCACAATGAGCACATTCCTGACAAGTCCTCTTACCATGCTATCTTCCAAACCTCTCTTGAGAGGGCCTCCACGAAGTCCTCTTATGTCATCTCACAATAACTTGTTAGATACCATTGAGTGAGCTCCTGACTCATAGCAAAAGTACACACAAGAGATTGAAGCACCACCTGGTCCTGCACCGTCCTCACAATGGTCCTTGTGTGTGAGCCCATGGTTGCAGCAGTGTTGAGGAGATCCTGTCCAAGAAGGCTGCCAGTGGGTGGGAGGGGCTGCAGCTTTCAGAGACTTTGGAGGATGCCAAGGTGGATAGTTCACGGCGTATCATATGAGGTCAGCCAGCGGGCCTTGGGGGCCCTTCCCATTTTCCATAGATATATGAAATAAATGGAGGCCCTCAGCAAGATGGGCTGCAGACACCTTCAGGACTCACTTGATCCTTGGGAAGCTCCCTTAGCCTTAGGACACCACCTGCTGGAACTGTGGCTTTGCTGCCTCTCCTGGCTCTCAACTTCCCTCCTAGAGGACTCCAGCCACCTTACTCCTTCCAGATCCTTGCAGCAGGAGGCAGATATTGGTCTCTATGCTTTTGCATGTGGCCAGTTTTCTAGGGACAGATCAGCCTCTCCCAAGAATTTGGGTTCATCAGAGTGAGCGTGCCCACAAGTCTGCAGAGCGTACGGCCAGGCCTCTGAAGAGAGAACTGCTGGAAGATTTGCCCCTTTTCAAAAGCGCTAATTCCACAGTTGAGAGCTCGTCTCCTGGGGACTCAGCTTGAGTCTCAAGGAGCACATCCAATTTGACACTGCTGGCAACTCGAGGTGCTCAGGGTCATATTCTTGCCTTTGAGGAGTGCAAGGGAAATGCTACAATCTGTCCCTTCACATGAACCACCAATCCTTATCTGGAGAACTCTCCGAGATGACAGGGATGGGAGGGAGCTATTTCTGGGGCACGCTTTCACCTGCACATCTCTCAGGTGAGTCAAACATTTGACCCCCAAAAGTTGAGTATGATGGTGAGAGTTCAGGCTGGGCGATAGAGTGTCTGGGTTCAAATCGAGAGAATGCACATCTCAGCTCCCATGGTTCTCCTGCATAAAACCCAAGCCAAGCAGTTTATCACTTCCCTGCTGAGCATCCTACTGAGGCCAGCTAAACTCATTCTTTGCTGATGACAACGTTGCTTGTACCAAATGGCTTTGCCATGTAGCCCTTAGCAATGGCCAGAAGGGCTGCTCATCAAACCGCAGAGCAGGGCTTCTGGCGCACATGCTAAGAAGGGGGCTATTCACAACAAGGTCGGTAGTTCAGAACCCACTAGTTGTTTTTCTGGAGAAAAACTGTGGCTGTGTGCCTCCATAAAGATGCCCAGCCATGGAACCCCCCTGGAGAGGGCCATGATGAGCTGGAGTGAGCTCTACAGGAGTGGGATTTTTTACTGTGGATGTAATCCCACTTGGGCAGAGATTTTCTTTGTGACATTAAAGTGGCTGTACTTTACACCAATCACATGGCTGGTACAAAAGGATTCAATTCAACACTGAAGCAAACCAACTCCATGGGAAGAAGGCAGAGAGCTCCAAGGACCACCAACCATGGAGGTTATTGAAGCCAAAACAAGAATACCGCCCACCAGTCCTCAGCCCCAAGGGATGGACAAAGAGAGCCTGCCCATCAAGCTGGTGCACTGGCATGATGCTGTCAGCCTCCGGTGCTGTGAGAACATTGACTTTGGTGTGTTAAAGGCACCCACTTGCGGTATGTTTGTGATGTCAGCGTGTGGAAACTATGGCAAGCCCCCCTCCCTGCCTCACAGCAGCAAAGCCTCGGCATTAAAACCCCGTGCCTTCTGTGGTGCTTGCCAGCTGTGAGAGGACAGGAAATGCCCTTGGCTTTTCTGCTCCTTGTTGCGACCTCCCTCTGAGGCAGGGAGCAGAGGATGTGAGCTTGGAATCTGTTTTGTTTCATCACTACCCTTTGTCATCTCTCTGAACACTGTCATGTGCTCCTCACCCGTGCTTCGCCCTCTCTATCACCAAGCCATGTGCTCTTTAAAACATGCACACACACACACACACACACACACACCTAATGTTCACATTTTGAGGCACATTTGTTTTTAATTCACTAATAATAACAATAATTATTCAAAGCCACTTTACCATCTGAAAAGAAATCTCTATGCATACACTTAGATCATGGATGCCAACTGCCTTCTTAAAAACATTTCCCAATGAAATATTCAGCAGCGATTATATTAAGCCTGAAGCTGTTCATCCAGTTTGTGTTAATCAAAACAAAAACAAGAGACGAAGGGATCCAAAAGGACATGTAAGTTCATAGACTGAAAGTAGCCCCATCGAGCACCAAAGGCTTGTCCAGAAGGGCAGAGCCACAGGTAAAAGTTATGTCTCTCTGGAGTTGCTGGCATTTAACTAGATGCAAAATGTCAGCGCAGGAAATGGCTTGCCCAATGCAAATACTAACAAGGGAGGCATGTGTTCCTGTGTAAATGGAGCTTCTGCCAACCCGGGCCTTCAGGATCCAGCTCCCATTGCAGCATCCACGGGAAGCACCAGGGGAATGTTCCATTTGCTTATTTTCCCTTTCTTTGCTAAGAAGAAAAAGAGCCTTTGTGGCCTAGTGGCTACAAGTTGGGCTGCTAATTGCTATATCAGCATTTTGAAACTACCAGCTGCTTTGTGGGAGAAAGATAAGGCATTCTGCTCCCATAAAGAGTTCGAGTCTCAGACACTCACAGGGGCAAACTCACAGAGGCAGTTCTACGCTGCCCTATAAGTTGGCTGTGAGTCAGCATGGATTCGATGACAGTGAGTTTTCTAAGAGTAAGAAGTATCTAGGGGTGTAAAAAGTTAATGAGCTCTGCTATTAAGGGAAACGTTGTCATTCCCAACCCACTTAGAGGAGCTGTGAAAGAGAAGCCGGGCAATATTCTTCAGAATCCTCGGCCATTGAAAAGTTTATAGAATGTATTGGCCTTGGTTGTTAAATAGATCCAGGTATATGGTGGAGCATACAGGGACCAATGTCATAAAACGGGGTGGGGGTGGAAAAAATCTCTGAGACAGATGCAAAAACTGTGAGGGAATGAGTTGTTGAGCCTGGGGGATCAGGACCATCGTCTCTGGGATTTTCAAAGTTCCTGAGCAATCAGGAAAGGGGCAACAGTTGGTCTCTCCCCATCCAGAGGACAGCAGAAGAGGAGAACTGATTGGGCCCAATGAATCAATGACTAGTGACTCAAGCAACGATCACCCTCCCCCACTGGAGACCAGAAGAACTAGATGGTGCCTAGCTCCCACTATCGACTGCTATGAAAGAAATCACATTAGAAGGGTTTGATTAGAGTAGAAGGGAAATGTGGGGCAAAACTCAAAATCATGATAAAACACCAAGCTTACTGTTTGGATAAAGGCTGGTGAAATTGCAAGACTATGGTGCTTAGTTACCCTGCAGGTCTGGAACTGAACTCATCATGGCTCGATGTTCAACCAAACAATAGACAGGTCTATAATGGGAACAATGACATTAGAGACATACAAATACCGTAGAATAATAGATCACATGAGATCAAAAGACAGCATTCCCCGAAGAACGAAGTTAAAAAAAGTTGAGAATGAAGGCAGCTTGGAGACAAGAAACAAGAAGATGTGGGGGAAGTGATGGTACATTGTGGGAATTGCTATCAATGACATGAAACAAAATGTGTATGCATTGCTCAATGGACAGCTGAGCTGCTCTTTAACCTTCACCCAAATCACAATAAAAATGTTTTTACTCAAAGAAAACTTCATGGTTCACTTCTACTCTGACACACACGGGGTGATGAGGAAATAGTGTCAACCGGGTTTGCTGTGGTCCAACCACCAGACATGTGCTTATGGGAGAAAGAGCATGCTGACGCTGGCAATACCGAGCAGGACCAAGATGGTTTTATTTGCCTGCATCATGAATATTGTAGGCCTGGTGGTGAGATGATTCAGAGCTCAAGTGCTAACCAAGAAGCCACCCAGTTTAAACTCACCCAGCCCTACTGAAGGAGATTTCCCTCCTCAAACGTGTTGTTGGTTGTTATGTGCCATTGAGGCGATTCTGACTCCCTGTGATGGGAAGGAAAGGCACACTGTGCTATAGAGTTAGGGTTTTCAGCGGCTACTTCCTCTGAAGTGGGCAGTGGAACCCTTCTTTGTATTCTGTTCTTAGCCTGGAAGTTTCTTTGACACCTCTTCACTTGGGGTAACCCTGCTGGCATTTGAAATACCAGTCACGTGGCTTCCAGCATCACAGTAACACACAACTCACCACAGCACCACAAATGGACAGACAACAACAGGCTAGGAGTCTTCATGGGAGCAGGCAGTCACGTCTTCACTCTCTCGATGGGGATCAGTGAGTTCAAACTGCCAGTCTCTCTGTTACAGATGCACATGCAACCACTGTGCTGCTAGGTACATTTCCTTAAAATTCTGCCTAGAAAAATCTGTGGAACAGTTCTTCTCTGTCACAGAGGGTCACTGTGAGCCAGGATGGGCTCTGAGACACACAAATGCAACACCATGAAGCCACCTTACTCTGTCCTGCTCTTATTTAACTCTATTCTTTTCTGAGCTATCTTTTCCGTATATTCAGAAGAGACTGGCACTGAGCAGTGTTAATTCCACCAAGGCCAGGAAGGAGTTCAAAGAGTCACAAAGGACTATCTCTTTGTTCTCATGCCACTGCACTAAGGAGGCTTGGGTGGCAGCTGGAAGCTGCAGATTTCACTCCCTGACCCTACACTCCTGGCTGAGTCTCCTCAGAGTGAGACTGCCCCTTTACCCAGTTCACTGCATTGGCTGTCTTGCTCTGAAAAGAGAATTCGCACATGTGAGTCTGACTGGGTGGCAGATGGGAATCTTAATGCTGCTCTTTGGAATATGAAAGGCCTCAGATCAGAGTGCTGCAGGGGAGTGATGTCTGCAGAAGAACTGCTGGTCTCCAAGTTAGAAAGAAGCCTTCCCCTTTGCCTCAGAGGTGCGTTCACTGTGGGTGGCAAGTCAGATCCTTGGGCTGGCACTCTCAGTAAACAGATCATATGGGCACCTTGAGAAGCGCTTGCACACTGACCCAACTCCCCAAGGATGTAAATATACCAACCAGGATGACTAAGGACACCAGTGCCAAGAATGGTCACATTCTTTGCAGGTGTACAAATGAGGTGGGCAGCCACCTTCGCTGATGGTGGCTGCACAGTGAGTGTCTGGAATCACACCTGGCTAGGTGGACCATTGAAAGAGTTGGTGACATGATAATAGGGAGTACACCCCATTGCCAGTAAAGCTGAGGAAATGGCATTTGAGGAAGCAGGGGCAGCCGGGTCGCCAGCATGAAGTCAGCGAGAACCTTGCTTGTGCCTCCTTTGTTCACTGGTGGCTGCTGGCATCTGGGTAGTGAGGACACCATGGCTACTGCCAGAATTTTCCACGGTCCCTGGTTCCACTCTCAAGTCGCTGGCTTCATCACTACCACTGCCATCGAGTCGATTCTGACTCACAACAACCCGAAAGGACAGAGTAGAACTGCGGCTGGTGGGCCTGGGGGGCTGTGGATCATTATGAGAGCATTTCTATCTCGCAGTAACTAAAGGGTCCAAAATGCTGACCTTACGGTTAGCAGCCCAACATAACCCACTTGGTCATGAACCCTTGCCAGCTGATCCAGGGAGTCCATTCCCAAGTGCATATCTAAAAGAATGAAAGATGAGTACCCAGATGGATGCTGCAGTAATCACTATGGGCAAAAGGTAAACAATAAGCCAACAATACCCATCAGTAGAAGAATAGAGAAAATATGATCTACACAGAGTGGGGTATACATATAGTGTGCCACAAGAAAACTAAGGCCTTTGATTCGGACAGACTCTGTAACACAGGTGAACGCAAGACATGAAGTGAAAGACGCCAAACACCAAATGCCATGTATTGTGAGTCCATTTAGAGGAAAAATGCTGGACAGGTAAATCCCGTAGAGCCATAGAGTAGATTGGTGGTTTCCCAGGGTGGGGTGGGAGGGGCAATGGGGAATGACTGCTTAATGGCTGCAGGGTCGATGAAAATGTTCTGGAACTGGATGGTGGGAAGCTTTCACAGTGTCCTTAAAACTACTCTTAAAAAGGGGAGAGAAAGAATCTGCAGAAAGCACACACACACACACACACACACACACACTCACACTCAGACCCCTGCAGAAACTCTAGAGGGCTTTTGACTTCGTGTCCTTCTTACACACACACACACACACACATTCACACTCATACCCTTCCAGATTCTCTGGAGAGCTTCTGATTTCGTGTCTATTTTACACACTCACACACTCACACACACTCCCTTACAGAATTTCTGTGCGCTTTACATTGTGTCTTTTTACACACAAAAACAAACACACACACACCCTTGCAGAATCACTAGAGGGCTTCTGATTTTGTTTCCTTTTTACACACACACACACACACTCATATACTTGCAGAATCTCTGGAGGGCTTCTGAATTCATGATCTTTTTTGACACACACACACATAAACACTCACACCTTTGAAGAATCTCTGGTGGGCGTCTTACTTCGTGCCCTTTTGACACACACTCATACACTTGCAGAATCCCTTGAGAGCTTCTGACTTCGTGTCCTTTACACTCACACCCACACACATCCTTGCAAATCTCTAGAAGGCTACTGATTTGGTTTCCTTTTTACACAAACACACACACAATCTTGCAGAATCCCTTGAGGGCTTCTGACTTCGTGTCCTTTTTGCAAACACACACACACACTCACACTCATACCCTTGCAGAATCTCTGGAGGGCTTCTGAATTCGTGTCTTTTTTAGTCACACACACACAAACACTCACACCCTTTCCTAATCTCTGGAGGGCTTCTACTTGGTGTCCTTTACACTCACACCCACACACAACCTTCAAGAATCTCTAGAGGGCTTCTGATATCATGTCCTTGTTAAACACACACACACACACATACTCACACTCATACACTTGGAGAAACATCTGGAACAGTCTGGTCTGGAGACTCTGATCCTGAGACTGTGGTGTGGGGGCACCAGGTTCACATGGCTGAGGATGTTTTAGTGCAGGGTGGAGCCATGCACCCCAGAGCTCTCTGTATTCCACAGGTCGATGGTGCTGTCAGAAGAGGAGGTGATAAAGGAGCTCGGGGGCAGGCAGGCCTGTTGACTGTGCTTCACCTCAGGGTAGACCTGGTGGAGCACAAAGACCAGAGGGACCTGGGTCAGACCTTGGCTGCCCACAGAGATGGGACGGGATGAGAGTAGAGAAAAGGTTGGTCAAGACTTAGCCCCAGGCTTATCCCATAGCAAGCAAGTCATAATGATTAGCTCTTGTCTTTAACAAGTAAAGGAATATACATTAACCAAGCACCTAGTAAGTACTAGGCATTCTAAATCTCCCACTTACATTGTCTCCTTTTCGTAAAAATCAAATGCATCAGGTATGTCATTTCACAATTGCAGAAACTAAGGTTTGGTCAAGTTCAGGAACATGTCCAAAGAGGCCAAGCTAAGACTGCACAGGGGCATACTGAAAAACGTCTGAGATGAGTCAGCACTAAATTCCCCTCCCATCCTCACAGCCAATTAACAGATAGGAAGGGACCCAGGGGCACTGCTGGGGGAGCAAGGGTGCTGGAGGAAACAAATTCCACACTTGAGGAACTCCAGCTCCTATTGGTAGCCCAGGAAACACGGTCAGTCTCAGCAGACCTGGCCCACGTACCTCTACACTCCAGAAGCAGGAGGAATGATACAGAGCTGAATAAACCTTGCCCACTTTCTTGGGGTCCTTCACATCCCAGACATAAATACTATGGTCATTGTACACACAAGACAGCCACTGAGTTGCAGGATTAAAGGTCAAGGCGATGGAGTCCGGATACTTCGCATTGGCCACGCCAGCGAAAAGGCGACTGAGGAAAAAGGGGGCGGGGTGTCCAGGGCAGACAGGGCAAACTGGTGAGTGAGCACTAATGAAATGGGGCACTCAAGGGAGGAGCAGCAGGTTGGCCAGCAGTCACTGGAGAAAGAACGCAGCAGCTGGCTTGGCATTCCTTGCCATGGGGCTCTCCAAAAGAACACAAGCTATTTCATAGCCCCCAATGTCAGGCGGGGACAGTGTGTGGCCATGATGCAGCCAAGCAGATGTCAGGCCCTTCTAGACTCACGTCAGAGGACAAGGAAAGACACTGTGCAAGCCACAACCATGGTCATATATCATTTCCTACCAATTGCAGATTTAGTCCCCTCCTGCCTTGAAAGAGAAATTAATACACCCAACTGCAGAACTGCCCCGCTTCCTGACAGCACTGAAACCAGAGCAAAACTTCACTTCCTGCAATCACCCAACCCAAGGCCCGAGGCTACAATAAGCCCCTCCTACCGCAGCTGCAACGCAGCACCACCCTGAGGGAGAAAGGCCTGCTCCGTCAGGTTTCCAGTCTCTCTCAGAAACCCTAAGGAACTGCCCGTCTGTCCTAGCTGTGGTTTTTACAGGACAATGCATTACCACACGGCAGACTCAGATTACCACGGTTGCCCACAGTGAGCAAGAAATGCTAAAAGACCCACTTGTGCTTGACTGCAAGGGTCTTCCCAGAGGTCTATGTGTGCCCTCCTCTCTTTGCAGCATGCCAAGGATGGCCTGGCTCAGAGTGGGGCTCTGACAGGACTCAGGGGCCCACCCACACTGCTCACCTGGCCTCTGTGATGCTGGCAATGTCTGCCCACAGGGCATGGGGCCGGGGCAGCGTGCTGAGGAAGTGCTGGTTGGAGGGGTTGAAAAGGCGCACGGTGCCATCAGCACAGCCACAGAAGATGTAGTCCTGGCTCACCGAGATGCAGTGGGCCACTGTGGTCTGTGAGCACAGAAGCCCCAGTCAACAAGGGCGTCTGCGCACTCCTTCACCCGACACCTCAACAGCTATGAGCCAAGAGGCAAGGACAAGTGTAAGGCAGGCCAGCTGCCCTGGCCGGAGCCCCTCAATGCCCTTCCCTCTAACAGCAGCTGGCCAGAGGGCCCACAGCCCTGTGCAATTAGGGGGAAGGAGTCAGCAAGCCTTATAAGGCACCTGAGGTTGAGGCAAAGACACACTCAGAAAAGGCCGGCCATGAGAAAGGCAGCAGAGGCAGTAGACAGGGCCAGCACACTTACTGTGATGGTGTCTTTGTGCTGAGCAGAAGACGAAAGCAGAGGAAGAGGCAGAGACAGAGAGCGCGAGCGAGCAGAGAGGTTCCCAAACACCTTCCTCCGCCTGGGGACTCCCCCAGCGTGCATGCAGACCCCGCTGCTAGCCCCAGGAACCCCGGATCCTGGAAGTGACAGACGGGAGGGTGCCGACAAAGCATTCACTTACCCTCAGCTCCACTCCCTTGTCCAACAGTCTCCGGTCACTGAACTCGCACAGCTGCCCCGAGGATGTGATACAGAAGGTGCTGTCAGCCTTCTTCTCGCGGCCACAGGCTACATCAGTGAACAGGTTGTTCCGCAGGTCCCCCAGCGTCCCGGAGCGGCCAAACAGGGGCACAGTGGCATTCACCTGTGGAGGCACACCACAGGTGCCACCCACCCACCCACCCTGCAGGCTACCCCCTGGAAAGCAGGCCCTGGGGAGAGAGGGAAAAGGCTTCCCTTTCAGATTGACATAGCACCTGGCCCAGCTGAGACTTCCAAGGGGCTTTTGAGCATGCAGAAGGGGGCGCAGGTGGAACAGATCTGGGCAGACCCCACCCTGGTGGCTACTTGCTGCCTCACCTTTGAGGTCTTGCTGTCATCAAGGTACCAGAATTTGATGTGCCGGTTGCCTGCAATGACAAAGTAGCTGCAGTCCTCAGAGAAGGATACTGCTGTTACCCGACTGGACACCTTGTTGGAAGCCACTACAATGATTTTCTGGAGAGAAAGTCAAGGGAAATCAAGGCTCTGCTTCTAGGAGGTGAGGGAAAAGAAACTTACACACTGAAGGAGGTTAGACAAGCTGTGAACTTGACCTCTCCTTCTGCCCCTTCTTCAGCATCCTAGATACCCAGTTGCTCCTTTCTGCTCAGAGTTCTCTAGAAAGGGATTGAGGCCAGCAGGCGGAGTAAAGGCCACCTGTCAGCAGTTTCTTGGTTCCCCTCCTGGCCCTGCCTGTCCTGAGGCCAGCAGCCCACTCACCTTCCAGACCCAGACAGTGACGATCATGTCATGCTGGTAGCCCACTGAGACAATGTACTTGGCGCTGGGTGAGAAGGCCACACACGCCACGCCATACTTATGCTCCTGAAGCTCTGCCACCTGGCTGCGCTCCGACACGTCCCATACCTGCACAGCAGGCATGTGTCCACTCTGTGGGGACGAAGACCCCAAAGTAAAGGCCAGAGGCAGCCAGCTCCCTCCCCATCCACGGAGGCCTGGCTCTCCCAGCCACTGGATAAAAGCCTGCACATAAATGAAGGAGACCTAACCTAATGTGCCTGCACATGAATCAAGGACACCCCCAGAGGGAATGTGATCAGTGTTGGGGAACAGGGACTCTCAGGGATGGGCTCCTGGCGTGATTTGGATTGGCAAGAACCACCACTCCTGCGGTTTGCTCCCACAGCCTCACAGGGCAAGTCTATGGGAGGGCAGCCCTGTTCCACACTGTGACCAGCAGGGGGACTCCAGGGATAAGGAATGTTTTAAGGAGGTGTTTTCCAAAATGTGGTTCCCAAATTGGCAGCTTCAGCCTCATCGGGAACTACTTGTTAGCATTGCAAACTGAAGAGAGCCACCCCAGACCTGCTGAGCCCAGGAGCCAGCAGTCTGTACTATGGGGCCACCATAGCACTTCTGACGCAGGCTACAGCCTAAGAACACTGCTCTAGGGCAGACCAAACACCCAAAGTGGACACCAGTACAGAAAGTCAAATTCGGCACCAGTCCTATGCAGGCCACAGGCTGTCACTCTCTGCTAAGGTCAGGCCACCCCCTTTGCAGTGCCTGAGCTTCCTTCCTCACTCACCTCGCTGGTGACCAGGTACTTGCCATCAGGAGAGAAGGCAAGGGCAGTGATGGTTTTCCTGAAAGGAATGCGGCCAGTCTCAAGAGGGGCACTGGCAGCCTGGCCCAGGTCTGGCCTCTCACAGTCCCCTCTCAAAACAAGGACAGCAAATCCGCCCTCCCTGTGCTGCTTCCCTTGCAGGCCTGGGGCCCAACAGGGCCCAATGCCACAGAGAAGCAGGTGGCACCCCTCTGGCCGTCCCTGCGGAAAGGTGGCACTCCCCAAAGCCCCAGAGCCCATTTACCTGGAGCTGTTGAGGATGTGGTGCTGCTTGTGTTTCCGGGGATTGAAGAGCACAACCACACACCTGGGGAGAGGGAGAGGGGAGCACAGCCTTAGCACCCCACCTCAGTGGCCCAGCCCAGAGGACCCCACGTTGCCAGAGTGCAGCTGGCTCCTGGCAGCACTCTTCTGCCTTTTTCCCCATCTGTAGCCCCACACACTGCAAGGGCCTGTAGGGAGCCCTGCCTGCCCAGTGCTCTGTGCACCAGCAACATCGGCCATGCCCCATAGTGATGGGGTGGCCGGTCTTCCCAGAGCCCTTGTCCCTACCCCAGGGCAGAGGGCAGAGAGAAGGATGCACATGATTTGGGTAAGAACAGGCCTCAGCTGTGCCCTTGTTTACAGACCTCCCAGTTTCCAGGAGAGAGTGGGATCTCTCATGTCTGCACCCATGAGTGTACTTGGCAAGAGCCAGCCCTCCACATGTTGGATGAGGAAGCAAGTGGAAGGTCAGGGCCCAGGGCCAGGCCTGCAGGGAGACTAAGGGGGATGGAGAGGCAGAAAACTGCCTGAGGAGGGAAATTCATGGAGTTGCTGGCCCACGTCAGACTCTTTAGCCCAATGAGCCTGAGCAGCGCCATTCTAACAGCCTCCAGGCTCCCTCTCCAGTCAGCCAGCGAGGCTGGGTGAGATTGCATGGATACTGAAATTCAAGAGTGAACCTGAGAGAGGGAGGCAGGTAAGAGTCAGGGACAAGGAGCTAGGAGCCAACAGCTCGCCAGTGTCTCAGGGGCCATGGCGCTCAGCAGGTTTAGGCCCTCTGCCCAGCTGTCCCCTCTCTTCATTAGTGTTATGCCTACTACTTGCTATAAGCTGGCCACAGCAAGCCTGGAGCCCATCCCAGGCAGGGGTTACATATCCCAAGCCCTTGATGGGGAGGCCTCAGGTAAGCAGTGGGCCCAATGGAGTTCTGGGTATGTGGGCTTGGGGGAGGGGAGACACCTTTGGGGCTGGACCAACCCAGGGCATCCCAAGTGGGATCGGGTGCAGGGGCCTGGGCAGGGTCCCTCTTCCTCTCCATCCTCCATGGCCAGTCAGGCTAACACAAGATCTTGGGCAGGCAGGGGGTCTGGGGCAGTGCCCAGATGAGCCAGGGGCTAGCTGGGCAAGGGGTGTTTCCTAGGTAGGCAGAGGGCCTCGGGCAGGGTCTTTGTGGCAGGCCCTGACCCAGGTGGGCAGGGACCTGGAACAGGGATCCCAGGTGTGTGCCCGGCCTGGACTGGACCCAGGGTTGGCAAGGGCTCTGATGCAGGTTCCTGGGTGGGCAGCGGGCCCAGGGCAGAGTCTTGGTGGTGAGCAGGCCCAGGGTGGGGGCAGGGGGTCTGGAGTGTGGTCCTGGGTGGGTCAGCTGGGCAGGGCGGGGATCCTGGTGGCTGGCCAGGTGCCTGGTGGGCTGCAGACCCACATCAGGGGTCATGGTGGCAAGGCACTCCCTGGTGGGCAGGAGTCTGGGAAGGGGCGGGAAGGCTGCACAGGCCACACCTGGTCTTTGAAGTCCTAGGCCTTGCGCATCAGGTCATTAAGGCCCATGGAGGCAGTGCGGCTCCGAGGCTGGCTCACAGACTTCAGAGCTTGGCTCGCTCAGCTCCTGAGCCCTTGATCTCTATAGGAAGTGCTGGCTGGCCTCCTGTCATGTTCTCAATAGGCTCCAGCTGCTGCCAAGTAGGCCAAGCCTTAAAGGGGTCATGAGCTTCCACCTGTGCGCCCCTCCACCTCACCCTTAAAGGGGCCGCGTGCTGCCGCCAGAGACCTCTTTCAAAAGTGTTCTTCAAAGTGTTTAAGAGCAAGAATGTTACATTAAGGTGCACCTGACTAAAGCCATCTTAGTCATATTTTCGATGGCCTTCTATGCACGTGAAAGTTGGACATTGAAAAGGAAGATCAGAGAAGAATCAATGCATTTGAATTGGGAGGCTGGTGAAGAATATTGAAAGTACTCTGAACTGCCAAAGAACAAACAAATGTGGGTTAGAAGTACAGCCAGAATACTCCTTAGAAGCCAAGATGGTAAGGCTTCCCCTCACGTACCTTGGACATACTGTTAGGGAGAGACCAGTCCCTGGAGGAGGAAGGACGTCCTGCTTGGTGAAGCAGAGAGGCAGTGAAAATGAGGAAGAACTTCGGCCAATGGATTGACACAGTGGCTGCAACAAGGGGCTCAAACATAACAACAATTGAGAGGATGGGGCAGGACTTGGTTGTGTTTCGTTCTATTATCCATAGGGTGGTTAGGGGATGGAACTGACTCAATGGCATCTAACAGCAGAAACAATGTCTACACCCACTACTAACCGGACAGGAAGTTTTCCAACCCCTCTCATCTCTCAACCCCAGGAACAGAGATGCCACCTCCTTCTAGCTGTATTCCAAGTGTCTAGAGCAGAGCTCAGCAATGAAGTACCTAACAAACCTGAAGTAGCTGTTACTTAGCTCCATGCCTCATAGGTCTCAGTTCCCAAGTCCTGAAACAATGACATCAGTGTTGTTGTTTGTTGCCATCAAGTCGACTTCCATTTACACCTGCGTCACACCTGCCTACCTAGAATCCCACCTTATGAAAATAAGTCAGAACAATGATTCTTGCCCACGGTGTCTGCAGACTATGACTCACCACTCTGAAGGGATGTCATGTAAACGTTGAACTGCTAGCTCAAAGGTTGACAGTTCAAACCACCAGCTGCTTCAAGGAAAACGATGAGGCTGTCTGTTCCAGTAATGTTGGACAACGTTGGAAAACTTACATAGGGTCTCCATGAGTTGGAATTGACTGGACAGTAATGGGTTTGCTGTACCTGGAATGATGATGTGACCAGAGAAAGAATGAGAGGGAAGTCTGAAAAAGAAGCACCGACCTGCCCCTCCATCGGGCTGTTTTGTGATTTTTTTGCAGCAGATGGTTCGAAGGGAACAGGGAATGAAGAGGCAGAGTGCATGGCACAGTTGAGGGCTATTTGCCATTCTGAGCAAGTGCCTCTGTGAGAAAAGGGGGAGGGGAGGCTTGACCTGGATCTTGATCAAAGCCCAAGAAAATATATGAATTTCCAGAATGGGAGAGGTTTCCGAAGTCAGGGTAGTAACAGGAGCTGACAGCTCTAACCTCTGACCCTGTGGGCCCTGTTCAAAGAATCTCCTGGACTGGGTGGGAGGTGGGTGGTTAGGCAGAGAGACAAAGAGAGAGTCGAACTAGGAACTCTGGGTCTTTCCCAGCCTGAGCCTGAGCCCCTGAGCCTCCTCAACTCCACTCTCCCCTTCCACGGCCCCCCACAGGGACACCTTCCAGAGGTCTTCCTGTACCCATATGTAGGTTTTGGCTCTTCCTGCTTTTGGCTCTGCTCAGTGGCAGGGCATTTGAAGGGTGGTTGTGGGATTTGTACAGTTGACATTAGGGTAAATGCGTGATCATTTCTTAAATTTATCCTACTGCAGCTTTAGGCTGTGTTTCCAAACTCCCTGTCCTCTCAGAGGCTCTGCAGAGGGGACAGTGGCTCTGATTCCACCTGGAAGTTCCTGGTTGAGCACATGGATTTCCCATCGCAGTCTTGCCATGGCACCAGGGATCAGGGTGCTAGGAGAGGGGCAAATGGGTCCCCAAAGGAGATGTGTGGTGACCACAAAAGTGACACACTGGTGGTCACCTACTAATTGTACATGGTGGTGCTTGCCCCTCTCAAGGTGGAAACATACAATTTCACCTATGCCTCTTCTCTAAAAGCAAGTGGACCTGCTTGTGACAGGAGGTTTTGGAAAGTTCTTTCATGGGCCACAAAGAACTGTGGCTGGTCCAGTGTCTCAAGCTGATTTCGAGTAGTGTCCAGAGAGTTCGTGGTGAAAGGGGGTAGGGAACTGTGGGGGGCAGGCCAGGGAGTGAACACGGAGTAATTTGAGCCAGACAGAGTAATGAATGGGAGGCAGAATGGATATGGCAGTAATCTGGGGGACGAGTTTGGATCTGCCTCTGTGGGTTTCTGACACTATAAATTTGTCCATTGTCAGACGGCCTCATCTTTCTCCCTCTCAGAGCAGCTAGTGGGTTTGAACTGCTGGCTTTGAGATTAGTAGCGGGATGCTTAACCCACAGCATCACCAAAACTCCTTAGCAAGAAGGATATTACCACAACCACAGCCACCACCCCTTTTTCCTAATTTTCTGAGACATAGAGAGGAAAGAGTGCTCTCCAGCATTCGACTCCCTTTAAAGAAAATGGGAGGGCCAGGGTGATGATAGCAGGTGGCTGGAACATCCCAGCCTGGCATCCAGGGACACCCGGAAAGATCCTCCCTTATGGGCTCTGTGAAGTAGGCACACTCAAAGACCACAGGACCCCGGTCTCAGCTGTCGGCCTCGGGGCTTGTGTTTCTTAGTTCCTGCTGCTTGGGGAAGGGCTGCTCGATGGAGAGCCTCATCACTTAGCATCATGGCTGCTCAGACGTGATACCACTGAGTCGTGTAATTTACATTTCATGCACAATTGAAGCAGCTAATGGTGTCATTCTCCAAGGGGGGACAAATTGTCATAATGTTAATTACATTGCAGGCGTGCTCCCTCTCCTTTGTCCCCAAGTGCTCCATGGGAATTCCCAGGTAGCAGTCGAGTGGGTGTCCAAGAGAGTGGCAATGGCTCTCTCCGCGGTGTCAGGGCTGAGGAGTGGTTACAAGGCCAATAATTCTTTCTCTGACTTCGTTGTGGGTGTGTTGGCGCAGTGCGAGTAGATGTGGCAGCTAAAACAGCCCAGTGATCTCCCCATCCTTTTCTCCCCTGCGCGTGTGCAATCGGGCAGGGCTGGAGGGTGCCTGTTCAATGCGCAAGATAATTTTGCTTGATAGGGGACAGTGGAGATGATGTGTAGGGAAAAGGAGGCAATCCAACCACTCTTAGTCCAGATATCAGCAGACGGTAGAGCTAAGCCTGTAATCTCTGAGGCTGGTCTGCTGGGATTTAAATTCCAGCTCCCCCTTGGATAACCTGGTTACCCCTGGGCCAGATGGCTTCACCTCTCTGTGCATTCGTGTTCTCACCTATAGACGGAAGCTGATGCACTACCAATGGGTCAGTCGATTCCAACTCATAGTGAGCCTGGAGGACAGAGTGGAACCATTCTATAGGCGTTCCCATAGGCTGTGACTGATACTGGAGCAAATTGACGCATCATTCTCATGGGAAGCTGCTGAGTGTTTCACTGAGCTAGTGGTAAATAGTCAAGAGCTTCTGTATTGCCCCGCCAGCGCTCCTCTTAAAGGGGTTGCAAAAGTCACCAAAACCCCACTTCTCTAGAGTTCATTCAGACTCATAGCAACTCATCAGGATGAAGTAATAACTGTCCCTGCAGACGTCCGACCCTGAAAATCTTTATGAGCTCAGACAGCCCCATCTTGATTCTGAAGAAAAGCTGGTGGGTTTGAACCACCGACCTTCTGGTTAGCAGTTCTAATGCTTCACCCACACCACCACCCGTGGGATGAAATGAGTGAATGTACATGCAATGCTTAGAACACTAGAACATAACATGCACTTAGTAATTGTGAGCTATTGTGGTAGGAGGGGAGTCCAAAAACCAAACCAAACTCACTGCCATCGAATCCACTCTGACTCCCCATGACCTGAGTTCTACCCTATAGGACAGGGTCCAACTGCTCCTGTGGGTATTTGAGATTGTAACTTTATAGGATTGGAAAGTTTCATGTTTTTCCCTGAGAGTGGCTGGTGGTTTTGAACTGTTGACTTTGGGATTAGCAGCCCAATATGTAATCACTCACGCCATTATTAAATGAGAGCTACGAGTTTCTGACATTTTCTGTGAGGTGGTAGAAGTATATGTCATTCCTATATTTAAAGAAGGTAAATCTACTGAAGCAGGACAATTGCCATGGCTTTCCAAAGAGAGGAGAGATGTCAGTTTTAAGGATATATAGAGCTGTGAGTCATCCCTGGAGAGTACAAATGGTTAAAACACTTGGCCATTAACAGAAACTGAGGAGGTTCAAGCGCACCCAGAAATACCTTGGAAGAAAAGCCTGGCCATCTGTTTCTGAAAGGTTATGCCCATTGAAAGTCCTATGACTCACCATGAATCGCAATCAACTCAGTGTCAAATGGTCATTTTAAATTTCAGGATGGTTCCTGGGCAGAGAGAAAACATTCTAAGTTGTCTATTGAAGAGGAGGTTTGCGAGAGCACCTGGCCCATTCAAACACAACTGATGAGGAACCTCGGTGGGGCCACTGTACACAGACCAGGCCATGCTTTCTCCACATCTGGTTTTGTTGGATGCTGTCAAGTTGGTTTCAACTCGTGGCGACTCTACATACAACCAAAAGAAACACTGCCTGCTCCTGTGCCAGCCTCACAATTGTTATGTTTTAGTGTGTTGTTGTAAAACTGTGTCCATCCATCTTGGTGAGGGTCCTCCCCTTTTGGGCGCCCCTTTACCAAGCATGATGGCCTTTTCCATGATGTTGCTCCTCATAGCTCCTGATGCCCAAGGATGTGAGATGAAGTCTAGCCATCCTTGCCTCTAAGGAGCAATCTGGATACACTTCTTTCAAGACAGATCTTGCTCCTCAACTGAAATTCTTGGAGAGAGAGTGAAAACACACCTGATTTTCCTAGAGTCTCGTTTCCCAAAGTGGGCAACACCACCCACCTACTGGGCACAGAAAAATCCAGAGATCTACAAAGCAGATATCTACATTTTATCCTGGATGGTGGGCTATAGTACAAAATTCTTTCATTGCTGGGGGGTCCTGAGTAATTTCTTTTTCTGAAAAGAGGGCAGTAGGCAGAATAAGTTTGGGAACCTTTGGTCTGGAGCAGGAGCTGGAAACCTGTTTTTCTGCCAAGGACCATGTGGTGATTTATAACATCATTCATGGGGCCATACAGGTCAAATATTTAATGAACTCACCCCTAAGGTGATGGCTACAAATGCTTCTCGTTAGTTAGATGTGTGAAGCTGGCAGCTATTGATTATTTGGGGGCCCTATACAGCCCTCGGGCCATACGTTGGTCTAAGGTAGTCAATTTCAACCAGTGGGTCACGACACCTTTGGGGGTCCAATGACACTTTCACAGGGGTTGCCTGGTTCATTGCAGTAGCAAAATTACAGTGATGAATTAGCAATGAAATAATTTTTATGATCGGGGTAAACACAACCTGAGGAACTGTATGAAAGAATCATGGCATTCGGAAGGTTGAGAAACACTTGTCTAGGGAATGGTTGGGATCTCCATGTAGGCTACACATGAACTTCATAGACAGTCAGGTAGCGTATCACTTGGATTTCATTGGAGAGGAAAGAACTATTGATCATGTTTCAAGGACAAACAAATCTGGAAGGAAATGCTATTTTGGATGAAAACAAAACATAAAACAAACTCTTGAAAGATTTCTGTATGCTAGAGATGAATTGCAATCAAGAAAATTAAATGATATCTCTGAGGGTTCCAGCAGAAAACAAACCATGCAGAAGGTTTAATTAAAGAGAGTTTAATGAAGACTATTCACAGTGGTGGGGATGGGCTTAAGAAAGCCAACAAAAGATAAGGAGGCCCCGAGGGTCTAACAAGAGCATAAAGCTGTTGCCACGTGTCCTATGGAATTTTCTCTTCAGCTCTTTGACTTTGTCATTTCTTCTCATTGTCTTAGCTACTCTATGATATAGAGCAATTCTGACTCAAAGGAATTTGATACTACTGTCCTCTCCCAATTTCCTTTATTTTCCAACTTCATGTGTGTTAAAATATGCAGTATTGCATCAGATTTCCTATGCTCTAAACCAGTGGTTCTCAACCTTCCTAATTCCTTGGCACTATAATGAAGTTCCTGATGTTGTGGTGAACATCCATTCGTAAAATTATTTTCGTTGCTACTTCATAACTGTAATTTTGCTACTATGAAGAAGAGACCGACCCCTGTGAATGGGTATCTCAACCCCCAAACAGGTCCCGATCCACAGGTTGAGAACCGCTGCTCTAAACTAAGAGGTGTTTCTTTAAGATGTAGTTCAGTATATTGTTAGATGCCCAAGACCTGTTCTTGTTGTTGTTAAGTGCCGTCGAGTGGATTTTGGCTCACAGCAACTCTATGTACAATGTACTGAAACGCTGCCCCGTCCTGTGCATTCCTCACAGTGGTTCTTTGCTTGCGCTCATTGTTGCAGCCACTGAGCTATTCCAAATTGTAGGTGCTGCCTCTCCTTTGCTGCCCTTCTACTCTACCAATATCTGTGTCTTCCTCTAGGACAGTGCTTCTCAACCTTCCTAAATCCACGACACATTCATACAGTTTCCTTTGTAGTGGTAGACCCTCAATCATAAAATTATATTCTTTGCTACTTGTAACTCTCGTTTTGTTACAAGTTATGAATAGTGCCACCCTATAAAGGGTTTGTCTAAGCCCCAAAGGGGTCACGACCCACATGGTGAGAACCGCTGCTCTAAATTGAGAGGAGTTTCTCTTAAGGTCTATTTCAACATTCTGTTAGAAGCTCAAGTCCATTTGTTGTTGTTGTTAGGTGCCGTCGAGTGGGTATGTCTCATAGCAACTCTACGCACGATATAATGAAACGCCGCCCTGTCCTGTGACATCCTCACAGTGGTTTTCTGCTTGCGCTCATTGTTGCAGCCACTGTGCTAATGCATCTTGTTGGGGACCGCCTCTCTTTTCCTGCCCTTTCATACCAAGATTTGGGACTTCCTCTAGAGCAGTGGTTCTCAACTTTCCTAATGCCATATTTTCATACCGATTCTCATTTAGTGGTGACCCCCCCCAAACATAAAATGATTTCATTGCAGCTTCATAACTGTAATTTTGTTACTGTTATGAGTCACGACACCCCTGTGAAATTTTCATTCCATATCCACAAAGGGGTCGCGACACACAGGTGAAGATCCCCTGCTCTAAACTAAGAGGAGATTCACTTAAGATAGAATTCAGCATACTGGTAGATGCAAAAGTTCTGTTGTTATTGGTGTTAGGTACCATCGAGTGGGTTTTGGCTCATAGTGACTCTATGCACAATATAATGAAACACTTTCCCATCCTATGCCATCCTCACAGTGGTTCTTTTGCTTGTGCTCATTGTTGCAGCCACTGTGCTAATCCAACTTTTGGGTAGCTGCCTCTTTTTTGTGGCCTTTCTACGGTACCAAGACTTGTGTCTTCCTCTAGGGCAGTGGTTGTCAAATTTCCTAATGCCATGACCCTTTCACACAGTTCCTCATGTAGTGGTGAGCCCCATCATAACATTATTGTTACTTCGTAGCTGTAATTTTCCTACAGTTATGAATCATTTCACACCTGTGAAAGGGTCATTCGATCGCCAAAAGTGGTCGCGAACCACAGGTTAAAAACCGCTGGTCTAAACTAAGAGGAGTTTCTCTTAATATCTACTTCACCCTATTGTCAGAAGCACAAATCCTATAGTTATTGTTAGATTCTGTTGTGTAGCTTTTGACGCCTAGCAACTCTAAGCACAATAAGATTGGAAGGTGCCCTGTCCTGCGCCGTCCTCCCAGTGGTTCTTTTGTTTGCGCGGATTGTTGCAGCCACTGTTGTATTCCATCGTGCTGTGGGCTGCCTCTTTTTGCTGCCTTTCTACTGTACCCAGATCTATGTCTCCCTCTAGGGCAGTGGTTCTCAACCTTCCTAATGTCATGACTCTTTCACACCATTCCTCATATACTAGTGACCCCTCCAATCATAAAATTATTTTCCTTGTTACTCCATAACTATAAATTTGGTATTGTTATGAATCAGGTCACCCATGTGAAATGCTCATTGTTCCCTCCTAAGACGTCGTGACCCACAGTTAGACAACTGTTAGTCTACACTAAGAGTTTCTTTTAAATTCTTCTTCAGCATGTTGTTAGAGGCACAAATCCTGTTGTATGGTACCTTCGAATGTGTTTAGGCTCATACCAACTCTATGCACCATGTAATGAAATGCTTTCCCATCCTGTGCCTTCCATACAGTGGTTCTTTTGCTCACACTCATTTTTGCAGCCACTGTGCTAATCCATCTTGTTGGGCACTGCCTCTCTTTTCCTGCCCTTCTGTACCAAGATATGTGTCTTCCTCTAGAGCAGTGGTTCTCAACTTTCCAAATGCCACAACCACTTCACACCATTCCTCGTGTAGTGGTGACATCCAACCATAAAATGTTTGCATTACTACATCATAATTGTAATTTTGCTTCTGTTATGGATCAGGCCACCCATGTGAAAGGTTCATTAGTCTCCTCAAAGGTGTCTCGACACACAGTTTGAGAACCAATGGTCTAAACGAATAGGAGTTTCTCTTAAGGTCTACTTCAGAATATTCTTGGAAGCCCAAGTTCTTTTTATTATTGTTTGGTGCCTTTGAGTGTGTGTCGGCTCATAGCAACTGTATGCACAATATAATGAAACTCGGCCCCATCTCGTGCCATCCTCACTGTGGTCCTTTGCTTGCACTCACTGCTGCATCTATTCCATCTTGTAGGGGCTGCCTGACTTTTGCAGCCCTTCTTCTGTACTAACATTTGTGTCTTCCTCTAGGACAATGTTTCTCATACATCCTAATTCTGCGGCCCTTTCGTACAGTTCCCAATGTAGTGGTGGACCCCAATCATAAAATTATATTCATTGATATTTCATAACTGTACTTTTGCTACTGGTATGAATCAGGCCATCACTGTGAAGGGGTGTTTCGAAACACCCCCCACCTGAAAGTGTTCACGACCCAATGCTGAGATCCCTGCTCTAAACTAAGAAGAGATGCTCTTAAGATTTACTTCAGCATATTGTGAAACACACAAGCCCTGTTGTTATTGTTGTTAAGTTCCTTGAGGGGGTTTTGGCTCATCGCATCTCTATGCACAATATCATGAAATGCTTCCCAGACCTGTGCCATCCTGTCAGTGGTTGTTTGCTAGTGCTCATTGTTGGAGCCATATTTGGGGGGGGCTGGCTATTTTTTGTTGCCCTTCTACTCTACCAAGATCTTTAGGGCAGTAGTTCTCAACCTTCCTAATGCCACAACATTTTCATACCGTTCCTCATATAGTGCTGACTGCCAAATCATAAAATTATTTTCATTGCAACTTTGTAACTCTAATTTTTCTACTTATGACTGGGCGACCACTATGAAAGGTTCATTCATCCCCCAACAGGGCTCGTGACCCAAAAGTTGAGAACCGCTGCACTAAACTATATAGGAGTTTCTCTTAAGGTCTACTTCAGCACATGATAAGAAACACAAGTCCTGATGTTTTGTTGTCAGGTGCAGTCGAGTGGGTTTTGACTCATAGCAACTCTATGCTCCATATAATGTAATGCTGCCCCATCTTGTGCCATCCTCAGTGTTCCCTTAGCTTAAGCTCATTGCTGCAGCCACTATGCTATTCCATCTATTTGGGGGCTGACTCTATATTGCGGCCCTTCAACTGTATCAAGACTTGTGTCTTCCTGTAGGACTGTGGTTTTCATTAATCCTAATGCCACGACCCTTTCATACAGTGCCTCGTGTAGTTATGACCCCCCAACCAAAAAATTATACTGTTGCTACTTCATAACTGTAATTTTGCTACTGTTACGTATCTGGCCACGCCTATCGGAGGGCCATTCGAACACCCCCAAAGGATTTACCACTCACAAGTTGAGAATGGCTGCTCTAAACTAAGAGCAGTTTCTCTCAAGGTTTATTTGAGCATACTGTTAGATGTATGATTCCTCCTGTTATTGTTGTTTGGGCCGTGGAGAGGGTTAGGGCTCATAGCAACCCTGTGCACAATATAATAAAGGCCTGCCCAGTCTTGCATCATCCTCACGGTGGTTCTTTGCTTGTGCTCATTGTTGCAGCCACCGTGCAAATCCGTCTCGTAGGGACTTCCTCTCTTCTGCTGCCCTTCTACTGTACTTGCGTCTTCCTCTAGGACAGTGTTTCTCATCCTTCCTATTTCTACGACCTTTCCATACACTTCCCAATGTGTAGTGGCGGTCCCCAAAGCATAAAGGTTTTTTTCTACTGTTATTCCATAACTGTAATTTTGCAAGTCTTATGAATCTAGTCACCCTGTGAAAGGGTTGTTCAACCAACCAAAGTGGTCACAAATCACAGGTTGAGAACCGCTGTTCTAAATTAAGAGGAGTTTCTCCTGTGGTATAGCTCAGTATATTATTACACGCACGAGTCCTGTTCTTATTGTTGTTAGGGGGCTGTCGAGTGGGTTTGGCTCATAGTTGGCTCATAACAACTCTATGCACAGTATCAGGAAACACTGTTCCATCCTCTAACACCCTCACACTTTTCTTTTGTTTTCAATCATTGTTGCAGTCTCTGTGCTAATCCATCTTTTGGGGGACTGCCTCTCATTTGCTGACCTTCTACTGTACCCAGATTTGTGTCTTCCTCTAGGGCAGTGGTTCTCAAACTTCCTAATGCACGACTCTTTCACACCATTCCTCATCTATTGGTAACCTCCCCCCCAATCATAAAATTACTTTCCTTGTTACTTTATAACTAAAATTATGCTACTGTTATGAATCAGGCCGCCATGTGATATAGTCATTCTCCCCCCACCCCCCAAAAGGCATCACGACCCACAGTTTGACAACTGATATTCTACACTAAGAGGAGTTTCTTTTTAAGGTATGTTTCAGCATATTGTTAGAAGCACAAAACCTGTTCTTGTTTTTGGCTGCCTTCGAGTGGGTTTTGGCTCATACCAACTCTATGCACAATGTAATGAAACGTTGTCCTGCCCTGTGCATCCTCACGGTGGTTCTTCTGTTTGCGCTCATTGTTGCGGCCACTGTGGTAATCCATCTTGTTAGGGACTACCTCTCTTTTCCTGTCCTTCCGTACCAAGATTTGTGTCTTCCTCAAGAATAGTGGTTCTCAACTTTCTGAATGCCACTACTATTTCATACCAGTCCTCATGTAGTGGTGACTCCCCAACCATAAAATATTTTCATTGCTACATCATAACTGTAATTTCGCTTCTGTTATGGATCAGGCCACCCATGTGAAAGGTTCATTAGTCTTCTAAAGGCACTGTGACACAGTTTGAGAACCACTGGTCTAAACTAAGGGGAGTTTCTCTTAAGGTCTACTTCAGCATATTCATAGACGCACAGTCCTGTTGTTATTGTTTGGTGCCTTTGAGTGTGTGCTGGCTCATAGCAACTCTATACACAATATAATGAAACGTGACCCTGTCTCGTGCCACCCTCACAGTGGTTATTTTGCTTGTTGTCATTGTTGCAGCCATGGTCTAATCCAACTTTTGGGGGCTGCCTCTCTTTTGCTGCCCCTCTACTGCCCTTTCATTCATTTCCTCATATAGTGATGAACCCCCAATCATAAAATTATTTTCATTGCTACTTCGTAACTTTAATTTTGCTACAGTTTTGAATCAGGCCTCCACTGTGAAAGGGTCAGTTGACACCCCCCCAAAGGGCTCGCGACCCACAGGTTGAGAACCACTGCTCTAAACTAAGAGGAGTTTCTCTTAGAATCTACAGCACCATATTGTGAAAAGCATGAGTCCTACAGTGATTGTTGTTAGGTGTTGCCCAGTGGGTTTCGATTCTCAGCAACTCTACGCACAAGATAATGAAACGCTGTCCTGTCCTGTGCCATCCTCACAGTGGTTTCTTGTCTGCACTAATTGTTGCAGCCACTGCGCTAATCTATCATCTGGGGGTCTGCCTCTCATTTGTTGACTTTCTGCTCTGCCAAGATTTCTGTCTTGCTCGAGGACAGTGGCTCTCAACCTTCCTATAATGCCACAGGCCTTTTATACCACTGCTCATGTAGTGGGTACAATCCCAGTCATAAATTTATCGTCATTGCTACTTCATAACTGTAATGTAGCTACTGCTATGAATTGGGCCACCCTGTGCAAGGGTAGTTCATCACCCTAATGGAGTCATGACCCACAGGTTGAGAATCTCTGCTCCAAACTATGAAGAATGTCTCTTAAGATATATTTCAGCACATTGTTAGAAGCAAAAGTCCTGTTGTTATTGTATTTAGGTGCCTTCAAGTGGGTTTTGGCTCATAGCAACTCTATGCAAAATATAACGAAACGCTCCTCCATCCTGTGCATTCCTCACAGTGGTTCATTGATATTTCATAACTGTAATTTTGCTAATCTTATGAATCAGGCAAACCTTGTGAAAGGGTCATTCAACCCACTCACTCCCCAAAAGGGTTCGTGATTCATAGGCTGAGAACCCTGCACTAAACTAAGAGGAGTTTCTCTTAAGATCTACGTCAGCATATTGTTAGAAGCTCAAGTTCTTTTTGTGTTGCTGTTAGTTGCCGTCGAGTGGGTTTTGACTCTCAGCAACTCTATGCACAATATAATGAAACACTGCCCCGTCCTGTGCCGTCCTCACAGTGGTTTGTTGATGGCACTCATTGTTGCAGCCACTGAGCTATTCCATCTTGTAGGGTCTGCCTCTCACTTGCTGCCCTTCTGCAGTACCACGTTTTGTGTAATCCTCTCGGGCAATGTTTCTGAACCTTCTTAATGGCATGGCTCCTTTATACAATTCTTAAAGTTGTGGTGATCCTCCAACAGTAATTTTTTTTCATTGTTACTCCATTACTGTGATTTCACTACTGTTATGAATTGGGCAACACCTGTGAGAGGCTCGTCTGAAGCCCCATAGGGGTCACGACCCACAAGTTAAGAACCACTGCTCTAAATTTAGAGGAGTTTCTCTTAAGATCTAGTTCAGCATATTGTTAGAAGTACACGTCCTGTAGTTATTGTCGTTAAGTTCCGTCGAGTGGGTGTTCACTCTTAGCAACTCTATGCACAATATAATGAAACGCTGCCCTGCCCTGTGCCACCCTCACCGTGCTTGTGTGCTTGGCCTCAGTGTTGCAGCCACTGTGCTAATTCAACTTGTTGGAGACTGCCGCTCTCTTCCTTCCCTTCTATGCCAAATTTGTGTCTTGCCCTAGAGAAGTGGTTCTTAGCCTTCCTAATGCCACTACCCTTTCATATCGATTCCCATTTAGTGGGGACCAGCAACCATAAAATTATTTTCATTGGTACTTTTTCACTGTAATTGTACTACCGTTATGAATCGGGCCACCCCCGTGAAAGGGTCATTCTACCCTCCCAAGGGGCGCAACCCACAGGTTGAGAACTGCTGCTCTAAAGTTAAAGGACTTTCTCTTAAGTCATACTTCATCATATTGTTAGAAGCACAAGTCCTGTAGTTATTTTTGTTGAGTGCTGTCGAATGGGTTTCTGGTCACAGCAACTCTATGAACAATATAATGACATGCTGCCCAGTCCAATGCCATGCTCAGAGTTGTTCATTTGCCTGTGCTCCTTGTTGCAGCCACTGGGCTAATCCATCTTGTAGGGGCTGCTTCTCCTTTGCTGCCCTTCTTCTCTACCAAGAATTCTGTCTTCCTCTAGGGAAGTGGTTCTCAACCTTCCTAATGCCACGACTCTTTCATACCATTCCTCATGTAGTGGTGACTACCAAATCGTGAAATTATTTTCATTGCTACATCATAACTCTAATTTTTCCACTTTACTGAACGGTCCACTGCCGTGAAAGGGTCATTCATCCCCCAAAAGGGGTCACGCCCCTCATTTTGAGGCCCGCTGCGCTAAACTAATAGGAGATTCTCTTAAGGTCTACTTAGGTACATTGTTAGAAAAACAAGTCCTGTTTTTTTTCTTGTGGGTTTTGACTCATAGCAACTCTATGTCAATATAATGTAACACGGTCCCGTCTTGTGCCATCCTTGCAGTGTTTCTTTGGCTTGTGTTTATTTTTGCAGCCACTGTGCTATCCCATCTATATTGGGGCTGAGTCTATTTTGTTGCCCTTCAACTGTATCAAGATTTGAGTCTTCCTCTTGGACAGTGGTTTTCAACATTCTTACTCACGACCCTTTCATCCAGTTCCTCATGTAGTCGTGACCAACCAACCATAAAATTATTTTTGTTGCTACATCATAGCTGTAATTTTGCTACTGCTATAATTCAGGCCACCCCATGAAAGGGCTGTTTGACCCCCTAAGTAGGCACGACTCACAGGTCGATAGCCGCTGCTCTAAACGAAGGGGAGATTCTCTTAAGGTCTTCTTCAGCATATTGTTAGAAGCACAAGTCCTGTTGTTATTGTTGATGGGTGCAGTCGAGTGGGTTTGGCTCACAGCCACTCTCTGCACAATATAATGAAACTCTGGGGGTCTTAAAGGCTTGAAGGCAAACAGGCTGAAATCTAGCTCGGAAGCAACAAAGCCCACAGAGAAGAAGCACACAAGCCTAAGTGAGCACGAGGTGTTGAAGGGATCAGGTAGCAGACACCAAAGAACAAAAACCATCATTGTGTGATCACCTTCCCTACATAAACGCTGAAGATGAATGTGTGCATAATTAAGTGTGGTGAAGAAGGCTGATGGTGCCCGGCTATCAAGCGATATAACGTCCCGGGTCTTAAAGGCTTGAAAGTAAACAAGCAGGCCCAGAAGCAACAAAGCCCACATGGAAGCATCACACCAACATGTGTGATCATGAAGGGATGAGGGGACCAGTTTTCAAGCAACAAAGGCGGGAGGGGGGATTATATCATCGTGAATGAGGGGAGTGCATGACAGGGTACCAATGCCCACCTGTAGACAACTGGACATCCCTTGCGGAGGGGTAGTGGGAAGGAGATGAGTCACTCAGGGTTCAGTGTAGCAATCATGAAACTCACAACCTTCCTCTAGTTATTAAACGCTTCCTCCCCCCACCTCTCAGGATCCCAATTCTACCTTGCAAACCTGGTTAGACCAGAAGATACACAGCGGTACAGACGGGAACTGGAAACACAGGGAATCCAGGACAGATGAACCCCCCAGGACCAGCGGTGAGAGTGGCGATACTGGGAGGGAAGTGGGTGTAGAAATGGGAAACCGGTCACAAGGATCTACATATAACTTCCCCCCTGGGAGATGGGCAACAGAAAATTGGGTGAAGGGAGACACCGCGCAGTTTAAGATAAGAGAAAATAATAATGTATAAATTACTAAGGGTTCATGAGGGAAGAGGTGCAGGGTGAGAGGGGGAGAGTGGAAAGGGGAAATGAGCTGATTCCAGGAACCCAAGCGGAAAGCAAATTTTGAGAATGATGAAGGCAACGAATGTATAAGTGTGCTTTACACAATTGGTGTATGCATGGATTGTGATGAGTTGTATGAGCCCCAATAAAATGATTTTTAAAAAGAAAAAGAAAGAAATGTCTATAAATGAATGAAGGCAACATATGTACAAAATGCCTGATGCAATCAATATGGATTGCAACAAAAGTTGTAAGAGTCTCCAAGAAAAGATTTTTAATAAAAATGTATATATAATAAATATTTTCCTAACTTATATAAATGATTAATAAGAATAAAATTAAGCACCCTGGGTGTTTTATAGGAAAAAATGATAAAAGAACAAATGAGAGATTCAGCAGGAAGCAATGGATAGGAAAATATTATAAGGAAAGGTTTCTCTTACATGGAATGTACATTCTCTTACATGACAACAATCAGAATATGCCGTAAGAACCTCAGACCAAATTCTAGAATAAAACAGAGGAAAAAATTCCCAACCCTTCAATAAAATGCTATATGTTTTCTATGATTTTCACAAAAGTTCAAATTCTTTAACAAAATATTTTGTTCATTCAAATTTTTAATTATGCATAAATTTATGTCTACTTGCATTACATCTCATAAAAAGGCAGAAGAATTGTTTTCACTCTATCTAAAACTAAATAGAAGATAGTGAAGGTGAAAAAATAGCTTTCGTGAATGTTGCTTTGAAATACAAATGGCATTGTCCTAAGAAATTTAAATGATTTAATTTTTTTAAATCATTTTATTAGGGGCACATACAACTCTTATCACAATCCATACATACATCAGTTGTGTAAAGCACATCCGTACATTCATTGCCCTCATCATTCTCAAAACATTTGCTCTCCACTTTAGGCCCTGGCATCATGTCCTCATTTTTTTCCGCCCACCCTCCCTGTTCCCCCCTCACTCATGAACCCTTGATAATTTGTCAGATCTTACATATTTTGTCTCCCTTCACCCACTTTTCTGTTGTCCATCCCCCAGGGAGGAAGTTATATGTAGATCCTTGTAAATGAGGTCTCAGAGCAGCTGGGTGTGATGTAGGGAAGGCTCTGGAAGCAGCTGCAGACACTGCAGATGTTGGCAGCCCAACAGTGAGGGTCACTGCATCCGTGGGTACCAGAAAACTGGCTGGGGTTGCTTATTCCCCTAGATGCTACCCCTGCCTTGAAGAGAACCGTGACAGAGGCCTGTAGACATGTGTCAGGAAAAGATGAGTCCTTCACTGTTTCCTCTTCCCACAAACCTTTGAGGAGAGCCTGCAGGGCAGGAGCTTGGCTCCCTGGCTCCAGTCACCTGCCCTTCCCCACAGCCACACCCTCGCCAGCCCCAACTCCCCCTGCCCTGGGTTTGCTT